>NC_089983.1:28736296-29358796 GCF_036417845.1 Apteryx mantelli | reverse complement strand
AGGAATGGGACAGGAACTTTCAAGTCCTTCCACTGTAATATCCTTTTATTGAGGGCATATAACCTCAAATTGTCCTAGTAGTATACTGCCCTCATGTCCCTCTGGAGGCAAAATTACTTACTGGTAAACTCGTATTAAAATCATCAGGAAAAACATAACTCGCCAGAAAATTAAGTCCTTCCTACCACACTCAGAACCGCTGCAGTGGTCCTGAAGCAAAATCTAGCATAAGGAACTCATGTCTGTAAGTGACACCAATCAACAGAAATGACCTCACATGAAGTTGGCAGTAAGCGCTAACAATCACATTTTTATTTTTTATGTTCCCCCAAAGTCAATTACAGTTTAATTTTTTGTATAACAAGTATTTTGTGAAGTTTCAAGGAATGTTTGACAGTAGATCATTCTGACATATGACAATGTATTAGCACTTTGTCCAAAGAAAATCTGCTGCCAGACTTAACAATAATGCAAGAATTCTTCTAATGTCTAATAATCTAATTCTTGAAAAAAGAAACATATTTCATTAGAAATGCTCAATTACAACTTCCTACTAGCCTATATCTCCAGTAATGGCTATGTTTCCTAGAATCTCCAGAAACAGAGAAGCCAAAGAGAGAGGAAGTTGAATGCTTCAACATTCGATCGTATTTGAAGTTTAAAAGACATCTAATGCAAAATCCACTAACTCAAAGCATCATCATAATGAACCCTTAAAAGAAAAGCAACTTAAGTCGAAGAGTTACCATCACATTTATATTGCATTCAAAATGATCAGTTAACATGATATCACAGACTGTATAAAACTTTCACTAGGGCTGCTGACTATCTCCATACGAGATAGCATTTACAACTTTATAGTCCAACAGGAGTATTTTAATTACAGTTCCAATAAAAACTCACTTTTTTATTGCTATAGTATGGATCCAGATCCTCCAGAGGCTCAGACACCATTTCTTGAGGAATATCACCATAAATAAATGGCAGCGTCTTTCCTGCCTCCAAATCATTATTTGGCTTTGGGTCATTTTCTTCCTGACCACCTTCTTCCTTATGCTCGTCTTTGTCACAGTTGCACCTTTCTTCAGCAATACGTTTTTCAATAGCCGCAAGAGACTCTTTGGTGAAACAGAAGAAGCTGTCAGGTCCAGGTGGTACCAGCATTGCCTTTGCCATCTTTTCATTCTGCAAATTTTAAATGCTTTTAAGCTCTTGTGTAAGAAGATCCTAAAAGAACATGAGGAAAAAAAAAAGAAAAAAGAATTAGGGAATCAAGAGAGCGCAACAGCAACAAAAAATTCCCTAAATACATAACTTTTGGCATAGATGTCATTTATTTTCAATCCAAACAGTCACCTACAGGTACAGGTTCAAACCGAGCATCATCTGCCTCTTTCCCAATTATAAAGCACTATACTGAGAAGTTTTTGAATTAACTGTCAAATACTTAATACAAAATTAGCTACCTTAGCTTTTCCAAAGAAACAATACGGCAAACAGATACAGATTATGACGTAAAGAAAAACATGAAAGGACAAAAAGTATGGTCAAATTTGTGTAGAATTTATTGTCAACTCAGGATAATACAAATGCCACAACAAGAAGAAAAACATTTTCATTTTCCCTAGTCCAAACATGAAGTCTAAAACATACCTT
This sequence comes from Apteryx mantelli, assembly GCF_036417845.1. Classification (NCBI taxonomy): domain Eukaryota; kingdom Metazoa; phylum Chordata; class Aves; order Apterygiformes; family Apterygidae; genus Apteryx; species Apteryx mantelli. The sequence continues at coordinate 29,357,140 of NC_089983.1, read as the reverse complement.
ATTACAAAAAAGCAAGAAGTATAAATGCAATTTGCTGTTATTCTTTAACACAGCTATGTACTGCAATCAATGGTTACTAGTTGTAACACATGGATTTATTTTAAAAGCTGGGCCTCCAAAAAATCTGCAACTTATATTACAGAAGGAAAAAGAAAAAAAGTAAGACACACCTTTCCAACCACTCCCAATCATTTTTGATGGCAACACTACTCCATCTGGTGGCTTACGCTACGCTTGCTTGACTAGTGTTTATAATTTCCTCTTAAGACAGGCATTAGATAAACACATACTACATTTAAAGCCATATGCACAAGCAGAAAGCAATCAGGCTGAAGTTTAGCTTTTCTTTTTTTGAGTTTCCTGACTTACGTCTTCTTGATTTTTCAGGTGTAAATTTGGTGGTGTGTGCTCCGTAATTAAGGAAGTTGTCATAGATGAAGTATTTTAGATTTGTGCAAAAAACCAAAGTATACTCTCCTCAAAGTTATAGCACTCTCTCTGAGGCTAGATTTCTTTTCCTAGAATCTACAAATAATAAATTAATGAAATTAAAATAAACAATTAATAAGTTTTCAAGAGATCACTTCTTCCCACATTTCTCTTTTCTAAAGTGAGAGCGCAGTAACAGCCATGGGTGCAATTTCTTCAGGATAAACCAATTCAGTAAACAAGGACAATGAGATAAAATGGAATCTCACTTGCTGACATTTGTAAGTGTTGTAGCCTTTGTCGATACTTAAGAGAAATTTAAGGAATATTCTAAATACTAGTCAGGATGCCATGAGGCCTAATTCCCAAGAGGAAAAAGCCTGAAACTGATCTAAATGAGTTACTCTATTTGCTACTGGCTTCTATCACCAAAAATGTCACAGACTGAGCCTATTCTCTCCAGGATGTGACAGTCAGCATGCTAAAGATGGAGTTTTCTTTCTTTTTTTTTTTAAATGATAATGTGAGCTCAATAGTAAAGGTGTGCTGAAAAAAAAAAAAAAAGGATTGATGACAAATAGTTTAGCATGTAAGTTTTAAGTTTAGTGGGTAAGTGATATCTCCAATATCAATTAATGCATGACACAACGAATCCCAGAAATGTTGGTGATAGATGTGAGTAGGAGAAGACAGAAGCCATTCTACTAGATATATGCCTTAATGTACAGCTCAACAATTCTGGAGACATATGCCTTTAAGGTCAACTTAAAGTTAGCTGAGAGGATCTTCTGTTTTTTAGGATTTTCCTGTAGAAAGTAAATTCTCACTGACATTGAACCTAACATTACACAAGCCATCTTTTCCTCAAAATTAGCCAGTCAATGGAACAAACATACTTCAAAACCCAGCTGAGATACAATAGCTTCCAAGTCCTTAGCAAATACACTGGATGGTGGTAAGAGAGAAAAAAAGAGGTCGTAAAGAGATGAGAAATTTCCTAATGGACAGATATAGAAAAACAGACATTGTTCACGTCAGCCACAAATCATTCTAGGAAAAAATGGAAATGATTTTTCTCTGGAACAGAAGTCCAAGAATGCTAAGCCTTCCCATATTTATTCAATAATGGAGAAATTCACCCCTGCCAGCTTAAAAAAATTCATCATTCCCAAGTGAAAGTCCTTGATCATTTAGACTTCTCTAGCAAACCCTGAAGATTCTAGGACAACCTTCTCAAATCCATAGCCCCAGCGAGAATGAAGCATCAGATCCGTCCAGCAATGCTTTGATTTAGAACTAGCTGTGTCCCAAAAGATACTTTTGCTTCAGAAGCCAGATGAGGTCTGTCTTCAAACAGCTAAGCAACATGCACCAGCAAAAAGGGAGAGAACTCCTTTTCCTAAGTTCCATTTTTACCTAAGAGCTAAAGGAAAGCAATGTAATTGTTATTACATGGTACCCTTAGTCCATTTACTGAGCTTACACCTCTGATTTTTGGAAATAAAACACTGGGGGAGGTGTTTGGGGTTTTTTATCTGCTGCTCTCTGATTTTCTACTTGTAGGTTGCAAATTTACAAGGATTTCCCAAATGTGGGCAGCCATGTAAATTTAATTTTTAAGCCAAGGAAAATTCTTACTAGGAAGGGCCTTTTCCTTCACCAAGGCGGTAGCAGCATTAAGATAAATAGCAGGTTTTTTTCCCCAGAAAAACTTCCTATATATTAGCCAGTGTTGTATGTGTTGTAACAGATCCTGAGGACCACACTGTGATAAAACTTGCCATTTCTGTATTGAATGATATAAGCTTACAGTTAATACTATGTATTTACATAACAGTTATATATAAATGGTCTACACACACACAGTTATTATCTAAAATAGTCAGACAGCTGCATAAACTCTGAAGAGGCTAAAGAGCTCTTCTACAGGAGAGCAAAATCTACAGCCCTTAGGACAACCTGTCTTAAAATCAAATGAAAACAGGAGTCACGCTGTCTTCTATGATTGAAATACTGATACAGGTGTTTCTGCACATCTTCTACACAACACTGACCAGTCCACCATGCCTGCCAACAAGTAAGGGCATACTTGGCAGTCTAAGAGATATTTACGCAATGTTGTGTTTTGATGCTTCCTTCAGAAACAAGACAGCCAGAAACTAACATTTTAAGGAAAAGAAAGGGAAGACCCTCAGAGGATAGGTGAGCAGTCTACCATAACCTTCAGTCAGTCTTCTGGAGATGTTTTCATTACTTGGAGAAAGACTTTACGAAACTTGTTGTTTTCTACTCAACTTTAAGAAATAAATGCAGTATCAGAATGTGATGAATATGATGCCTGCAGAAACTACTTTTTAGCAAATGTGTACTTGAGAAATGTCACTAATCTGTTATGCCTGTGTAAGCATTTAGGCTAAACCTACGCTTTAGAAGCCTGTAATACATAAAGTTAGAAGTACATGACTACTCATTTTACCAAATACCACTACGGCCTTATGGCAGTTTCTCTGAGTTATAGATGCTGTCAGAATAAAAACCAATCTTTCTGCTGATTGTTGATATTCCACTGTTTATTCAGCAATGCTTAAGTGGTATCCTTAGGGCTGACATGAACTCCAGCATTTCCCTCTAGAGACACCATAGTTAATCACTGCTGAACATCCCTCAGTGTACATATAAAACAGAAAAATGTTCTTTTCCAACATGTAACAGGAATCTGTTCAATCAATGATTTACTCTAGCAATCTAATAACAACCCATGCTTGAAAAAAATCCAACACCTGTTAAACAAAACTCAAGTTATGGTTCAGTGACCATATTTTCTACTCATGTCTTTTCTGAAGTATTGCAAATATACAAACTCTGTAACATTTTGGAGCACCTTGATGCCATTTATATTGTTTCATCAGAGAAATCAGTTTATCCAAGAAAGAAATGGAGAGAAAAGAGAGTATGCAAAAAGATGGACTGGTTTTAATAACTTGTGTTCTCTCTTTCTTTTCTGCATTCCTGATAGCTACTACATTACCAACTAAAAGGTAATAATAAATTGAATCAGAAAACAGGAAAGAACTTGAATACTGAAACCCCTCCTCCCCCCCAAAACACACAAAAATCCCTCAACAAGCCCCTGCCCCTCAAAAACCAACGAAACAAAAACACCCCCCAACAACAACAACAACAAAAACCTACCACCAACAGGAGAAAAAGCTCAAGCTCAGCTTGAAATAGGCTTCTAACCCAACATGGCTGTACATGAAAGCCTGAATACAGGCTCCCTAGAAAAAGCAAGAGCTGGAAATGAAGGGTTACAGACAACTGCTGCCCATCACTGCCTATCTACTAGCACAACACTAGAAGAAACCTCCTGGGTCCCAGAGTCCAGCCCCATAATATTATTATATTAACACTAATGTCAATATAGTTCTTAAGGAGTATAGTTGAATGAGCAAGAAGATTTTTTAAGTGATCTTTTGAAATTTATTTTAATATGTATATTTATGTCACATCTATGTCATTTTAGAAACAGCACTACTTTACAACTCTATTTTATAGATTTGACATGTAAACAGATTGCTGCTGCAGTACATTCTCCATCAAGTTTTATTAAACCTGCTCCTATATGATTTTACACGTAAAATTTTGAGGTTTTGAGTTTGAATCCACAGTTTATACTACAGCTTTTCAAAAATAATGTTCAAGCTTAGATCCAAACCATATGGCAACAAACCCCAGTACTCACGAAATGTACTTCCCTTAAGTACATGGAACATTTATCTTCAAATTTTTTAAGGTTAGGAACAACAGATCTGCTCTTACGACTCTATATTCCCTAATATAATGATGAATTTTTGCAATATTATTTCCAGTGTTCGTTATGTCTTACTGGCAATTACTATGGTACGTTTCAGAGTGTTATTTAAATAAAGCTGAATGCATTTTTCAGCTTACTGAAGAAGCCCTGCTAAATTACTAAATCTCAACAGTCAGTATAAGTTCTTATGCGTATGAAAATTAATTAAAAATAAGAAGCTGCTGCAATGACAGTCTGGAGATGATGTACACTGAAAATCAATTCAGCAAATGACCAAATTGGATGACTCATCAGCAAACCTACATATATTTTATTTGCTATGCTCTTTTCTTGTGTTTGTACATATAAAATAATATGGCATTTTTTCAGGGATATAAAATTTTATTAATGAGATAAAACTTACATTACTCATTACTACACCGTTATTATTCAGTCATGCAGCCTTCACTCTGTTACAGCTTTTACAGAAAAGAGGCTGTTTTTACCCCTACTACTTCGACACTACTATGCTATGATCGCCTGCTAAACAAGGGGCTGGCTATAATACAAATCAAGAAAGTTCTTGGAAAAAAGGGTTAATCTAGAAAGCATCTGCTGTTAATCAACAATTAAAAAAATCTAGTAATCTTCCTTCTCCTCCCCCAAAATTTGGTGTGTAAATGCTAACAGCACAGACAGTATTTGCCCATTAATAATCCTGAACATCAATAAGAACTAAAAGATTTTTGAATTATTAATTGCTCTGAATCTGAATAAATTAGACCTATGGCACATTTCATCCCTAAGACTTCTCAGCAGAAGACCATGGCAATGCAATATGACTAACAACTCATCTTAATCAAAAGATTTTGCCGTGTTCTTCATTTACAAGTTGTTTCTTTCTCTATAGTTTGTTCCTGAAAACTATTTTAAAGACTACCTAAATGTATGCCTACTGTGCATACTTCTGTGCATTTCTAACGATTCAGTTTCTAACACATAACTCTCCTTACATGACCTCCATTTTTTCCAAACAAAGTTATTTCCAAACTAGTTACTTTTAGTTCAGTATATCACTTGAATTCAATGGACAAATTCATAGCAATACTTAGAAGGCTCCTGAAGACTATCATAACAATACTGCAGGAAATAAAGATGTTAAAAAGCTATAGCTGATCTTAAAAAAAAAATTTCTCTAACGTGACTCCATTTTTAGAAAATGGAGTGACTACTTATGCAAACTGATCTGCTTCTTTCCTTAATGTTAGAAAAATGTATTCATCAAGCACAGATCTCAGAAACCTAGTGCTAAACAGACAAGCAAGTCAATCATTGATGTATCAAAGAAGAAAATCTTGAATAGAAACAATACATTAGCAAATGCAAAACTGTGAAGGGCTTTTATCACTAGCAATGCAATGAAAACCAGTGAAAACTATATGATTTGCATTGTCAAAAATATGACATATGTACACTTTTATACTAGCAAGTATGCTATTCCGGTCATTCACATGGATGACTATTTTGACTTCTTTCCAGACAATGGAAATATTTCTCCAAATTTTGAAGACCCTAGTTCCAGATAGGTCCTAATGAATCACGTAGCCACGTCCTTGGATAGTAATTCTAATTTAAGCTTCTTCAAACTGTTAATTCCTTTTAGACTCTAAAGACAAGTTTATATTAGATTTCCTCCTACACTAAGGTTATTCTTCAGTTAAAGAGCCTGCCAGTCACCGGTGCTTACTCCTTTCATGTATTTATAGCTAAAATTAACATCTCCTTTCAATTTTCATTTGCTGGCTAAATGATTTCTTTGAACCTCTTCTTTATATCAAATGTAGTACCAGCCACTGAAATTTACTTTTACAGTTTGTGTGCATATGTTCTTTTATGGATCAGATTTGCTTTTGTAAAACCTGGTGTTCAGTCTTGCAAGGTTTCATTTTCATGTGTTGGGTTTTTTGCCCTCATTGGTTCTCAAGATTCCTCCTTCAGTTTCCTGCTATATTTATGAAGTGTCATTAAACCAATTTATGGCAAGAAAGATTTGATATAGTTTCCAGCATAAAGCTCTGATAATATGTGCTGGGTGACCTTTACTCCAGAACATGATTTTTCTTTTAGGAAACAAAAGATGATGAGATCAAGATAATTACATTATGACCTTTTGCTTTATCACTTTGGATTAATTTTCCATACAAATTAATGGCAAAGACACCATTTTTAACATGCAAACAGCAATCTGCCATTTTGCTAGGAGTGGCAGTCAAAGCTTTTAAGTACTATTTCCATCTGTGATTTAGATGAGTATGTATCTAACTCCTTGTTTGATGCTTCATAGATAAGTACAAATAAAAATTTAGTATCTCCAATACTGTATAATAGTACACTGTAGCTGCTTAGAGATTAAGCTATGATACAATACCCTTTTAATGTATTTGAGAATTAAGTTTTCAAATAATCATGGTACTTGCGCATTGTTTTGTTTTCTGTATTCATTAGCTGAATGACAGTATGAAGGAAAGGCAACCATTATATCAGACATAATAACATTAATTTATTTTCTTCACACTGAATACTCACTACACAATTATTCTTTTCAATTACAATACTTAAGACTCTAATTAAACTTGCTTTAGCTATATGAACTCTTCAGGACATAACTGCCACATTCTCCAAACTATAATCCCAAGCATCTTTAGTGAAGTGGTTCAGAAATAATATGGAGCTGATCTTGTAGTGCTTAAATCCTACGAGTTGTACCGCCAAAAAATTAGTGAAAACACAGTGAGAAAAGCTTTTGTTGTTATACAACAGAGAGAAAATAAAGTTTAAGAAAATGTTAAAAGGCTGATTAACAGGATGTTTAAGAAGAGACTGGAAAAAAGTTCATCAGGTTGGTGTGTGGCTTTGTTTGCCTGTTTCTTTAAGCATATAAATTAAGGGAAGGAATAAAGATATGTTTCAAAAAAGACAAAATTCCAAAAATATTAAGATTTTCAAAACTATTTACTCCAGCCTTACTTACAGCATATGACTGTTAATACGCAACAAAAGAAGAACTGCAGCAACAACACTGCAAGTTAATTTTTAAAGCACAGATTTCTCTTACATCACAGACTTGCAAAAAGTCAATATATAACACTTACAGAAAAGAACAGAGCGCTACAATGCTTTTAGATTAAATTTTCAGAAGCCCTCTGGCTCAGATTTCACCTTCACTGAATGAATGCAGCTGAAAAAGAAAAGCACATATCCTTAAAACGAAATTGTGAAGAAAAGAATTGTTACAATATACAGAAGTACTGCTTTAAAAAGTTCTGCCTACATAAAATCAACATATCTAAGAAATTCTTAAACATCACAGTCACACCATCATCATTACAAGTACTCACAGAACACACGTGACAGACTCAAACTCTTTAACAACATTCTGTTTTGCTGCCATCAGTCTCATGCTAATGGGTGATGCCACTGAAATAGTAAACACCATGCTCTTGATTCTTGCCTCTTAATTTTAAATTTAAAAAAATGCAGGCTCTGTGCAAAGGAGCTGATGTGAGTGAAATGTCCAGTTGTGAAAAGTTTTTAATGGCTAGCAGATTATTAAGAATAACTTCACAAAGCAGATACAGAACTTAGAATATTACTATATTCCAAGTAATTTTATAAATTATTAGAAAACATATTAGAAAATACCTTCTGTTTTCTTCTTCAGTTCACATTTTCTTAGATAATGCAATACTAAAATGAGTAAAAATGGCTTCTCATTTTAAAAGAAAATCTTTCTTGTGGATAATCTTTCCTTTTTGAAGTATAAAGACATAAATAAAAGATGAGCATTTTTTTTTTCAAATGGGATACTGACAAAGCTGTGTAGCCCTTAGGAGGACTCTCATCCACAGAATGGGAGTTTATAGTGACATACATGTACAAAGAAATCCAGAAATTAGACTACTGTAGACTGGAAAATATTTCTTTCAAGTTCACAAGTTCGTTTAGTATCTGACAAATGCCACATTACAACAATCAAAGAACCAGAATTTGGTCCAAGTTCTTAAATCAAGAATTCTTATTTGATTTAGCATATATATAAGAACTGCAGCTTTTAACATAATACCTAAAACTGATTATGCAGATCCTCCTTGCTTAATGGATCATTTATTGGAGGGTGCTCAGCTACTCTGCTCTCTAGCGCAGCAGAATAAGCATAATTGTATACAGCATTATGTTATATGACCAACGTTAAATTAGTTTTATCCTATCCAAAGCCACTTACAGCTTCCATTAACATATGAAGGAGATTTAAAAACCAAAAATCACTTAATTATGTTTAAAATGGTTAAGGTGTCCAAACAGCCTTTATTACAAAGAGTAAGCATTTACAAATAAACTATGCTTGGAAGTTATAAGCTTGTAGATAATAAGCAACATTTCTTTTCTGAATTAATAGGAGAATGGTAACTTTTACAAAAACTGAATTCGCAGTGTGTCACAGTTGCATATAAAACCAGGGTAACACCCTTTAACATTTTATGTGAGATGCTTGGAGAAGAACAGTTAAGTGAAGAGACATTTTTTCATGTATAAAATGAAAAGTTGCCTGTAAAATAAAATGGACATGGAGACAAGATTTATAACACTTGGCCTAACACCTATGTTCTGTTGCTATAAACTTCATCAATAAAGTACAGTCCTGCCACTTCTCTATGTTAAATATATTCATGTTTAAGGTATTCAGAGCAAGTTCAAAAAACAAGCTACAGTTTTAAACATGTGTAAATGGTAGTGTAGTCAGAGATCTTTGTCACTATTATTTTGTATAATGAAAACTGAAGAAAAATAACACAGCTATGCTATCAGTCTTATGTCCAGGACTACATTAAAGGAGGATGTTCCATTTTTTTTTTATTTACAGGGCTGTGAATAAAAGAAACAGACCAAAACCAGTCTGTTTAAGACTGAAACATTGATGAATAGGTCACAGGCCAATTCCAAAAATTGTATGGAAAAAAGCCGAGCATCAGAAGTCTCTTGGCATCAGTCAATCTTGCAATAAATTAACACCTTTAACAACAGTAACACAGAAAAGGGCAGTGTTACATTGCAACCAGAGACAACCAGCCCATCAAACAAACAGTTCTGAAAAATCTCCATTTTGTTGAGAGCTTTAATTCTGGGAAAGTGTATTAATGAACAATTGGCAGACATCACTGATCGGACTGTTTCGCACAGACTGTGAAAACTATGAACTACCATCAAGTGAAATAAAGTGGACATAGTACTCTAATATAGATTAGAGTAGCGATTAATTAATATTTGCAAAATGATTTTGAGATCTTTTTCAACAGAACAAAAAGTGTTACTCAGAAATCAAAGAACATAGTACTCTAATATAGATTCTTTAGAATCTTTGGTCTTCAGAATCAGACCAAAATTTCCTGGTTCTCAGCTTGGAACCATAGCTTTCTTTGTAGTCCTAGAACTGAATCTGTTTCAGATTAACATAATCTGAACTATACTGTAGACTTCTATAGGATTACAGTCAGAAAGACACTTTCAAAAATTCCACTTGCACTATGTTTGGAAATATATACATGGAAATACTGATGAACTCTTCTCAAACTTTATGCCACTTCTACCTTAACTTATATTTTTTAAATAAGAGCTTACTTTTGATTTATTAACAACAGGACTTAGCTGCAACAGGACTAAATCAAAATGACAGTTGATTATTAAAAAAAATCTATAAGAAAAATGCATTTTTCCCTAGCTTTCTTATTAGATTTCTTGACTTTGTAATCAACTGTACTATTTTAAACAGCTTAGAGAAAAGGAATGTATATTTCTACTACAGAAATTTCTATACATTTCTACATGCAAGACTTTTCTACTCTCACAGCAAAATGCTGCTGCATCTGAAACAACAAATCTAATGATCTCTGTATCTGCACAATTATTATTACACAAGAGGTTTATGACTTCCCACGGGAGGTTATTATTTCCCCTGAAGTAGGTAACCTCTTTAAACTACCAATACTCTGCTTTCCTTCAGAAAATCAGAACTTCTTACCTCCAGCACTTGGAACTTCATATTTATGTGCAGCAAGCAAGGAATAAATTATCTTTCTAAACAAATACATGATCCACCTGCAATTTTAAGTAACTTGAACTTCTAAATGACTGTCCCCTGAGAGGGAAGTGCTCAATGTTAAGTAAACTTCGGAGGAGGAATTACATCATACATGTCAACACCACGTCAGCAATACCATGTTGCATAGAACGAAAGGATGTAAAATTATCTCCAATATCTGCATCCACTCCTTAACCAAAAGGGCATTTCAAGTTAATACATGTACAATGTACTAAAGCCTGGCAGGATCACTACATCAAAAATGATATACGAGTTTTAAATAAGCTGTATGTTGTATGAGTTTTAAATAAGCTATTTTGTTGATTAACTATTATTCCTTGTTATGCAGTTACACCACTACTGGCCATGCCTTTTTGTATCCAAACTTATTTTTCCATTAATCATTAAAAACTTATTGGGGTCCACAGAATTGACTGATAATGACAATAAGGCTTTTTCTGAGTTTGTTTATAAAAGATGCACTTTACTCATGTTACTAAAATGTATTACCATCACATAAATATGTATAGACTCTGCCCGTGACCCTGGAAGACAATCTAAAGTTACTGATTGGTCGTTCTTACCAACCATTAGATGAAAAGACATTACACAGGAAGAGCTGAACATGCAGAATAGAAATAAAATGCCACAGACAATTTAGTTATTCCATTAAGGGTGATATTTGGAAAAGAGTTCTTGAAGGCACACGGCTGAGCCTCTGCATCTGCTCCTGGCACTGGGCTGGAACCTTAACTACTGTGATGGAACTGCTGTCACTCATCACTGCTCTATCACCAGGGTATACACCAGGATGAACTTCTATTTTTAGAGGGCAGCTCTCTGCATTTTATGTCATTTATCATTTTAAGGAAGGAAGATGATTCTTGGAATCAGTAATAGGTACAAAACACAAGAAACATTTACTATAGAAATAATTTATACTATGCTTTTGATAGAAAAATTAGACAATCCAAGAATAATTTCAGATGCAGCTCTCTCCCTCCTTCCCTCTCTCCACCCTCCCTTTCTGCCCTTCTTTCCCTCCCTCCATCTCTCTCCTTCTCTCTCATAAAAAGATACAGCTAATCCTCTCTTTAAAGGATGTTTTCACTGCAAGTTAAAGGATTTAGTCCTGGGAGAAGGGACAGAAGTTGAGAGTTTCTTTTGCCTTTTTATAGATAGGTGCTGGAATTATCACAGTGAATCCATTGTTGATGTATTAAAACACATCCTCTCAGACTTCCTTCACTTTCCAGAGAGGCTGCCTCAGCAGCTAATCAGAACTGTTACACAATTTGTTTTGTTCAGATCTCACAATTTAGTATTAATACATTATTAATACAGTAATAAATAAATTACATGCACACAATACTTCAAAGTACATAAGCATTGTGCATGGCAGCAAAGTTGCACACATCCACATCCATGGGATTTTTCATTATTTCAGCTTTTATAAACATGAAGTCAAAAGTCTTCTGTTAGGCCGCACACATAAGAATGCTCCATGAAACATATCCGGAGTCTGTACACGATACTCAGACAATGCAGAAACATCTGAATGGTTTATTTCAACTCACAAAGGTGTAACACTCACTATAAGTCTTTAGATTTTAAACTTTTTGTATCATCATTCCAATAATTTTACTGCAAGATAGATTTTAAAAAATAAAATGATCTTGAATGCCTTTCCTCTGTCAGACTGATGTCAATGCATTGAGATCCCTATGAATGACTGTACCAACACCATCTTTATATTGATGACACTTTCACTAGTGCTGAAAATGTTACTGTGAATTATGACCAACTTCATGAAAATTATGAGAAAAAGCTGTATTGGATTTTTCCACAAAGAGAACATTATGCCATGCCCAAAGTAGAAGACTACATTTATTTCAGTTGCAGCCAAACAAGAGAAAATGATAAACTTTTCTGATAAACTTCTGAGATTTTATTCATAATCAGTTATGTAAAATAACACTACAGAAATCAGAGAAAAAATTAGGGAAGGGACCTTTGCAAGACAGATAGTCTAACCTCCAGTTCAGAATAGGGCTAAGGTTACATACCTTGTACCACCTGTAATATTTAAGACTATGAATTGACTAGGTTTAAGGGACCTGTTCCAGGTCCCTTTTTGTTGGTCTTTTCTCCACTTCAGGATTTCCCATGGCGCTTTAGTAAATCCTCTGCCTGTACACATTTCAACCTGCTCCTTGCAGAAGCCCTAGCTTCTCTTACCTGCTCTCTATCAATGCTCAGCGCTATCTCCCCCTCCAGATTTCTGATGCTGAAGCATTTCCTGCAGTTTGTGCTGGCCTGCTATCAAATTCCTTTGCGTTTTTCTGCTTAACTGCTGTGCTTCACATCAACTGCCAACACTAACACACCTTACCAATGAAAAGCAGTATCAGCAAATAATGCTAAACCAGTACACCTCCCCCCCCCCCAAACAAATGGAGCTGCAACTCTCTCCCCTTGAACAACAAAAATGAAGAACTACTAAGGGAATGATTAATTTTTTAGATATCTCAAATTGAGGTTTAAAAAAGGAAGGTTTTTTTTTTTTTTGGAAAGTCCTCTTGAAATAAAAAAAGCAGAGAAAATGTGATTAAAAACTAACAAGATACAAATTATTAATATATTGCAGGACCCAAACCTACATTTCACTGGATTTTGAACAGTCAAAAATAATGTTCTTATATTCTTAAAATGTACACAGACCATAGCTTTTTATTCAACAGAAAGCTCAAAACATTGTCTCCTTTAGACCATAACAGCAAAGCACTTATCTCTACCTATAATACATTTTTAAATTTATTGAAAATAATGAAGCACCATTGACAATTATTTGCTGTTATGCATAACATACTTATACCATAATAAAAGCAGTGTGATATTTACTAGGTGTTTTAACAGCTGTTCTAAAATTACTATTTTTTTGCAGTTTGATTCTCTGTGTACTGATACAAAGAGTTCTGAGAAAGGGTCAGAGACAGCATAACTGGACAGACATATATAGAAGATTTTAGCAAGCAAGTGTACTTCATGGAACTTGTTAATCCTTTGTATGCTTAGTCCATGGTATGAGTTTTATAGCCTGCAAACACCAATCATGCCAGGTTTTCTCCCTCAAATGGTGCAAAAGAGTAAGATTTTTTTTTTCTTTTTGGAAATATGAGAATGTGGGTGAAAAGCAAAAACAACAACAAGAAAAGCCTCCAGTAAATATACAGAAGATGAAAACTGGCTACAGAATATAATCAAAATAAAGAAATCAACACAGTCAGACTTCTGCTTTCAGTTCCTCACTGCAGCCAGACAGGCTCCCTATACCTCACTTAATGGTCTCATTAGTGTAATCTGAATCTACTTTTTGTGCCTAATTTTCTAGCAAAGCTCAGCTGCTTTTCTGCAAATCGATATAGGCTGGAGATGACCAGTAAAATCTGGCTAGGTTTATAGGGATATGGAGGTAGTATTCCCAAATCCATTCTGCCAGTGCATATATGCCTCTATGGAAACACCTTGAAAATGGAAAATTCCATCAGCATACAGAGTAGAGACATATGGCAAGGTATTCTTCTTGAAAAGTTTCACTTATCAGGTCCAAAAAAAGGATTTGGCACCTGTGGAATATTATTGAGTTTTTGTATGTACTAAAAAAAATGCATCTACTCATGACATCCATTAAAAGACCACAGAAGCAGAATAAACCTATAAAAATGAGATGAACGTTCAATACCAATTATTCCTTTCAATTCAACAGCCTGAAATACAGTGCTATAATGCTACAAGAGATTTTGAGGCTGTCAGCCACATTGGCAAAGTCCACTATCTACTTCCCAATAGACAGGAGAGCATGAGAAGAAAAGAGAAAATATGCTAGAACACTTGACACCATTATGAGCAGCCACAGAAAAGAGGCCAAGACCAAAGCAGACATGAAGAAAACAAAGCCCTGCTAATCTACTTTCAACTGAAAAGTTCTGATGAGACATTTTGGAGCGACTCTAATGCTACTGTTTCCACTACATCCAATCCACAGATACATATAAAGCTTTACTTTCTAAATATTTGAATTTGCATTTGAACCTATAAAAAAAACTGCCAGACAAATGTACATGACTTTTTTTAATAAAGAAGAAAAAAAAAATAATTAACATAAGAGGTTCATACTCAGTTCTTCATAGAGGAGTGCCCTAAGCAGAGCTCTGTTCCCTAAGCAAAGCCAGACTGCAGGAGCTGGACAAATATCCATCGGAGAGTCCCATTTCCCTGATGTCCCACCCGGAAGTGACCCAGTTACCAGAACAGAACAGTGATTGCCACCAATACCTGCAGAATCTTGACAACACAAGGGCTTAAAAATGACTGAAAGAAATAAAAAAAGCTCCCTTATTTTGCAGTCTCAGTCAACCTTTTTTCCTCCCCCTCACCCATTAAGGAAGTATAAAGTCTGCTTATATAAAGTTGCACCCCTAAATAAACATTTATAAGTAGACATATTTGTGAAATAAGAAAGTAAAAGTAGTATTTATTTCCTAAGCCTGTAAAGCAGTTCAGAGAAAAACTGCTGAATAATAAGTATATTAGACACATACAGATGCGCTTGCTAATATGTAAGTAAAAACATCTTGTTTTTTTCTCAGTTCAAGTTTTTGAGTTCACATTTAAGCCTTAACACAACCTAAGCTTTGAAGTTTCTGGGATTTTAGGTAACATCTGAAAAGAATATTATTTGATAATTACTCCTGGGTGATCTATTTAGACTCCCCCCCCCCCCATGACTATCAAGCCTTTTCTGTAAACAATGTTAATTCAGTTAGTCTTTATCAGTCACTTTCAGACATTCATGTGACCATAAGCCAGGACAACGGAACTTGCAAGGCAGCTTTGGCAGTTGTTTTCTCTGGGGTTTGAATCCAAAAACCCTTGTATTTTCTTATGGATTTGTCCCTCCCTCTCCCCCCCCCCTTTTTTCTTCCTCTTGGCTTTACTTGGGTTTATATCGTGAGATTGGTTTGCATTCAATTTATTTGACAGTACATCCAATTGGCAGGAATACAGCAAGAAGCCTTTCCCCACTCTCACAAAGCCACACAAACTCCACACAACTGAAGACTTCAAAGGGCAGCTGGAAACACATCTCTTATGCTTTCAATTAGTTTTCCTATTTACTCCTTTTTGAAAAAAATATTCCTGTTTTAGTTTGTATAAACAACAATTACAGAAAACATAAAATGAGCTGGTTTTGATTAAGTTATTCTAAAACAAAACCAAGGTTATGCTACCATTCCACCTGCAGGAAAAAATGATGAACAAATAAATAGATCTGATAGTATCCTCTAAAAGTAAACAAAAAGCTGCTGAATGGAAAAGGAAATGCAAATCTGAAGAAGTAATTTAATTTCATAATTATTTGCTTTCCACTGAAAATGTTTTGTCCTCCATATTTAAATTTAGGAATTGCAAGTCAAGGATGAACTGGCTGATATCAATTGCCAAATGATAATGAATAGGAGGCAGCAACAAAAATCACGGACCACACTGGATTGTTGAAAAATACTGAAATACTGATAGTTATTAAGGAAGTGTTACTACTGATGATACTAGAATCAAAGCAAAGAACTGAATTCTACAAGCAATTCATACGGTTCAGAGTCTAATTTAAAGGATGTCACTGGTACAGGGAATGGGAAACAGAACTTTGATCAATTAAGCATAAAAGATTCTTGAAGATCAACAAGGATTAACTTCTACAAACTATTTCACCAAAATCTGTGTGCAAAGATAAATGCAGTGTTCTGTTGCAATCCACTCTTCTGGCCATTGACAACAAAAAAGAATACAAAAGAGAACTGAATTTTTTCACCTCATATTATTATCAGAAATATTAATATTTTCCCAAACATGCTCCATGTTGCTAATGAGTTGTCCAAATAAAATTAAATGACCAAGACTAAAGAGGCAGAAATTAATTAATTTTAGTGACACAGATATTGATAAATTCTGAAGAATTCAAAATACTGGCAATAATTGCAACAGCTGCATGATTACATTTTAAAAAGCTGCCCAGCTTACACTGCATTTTCAGGGTGTGCCACTTGATAGAAGAAAAAAAAATCCATAGAAAAGGTGTTTGCCAATCCAGGAATAAGTACTCAGAAGTCACAGGACCATTTTCTCGCTTGGAATCACCAGTTTCCTCTACCTTGACTCCAGTGGCTCACGCCTTCAGAATGAACGTGCCCAGGCGCTTGGCATGGTGCTGAGAATCCAGGAATTCTCTGTTCACAAAACACTTTAGACATCTTGATGAAAGTCAGAACTCCTCAAAGTGAACCTTCAAAGGAAAACTTAAGATGTCCTAGCCAAGCCAAACTGCTCATCATAGCCTCCAGTGGAAAACCGAACTAGCAGTCAAATTAAGATAGGATGAGGTTCCTAATTTAAGAGGTCAGCAGTAACTCTCAAATGCAAACATTTTAATGAACGAGAAGAGCTTGAGAGGCCATATCTCCTCTCCAGCCCCTTAGTCAAGGCTGAGAGCACAGGGCAAGTCGGGTATACACAGTAACTCTTGGGTAGATTCAGAAACCAAATGAAAAGGAACTATTAGAAATCATGAAAAGATGCTTTCTTCATGTGAGAATGTTTATAAAAATTAAATATTTCTATTATAAACAGCTTAAAAAAACTCCTAAAAAAAAAATCACTGAAAATTTGAAACATACATTTCAGAAGGTTCAACAGCACAACATTTGCCATCATGCATCTCGACATCAAAGTACCGTACTATTGGCTAAAGCCTCCTATATTGACTACCACTGCTTAATTCATATGCGCATTTATAACTTCCACACGTAGAAGAAAAAAAAGCTGTTGAATCCAAGAGAAGTACCAAAACTCAACCCCACATTTTCCTTTTGCATCAGTGGATTGAAGACATCTTTTCAGATGGTCATGTAAAAATCAAAGTGTAACTCAGTGTATAGACTGACTTATTTTTCCTTGACGTAGACACACAACTTTTCTTAATATGTATGCCGTAGTACATGGTTCCCTAGAAACAAGAAATTATTCGTCCCGAAGTGCTACATCATAGCAGAAAGTGATTATATTGCACAACCACAATATAATGAAAACAGAATTGCAAGACATCCACCGAAAAAAAATTATTAAAAGAAAAAAAAAACTACACAAGGTGTACCACTTGGTTTACAAAAGCAATTTCTTTTTTTACTTAATCCACCACCATTTTCTTTTCTAAGCAAAAAGAAAGCAACTGTTTCAGACCAGACCTCCAGATCCACTGTATTTTATCAGCACTGTGCAGTGACACTCAGCTTCAAAACCTTCCCTGTTCCTTCCTCCCCGTCATACAAAAGGAATAAATAATTTAATGAAATACTCATCAGGAGAGGGGAACAGCCTATTAGTCTGTGTCTGTATTCCTCTCACTTCCTTGAATCTCTTAGGACTCCAAGAAGAGGGGATGTATCTTTCTTTCTATCTTTAAAGCATGTATTTTACAGCTTAGCCCAGATCTATGGACTTAAAGAAGCTTCCGAGTATCTTCAAGTTCATGCTCAACTTTCTAAAATTAAAATTGAGTAAAGAACCAGTATAAACAGAATGTTACAACTTTTTGAAAAGAACCAGAAAAATCACACTGCATAAGAATCTAGGAGAATGGCACTAAAAAAAAGTATCACTCTTAGAAAATCCGTTACCAGAGTTTTTCAACCCACAAAATTAAACACTGAGCTCCTAAAAGATACCTCTGTGTGCACATATCCATAATGGAAAACCATGAAAAGGCAGCTTTGTCATTAAATAAAAAAGGGGTTTTTGTGGCTAGTTCATTTGCCTGTAAGCACATCTTCTACATTTCTTTAATTATTTACAAAGTAGCAAGCTAGTGTCTTTTGACCCATTCCACCAAAGACAGAGGAGCACTATCCTCAGTCTAACTGACCAGAGGCACACTCTAAATGGAAAAACTTGAAGAGCATCCTTATTTATTATTTCCATTAGAGCTGTACTGGAATCCCAGTAATCAAAAAATACAAATAGAGTAGCAACTTGTGTCCTTGTAGGTCACAGTTGTCCAGCTTTTAGAGTTTTTAATTAATGTTTTAAATAATGCAAGTGCTCCAGCAAAAGAAAAAGACATCAGTACTGCTCTTGAATATTCAAAACACCATCATTTGGAGGTTGGCCCTCCAAATGATGGCCTTTGCTTAAAACAATAGGTGTTGCTGTTCTGAAGTTTATAAATGCTTGATTCTATTTATTTGCGTTCTGCTTTTCCTATCTCTGGGATTCAGTTCCCACACGCTGTCAAGCATTCCCCTACAAAAAAAAGAAAAAAAAAATACTAGAAATTTACTTTTGTCTCACAATGAAAGCTACTTCTGTATCTGTACTCCTAACAAAATCAGCATATCCATCCGGTACTATTTCATTTTAAGTAATTGCTATGATTTATCATCTTAGAGCTGTCAAATCAATTGTTTTAGATTTATAGTAAAGCTCTCTCACCCTCTGCATGTCTCAGCAATTATTAGATAATGGTTTAAATCTTGCGGGCCACTGATCCATGTGGCCCTGCACTCACCTTCAAAGAAATCCACAAAATGCAAGTACAGCATTACGCAGCAAAAGGTGTATAAACAAGATCTAGATTTACAACAATCTAGGAAAGTAGTATTTCTCTGGAAAATTTTTGGAATCCACAGAACAAAAAGGTTGAAAAACACATGACTAGAAATTTCTGTACTCTGTTTTGATTACAGACAAAACTTCATTGAAAGCAAGTGCCTGAAGATTTAATCACAAACTGAACCTACCTGTTACAGTAAAAACCAAGAGACACTTGAGTTTTGTAGCGCCTCACCAAACTTTATTTCAAGCTTCTGGACTTCTCTGAATTATCACCTCAGAAATATTGGTACATACGTGTCTCATGAAAATAGTGTGCCATATCCCTGAACAGAAAAAATAATGTGATTAACTAGAAATAAGAAGTCCACAGACACTTTTGCTAATAAGTGTACATCATCACAAACACAGTATGCGTTTTCTCAGTGCAGCAAAACCTCTGGAAGGCATTATTTTATTCCTTTTCATCATTCATGAAGTACATCACCACTACACGGTGGGAAAAAACCCAACCTGAATCCAGTGAAAGGACAAAGAAGTAGCAAGATGAAAGTAAAATATGCCTTGAGGAACCGGGAGACAGAAGGAGAGTGAAGGAAAGAAAGACGAGACAAGTGATCATGGCTATTCTGTGCTCCAGACAAATGGACTCTTCTTTCATTTAATCTATTAAATTTAATTAACAAAATAATCTTTTTCAAGCCACAGAAATGGCTACAAAATATCATTAAATATCATCTCTGAAACATCATTAAATATCAACCACAAGTATCTACACCCTGAGAGCTCTAAATCATGTCTTCTACATGACAATCTTCATCTTAAAAAAAATGTCATGAATATTCACAAAAACACACCACTTGAAGGACGTACAATAGATTTAAGTCTTTAAAACTGTAAAGGTCTATGAATATAGCAATTCCCACTGATTTTACTTAATTATATATTTTTTAAAAGTCCTGCAAGGTGTCACTAATTCTGAAACATCTTTTTCCAGCTGAAACTGAGGGTCATCTTATTAATAAACATTGGGTCACAACTGAGTAACTTAAGAGTTGAGATTTTCCTTCATAAGAAGACATATAAACTCTTTTTAACATTGGAAAATATAGCAAAGCCTTTAAAAAATGACATCAATTAGCCTGCAAACAGAAGAATAAACTTCTGAGAACTAGGAACTATTGCAGTATTTGAGTTAATTAACACCTTTTTCTTAATAAATGTAGTATAAAATATAAAACTGTTTATTTTCTAAATGAACTTAGTGGTGCTAAACTTCCATTTTGGGGTACAACTACAATGCTCAATAAAGAACGGCAAGCAAATCCCTAAAGAGAACTGGAAACAGCATGGCCACATCCAACACAGAAGCTCTTGAGAAGCAAAAGTAGCTTTCATGAGCTCATCATGCTGTAACGTAGTATAGAAGTCTATAAGCTCACTCAAAACCATCTAACAGAACAATCCACTATGTCATGTAGTTATGTCCTTTGAAATCTCATGTGCAAGCTACAGAAATATGGGCTGTGTTAATCAAGAATTTTGAACCCAGCTGTGACAGGACCCACTTCAGGCAGAGGGCAAGCAGGCTACTATCTTATATCCTCTAAGACAGACAACCAGGAGATAACAGGAATTCAGCACAACCCCTCACCACCACTGCTCTACACAAAGCCACTGTACAGGCCCTGAGACAGGAGCACTGTAACAGGAAAGGGATTGTATTTGCGCTGGGGTAGGAGCAAAGAAAGGATAGATTAGACCATGCTGTGTTCTTGTACCAGCTGCCTCTAACCATGCTGAACCAGAATCTTCAAAAATCTTTTCAGTTCTGATGCTCTGGTAAGGAACTCAGTCACATTCACATGCTGTTAATATGAGTTAATTCTAAATATGAAGTTCTTTAATTCCCACTGCTCTTCCTATATCCACATGTATCTAAGCAACGCCTCCACAGATGTTTTTCCTCAATAATTATCACTCCACTGTGTGTGTTTTTAAAGTCCCACTCTCTCCTTCCTCTTTCCTCAGTTGGCCTGTATGTATTCATGGATAACCAATATTAGAAGTACTCTATCCAGTAATTTCAGCTCCTGGATAATGACCCTCCCCTTCCCACCCCTCTACCTAGTTAGAAAAATAAAGTAAAAAAAAAAAAAAAAAAAAAAAAAAAAAAAAAAAGCCTGTATTCCAGATTAAAAAAATAAAAAAAAAAGCCTATAGCAAATTAAAAGCTTTTTCAACAAAACACTAAAAAACATTTATAAACACATTTCAACTACACAGTACATTGTAACTGCTTTCTTCTGCTTCTGACTGTACTGATTAATGCGACTACACAAGTTAAAAACTTTGAGAATACTTGCACATCTTCAAATCATTAAATTTATTTCAAATCCTTTCAGGTTTCCTGCTTGAATAGAAGCCTTGCTGTAAAAGCAAGGTTCCCACATAGAATTGGGATGAAGATCTGCAAGGTGAGCAGGCACAGCAAAATATACCACTTGCTGGCCAAATACAGCCCTCAAGGCTAGGAAAATGAAGGCAGCAGGTACCAGGGAACCCACTGATGTATTTGGTGCAAAGAAGCACGGCTCCCTGCTAGGTGGCTGACCTTCGAAACAAACAGATTTCCTCACTGGCTGCCCAGGCACTCAGAAGATGCATTTCCCATTATTATAAAGTGCGTACATGCTAGTTGAGCAAGCCACATGACCAGTAAGTACATGCACACTAATTAATCAGTTGGGTGCCAGAAGCAAAAAGCTGCTTCTTAGCTGCTAGTCCAGTGAAACATCGCACACTTTCCCAACATGCACAGTTAAACTGCCAGCCCAAGAGTTGTCCAACTTTGCCTTATCTGGGAGAGCAATCACCACAGAGCATGGAGGCAGCAACAGGAGAATGAGTGAGAAGGGGAGACATGAGTGTGGCTATAATAAGAAAGATGAGGTGTGAGATGGCCAAGAATTACTACAAGGAAAGATGACAAATGCAGGAAACGCAATAGAAAGGAGAGGATGCAGACCAATAGAATCTGTAATGGCCTATCCACCTATTTGATTCAGAAGTTACTTAAACACGGCAAAAATATTTGGGTAAAACACTTTCCATGGATACTGTAAATATTCCAAAACATATATTATACATCCAGGAAATGTGGAGATACATTTATGAATTCAGTAAGATTTAGAAATGCATACTTAAGCCACAAAAAGAAACTTGGCAATTACACAGTAGCAAAGTAAATATGCATCTATAGAAGTATTATTAAATAATATGCACCTTCAAATGAGATCTAAGTGAATCTTCAAGATTGTGTTTGCTATTTGATTGGTTTTTTTTCATAATATCTTTTCACCATGCTACACACTCATTTCTACATGCAAATAATCTTTACAGTAAATTGTAGCTCTCCAGATAGAGAGTCAAACAGAAAGTAATATATAAAGGCCTTGTTTAGCCTTTTCCAGAAATTCAGGCAGCAAGACTTGGCACTCTTGCACTAGTACCCACAAGACAGAGCAAAACTCCCATGGACAATCTGCTTGCTGTCAGTTTGGGTGCAGCGTGAACGGCACCAGGTCTATATACTCTACCCACACTGGCAAGTGTGATGGGCAGCAATATCAGCCTATAGTGCACTCCCTCTCTGCCTGCCCACGGGTGCAAGTAAGAGCTTCTAGAGAAACTGTGCTCCAGCCTGTCTGTAGGAAGCAGGTAACAGTGCAAGGGTATAAAGGGACACTTCATGCCACTGTGCTAGTTAGACCACTCTTGGCCCAGGATTTAGAAATTCTAAACAAGAATCTTATGTCCAAAAATTCAGGATAATATTACCAAATGATCCTGCATATTCATCTTCTTAGAAAGATACCACTTCAGGTTATATGAAAAACAAACTGGATCTATACTTCAATAATCTTGTCAACAGAATAACAGCTCAAGAGGATCAACTAAAAGCACAGATACAGGAGGGGCTCACATTTATTACCTGTCACAAATTTTTAAAAGTGTATATTTTCAAAGTTGTTTTCTCTTTTATTTTGCTTGTTTTCTTACCTCCAGGCAAGAAAATTTCATGGGGTGACTTTTAAAAGAAAGAACCTAATTTTGATAGAGAACTTGACAGAACTTCTGCAGAAATAACTGTATCAAATTTACATGGCTACATATGAAATATATTCGAATTTGCTGTTTTTTCTCAGGAGAAGGCAATAATTACATAAAGACGGCTTACTTTTTCTTGTAAACTACTATTTTGCTACTAAACTTTTACAGTGGATTTCTTCCAAAATTTTAAGAAAACTATTTCTACTTAATTTATTAAATGGCATCAAAATATGCAACCTAAATTAGAAATGTGAGAACGGGTTTATTTCCTTTTAGGAAATCGGTAAATTAATGGTGGCAAAAACCTTAATGAGAGACACAAGATATCAATGAGAAATTTTCTCCAGTAACACGCCAACATGCTTTGGACACGAGTGCTTCAACCAGTACAACCACTCAGTGTTGAGAATCTCTCTCTGAGGAGAATGACACCTGTGATTATTATTGATATATAAACTCTTGTCCTAGACTGAGTTTACAATTTATTTCAAAAGATAACAAGTAGTCTTCCTGCAAGTAAGAGCAAACAGATTTTCACGGGGAAAACCCTTTCTGAAGATTAATTTAAATTATACCAGACTTGAATCTGCATGTTCAGGATTCTACATCCATAAATATGCAGCCCCAAAAGGCATACCAAATACGGCATCAAACTTTATGTCCCAATGAAAAAATAAATAAGGACATATATGTTTAAAAGATTGGTCCCAGAGATAGTATGTTTCCTTGGACTGGAACAAGGTGGAATGTCTTTTATATGTTATCACTGCTTATTAATGGTAGGGATATATTAATACAAATGAAGTTTGCTTATAGGAAGAGAGACAGAGTATTTAGCATCTATTCAACATTACCTCAAAGCCTCCTCTTCCCCACAAACAAGAGAAACTAGTTTTAAAATAAAATATTGAAGGTGAAAATTGTCCATCTCAATATTGTACTGCCGCTAATAAACCTTAGATTAATAAAATCCTTTTAAAAGCCCAGTAATTTGTTCATATCTCATTCTATTAATCTACATTTTGCATTTCTCTAAGTGCATATAATTAAAAATCAATACAATCCACTTCACTAATTTCCATTTCTCTCTGCGAAACTTCAGCTGCAAACACTGTTTACAGTGATGTTTTTATGTTAAGAAAAGGAAGGGGAAACCCTTGTTTTTGTGTCTCTTAGAAGTAACATAAATGTATATCCATAAAACTCTTAAATTTACTCAAGTCTTGTTTTTTCATCAAGCCTCTATCAGTATAAGTTTCAGCTAAATATTATTTTTTTAATGATCTCTTAAAGGTATATTTTTTAAAAATACATGAGAACAAAGAAAAAACAAGAGCCTACACAAAATTATGCTCTTGAATCCCTAGCATACACAGTTGACAGGGATGGAGGGTGGGTGAAGATGACCTCAAACCACTTGGGTTGGCTGCTGGCCAGGCTGGCCCTTGGCAGAACTTGCAGCATCCTGCACGCCCCTCAGACTGCCCTGAATCCCTGCATGCAATGCACACAACAAATCTTTTCCTTCCAGCCCTGACACACCCTTTTTCATTAGGACTTGCAAAAGATTCTCTGTGTTTCTCGCAGAGAGCTCACAGCCAACGAACAGGATGAATTCTTCCTCTTTGCATGCAACGGCTGTTATCGCTGTTGTTTGTCAAACAAAGATGAAGTGACTGATCAGATTCAAATAAAATGTAGATTTTTCAGACCACTTAGAAGCTAGAGGACTACATTTTTTTCCCACTAGCGTTATGAAAATGGCAGTGACAGACTTGCCTTTCGTTCTGTATCCAAAAGAGTAAGAAAATTCACACCTTGATAACGCTGTAGTGCTACACATCAAGTGGTAAATACAGTAATTCATTACAGTGTTTACTGTCATTACAGTAATTCATCTTATGAAGTATTAAGGTTTTTTATTGCTAACTCCCATGAAAACATTTTTACTCTAAAACAAGCTCAACTGGGATAAAATTCTAATTTTCACTTCTATAACTTAACTTTGCTTTTTGCATCCCACTCAAATTTAAATATTATTTATTTTTATATATTCCAGAACACTGATATATTTTGATAACAGAGAAACATCATATAGACTAGAGTCTTCAAGTTAAACAGAGAAATCTTCTGAACCTATCTGTGTAAGAAAAAAAGAGTACAGAAATCAATTCCCTTGATGAAAAACTTTCCACTGCATGGTTTTTCTTAAACCAGTCAGGTACTTTTGTGTAAAGGTTGTTCCTGATACTTGTTCATTTTCCTGCCAAGATATTTTAAGGTAGAAGCAGGGTCACACTCATGTGAAAAGCACTAAGTGTGTTTTTCTAAATCATTACTATTGTATAGTACGATAAACCAATCCGGCTAACTAAACTAGTCTTGCTCTATCTGAGGTAGAAGATGGGATGCAATAAGTTTAAAGTAACGAGTAGTGCAAGAGTGGTTTAAGAGTCAGCTGTTAATTTTCACACAAATACTCAACAAATAAGGCATCTGGAAATTATAACATGCTGGTCTTCCTAGTTTTTCCTGTTGCTGTCTTTTCTCTGTGCACTTCTTCGATCTTTCTATAAATGTGGTCACTACTGCTTAGCAACCAAGGGGACATGATGGAAGACAGGAAAATTCTCCATCCTAGAGCTCACCCTGCTTCAGCCCCATGGCTGTAAACTATCGTTTCATGGCAAATCAAGAAGAATGTTTTCTTTGTTACCTCAGAGATACCAAGCGGGAACTCAGATATGGCTTTGCAGGAGCTGGGACTTTCTTTCTTTGGGGTGAAGGGGAATTTAACAAGTTGGAGATTAGGAGAACCTGAGAAGATCTGCAGGTAAAACAGTGCTTTTAAATGCTAACGCCAATTTGAAAAGAAAAAAAAAAAAGTCAGATACCACAGTGATGAGGACCACAGAGAAAAGCAAAGGAATAAGCCCAATAAAATTGCGCTTTTATCAAGCACTTGAGCTGTCCTCAAGCGCGAGATGGGGGGAGGAAGGTGCCGGGGTGCCCTCAGGGACGCGCCGGCGGCGGCGAGAGCGAAGTCCAGCCAAAACCCCGCGAGCGAGAGGGAGGAAGGAGAATACTTACTTCTCCCATGCCACAGGTAGGTGCTGCCTCCGCGCCCAGGTGCCGCCTTCTCCTCCCGCCCGCTGCCTCTAGCTCTTCCTCGCCTCGGTGAAACGCCCGGCCCGGCCCGCCGCCTCCCTCCCTCGGCCCCCGCAGGCGCCGCCGCCCCAGACGCCTCACCCGGCCGCGCCAAGGGGAACCGGCCGCGCCCGCCGCCGCCGCTGCGCCCCCTGCCGGCGGCCGCGAGGGCGGGCCGGCCAGGGCGCGGCCGTGGCGCAGCCTGCCGCGGGGGGAGCGGGGCCGCCGGGCCGGGCCGGGCCGGGCCGGGCCGGGCGGGGGCGAAGCGCCGTGCAGGCGAAGGGCAGCGCCCGGGAGGGGAGGGGCGGGCGAGCAGCGGGAGCGAGCGGAGGGGTCCCCGCGGGGAGAGGGGCGCCCGGAGGCGCCTCACTGGGGCGCCTTTGCCGGGACGCGGCCGCGCGGCAGTTCCGCGGCGGGGCGATGCGCCGCCCCGTCCGCGCCTCCTCGGGCCCGAGCTGCCTTGCGCACTCCCGGGCGAGGAGCAGCCGGCACTGCCGCCCCCCGGGGCTGCGGGCGGCCGGGGGCGCGGTGGGGAGGGCAGAGAGGGCCGGCGGGGCAGGGGCTGCCAGGAGGGCGGCGCGGCGCGGCCGTGCTGGAGGGCGAGGGGCCGCCGCCAGGGGAGCGCGGGCGGCGCCCGCCGCGCGGAGGCAGCGGGGGGACCCGGCCGCAGATGCGGGGCGGCGGAGACGGGCTGGCAGCAGGAGCAGCTCCGCTGTGGGAGGCGGGCCGGCAGGGCCGCCCACCCCGCAGGACCGGGGCGGAGGGAGGCAGGGAGCCCCCGGGGGCCGGGGAAGAACAAAGGGCTCTTCCCGCCCGCGCAACCTGCCGCCGGGGCGCTCGGTCCCCCCTCACCTGCGCGCCGGTGCTGCTGCGGCGTGGGTCGTTTTGTATCCCACCTCCTACTCACTAAAACACTTCTTCAGAGCAGCTCTTTCTTGCTGTTCTTCATTCATGTTTAATGATAAATGGGTTTTTGAGCGGAAGTCATTACCAGGTGTCCTTGGGCTGTAATTCAAGGCAGTGAAATTACGCATATGCCTAATGAGCTTTTAAAAATATTACGTGCATTTTTTCAAGTAATGACTAATTTTAATACCTTTTGAAAGGTATTTTGGATTTTGCCAAGGAAACAATAAAAAATGAACTAGTCTTCAGCTCAGTGTGTAAAGAGATATTTTATATATTATTAAAGAAATTATCTCTGAGTTTTCATTTTATGCTTATACAGAAAAAGTCTTCCACACTTCTGAGTGTGGACATCAGATAATACAGTCTAGTAATAGTAGTTGCATACAGATTCTTGGGGAAAGCAGACATCTGAATAGCTTTAAGCATTGGGGCTGCACAACTCTATTTTTTAAAATATGTATCTAAAACAATTACAGAAAGATAGCTATAGCCACAGCTAAGTATTTTGATGGCGTATCCACCCACCTGGGCTCCTCTGCACTTCCAACATCACTGCTTCATCTTCCTGAAGGTTTCCTGCCATGGGTTGTCGGCACTGATTCCCAACTCTGATGTTCCTAGGGGGCCTCTTGGTGAAGCTGGAAGGTTGCATAAATTAGGCATGTCTGTGGTTTTTGTCTTTGGTCATAGCTTAACATAAGACCATCAAAAGTCACTGGAAATATCCTGAGTGCTACTTCAGAGCAGGGAAGGGCAACATGGGGGTGGCTTGATGGCAGAGTATGGAAATTCAGCACGTGCCAGTTGCAACAGAATAATGACCTACATAATAGCAACTGTTACCTTCCCCTTCTCTAAAGATAAAACTTCACTTTCTTTAGAAACAACAAAAATGCATACTATCAACAGAAATCATGAGAATAAGTTTGAAAATGTTTGTATGTGATCTGTCTTCTGTGCTTGGATTTGCTTGACGAAAATCCATTGCTCCTCCTGATGCAGCACGGGCATACCAGGGCAAGGAAGAAGAGGTGCCAAGAGAGCTTTCTCCTCTTCACTTCTATCACTTTAGCACAGATAACGTGTCACATGTTCCTGTAGCATACTTAGTTGTTTCCCCCAGTTGTGTCAGATTTGGCACGTGCCCCTGGCCACGTACAGACTGCATAAAGCACTTTTCCTATTTGTCCTGTCTGACTGCCAGAAACCAGCTTCTTGATTGTGCCTAGTTTTCTCTTCAATATAAATGAAAAAAAAAAATGCATTGTGTACAGTGCCAATTATTCCCTGCAGGTATAGTAACAGTATTTGATAGCTTCAGTCTGGCTACTTTATCTAATACAACATGTATTCTAAGAAGCAGCAGTTTAGTACAGCAGACTGTTACCTGCCTTTGGTAACCACGAATGAAAGCCTTTAGTTTGCTATGTGCATTTAAAAGTTGAATGTTCAACTGAAAGAGACCAAACACAAAGGAAGAGTTTTTCTTCTATTCTCTCTCTTTCATAAAGCAACCAAAACTAGGATTTTTCCCCTTTCATTATTTTTTTTTGTTAGATGCTTCCAATTTTTTTCATTCTCATTATCTTTGACATCTTAGTACTGATGTACATTTGCTTTCTGAACACCTTGGCTGTGTTGAAATCTGTTATATTTCTGTATCCAGTGTCACTGGGTTAGTCATGTTTGTCTCTGGCGGATAATGATGATTACGTAGTTGGCTAATAATGACAGTGCTTTCAAAAATCACTGTGCGTTATCCAACCAATAAATTTCCTCATGACACAGAATGTTAAATTAATATTAAATCAGTCATTTGTTACATTAAATGGAAATAGATCATTCAAAAGTGTTCCCTCAGAGATGTAGTGTCTTTCATCTGTTTATATAACATCTAGTACAGTGGGGTCTGGTTCATTACTAGGCTGCAATTACTTAGTACTAGAGTCGTACAGACAATGAGAGCAGACTACAGCTAATTTACTTGGTCCCTATTTTCATGCATACAAAGTTTTAGGCACACTCTATAATAATAATAAAGCCATTATTACTATTTAATACAAGTAATAAGTTCATAACTGTAATAGCTAATTAATGTGTGAAAAGTGGTAAGGGTTTGTCAGATGGTATGATCAACTTGTTTCTAAGGGAGACATTAGTGTGAATTGCAAAGGTTAATATTCTAGCACTACTCTGTGTTCAAAGTGGATATAGCTTTGCACTCAGTTTCTTACAGCTATGTTGCCACCTGACATAACACAGTGAGTTTACTATTTATAATTTCATTAATCCTATACATACTGCAATGTGTAGCAGACTTGGATGTACCATTAGAAAAGTAAAACATGGATACAAACATGTGCTCAATATAAACATACCGGAATAGGAAGAAGAATGGCTAGTACCTATCTTGACATAAATGAACCAAATGGAAATACTAACCGAATGGAAATTACTACAGTTACTGAGATGCAGCATCTTTTCTCCAAAAACTAACAAAAAATTTTTGATCCGTTTAATCCTTTAGTCCCTTATCTACTTTCCTACTTATAATAGATCATCCAAAGAACAGAACAGACTTACCCTTCACCCACGCTTCCTGCCAAATAACATTATTACCATATAATGTATTACTGTTCTAACTTTTCATTCATGGACATGATTAGCAAGGAGATGGTCGATAATTGGCTTCAGAAAGTCTAGCCTCTTGCATCATAATTCCAGCTTGGCATTCGGCCATATTAAAGTTACAATGCTTGTATTAATGGATGGTTTCCTCATAAGGATTGGATATATGTGAAATGATGATGATCCTATTTTTTTTCCCAGCAATCTTTGTTACTGTCAGTCATGAAATATTGCTGTCTTAGGAGCTGCTTCACTGGTGTCTCTGCAGTAAGCCAAGGTCAGTGTCTTCCTCAATGCCTGTGAACAATCAGAAACAATTAATTTTTGTCATCACTGTTTTTCACTGCTTTTTTTTTTTTTAGCATGTACATATACTAATCTTCCCTTCCTCTTCGTCAACAGTTGTCCTGCCTAGAAGAAGCATCTGAAAGGTCTTGCTAAGCTGCAGTGTCACAGGGCTCAGAGGCTGTACAGAACACACTGCTTCAAGCCAGTGCCTTGTACAGTGGTTGGTGGCAGGACAGATGGAATTAATTTACTGCTCCCTTAGCCAGCCTCTTCCAACAGCCCATCAACATTGGTCTGCTACTTCTTGCTAAAAACCTGCATGTTTCTTTTTTATTTTAGTGAAATTGTCATCCATGAGTACAACTGATTCTATAGAAGGCTGAATTCAAATTCTTGTTGGCTACAAGAAGTTTTAAAGGAAATGAGTATTTCTAAAACATAAATCCCAGTTTTTTATTTTCTATCTCATTATAAGTGACTGAGCCAGCAATGTAGTGAGATCAAGACAAGGATTTAGCACAAAATCTCATTGGATTGTTCAACTCTTGCCATATCTGATTATCAGTGTTACACTGCAAACAATTACTTTTGCCACTTCATTATAAATAACAAAATAGGTGAAGTGGATGGAAAAATACATTCTGTAAAAGTATAACAACTTGCACTCAGCCAGGTAAAGAATGGCTCTCATTCTGATTCTTAGTGCCAGAGGCACTATCATCAGTAATCTCAAATACCAATAGATCAGCCAGTACTTTTAGACAAGCTAAACAGACCGAGTTCTTTAGCTTCTCACCATTAAGCATATTTTCTACACTTAAAATTACATAATATTGAAATTAAATGTGGGCAGAGATTGGTTGACCTTTTGTTTTTTAATCAGGCCTTTCCCCAGCTACCCAACTATTCTAATTTTTTTCAAGTCATGTTTTGTCACTGGTTGACTAAAATTTCTCTCAATCATTTTTACTATACTTGTTCAATTTCTGTCTGTGATTGAAAAAGAAATCCAAGTGTTGTTGAAGCCAAAGACAGAACTTCCTTAAAGAGAAAGATTTTCATAGGAGCATATGATGAAGAAACAAAGTGCTTTTTTCAGAGAAAGTCTCTACTTCTTAAGTTACATGTTTTACTACTTTTTCAGCTACTATAGTTTGTTAAAAATCTACTATGTCGATTTGTAAAGAAAACTCTCTCTATTAAGTCCTGCAAACATCTTGAAAACTTTACCAAGTTTTTGTGCCCACAATCTCCATAAGAGGGCACCCTTATCTAACAGCTGAATTTCATACAAAAAGCCTTTCTAAAAGCTTTAGGAGGGAAAGAAAGCCCTATGGAGAGTTTAGTAGGAGAAAAACCCTATTAAAATATTTTAATTGTAGTTTTAGTGCTGATAAGGCAAGTCTAACTTGGGAGCTATAAGCATACATTAACTCTGTATTGATGTTTCCCTTAAACAATTCAGTTGGTTGAAATTTCCTCATAGTCTGAACGTAAAAATAATTTAATTTAGTTTCCAGAATTACACAGCTTTTTTAGCACCATCTAGTAAAATTGATTTATTTAACCAAGACAGAGTTGCTAGCGGGAGCAATGGAGTCTAGATAACACATCCTCAAATATGAAAAATATTCCTTTTTTCTTATCCTCTATCTTACCATGGTAAGGTCAAGTTTTCTAGTTTTGTTGATAGGGAACTAATATTGACAGGAGTATTAGCTGCTATGTCTAGTTCAATTACTATTGATATGTCTGCCAGCGATAACATTTACATGGTTATAAGACTGTAAACAGTGGATAAAATGATTTAATTTATAAATTGTCACCTTTAAATTGCCATAAAGATGTTTATCCACTTGGTAGAGTATCTGGAAGGAAGGAATGCAATTTAATAGTGTCAGCAATGTATTTAAAATTATATTTGTATCTGCTGCAAAAAATTGTTGCTCTACAAAGAAATTGTAACATTTTCACTCATCTGCTCCCTTACTGCTGACAATAAAACAATTTCCATTGATTCAAACTACTTCTTTTTGTTGATCTCCCTATATTTTAGATATCTCTTTTGTTACCAATTTAGGTATAGTGGATTGGACAAGTAGTAGTATAGTTGTTTTGACAGCATTTTTAGGATATTGGTTTTGACTGTATTTTAGCCAAGAGGAAGACAGTCGCTGTTTTTAAAATGTTAAAGCAGTCTGGCAAAGTTTCTTCTTTGGAAAGCTATGGTTTGGAGCAGGAACTTGAAATTTAGCCAGGGCAGCCTTTCTGAAAGGAACCTTGTCTCTGTGAAGATCCACTCAAATTAGATGAATGATAGCCTTTTAAAACCTGCACTTTGTATATAGCCACTGAAAACCTGTAGCTGTAACTGCTCAGCACTTTTTTCCACTCAGAAACTGAAAAAGAGCAAAGATATCTGCTGTCTGAGAATGGCAGTCTTAGCAGTTTGCCAAGCATCACATTAGAACTTTGTGTTGACGCAGAGAGAAAAACCCAGTTCCCCAGGGTGGCCTTCTGCTACTTTCTTCCTTCTTTCTGCAATACCTGGCATCATCCACTGCATCTACAATAATTTTCTCAGCTGTAATATAATTTAGTTGTAGAATCTATATTAAAATTTCTTATATGAAATGTGAGAAAAATGTCCAAGTTCTATTATCTTTTTTACACACTATGTTCTGATGTTACGAAAGACAGGGGTAGCGAAACAAAGACTATTAATCACACATTCAGTCAGTAGATGAGGAATCTCTAAACGTAGCGTCTTGGATCTAATTTGTGCTCAGAGAGAGCTACGTACAGCTGCTTTTGAAAAGTATTACTGAAGTTTTGCTTTATGCGGTTGAACTATACAGATTGACTTAATGATCACACGGGTTCCAGAAAACCTTTGTCCTCCATTTCTCACATACCTTTACAGTCTTTTTTGTCAGCCTATTGAACACAAATACATTCCATTATCATTCATCATCCCCATTACATTTTTACTTGGAATAACAAAAAGGACTGAGGAACACTGTCATAGAGAAAATTTACTTTGGCTGAAAACACGGGGCTACTGAATCTTTAACAAGATGTTTTTTGTTTAAATATTAACTCACCATTGAGTTCTGTTATAGACAACAAATAAAAGTTATCTAGTATAGAATTTGTTTTAACAACTCCTTTGCTAGACTCACTGCAATTTATTATTTTACTAATTCTGAAGAAATCACACATTTCCCAAAGGCAAAAAATGCGTGAAAAATGGCTACATTTGGAATGGAGAACTTAATGCAGCAATAAGACTGCAATATTTAAGATAGATATTTAATGCAGCTCTTACAATAAGATGAAGAAGATTCTAGAATATATCTTTCCTGAGTCACTGACTAGGTGTTTATACAGAGTACTATATGGGAAATGGCAATATAACACAAATGGAAGTCAGTAAATTTCAATTCATGCACTTGTCACAAAAAATAGTAGTGGCTATCACACTTATGCAGAAGGGAAATGATCACCAGAACTTCCCCAGCAGATCTTAAGCCATTCCCTGCTGGTTTTCCCTCTTAAAGAAGGATTTGCCTCTCCTTAGTCTTCATAAAAATATTTTTAATAATAGTTCTCAAATACTGACCTGTAAAGGTAATTCATGCAGCCAGTGGCACCCTTCCTGCAGCTGCCCCTCCTGGGATGATTCTGGGGGTGTAGTGAGTGGTCCAAGAGCCACATGAATTGTTCTGAGTTGACAGCAGTTAGCTCCCCCATCATTTCTGAAAGCATCCTGCCTGCCTTGGGACTGATGCATGCTCATGATCAGCAAAAACTGTGGAGGTCACAGAAAAGATGGCAGTTACACACAGGATGTTGCTGTGCATTTCTTCTGTGCATGCTCTGCCCAGGTAAGCAGGGCTCTGCAGGAAGCCCCAGACTTGCTGGGCATGCACAACACAGCAACCTCATCCACATGGACTGCACTGAGCTTCTGCCGGAGGCGCAGCCGCCTATGGGACAGGTTGCAGCGTGCAACCTGCCCATGATGCTGGCAGAAGCTTATGTACTCTTCCCAGAAAAGGTGGGCACTGTTAGTTTTGAGCAACAGATCTGTTTATATAAAGGTGTTTTTTTTTCCCCCATGGACCTTTTTGTCTGACAAACTACATTCTTCCCCTATTCAGGTTAGGTCTTAGCAGAGACAGTTTCAACAGTCCCTCTAAAAAAGCATTTCAGACCCTTCCAGAATAAAATTTACTTCAGCTGGTTGCAAACTTTGTCTTTTGCATTTTCTAGCTTTCTTTTGTAGTTAGCTTTCATTACATATAACCAGGGGCTAATTTTTTCTCCCCCAAAATCTCATGTCTTCAAGCTCACATATTGTTTATTGTCATGGTCTCCTCAGTATGGTAATGCAAACAGACAAAGTCTCTGGAATAATGAGACAGGCACAAGCTCAGCACCAAGACAACATGAATTGCTAACAGGAAAAAAGATTAGCTACAACTCCCTTCTGACTAGTGCTATTTATTCTACCCAGACAGGTTTTTCTTCCACTTTCCTCAGATCATGTCCTTCCTCCCAGGTTTATTCCTTCAGTCTGGAGTCCTTCTCCTCTGAGGAGATCTACCGCCTGTTTTGCACCTGTATATGCCACATGTGCAGAAACACACAAAGCAAACAACAGCTCTGATGCAGTATTTTGACTCACTACACTGATAAAAATCTTACCCCTCTCATCTATTTTTAGAGGATGAAAACCATTAGAGAAGGGACATGTTGCCAACACTTTGAGAGGAAGGGGAGAGAGGCTAGGTAGAAATGTCTCCAACATCCATGCCAAGGGCATAAGACCCTCTCTGTTGTGACAAGGGAAACTGTCACAACTTTGTACTGATTGATGAAAGTATTTTCCTATAAATATCACCGAAGGCAAGAAAAATTGTATTGTTTCTTTGTTACCAGACCAGTAAAAATACTGCCACAACCACAGTATATAAGGTCAGTATATAATATTATGTCACAGTATATAATATTATATACACATAGACATGCACGTAGAACTAAAAGTATTTTTTTCTGATTTTGCAAGACTATAGTTACACATGCCTTGGCTCTATGCTTACTACATTTCTATTTTTTCCCTTAAAACTTATCCTGATCTGTAGCCATTTTCTTGACTATCTCCCCAGATTCTGATCTAAGTTACATAGGTAGCTGTACTGAAAAGTACATTATTACTCCTGAATTATATGTAGTGTGTTTAATTTTTAAAAAGAGAATTCAACTATTCCTTTGAAATACCAAGGGGAGCCCCTCTGAATCTGAATCATTCTGAATCACTTTTGCTGAACAGCAGCAGTCCAAAGAAAAACATCATTGATTTAAAAAGAATAAAATGATAAAGTGACAGTTTTTCCTGTGCCTGAGATCACAGACATAATTCACAAGAGACAGAACTTTAAACATCATATGTAAATAGAATGGTAAATGTACTGAAAGTTGTTTTTGAAAGAATATAAAGGTAAAGCTGGATGACTTGACCTTGAATTGTAAATTAACTTTTAATTGTAATTTTTTGTGTCACTTTTTTAAAAATTTATTTTCAGAAGATGCAGGCACTCTCTGCTGAATTTTAGGAATAAAATCACTGATTCCCAAAGGAAAATCTTTTTCATTCAAGCTAATATCTTACTTAATTCCAATAGCTGCAACTTACTGCCAGGAAATCTGTCAAATGAAAGGAACTTCATGTCCCTGTTGTATTAAACTGAGTAACAGTTTCTTTAGATGTCTGTTTTACCTTTCTCACTTTTTTTTTTTTTTTTTAAGGAGAGTACTGTTAGCTACTTTTTTCTGCCTCAAACTTTGCTTGGCCTGATTTCTTTTTCACATTTTGCTCTCATTAGACCAAAAAGCACCTCATTTGTTTTAAATGGCCCACATCCAACAGAAGTGAAAATTGGAACCATTCAACTCACAGATCTCTTTTGTAGAGAAAACTGCGACTAATTCATATGTGTGTGTACTTTAATTCTGAGGCTATCGCCTTTTCTAGACTGTTTGGCAATTTTCCCTCCTTTGCCATACATATATGTGATATAGAAGCTGGGGCTGTCCTTTCAGCATCCAAAATGAATAAATTTTAGGGAGCTTGAAGTCTTTAGGAATACTTAAGCTATGAAAAAAGATGAATGATACAAGAGTAAAACCAGCTGTGATTGACAGTGAAGACTGGAGAATCAGTTGTAGCTGACATATTATCTTTTTTCCCTTCTGTGTATTTATTTCCAGCATTTTCCTTGTTAAATTTTTATGAAAAATTACTACAGTATCAACACCTGGTAGACACTCTGATGTATAATAGAGTATTTAGAAATAACAATAGTAGGATATAAACAGTAATAGTCTAACAGACTTACCACTACTACTATTCTACTCTAAACATGAAATGTATTATTTGTTATACTGGTTTTTGTTTTATTTTCGCTCAAGAATTCAAGAGAAGAACATTCAAAATACTCAAGTTATCCACTATGCCAACAGGTGTCAGCTGATAATCTACTTCAGTTGCTTTTATCTCCACAGTGCTTTTAGTAGTTATGGAAGGTGCTGGACTGAGAAAACTGATTTTCAGCACAGCAACCTTCTTCCATCACCAGTAGTGTGCCTGTGCCTCAGGGTGACCCCTGTGTAGGAAAGGTACCTAGTTCAGTCTCAGTACTCACTCATTCTAACCAGAGATCTGGAATATAAATGGTGATGGTGCTTTTTGTGTCCATTGGAAGCTGACCTACATTACACAAGTAATGGCACTAAATTTCTCAATGCACCAGCAGTGATTATGCCATCTCTCTTCAATGTTATCTTGAGTGCTTCAACATACGCATTACAACTGACATCAGTACAACAGGGCCATAAGGAGAATGTCAATAACCATAAAAAACTAAATATGACCTACTTACCCAGAGATGAGTAGCATTCTATTTGCAAGTGGCAAAAATGGATGACACTCCTTACCTACAGAAGCAAGACAGATAAAAGTAACAACAGCTTGATGCTAAGGATGCAAGAGTCTTGACCCTAAGATCATGGCAGCAGGAATCCTTCAAGTGCTAAAAGCTCTGGTTCAAGCTTCTGTGCTGCAAAAGTTATTTTCAAGGACTTTTTGCAGTAAATTTAAGTAGTGGTTTCTGCAGAATCTATGGAGGAGACAGGATGCAAATCTAGCTGCAGACTTACCAAATATAGGAAGAATGAAGGGAAAGCCCCCAGTCTCTGCAGAAAATAATACCAGTTTCTGCAAAAAAACAGTACAACTTAAATCACTCTCTATGGCTCAGATAAACAGAATATAATCATCAGATTTGTTACAATGGCCTCAGAAGATAGGATTAATGAGTTTCTAAGAGCCATAATATTTATTCTTTTCATCACATTTTGATGGCAAGATTTCCCTGTTTGTTTTTTTTTGTTTTGTTTTGTTTTTTTAGCATTCAGGTTGCATGACATCCACTGTCTGTTTAAGCAAAACAGACCGTCTGATGATAGACACTTTTTATACGGAGTTAAATTGACTGTATAGCTGTTTAAACAGTGAAAACACTCAAATGACTGTTTGAGCCATTAATAGTAGAGATACTGCATTCCGAATTGGAGTATAACTGGGAAAGGAATGGTTTCTTTCACATGATTTTCATGAAACATACATATTGAGACAGACTTACAGTGTGGGTAAATCTAGAAATACAGTTTGTGGAAAAATATTTTAAAAAATCACATTTTAAATCTCTTTTGGATAGCATTTTCCCCAGGGTTTTTGCTTCTGGGTTGTGAATTTTTTTTATAATGTCTATATAGGAAATTTAAGGAAAGAGATATATTTGAAAAAAAAAAAAAAACAGAAATATATTAAACAAGAAAACCCACTAGATTTTACCCTGCTTATGATGTGACATTCCTCTAAAGCACTAATGTGCAATGTGGTTTGACAATTTGATTATATTATTTGCAGAAAGTGGAATCAATTTTGTTCCAATTTACCTGAAGCAAAAGCAGTCTTTGCTAAAAAGTATTCATATTGGTTGATATTTCTTATGAAAAGATTAAAAGTAAAAAATATTGTTTAACTTGAGGAAAAAACAAAATATCCTTGATTGTCTTATGCTTTTTATTGAGCGAGTGAAGAAGAAAATATTCATGAAAAGATGTAAAACTGTTACTCTTCCCTCTATAATATTCAACATTTTTCATAAGAATAGCAAAAAAAATTACATTTGCTAAACAAATAATTTTTGGAGAAGAAGCTTAACTTTCTGAAAAAGATCATATTCACAGGACTTTTTTTGGATCACAGACAAGTCCCACATGATTGGATGATGGCTGGTAAGAACTCATGAGATATGTCTTTACTCATTATTTTCTTCATTTTACTATTTTATCACCTATAGTTTGAATTTTAATTTAATGAACTTTTTGTATATGATACATGAATCAAAAGATGCTTAGAGCATAAGGAGCACAGTAAGAAAAATTTCAGCACAAGCTTCTCAGTATTTATAATGTGAACTTCTTCATCCTGGAAATTCGAGATGGTATTTCTGCCCTTTCCTTTTTCTTCTTTGTTTTTTTAAAACAGTTTTTTTTTTTTTTAACTCCTAACTTCAAATGGCATTATCTGGTGATCAGGTTCAACTACCTTGTGGAGGAAGGCTGCTAAAGCAGCTTTAACTTCCTTTTCCCCACAATAATTCTTCCGTTATTCCGTTATGCAGCAAGGCTGCTTCTGTCACATCCCTTGACATCAGTGAATAACCTGACAAAGCAACCTTGAGAGAAAAGGAAGAAGGCAGGAAGACCAGTCTTCGCCTTTAAGATCAGGACTGTACTCACAGTCAGCAAAGAAAATAGTCTGTGTATTAAGTATAGTGTTACTATCAACAGCACATATTCAGGAAAACAACACAGAACAAATACTGTTTTTACTACCGTCATATTCCTCACAGGAATATAACTATGCAGAATTCATTTCCCTACTCTCTGATATAAATGATGACCCTCTATTAGTCACACAGTTTTGCAAGTGTTTTTTCATGTGTAAACTGCACAATGCTGTTTCTTTGGGAAAATTATAGTTTAAATAATTATGAAACAGCATTTTATAAGAGAGAGATTCTCTTGATTTGTTTCACTGCCATGGAATGGCTGGCTACATGGAAAATATATGCACAGTTTGTCAAATGCTTTCTTACTTCAAAAAAATGTAACTGTTAGTATTTCTGATTATTGCAAAAACAAATATTTTTACTTCAGCTTTAATAAGCAGGGATTATCTAGCGTTTAGAGTGAAGGTATAAGGGCAACAAATGGACATGTAGAAATGAACTTTCTTTAGCAGCTTTGTAAATGTTCAGTATTTGAATAACACCTTTTGTAGATGAAATCATTTTTAATCTGAATGAAAATCTCTAATATAGTACCTTCATAAAAACTAATATCCTTGTCTACAAAACATATATCCTCATTTCTTGTACAAAACATATATCCTCATTTCTTGTTTTGTTTTTTTTTTAAGACTTGAATTCACTAAAATACACTAAAATGATAAGTAATGGATACTAAGGAGCATATTGACAATTTCTAATTTAAAATTGTTTCTTACTGGTGACATGTTCAAATGGATGTGTTGTGAGATACATAAAGTATTTGGTATTCATCATGTACTTGGTCATGCACCATAACTTCAGATGTACAAAATGGCACCTAGGGAAGACTGAAGTATTAAGATCTGCAATGAATATGGAATAAATATATATCACTTACAGTGTTAGTCTCATAGTATTTTGAGAAAAGAATAAATTAATATTACGCCATGTGTTTCTCCCCTTACACTCTTTGTCACAATGAGGCATCACAGGCTTCAATATAGTCTCAGTAGGGTCCTGTACAACTCTGACCTTTAGAGGTCTCTTCACTTGGATCAGCTGGTTAGTCTCAATTCCATCATTTACAGTCTCAGATATTTTTGTGAAAAAGGAGGGAAGAAGAAGCCTTTCTTAGACTTTGGCATGGATTAGCACTTTTGAGATCCCACATAGTACATTGGAATATGGTGGTACATTGTCACAATAATAGTTGTGAGAATACAAATAGCACAGACAACACTCATTTTGTTCTTCTCCGATTCTATAAAGAGAATAAAAATGGCAATATTGGGAGAAAGAAGAAAGAATAGATAAGAATCAGGAACACAAAATTTGCAAGTAGATAGAATAAGACCTTGATTATAAAATCTGTTACTATTTGATGTTTTTAGGACTGATTTGCCATTCTGTATGTTTTTTTATTGTTGGCAAACCTTTCAGCCTTTGCAATCTGCTTTTCCATAAAGAGCCAAAATAGACCAATAAGAACAATGAAAAGCTACCTGACTGCTCTAAAATGTGGTATAGAGTACAACAGAAGTCCAGCAGCTTTTCAGAAGCAGACAAAACAGCTGCAATTTGGTATGTAAAACTAATGATGCACTGTTGACTCATGGCTACAAAACAGACAGATGGCAGCAGATGGCCATATATTTGTGAAATGAAGTAGGATTTCAATGCTCTGACCTTCTGAACCAGAATCCCAGTGGCTCACAGAAATTCAGTAGAAGTTTGACACGGTGTCTCACTATGGCTTCATGGCCTACTTACAGGTTAAAAAAGAAAAAAAAATTGTTCACTGGTACCATTCTAGAATAAAAATATAGATAACTGGAAAATAGATGGCAAGAATCAAGTATAAACCTGACAGAAACCAGAAATTCTGTTTATAATACCCCCTATATCAAAGAGCAAAGATACATTTGTTATTATGGTTTGTTTTTTTAAAAAAAGTGGTATATCAGTCTGCATATAGTCTTATGAAAAACAGTTACAGATGCAGATTAGCATATGGTTTCAGCTTGAATTCATACATTTAGAGGGTTGTTTTATTTTAAAACTTTGAGAGTGGTTACTCACACACACACAGATTTCCAGTAACTTCAGTGCATCACACATCTAAGGAAGAAATTACATTTATGCTGATCCCTTTCCAAACCTGCAGGACATGTGCAAGTGTGTGTAGGAACATTTCATGCAACTGTCAGTTTCTAGTAGAATTTTGGCAAGAACTTGCCACAGAAGCTACTGATAACTTCCGTATGAGCAGAAATAGTATTTTAGGGCAAAAAATTAACTTTTGTTCTGCCAGCAAAATGCACATTGTTTAAAAACTCTTTGAATATGCATGAGGTTTATAGTAGAAAGCAGCTAAATTGTAGAAATTGGATTGCTAACAAAAATAACAAAGTTTAATCCTCATCTACCAGTGAAATACATCACCACTCACTTGAAGACCCCTCACTTCAACACCTGCCTATGGGGCAAGTTCAAACTGCTACAACCACACAGTAAATATCTTTGCAGCAAGGATTTCCCAGCAGAAGCTGCAAGGTATGACAGGTTTCAGGAGGG
Organism: Apteryx mantelli; assembly: GCF_036417845.1. Classification (NCBI taxonomy): domain Eukaryota; kingdom Metazoa; phylum Chordata; class Aves; order Apterygiformes; family Apterygidae; genus Apteryx; species Apteryx mantelli. Next base: position 29,315,556 of record NC_089983.1, on the reverse strand, counting down.
TGCTGTAGCTCTAAATATCTTCATGTTGAAATGGAAATAGTAATCATTTGTCAAAAGACCACTGCCAGACTGGGGAAGTAGGGAGAGAATTGCTGGGTTCTCCTCTGTGCATTACTACTGTACTTAAATGCAATCACACAAAATGTAAGGACCATGCAGAAAGGTAGAAGAGAAGGATAAAATTCTGTTGCTCGCACAAATTTTGTTAAATTTTGCACAAAAAATTTCCTTCATATGCCCTGATTACTTTGATTCAAAAGGACTGAATTTCAAAGACACAAGGGTGTTATTTCTATCTAGTATAGGAAAGCATCCCACAAATTGCAGACCTGTGCAATGTTTACTTCAGTGAACATGCATGAAGTTATTCCTCTAAGAGCACTAGTTTTCAGGGAGCTCTCATACTGTAATCCCCTTTTCTGTTACCATCTAAGCCAGCATTCTTAGTCTCCTCTCTGATTTAGTCTGGGAACACCTGAAAAAATGAATTCCATCTCCCTTCTTCAGGGGAGCCCCTGTCTTCAACAGGACAAGTAGTAAGGAGCATTTGTACAACTCTACTACATCTTGAAAGACAAGAAAGTGTATCATATATTTTTTCTTCATAGCAGTCTACAACTAATTATTAAAAGTATCTTTTTTTTAATTTCCTGCAACTGTTAGCAAGATCAGTGGAGCCTTCAGCAACACAAGACATCATAGATTATTAACCTCCATCTTTTAGTGTCGTGATGTAAGAAAGTCCTACTGCATAAAGACTGTATCCCAGAGAACACAATGTAAAAAAAGTTAAGCTGCATAGCGTTCTTTTAAAAAACAATGACTACTTACCCTTCCCTATTCAAGCCTCTGAAGAAAAGACAGAATCACAGATCCCTCCAAAAAGCATTCTTCCTTAAGCATAGCCATCACTTAACTGAGGAAGAGGTGAGGTGAGGTGGGGGAAAAAGAATTCCTAAGTCTGCATTTCCTGAGTCTTGGATGCACATCTTCATATCTTAGAGAGAAATCAGTGCTTTATAAGCAAGAAAGCAAGCCAAGACGAAAAGAGTGCTCACCAGCAAATGAAAACCTGAAAAGTTTTGAAAGACATCAAGAACAAAACTTCCACAAAGAAGTGAGTCCATGAGGCAATCATCGTATGCAAGAGACAGGCTATGGAAATATGTGTGAGAGCACCTTTGTTTTCAGACTTATTTCTTAAGGATATTATGAAATACTAAGTGATAATTCTCTGCATTAGAGTAGTTGCTTCTCTGCTCTCCTCCCAATGATATTTTAAACCCATCAGTCAATCTCAACCAGATTTGATAGAAGTAGAAATCTATAATTATTCAGAGTCTAAAAGTTTTGAGAAACTAACAACTACCCAGACGGGAGAGATGTTATTCGTGCCCTCAGTGAAGGAAAGACTGGAACCTTGGCACAAGTGTTATTAGATACCAGAACATCCAGAGGGGAGAGAACTGTTAAGAACGTTCAGTCAAAGTCTGCATCTCATTCAAAGGCAAAAATATATAGAAAGCCTTAATAAATTAAACTCCATTTTTCCCAGTATTCAAAAATCTACTGGAAATGTACTTTTTATGCTATACAATTTTTTCTTATATTGAACACAGTTTATGTAGCAACAGGTATGTGAGCATTCACATAAAACAAATGTAATAAATTCCCAGATAAAAATTCAGATTTGCACAGAGTGAGTGCAAGATGAAACAGTCTGGGACATTGATAGGAATCTTCAAAAACATATTTATATATTTATAAATATATTTATATTCATATATTTAGAACAGAAAATTCCATCTTCTGTTAGTTCTGGTTTAATTCCAGTGACTGAATAGTTTTATAAATTTAACAGAAATACAAGAATCACAATGTTCTGTGTGCTAAGATTGATTCCTGTGTGAATGTGATCGACTATGGTAGCGAAATACCTCCTAAATGGCAGTCCACATCTGTCAAAAGCACTGCCTGAAGATGTCATGTTAGCTGGCTGTCTCTGTAAGCACTTAAGTCAGCACTATTAATATATAGGGAAGAAGGACTCTATATGACCTGTTGCTCTTGCTCTGTAACAATTAAGAGGAAGAAAATTAGGTTTCAAATCTACAGACTACAGATGTATACAATTAATGTAGTGTTTAGGAGACCATCTTTAAGAAGATACTGTGGAAGATACTATGGAGATATAGGAATTCAAATGCACAGGAAAATGTATTTAGATGGCAGGAAAAATTCAGCGGAGAGTGATATTTGCTCCACAGCAACATACTCAAAACTTACTACACAGATTGATGTCATCTATGTCCATTTGTGCTGTAGTAATAATTGCATCTTTATGAATAATTGCCTTTTATTAATGATATGACTTCAGGGAGATAAAGCAGGCCAGGTAGAGAGGTAGGGAAGCTTCCTGTATCTCCAGAATTGCAGAGAAAATGGCTCGGGCACATACTGTGGTGAAATAATGTGACAGCACAGAAAGAAATCCAAAGCTATTAGAGCATCAGTTGAATTAGTCATTAAAATTATTCATATTCTGTCCTATTTGTATCAGCATATCTGTGTAAATGAGAGATACATAGTCACACTTTCTACAACAAAGCCTGCATATTCATTTTCCAAATGTCCTTTCTTTGGGCCAGTTGCACCAACATAGCAAATGTAGTTACAGGCCTGGGGGAAGGGACTTTGTTTTCCTGTGCAGTAAGCGGAATATGGAAGTAGTCAAGGTGACACTCTGGATAGAGTCGAAATTCTTTAGCATACATCTGATAAAAGAGCATATTATAAAAAAAAACAATTCCAATGACATTTCTATGCAGGCTGCTAAATTATTTCTAGTGATCAGACTAATGAATGCATTGGGTTACATTTGTAGTCCTTACTTATATAGTTATTTAGAATCCCCATTCATAATACACCTTTAAACTAATCCCCATTTATGTCCTCATTTTAATTGCATATCTCACAGATGCTGATTTTGTATTTAAGAGAGCAATCCAAAAATGAACCATCAAGGAAGCAACAGCTCAGAAAGAACGTTTCACAAGAGACTATTTTGAAACATATTAGTGAAAAAATACAAAAGCACCTTTTTTTATGGTGTAGCTATCATGCAGTAATTCCTGCATGAATTGAAAATTGAAGCAGCCTCTATATGCTCTGTCACGTGAACTACCCTAATTCTCTTAGGAAGGCAACACCATGGTTCAGAACAATAACACTGCAGTATCTTTGCTTCTTTTGTTCATCCAAAAAGAAGTGGAAATAATGAAGTACATTTTAAAATTAATTTTGCTGATGGGTCATAAGAGGCTAACATTACACAAGAACTGCACCAGACCCCAGAAGCTAGCTCTGTATGTAAGCCAGCAGGCTTTCAAATCTTCAAGGCCCTTTCCCTGAGGTTGACTGATGAGCATAGCTGCAGTGGCACTCATGCAGTGGCAGGATACACAAGCTGGCTGATCAGCACGACAAAGAGGGAGCTGATCTGGACTGGAGCCAAGTCGCATCCTAAAGGAGGTGGGTCACCTACACGAAAATTAAAATGGTGCTTTCTGCCTGATTTCGTCCCTGTGGCCATTATCATGGTAACATGCATTCTTTATATGAATACCATTGTCAGAAGGAAGTAGCATACATATTACATATATGGAAAGGGGCTTTCTTTCCACAGGTTATTTAGGAACTTTAACATACTTTATTTGCTTCTTACTATTCCTAACTGATGGTATGTCACTACCTGTCCAGCCATACTGAAACACTGCTGCCGCCTTTTGAAATTCTGTAAAACTGTCGGCATCTTCCTCAATGAATGCATGGCCAAAGCATTTTATACTTCAGACAGTAGTATGAGTCTTACATCTATACTTAGGACCAAGGGAGGTTAGTATGCTATCTGTACAACCATTTTGTTTGTAGTGGAAATGCTAGTATGTAAACAGCAGGCCAAAAATTTAAAAGGAAAACAAAACACTGAATTATTTGGATAGTTAAAACATGTATTATTGCACTACAGAGGTGGGGTAGAATGAAGACAACTGCTTTCCTTCTTCTGATGTAGATAATTATAAATAATATCCTTTTTAAATGGTAGAATCAGTCAGCAAGTTTAGTTTTTCCAGCTGTGTTAGCTTTTTCAGTGCTTCAGCCTGAATGCTATTTTTACAATGTGTTTAAGTGAACAGGTTGAGTGATGAAGACTGCAGATGAATCTGAAGACAGCCTAGTAGCCAAATCTCTTCTTCCTGACTGAGTAGTCACCTATAATATTTGGTTGTATTTTACTTTATATCCCCTTGAACAGTATCATATAGCTAGACTGGATTACATTTTTCTTTCTAGCTGCATTCTCAGAATAAGTTGACACAGTCTCTTCATGCTTTTGGAAACAGTTCAAAAGCAATCTAAGAATATTTTCAAGATATATCATAATACACAACTCATATTTTGTACATTTCTTGTACATAATCTCATTCACTGGAAAAATATGCAAATGTTTGCATATTGATATATAATGTTATAAATAATTACAGTTGGATGGAGAAAAACTTTCTTTTAAATTCCCAGTATACTTTCCCCATCCTGATTTTATAGGAAAAATAATTTCTCAAGGATGTAACTTTTTAGTCTGCAAAGTCTAACTGTATTTGAGATTTTCTATTCTCGTGTTTTAGAATATCCACTAAAGTAATAAAAAATTATTGCAAACAAAAAATCCTACATAAGCCATCCTCATATTTCAAAAGTCTATCAGACTAGATAATTATTCTAACTACCATACTACACAAGAATGTCTTTAATAGCAAAAGCAATTTTTAGACTAGCCATCTGAAAAATAGAATATTAAAAATTCAGTTAGAAAAACTAGCAAGATACAAACTCTGTTAACTACCCATAGTTTTGTTTTGTTTTGTTTTTTCCTGGCTATATAGCTTGGTAGTTAAAGAAATACTGTAATGAGTGTCCAAGAAAGTCCAAGAAAGTGTTTTTAACTAGTTAAAACTCAAAATTACCCAGTTTGTACCTTAAAAATTTGCAAAGGGAGATGAAGAATGAACCCAGTGATTCAGAAGTTACTTAGTATTCACCTGGCATATTTTGGCCCTCCATAGGAAATGCCTCCAAATTACTAAGGGCATTTCATAGTTATTTGCAAATAGTGCACACTTTTGATTTTAAAGATTCAATATATTTGTGAACAGTGGTAATTTAAAATAACCTTTCTGTTTCAAATCATCCATATTAAAAGATGTTAATAGTTAATAGTGTCGCATGTGTCTTAACCCTGAAGTAACAGCTGCTGAAGAGCTATAGGACATCTGAAGAAAATGTAAAACCATCAGGAGAATCTTTTTAGGCTCAAGCTTAGGCTGTGCTTCATAACTATATTTCTCTCAAAAAAGAAAAAAAAAGTACTTCTTGCTGCTATCAGCATGTATTTTCCATCTTGAATGAGATGCCCCATTTGAATTTCTTTTTTGTGTGAATACTATCACTAACACCATCCCAAGTACAGAGAAGACAATAACTTTTCAGACCAGAATTTAATGTACAGCTTTGTACTAGTTTAACTCTACCTGGTTATGATTAATGACTTACCTATTACCATATTCGTAAGGCCTGGAACTTCAATACATCAGGCAAAATATTGGCCTCATTGAAATCCATAACACAATTTCCACTGACTTAAGTGTGTCTAGAATTTCATCTATTGTCCTTTGATTTCATGTTGTTCTTGATTATTTATTTGCTTGAGTATTCACAAGATGATATGAGAGATGAAAAATACATATTTTTACCTATTCACATTCTTTTAGATAAGTTGCAAACAGCTTTTGTTTCCTAAACGTAAATGTTTTTGCTATGCACAAAGAAATCTGGGTTTCAAATACCAAAGTCACAATCATCTGAAAGCAAGATACTGAATTAATATTTACTCTTATAATGCTTCAGATATATGCACAAATATATATATCTGTAAATTTCAGTATCTATTTATTCATATACTTAGACACAAAAATGCATTTTTAATATTTGATTGTGCCATGAAAGATTAAGATTAGAAAATTTCTAACCTAAAGATTAGAACAATTTTAATTTTTTTCTGAGACTGAAAATTCTTTAAACACTCTACTAGAGATTACAGATAAAAAATAGATTTCAGTTCTTAAGTAAACAATGTCCCAGTCACTTTTCCAGATCTGGTAACTATGGAAATCTAATACTAAGTAGAATGAATCTAAGTAATACTAAAAAGGATAAGCAATATAAAGGGGAGAGAGAAGGCTTTTCAACATGTTTTTTCCTTTGGCCCACTGTGAGGTATTTTACAGGTCAGTGCTGCAGAGTGAGAAGGAAGACCACATGGAGACAGTGGCCTTCTCTGGCAGTTCTATGCCCCTCTTGCATGTCAGTAAGGTTGTATTGTTCACTCTCTATGACAACATGGCCACCAAACATACAAATAAATTATGAAAAAAATAAACACAAACCCCAACCTGATGCAACATTACTACTCGATATTCTACATGCACTCAGGTCCTTTGTCTATAGTTGTTTCTACACTATTGGATCCTTATGCCCATACTTCCTTCCATTGAATGTATTGGGTTTCAGAGTGATCCACTTAAGTGTAACTGTCTGTTCTGAAATGACTTGCCACTATACTAACCAAAATGCCTTATTACTAAAAAGATTACCGAACATGAAACAGCAAAAACAAAAGAAACAAAAAAACCCAAACCCCTCCAATGCACCAGGAGACAGAGTATGTACTTAAGATGAGTTCTGTGACTTAATTTCCCTGTATGTAAAAAGAGGGTTTACATGCAAACTTATTTTAAAGAGGTTTTGAGAAACTCATGTCATCATAAAACATTTCAAAATCTTGAGTGGAAGCGATTATACAATTATCATAAGATAATAATAAACTATGTAAGATATTACACTGGTAATAATGTCCAAACTCGAACATTGTATTAGGATGTGTTTTACCGATCTAAGGAAAAATTAAAAATGAAAAATTAGATAAATCTTTGATCCCACAGAAGTGGGACTGACTGATACTAAATTTTACTACACAGTAAATGACTACTGAAAAGCATCACAGAAACCATAAATCCCTGATGCTTGAGTATGTTGTATGCAAAGTCAGTATGCTGAGGTTCTCCTGAACCCCAGCAGCATTGCTTAACATATAGTTCCTGTCCTTAGTATTATCAGTTATGGTAGGTTCAGTGATATCATCAGAAAACACATTATCTGACCTGAGAAATCAGACTCTTGCAAAAATGGGGTACTTAATAACCCTTAATAGTATGATAGGCCTTTTATGCAGAAGAAAGGTACCAGAGTTACAAAAGAGATTTTCACCTGAGCAGCTTGATTTTTTCAGGATTTAAATGCCTGTTATTTCCAATGAAATGCTGGATTTGTCGGGAGATAACCATGTCAAATGGTGGATAAAAACTTGTATATATACACATACAGATGACCTAAAATAGAAAAACATATAAACAATAGTATTTAACTATAACTGCCACATAGAGTAGATTAGCAGCTGAAATTGTAAACAGGCATACTAGAAACCTGACAGCATCCTTACACAGGATATCCAAGGAGGTTTGCAGAATACTATTTTATGCTTTTATGTGCAAGATGCATGAACAGACAGATAAAAGCTAGCATGTTTCATCTTCACTCCAACCTGACCAGGGCTAATGGACTTTTGGCTATCAATAAAACAAAATGGTGGTTGAATTTTAACACTCTCCTTAGGGGAGTGAATAATAAAACAGAAAACCTTCATGTTTGACCCTGCTCCAAGAGAAGCCCCCTTCATTTTATGTTGAATTAATATTTAATGTAACCCCATTTAAAGACTGGTGGTACACACTATCATTTAATAATACTAATTTTATTTCAGATTGATTAGATATGCTTCAGCTTATTGTCAAATTCATTAACTACATTCACTGCAGTGAGAATGTAACACTAATCTGTTTGTTTGGATTATTTTTCTGCAGCTGAACTACCTGAGAAGAAGTTAAGTGCACTTTCTGACTTTTATAGATATGTAAGTTGAGGAAATCAATTTCTGAATCAGAAGAGTGAACTTGAGATTATCCTCCCTCCTGTTAAAGTAGGTTTAAATTAAAAAAAAAAAAAAAAAGGACTGGCGTTCCAACAAAGTGCCAGGCTGCTGGTATGTAACATTATTTATCATGATTCGCAAATTGATTTTCTGGCCTTACATATCTTTAAAAACCAGTTGGGCTTTTTAAATACCATCATTTTTCAAAAGCTGATGAGTAAGACTGAGATTTAGAGCTTCCCAGCAAACATTCCTGCCATGTGCCAATTCTCAAAAGAACATGGTTATAATATGAACTCATCAATTTTGTTTTTCTGCTGTATGTTGTTTGTGAAAATCTCTGGGATTCCCAGAAACATTCATTTTCTGTATTGCTGCATTCACATGAAGATTCTCACCCTTTGGCATTTCTTTTGAAATGGAAGTTAATAGGACTTTCCTTCACAAGTACAGGGATAGTCTGAATCTGCAACATAAATTACGTTTGCAGCACCAGGTTACGCATTTTATTTAGTCAAAATATGAGTAAAAATGATAATAGGATAACCTTCCCTCATCCCTCCCAGATCTTCTGCTTAAATTTGTCTTGATCTGAAGAAAATTCAGAATACAGACTGGAAAGTAAAATGCAGCTAAATATTATAGGCAGCCTCAGCCCCATCTACAAAAGCAGATATGAATCCTAGGCTAGTCAAGATGCAGGTACTGCATGTATAGGCTTGAGGTGCCACATGCTTGGGTGAAGAAGCACCTTAAGGAGAATAAGATGTCCCTCTATAACATATGATCTTAAATGCTCAGTTCAAAAACCTATTAGAAAAATAGCACCTTCCTAATGTGAACTAACCATGATCATAACAGAGTTTCATTCTGAAGGACTCTTAAAACAAGTGGCACAATTTAAATGTTGGTTATCTTGAACATAAGGATTTCTGTGCTGGACTGAGCAAAAAGTAGCACAGAAAAGACAAACAATGTTTTGATAACAAGGCTTCTGTAATGTTTACCAGACAAGTTAAATATCATCAAAATCTCTCTTATGAATTCTTTTTCAGACAGCTTGCAAAAAGGAGTTTAAATTTTATATAAATTAAGAATGAAATATTGATTAAACAGTTTAATATTAGAAAAACAAGCCAAGTAGAAAACAATGGCAAGTTCTCTAATGGTAATTTATATTTTAAATAAAAATGGACTTTATCAAACTATAATCTCAACACTTCAGTGAAAACTTGCCTTCTATAAACTATCATTATAGGGCTCTTACTAATTTTATTACATAGCAGTAACTACACAAACTGTTTTTATAGACATGTGCTCATATTGAACCATTGACCACCACTAGGTGGCCTCTCAGTAATTGTTCTGTAACAACAAAGTAATAGCTCTCCTCTTTCAAAAGGACTTTTTCCCCATTAAATTACAGTTTCAGTCTCAGAACATAAGTGACTCTTTTCTGTTCCACTCATTTACTTCTACTAAGCAGGTGTTTGACAGCGATATGGTAAAATACTTAGATGTCTGAACATCTGCAAAGAAAGCCTATACATTGATGTAGTATCATATGTTTAATCAGTTTAAAAAATATTTAGCTTTATCTATGTAGCTTCTGTGGGAATTCTGACTTTAAACTGAAGGCATCGAACATCTTGTTTATAAAGGGGTCACCAGAAGTTTATACCTCCCATCATCGTTGTTTCAGCCACAACTTCATCCATAATGCTTTACCTTTAATTGGGAAGATTTTCTATTCAGCCACAAAAGCTAGTAATATTCCTGCAAGCCTCTGTTTGGTTTTGTTGTTGTTTTATTATTTATCTAAGTTCAAACTATGCAAAGTGTGCCAGGTCTGATTTGTTAACTGTTTGCTTTGATGCTCCCTGTTTGAACCCTTCTGGCCCTGTTCTTTCCATAAAATGTATGACGTCAACCCCCAAACCTCTCGTCATCTCACGAACGACGCATTGCTCAGGACTCTTCCACTGAAGTTACATTCTACCTAATAAATTCAGTCATTAAGCAGAATGTATTGAACATGCTAGGAAAGTTCTTTACAAACCATCATTTGGTGAAAGTAGAAAAGGGATGGAGTGGGGAAAAGGAATAATGGAAAAATAAGTAAGGGTTTTAGTGAAGCAAGCAAGAATTCATTCAAATTCTTCTTATTCTATTCATCACCTCTTTTCACTACACTATCTAGGAGGGGAGGGTGGGTAAGGAGGGATCCAATGTCTCCAGAAATTTGGATTAAGGAGAAAAATCATCCATGCACATCACACCTACTAACAACAACCGTAATATCATTTTTAATATGGGCCTTGCTATTCACACTAAGATTACTCTTCTGCTTCACTCTTCAAAAAATTAATAGTGGAGACTCTAAAAGAAAAAATACATTTTCTCTCTTCTTGTCCCATCCATTTCATGTCCACTGGCCAACACAACAGAAAAAGTACTAGAAGTACATGTGAACTAATATTTGCTCTTAAGTATCTATAAAAACATTGTAGAAGAAATACATCCCAAATCAAATTTCTCCTTTGTGAATTTAAGTAAATACTATGAGGAATGAGGGGAAGAGTAGACAGCACACAACTTGGCAGCTTCATAGCTTTTGATGGGCCCAGTAACACACAGCATTATCTTCCAAGTTACAGAAAATTAAGCTTTGAGTTACAATATTTCATTTACACTCATTAAAGGGTGTTCATATTTTGAGTTTAGACTGTAAACTGTTTAAGGTCAGAAAAAAAAAAACTGTTTCAATTTTTCCACTGTCAAGGAACAACACTAAGACATTTTCTTAGGCTTCCTGTGTATTGAGTTTTCTAATTTGCAAAACAGAGAGAGATATCTAACTTTGCAAAGGGATCTTGGGATGCACAGTGGCAAAACAGTAAATCTAGGGGCTTCAAGGTCATGAACCCTGTTGCATAATACACTCTGACTACATAGTTACTGTTATTACAAAAGTCAGATCTGTCTTGCATATTAAGACCAATCTTCTACCTAGTCTTAGAAAGTTTCATTGGTTAGTTGCACTGAGCAACTCTGAGCAGCAGCAACACTGTGCATTAGAGGGCAGAGAGAGGTATATAAAAACAGCAGCTGATTCATTACAATCATTTGTCTAGATGTAAAAAAATACACAACAGAGCCAGTTCCTTACAAATGAGAATCATGTCTCATAAAGTCAAATGTGGATCCTTGCTGTTATGCTTTGCTTTCTAAGACTGCTGTGTCACCAAGCAATGACTGTTGGTGAGTAACAGGCTGAAGTTTTAACACCTGGAAAAGTCAAAGCTTCAAGAAAGACCAGAGCATATTGAAGACTTCTGTCTCATGACAATTTCTCGGGTATTCTGTATCTTATAAAACAGTGCCATTTTGTCAAACATTTTGTGTTGCTTCTTACGTCTGTAGCTTGAAAATTTGCAAGGCATTTCAATAGTAATACACAATGATCAGACAGACATCTGTCAAGCCCAGACATACCAGAAGCAATGATTTGCTGTGGCTGGTTTGGGACAGGGTGATTGATCACATATTCTCTTTTTCTATGATCTCCTGTAGAAGTCACGAGCACCGTGTCTGCAAACTGCATCTACTTATTCACCCTCAGCCAAATTCGGATCTCTTAAAATTCAGAACAGTCCCACAGGCATAGCGAAGAAAGCTACCATGGTAATGCAGATCCAGAAGAGTGTGTGGTTTTTTTTCTTTTTCTTTTTTTTTTTAAAGCATGCAAAGTGGACCCAAATACTTTAATTCTAAAAAGTTAACTACTAAAAAGGTGACTAAATCCTGAAGCTTTTAAGCAATTTAAAATTAGCTTATATACTACTTTGGACATTAGGGATTACTAGAGTCAAAGGTTATATTGTCATTTACTTCACTGGTAATAAATCTGGTCTTTAACATTTGGCAGTATTGAAAGAATGGGCAGCCAGGCCACTACGCTTAGTGAGGTTGTCATTGAAAAATTTGTTTAGGTACGCTTCTAATTTTTGGCAAGTAGTCCCACTGAAGCTAATTCTTGTTTAAAGATAGCAATGTGATTCAGTACCTTGCTGAATCAGAAACTAAAAGAGGTTCACTTCAATCCACAAGGCCAGCCGTAGAGTGATTCTAGTTTAAATCACTTACAAATAAGAATTTTTACATCGACTCTGTACTTTTTGTACCTAGGGACAAATGATTCTCAGATTACAGACACTGGCAAACTGGATCCCAAAAGGAGCTGATTTACCCAAAGGCATGCTTTAGTTTAGTGACAGAAACAGGAATAAATCTGGTTTCCCAATTAGCAACAGGAAGAAATGAAATATACCATCTCCTCTTCTGTTTCCTTTCCTTTCATTTCTGTTCTCCTGTGTTACCCCGCCCCACCACTTTCTCCTGCAAAAAGGTTATATGAAAAATATACAGAAACGTGAAGGACTGACTTTTTTTTTTTTCCCTATGCTTAGAAGAGGTTTACTGTCAAGTACTGACATTACAATCAGGAGTCATCTAACTATATTCAGCTCCCTAAAAAAAAAAAAAAAATGCATCCACCAGTATATTCATGCTATGTCCTTAGTATATCCTGTCAGTGATAAGCTATTAAAAACACCAACCTAATATACTACCCTTCATTATTATCCTTTACCTCAGTAAACATTTCTTTTACACCTGTCAAACCATTTAATATTACTTTAGCTCTATTTGATATCATATTTAGTACTCCTGGAAAAATAATTTATTGTTCACTGGATATAGCATATGGCACAGTCAATAGAAAAATACAATTTCTCAGGATTTTACTTCTTTAAGGGCTATACTTGCCTCCCTTTTTTTTCCTGCTTCTTTACTTGCAGGGTTTGTACTAACAGTATCAGGACTGCTGGATTTACAGTGTTTCTCTCCAGATGATTTTTTTTTCTTATTTTGTCAATACCTCTGGATCCTCTAGTGGATCTGACTGATCAGGAGACAATACAGCTGACTCTTTAATTCCACACTACCTTGTCTATGCTTCTGCAGTTACTTAGAGTGTGCTGAAATTCCAAAACATCCTACTTTTCATTGAAACAAAACCCCAAACCTGTAAATTTCTCTCTAAAAATATCCAGTTTTCATGGTTTGATCATATCTGAAAGCAGGAAGGGGAGAGAAAGCAGTATTAGCTAAAAAAACAAACTTTCAAATTAATACTATTGTTTGGCCATACTACAGAAGAAATTCAAGGGAGGAGTTTAAATAAAACAACAGTCAGGTGTTCACAAGTGAGCTTCCTGATTCCACTTATCCACAAAATCAGATTCTGTAATACCCCCCCCCCCCAATCAGGCAATGATCTGGGAAAAAATTAGGAAGGGTTAGCAAGCTGGGAAGCTTTTCTCTAAGTTAAAAGAAAGCACCAGGTGATCCTAGTAGCCTCAGACTCTTCATGTGTCAGGCAATAACCTCCTTACTTACAGAAGCACCCCATAACCTGGGAGTGGGGAATGGCTGGCTATTTATGACAAATGTAGTCTTGATCCAACTGCATCTAAGCATGAGATTAACACTGAAATCACAATTTCTTCTAATACTGAAGGAAATCTTCCTTCACAATATAGTTCATTAAAGATAAAAGTTGTTCTCCCCAAACATATGCAGTTCTTCCAAATATTAAAAATGCAGTGAGCGCTTGCAGCTGTGTAATGACTCTGCTAGTATGTAATACTTTACAGTACTGCTCCTTCAAGCATTCCAGACATATTTAAAAGATCCTCTCCTTTTCTCTGGAGCCAAATACTTTAAAATATCTATTTTACAAATGCATGTCACATCAAATACAGCTATGATACAAATTTTTTTTTATCTTTATTAATCTGTGGCTCTCATTAATAACCTACCCAAACCTATCATATTTGCTGGCTCTGAATTGTTTGCCTTTTTTTGAACTAGAATTTTCCCCAACTTCAGGTATCTTTCAGTGTCCCATTAGGAAAAACTTTATATGATTCTTTCAACAATTTCATATGCATAGTTAAGGCACTTTTTAACACTTGTTAAAAAGCTAATATCATGTAATTACTATGTTTTCCCAAATTTCTTTAGGCCACCTTGGAGCTTGTAGCAGGCCGTCTGCTCAATCAGCTCTTGAGAGCCAGAGAGGACCCTGCTCCAAAATTTTCCCTAAACCTGGAGCAACAGGACTGAAAATTTCCCTGGAGACAATAGGCTAGAATTTTTAATTCTGCAGAAAAACAGTGTCTTTGTTCTGCTTTAGACATTCAGATTGACTAATTAATGAAAAATAAAATCTGGACTGTCACCTGACCCTGACAGCAGATTTTTTTCATTTTATACCTAGTTTTCAGATTGCTATTATCACAATGAATGAATCTGCAATGCACATTGCGGTTTCAGTAACACTTATTATGCATTGCCTACAATGAGTACCTGATTATGCCTAATTTTCTCTAAACAAAAGGCTTTTCCTGAGAACACTGTGGTACTGTAAAGTACGATCCTTCATGTACTCATATTTTTTGTGGAGAATTAAAATACTGGAAGGACTAGCAGGAGCATTCTAGTTAACCCTGGGAGCATGAAAATGGAGATGAAACACTTTGAATCACATGTAAAAATATATATAGTCAGATTTTTTTTAAAGCTTTGGATGTCTTCTGTGAGAGTCACTGCCTTACAGTGTGCATCTGTTGAAAATTATTACTGGTTTCACTAATCTGTCTTATCTGAAAGAATGCTCTCTGCTGTATTTTTTTTGTTGTTGCTTACAAATGCTGTCAATAGAGTGCATAGGTGTTTGAATAATACTTTACACCTACTGGATATGAATTTTCTCTTGCATTGGTATAAAACGGGAGTCACTATTGCATGTCATAAAGACATATTAGTTTCAAATAACTTCGAGGGCAGACTTAGGGCAATGTAATGTTTTTTAATAAAGATCTCACAGTGATCAATAAATAAGAAGATATTAAATCTTAAATTCACTCTGAGGTAGATAGTACCATTTCCGTTTTTAAAAAAAGAGTGAATTGAGCACAGAGCTGTGGCAGAACTGAGATAAATTTCAGGAGGGAAGATGACTTGGGCTGATGCACTGGACAGGGACTTGGATGATCTTGGACCAGTTCCCAGCTCTGCCATCAACTTCATCTAGAGCCACACATGCTTCTTTAGGCAACATTACAGTTAGATACTTTAAAATGCAGATAGGTGTCTACTGGGGTTTTGAAAGCATCTAATTGAGCTAGGTAATTATGCCCTGTTGACTTTGAATTGGAGACCTAATCTCAAATGTGGCCTGTATGCACTACCATAATACAAATGATAAATAGCATCAAGTCCTCACTTAGACTTATCTAATACTTGAATCAATCATCACACCTGAACATCTGAATCAAGGAGTTAAGTCAACACCTTCTCGCTCCTAGGGACAATTCACTTTCAGTAACTTACAAATGTTGAGTGACTGTGATTCAGAGCACAGTTAGACATCCATAGCTCTTCTGAGGATTTCCTTCCTTTATCCGCTGTGGTCACAAAGTGGAGAATTTTGAATGGACATATGCCCTATAGCTACCAGAATAAATTCCATCATTTAACTACGGATATCAATTTCTGGTTTTCTTCATCCTTTTTTCTCAGCACTGCTAGAGGATAAATGTATTAATGCTCTCTGAAGAGATTCTAACTGGATCAGACAGTGTCATAAGAAAATTGTGAGCAGGATCATTTGTCATGCTAATGCTGCAAGTATTCTAAGAGAAAAGAGAATGCAATTCTTTCTCGGTACAAGTAATCAGGAATTCAGCAATTTACATTTTATTATTTATTTAAATAAAGATTCTTATCAGTGTAAATCACAGAAGCCCATGATTGTCTTACACTATTTGGAAGAGTCATTAACCATAAAATTCCTTCACCTTCTTTACCTCCTGCTGGTTAAGTGATTTAAAAATCAATCTCTCAGTTCTACCTCATGAAGGCCAAGTGTAAACTACTGTTCACTTCAAGTCTCAGCCTTCCCATTATGTGTGAAAAGTCTCACTCTTGTTCTTGCAGAAGTCATGGAAGAATCCCCAGGTGCAAAGCACCAGCCAGGCTGATATTCTAACAACTTCACAGACAGAATCCTTGGTCTTCAAGTGCTCTTGGATAATGATCTGATTTCCTCTTAACCAAACCTAACTCTGTTGAGTATTCTTGGTAACATTTTCATGAGTTATGGCACTGGAGGACAAGTAGGGTCCCTAAAACACTCATTGAATACTCAGAAGTACCCATTACTATCTACAACATTGCCTGCCCACCAAACTCCTCTCCTCCTCAATTAACAACAAACTACAATGTGAATACCAGTAGGGGAGAACAAACAGTTTTGCATTAGGGATAATGGGAGATAAGGGTGCATTCTATTCCCAGGCTTTTCAAAACACACACATAATTTATTGCAGTACAAATCTTTGGAAGATGTGAAAATGTGAAAAGAACTATGGCTTCCACTGCTGGGTATCTCTCAACCATCTTCTGAATGCTGATGCTTGGCCTCTGATACAACCTTTAGTACAACTTAACAAAGTCAGGAAGGGGAGGTAGTAGGAGTATGAACTATCTCTGAATAGTCACTGACTCAAAAAATAGTTTGTATGTAAAGATAGGATGCCCCTCAGCATCACAATGAGATGCAAGCTGTAGAGATAACAGCTAAAATTGAATTTATGGTGTCATATATTGTTTATCAGGCAGTATTAAATGAAGGGTATATAGAAGACAGTGTGAAGAATTTCAGAAGTAGTTTCTGACTCTGGAAAGGCAGACAGACATCTTAAAAGGAAGTTCATTCAAACTAGACAGTAATGTGGCAAAGAGAATATAACATGTTTCAAATGTGAAGGAATTTAAGATTTTTATGGAATGAATATTCAAGTTGCATAAATATTTTATCAAAATAGCTTGGTAAAGGCTTGTTTGTAGAAGTCCATTAAATTGTTGAATTTTTTTAAATCTTGAGGCAATTTCAGAAATCAATCATTCAAGGTGGTCCCTCAGTATTCTCAATTGTTAAATCCCATCAGATGTAGGAAAACTGAACTGTAGTAGCCTACTATGAATTAAGAATAATCTAAATCAGTGCTGTTTATTTAGACTGTTTTATCTGCAGAGAATTTGTCCTTGCTGAAATTCAAATCAGGCTGAAGATATCTGCTATGATACCTTCTGCCAAAGCAGATTCTGTTGACCTTTTGTAAAGGATCCAGTCACACCTAACACTTAAATCTCCTTATGCAGTAAACGGAGAAAAACACTTTCTTGCAATACTAGAACCACTGAATGTAGATCATAACTCACATTAGTACAAGATTTAGGAAAATGAAAGCAGATGAAGCCAGAAATATTGTGTTATGGAACAGAATGGCTCTAATCATTTCTTGGGTGACTAAGTCACATGAAAATTAAAATACATGGAGAGCTCCCCAAATGACCATAAAAACCTATTTCTACCCACTCAGCAAGAATGAGCAAATATTTCTAAAGTGGCCTTGAAGACACCTGTAATACATGACAGGATGGAATGTGCCAACTTGCACCTATAGGCAACAGGAAAATCTTACATTTTGTATCAAAGGCTTTTAGAGAAGGTAGAAGCCTTTAGGTACAAATACTACAGCTATATACATAACATACTTCATATATCTCTTGACCGAAGGTTAATAATATACTTTGATCAGGTATCCTAACACAAAGATAAAACAACCTAAATTGTCACACTCCAAAACAGAAGTTGAATCTTTCAAAGCCAGAGAAAATATAGCCACAATCACCTTTAATTTGAGCACACAAAATTCTCTATTTGCCTTTGAAAATTTCAGCTGAAGAAAACTAAATAGTTCTACATCAAACAGTAAATTTAAATTTTTTTAAGCTAGAAGATGTGCCGCTAAAGAGATCATGTGGGGTTTAGTTAGAATTTTGTTGGACTAACTGGTGTGGATGAGAGATTCATCCCGCCTTTTTCTAGGAAAGTAAAATGGAGGTGTTCATCTTTCCGTCATCCTCTGCTTTCAGTTAAAACATTTTCCTGATGACTTCTAGAAACTTTCCAAATAAGCAATTGAATTTAATGACTTTTAATGTTTCCAAAGGAACTGCAGCACAATATGCAGTATGCAGCTTTCACAGCTGAATGGGTATTCTACAGGAGTTTCTACAAGGTTTTTCTTAGCAATAAAGCAACGTTAATGGAAATGTACCTCCAGAAAAAGAAAACCATCAATCTGTAATTTGCGTATGTTTTAACCAAGTACAGTTGTACATTTGGAGTCAATTTTGAAATTCAAAGGAGTTTGCACATATTCTTAACCTGTCTAGAATTACTGTATCTATAATATAAACAAATGAGACACGAAAAGAGCATTGAGACAGAAACCTCAACTAATTAAATCACTTCTTCTTGCCCAAAACCAAAACTAGATTATTATTGAATGAAGAGGAGGTATTTCTAAGAGAACTCGCAAGAGAGTTGGCAAAAAGCATGGGAAGAAAAGAAGTCTTAAAATCATGGTCCTTCAGTGTAAATAAAAACAAATAATTGTGCTAGCATCCAGCTCAATGAAAAAATAAAACTCTTGATATTTCATTATAAGATTATCCAGAAGACAAAATATCTGTTTAAAATATATATTATATAAAATAGAAAATACCTGATCTGAGGCAAAATACATAAAAACCAGAATATTTACATTGAAGTCTGATGTTTTTCAATTCAAAATGTTGCTGTAACATTTGAAAGGAGTCACAGCTCCAGTTCTTCTCAGTGGGTAGGACAAGACAAACCTCTCACAGTGTCACAAGTAGTAATGAAGCTATTCAGTCACAAATGCTCTCTGTGGAGTTCTAACTACACATTGTCTGGATATAGGACTCATTTTAGTTATTCTTACCTCAGATTCATGAGAACAAAGCCTGCAGTTCGCTGGGAATTATGTCATGTGGATTATGTCATTATGTCTAGTGGATTCCTAATAGGAACTTCATGAAAATGTTCAATAGATCTGATCTAGACTGATCAAAACATGGAAAAGGAGATGTTTGAATCTATTGATAATCTCCTCTAGATCACCAAAAATGAAAAGTCTCAACTCAGAACTTCTGTCTATACAGCCAGAGGATCTGATCTCCCTCTCACTGAACAGCCAGCTGATAACCACAAGCCGCTGTTCCACAGGCACTAATAATCACTTTTAATCCATTTTTACTCTCACAGTGTTGCTACTGTCATAGCAGATTACACTGCTATGAGGTCACTCCTTTCATGACATTTTGCTTTTAAGTTCCTGGGAAATGTATATTCCACTTAGCTCTAGACCCACATGATAATCTCCCACACGCCATAAAAACACCTATATTGAACATTGAACAGGCACTCGTGTGTGTGTGTGTGTGTGTGTGTATTTACCATTTTGCCTTTGTCAATATAATCCTGCTTTGTAAAGACCATTCCCAATTTAAGAGTGATATTCCCAGCAGTGTAAATCAGGTGAACGGCAGTTTCAAACATCTACCATAGTATCTATTGTGGCAGGACTGTATATCCCAGAGGAGTCCCACTGTTGCCAAGCCCATGGCCACATCTAATTTCAATAAAGGGGGAGAGATCGCTGTAGCCTTAATAAACCTTAACAAAAAAGGATGCCCTAGTAAGAGTTCACTATTACATTGAGATGAGACATCACTGCATTCTGCAAAGTGTAGTCACCAAACATGATACAGTCAAGGAACTTGTCTGCCCCAGAATACTGCAAAAATCATCCCAAATGTCTCAGATACTTGCATATATAAACACATACATATCATCTATATACAAACTAAATGAATAATTAAAATAAGTAAAGAAAACAGACTAGGCTGTTTGTTTTGCTATTTAAAACAACAGGCTTACACAATGCAATGAAATATTTATTCATGATGTTTTCCTTTTGCTGATCTATTTTTCTGGATTGATTACCTCTGAAAGCTTTCCTGACATAAGCTTTTGTATGCTAACAAAAGGGAGGTGAAGCGAAGCATCTTGATTAGCTACAATGCAGATCAGCTTCTAGTCAGGCTTACCAGACCAGGAAGAACAGAGAGCACATGGTCAGAAGACCGCATCTATCATAAACTATGTTTTCACTGAAAGCAGAAAAACTACCAGATAACACTTACAGTTGAGCTGTTAAATTAGGTGGCTCAGTTCTTTTGAGAAACAGTGATAGGAAGAGCAGTTAGATTTGATTGTCATGCAAGCTGTACTTATCATAATAATTGAAGTGCTGCCTCATAATTGTGGGTTTCAAAAAAAGAGTCATTCCTTCAGAACAGGGAAGTAGTCACTAAGCATTACAGCTGGTTCCCAAGGTCATCTGCCCTTAGCAAACATTGATTAATACTCAAGCATGCAACCATAACAGTGTACACTGTCTATTCAAATGTACCTTAAAAATACCTTAAGTATACTCTTTAACAAAATTATAGATAGCTTTTTTTATGAACATCTACTAAACTTATAAATCAAATAGGTTTGTTGAAATATTCCTGCATACTATATTAATATCTTCCAAGGGAGCACAAGCTTTGTCCTTCTAGTAATCTATGAGGATCTATCACGAATACCCACTAATCCTACTATTAAGTTCAACCTTCTAAAGCCCACAGATACCACTGCTTACATTCTGCACAAAGATGGAAAAAGCTGCAACTGTCAAACTCTTACTTTAATTAGAGCTAACCAGTAGCTTTAAAACTATGCATCACTGGCTTTCTTTCCAGTTGAACACACTGAACTTTTAGTAATTGTTCTGACTCAGGTTATCAGAGACAGTTATATATTACCTGCCAGTGAAAGAAATGAGAACTCTTTGTTTCCATGTAAAGTTATGTTCTGATTTGACAAACTAAGCCCAAAGTACCTATATAGGTTTATAGATACATATTATTGTCATTCAGTTACATATCTCTTAGGATTTCAAAAATTCGAGGTTTTTTGGTTTTGTAGACAAAGTGTAATGGAAAACCATATTTTCTAACAAATAACCCTTTACTGAAACTGTAGTTTCATGGTTTTATTATTTCCTAGAGTTATGGGAAACATAAAGTGCTATTAAAAATAGTTACTGAATCCTCTAACTTAGCAGCCTTACAGTAGTTCCAATTTACACTATGGCATGGAGGAAGACACAGCCCAAGCTCCAAAAGGTGAAAGGGTGACACATCAGCTTTATGTAGCTTGTGCTAATACTCCTCCAGCTGTGATTAAAAGTCAGATCAATCACTTAGTTCCTCCTAAAGAAACTGTTTTTCTCTCAATATACCATATCCTTCATAAAACCTTTAAATAACTCTTCAATTTGCTGTAAAAGGCAATTCATTCCTAACTTTAACTCTGCTTACAGTTACATATATAACAACGTACATTGGATGAATATGGCTTTGACTGAAATGAAATGCCAAGATTGTACTGATGCATGGCAGACAATTAACTTGGATTGTATAGCACAGTATTTGCATAATAGGCATAGTAATTTTTTCTCTTCACAAGAAGTGCCCCACAGGTGCCATAAAGCTGATTAGCCATTCTGCATTGGTCAAGTTTCAACTAACATCATGTATGTAGTGGTGTGTATTTTATACATGCTGATTGTTATTCCTTTTTTTTGATAGAAAAATGCTTTTCTGTATTATACCTTCCTGGGCCACTCACTGGGGAAGAAAACAATGTAGGGAGACTTGAGGACTCTAAGGATATTTCCTGCCATCCAATAAAAAAATAAGTATCATTACTCCACTGTCTCTCTGGATAATTATAAACAGTATGCATTTTGTCCTCTGAATTACAGTACCCATGAAAATAAGGATCCTCAGAATTCAGTAACTGATACCTACTCCCTTTTTGTCAAATTGAAAAGACGACTTGAGTCTGCTCATGCCAGCATCAGTCATCTCAGATCTGTGACTCAAGTACTACAAGCCTTGCCCAAAACTGCTGATCTGCTGTATAGTACATAATCCTTATTAGGTATATACAATTCTTTAACAAAATAAGTTATAGGCTTTATTACATACAGGATGATTTGCAAGAAATCTGAAGAATTCATTAATTTTTCATTGTATTAGTAGCATAAAAGGAATACTAAGCTTTATAATTCATAACAGATTTAATTAAATAAAAAGTAGAGAAGACATTGGTAGCTTTTTACTTTTTGACTATTACATTTTTCACTATTAATCTCAAACCCGTAAAGATTTCAGATAAATGAATGTGTACTCACTGCTTGATAACTCTATTTGATAGCTTGTATCATGCAAAATGTATCAAAATAGTTTTCTTATTACTACACAAAACACATGGATGCCCTGATTTGTCCTTTCTGAATTCTTAGAATAAATGCAAAATTAAGAATTTAGGAGAGGTGCATCAGAGGGTAAGGATGAGGCTGAGAATGATATCAGACTTGTCAAAGCATCAGTGGAAGGCTCACAAGAGTCATCTAATCTCTTCTGCCAGTGTCTAATTCAAATCCTAGTGCTCAGCCAAGTCAGAGTCTATTATTCCATTCAAGTTTCTATGAATATTATGGGCCCTTATACATGATAATTTGGCTTCAAAGCTTCCCACTGAGGTGAAGAGAGGAAATACACACCTGACCTGATGCTATTGCAGTTTATGTGACTGAAAAAACACTTCAGTAAACCACTTATGATACAGATATTTAACATTTCCTAATGCTGCTTTGCCATTAGCAATTTCTAGCATTTAATCCTGAATGATGGGAATAGATTCTTTTAAATTACATTCCTTCCTACTGGTAAAAAAAGCTAAAAAAAACCCCACAGACTGACAATTTGTAGTTGTCATCAATACATCAGTTCCATTCACATTTCCACAAGCAGAAAGGACAGAAGCTTGAAGGCCAAAGAGTATAGTGAAGCCAAAGGACATATAATGTCAAAGTTTCATCTATGCTTCCAGGAACATAAAAGACTACAATATGAATGACATATCTTGTTACTGCATTATGGATGGTTGCAAATATTCTGCATAAATGCTACACCCTTGCAGCTCATTTGCCTTTAGACACCAATACTTTAAGTGATAACAGTCCTTAACAATTTATGATCTAAAATGAGAAGGAACTAATTCTTAAAATGATTTTTTAATGTAAAAATCAGTGTGCAATAAATATTTCTTTGAGATGATTCTTTCTATACAAATCCTCAAAGGCACTAGTCATTTCCATGCTTTTCAGAGTGTTCAATATATTTCAAAAAAGTTCGGGGGCACTGCAGTTACATAAACTTTTTCTGAAATAGCAACCTTTAAAAAAAAAGCCAAGAAAAAGACCAATGATAAACATGTAATTTTTCAGCTGAGACACAAGCTCTGAATCCATCCCCAAACATCCAAAACGTCTATCTTTGCAAGCTGTGAATAATATACAATCTAAAAAAAAACCCACTGTGTTTTGGGAATTTGAGCAGAGACAGAATTTAGAACACCTCTTTGTTTGTCCAAATGTACTTCTACTGCAGATGTGAGAATTTATGGATTTTGCCAGGAACAGAAGCAGAAGCTGGCTTGGCAACTACAATTTCATATGGGCAGTGAAAGTTTCTTTCCAGAGTGAAAAGATAAACAGATTCTATATGAACCATTACAGTTACTGCTCAGTCACTCTCCTATAAAACAGGTTGTACCAAAACATCATACATGTATTTAACATGGTCATAGTACAAATATAAAACAAAAGACTGAACAGGCCTCACATATCAGTGGTAGCACTTGGGACATTATCTGAAAGGATCTCGATTAGGACTTAAAAGTTATACACCTCTACCACACAAACACACATCCCCTATAAGGTCTTTGCACACAGTCTGACATCATCTTCTGGAAGTGTTTGTGCAAATGACAACACAAAGACCTTGGATTAATTACAATATTAAGCAGTTTTCTGTGTTTCATCTGTTTTGGAAGCTGCGCTACTAAGATGAAGCATCTGTTGTTGTTAAAATGGTTTATAGCTCTGCTGTTAGATATGAGTTAGGATAAAATTTCACATTTAAAGCTCTCAGTAACATTTTTCCTACACAAAAAATTAGTTTAAATGGTATATGCTGTACTTTAATAACATCTCACAGATCTCGAGTATATGTTTATAGTTCTCTAGGAAAGTAAAACAAATTATATTTTACATTCGCTGAAGTTCTCTTGCTGATGCATTAAGATATCTTCTGGTTTTGTTAAAAACTGCCATAGTATTTACATTTTTGAAATACCTGCCAATCTATATTCTCAGTAGTTACTTGTTACGATTATTACCTCTTTTTATCATATGTTCAGTTTAACTCAATTGTTAAAGGTACTTTGAAATGCACTCTATGACTGAGCATCTAATCCAGGAAAAAGTTTTATGTTGTATATGTTCCCTGATCATTTTCTCAGAGAAAGAACAGATCACTGATAGTTTTAGACTACTTTTTTTCACTCCATGTACATATTAAATGGCTTGACTACATATTACATTGCTTGTCTTAGCCCTAGATTGTATTGTTTTTGTACAGACATAGTTTTTGTACGTAGAAGGCTCATTTGATTAACTACTCTGTTTTCCTGTTGGGGGAGACCTTTAGCCTTACTTTCTGACTTACAAGCCAGGTATGGGGTACGACAACATAGGATTAATAGCCAACTATTAATATCTAACCTACTAAAAGATATATTATTAATAAGATTATTAATAGAATAATAGATTATTAATAATTAATATATTACTATCTAACAATTTAATTCAAGCCCCCAAATGCCTATCCAGGATATACCTCATTTCATGAGACAGAATGGCAGTTTCTTCTTGTGTCTTAATTTTCTTCATCCAGGAATGGCAGAGATATAAGTACTATATACTAGTACAGAGCTAAAATAGTCTCATGATCATAATGGTGAAAAAAATCATGCAACTCAGAGAAATCATAATCCGCAGGTAAACTAAACTTCCTGAGCCACCTCAGCTTTAGCAGCCTCAGCATCTTAGCAGTGAGGTACTTCATTTTCATATCACTTAGGAATTCTGTTAAGAAGCAAAAAAATGATCTGCATAAAAAATAACAATTCCTTCTTTTTTTGTGTAAAGTCTCACATACCTAATTGTACCAAATTCTCTTTACCCTTAAAATTTCCTTCTGCCACTCCAGTTGACCTCCAAATTATATGGCCCAGATAATTTAGCTGTTTCAGATATGTCATGCCAAAACATCTGTCTGAGAAGTTCTCTGGATAACTGTTAATTATTCATACATTAAAAAAAAAAAGCAAGAAAACTTTATAGGTTTGGAAATGAGCCAATGCCATGTCAATATTTAAAATATACATGGGACTGTTCTAAGTAATTTCACACTTAACGTGAATATGGGAGGAGAGCATATTCTCCATTTTAAATACAAGAGATAAGATGAACTGCAGAATCAGACTCTTTCAAGTGATGATCCAAAACTTCCTAAAGTCAACAGGAAGCCCAGCTTCCCAGTGCCCAGCTGACAACATATGTGTGCATCCAAGTTTTGCCGCAAAAAAACCATGGGAATGTTTGAAGCCCAACGTCTCTTTCTGGGTACTTTTAAATCAAAGAAAGTGTGATTTATGTGCTGTGGATATGAAAAAAGCCTTATTTAAAAGTTTTAAAAGCCTTATTAATGACTACTATTTAACTCAGAAGTGGTTAGTATACAATGATAAACTTTTGTATTGCATGGAAATCTTTCTTTCATGTTAGTCTACACTGATCTACATTTAGGCAACAATGTGCACCTTAACAATTCTAGTTACTACTGTCCCTGAGCCACCCTTCTGCAGTTCTGGTTCTGCGTTACAGATCATGGGCAGGCCCTAGAGCTTTAGACCTGCAATAAACTTAGAAACTTCTGATCAAACGGAGTAATTGAGAGACTATTTTGTTTTTGGTGTTGCATTCACAACTACATGCACTTAAAGAATATATAAACAGTGAAACTGTGATGCCCTTCAATGTATTGGAGCAAGTGGCTGAACTCAGCACTCTTGCCGAACTTAGCATGACAACTTATGGCCGTTCATCAAATATAGAAATGCACAATTTAAATATTTATTAAGTGCATTTGATTAATTAACTAGTATGCTTGCAGAATAAAATATGTGTTGTATTTAAATAGAAAATAAAATTTTAGTTTGCTTTATGAAGTGGTTTGACCATTTTTCTCAAGGAAGAATAGATATGAACCAGCAAGCTCCCATGGCAGAATTCAGGTACTGCAGGAGGGTAACAACAGATCAGAGAAGCCTATCTCTAACTAGAGGGTCTAGTCCTGAGCAAAAATTTACATGGTTTTGGTTTTTTATTTTGAAAATAAATACAATTTTTAAATAGCTTTTTCATGGGTATTCAGATACATCTTGGTGTCAACAAAACCAAGCATTTCTTATATCAGAAAGAGTATGGTGGAAAAAAAATCCACGGGACTCTTTTTCCTGAATATTATCAGATCTTTCATCAGTGCACTTGTCACTCTGTCCCTACAGTGTTTATAACCCTCATCACTGATTTCATAATTTTTCTTGACATATTTCCTTGATCTAGTTATCACAGTTTATTTAAATTTCTCGTGCCAAAATACATACGCTTCAGTTCTTCATACTACAGGGTAGACTGCTATTTCCAATATTGCATATGTGGTTTTGGGTACAATACATACATAAAAACAGTTATCTGAGGTTCAGTTTCACAACTGGAACTGATTTTTCAGAGTGTGAGATCAGGCTCACAACTTCATCACTCTAACTACTGAATATCTCAGAAATAACCATTTTTTCCCCTCAGTTTTATCTGGTATGCTTTTTTATGCTACCTATTTACTCACTTCTTAGCTTGCAATCTCAACATTGTGTACACCTGTCACACTAGCCAGCTTTCTCTCCTTACAGCTCCTCTCTCTGTTTTCTCCAACCTATTTTAATAAGCAGCTGCATCTTCTTTGTATATTAGTGCCCAAATGTAATTACAAATGGAAAGTCCCACAAAACTGCATGTCCAAGTGGTACATTAAGCTTCTAGAAATATTTCAAACTGGACAGACTTAAGAACTAAACAGTATATTTAAAAGAAGATATGCAGCAGAAAAACACTCATAAAAAAGCAATGCAAACAAAAAGGATAATGCAAGGATGTTATTTAAGAAAAGCAATACAGTAATACACAATCTCAGATGAGACAGGCTGATTTCAGTCTGCAAGAAAGAAAATGAAAGAAATTGTATCAGAAAAAGTATACAGAGATCGATGTAAAGTTGATGTGTTTTAAGGAATCAGTTGCAGTGATCAGATTTGTAGGTTGTGGTCCCTTTGAAGAAACAGATGTAAGAGACACTTATTTCCTTAGACTCAAGGAATAATTCAGTTGACTAAAATGCCTTGTGAGTTCTGCTGGAAAGACAGGAAAAGAGAAGTGTAGCACATAAGCACTAAGGAAATGCACAGACAAAAGTAGAGTGCCATGTGAACATGAGATGGCACTGGTTCATTATACGTGCCAGACTACTATTTGGTGTGGCCAATGGAAAATTCAGTGGAAATTAAGTATTGCAGAGCAGGACAGGTTGCAAAGGGAGATTCTGTTTTATAACCTTCACAATGATTTTGTTGATCATTCAACTAAAGGCAGCTCATAAAAACAGCACCTCAGTTAGATTAAGTATCTATGAAAAGTAAATTAAGGCATTGTTTTATCTACAGAAAAGAAATAGCCTTTGCAAACAGAAACAGAGGAAGAAAAGTATTAAATAATTCATATAACTGAGCACTTTGCAAAAATATAGTCACTGTGAACTGCATATGGATATCTGGTTTTATGACTGGAAAGCTGATCTTGAATCTCCAGAAAAAAAATTCGTGTCATTAATTTTAAATTCAAAGCAATATTGAAAAAAATTGCATGAAGATCAATAAATAACTACAATTATTGAGGAAAACTATGAATAAAACATTAAATTTCAGGCCATAAGCCTGTAGGCACTTTAGCATCATTAAATACACTTCTATTTTTATATCTGAACTCTCTCTGAAAAAAGGAAGAAAATGAAGAACTTCAAAGAAAATGATGATTCTTTTACTGACAGAAAAAGAACCTTGAACACCTTCTTTATTATGAATAAAAATTACATTGAAATGAAAATCGGTTTCCAATACCATATCATTTAAGTAGAAAAGAGAAGGGATTTGTTCAACAGGAGAGAAATTACAGGGTAGACTGCTATTTCCAATATTGCATATGTGGTTTTGGGTACAATACATACATTCTGATGTACGAAGTTTTCAGAACACCGGCATACAAAAGCATACATCAAGAATTTAAAAATTATTCCTAGAGATTTAACTGAAGCAGCAATTACCAGCAATTACTTTCTCTTTTCTTTCTTTGGAAACTCATGGTTCCTTGAAAATTTAATCTGAAGGCCTCTCTGATTTCTAGATTAATGAGATGAGAAAACTCTAAGATCTCCCAGTGCTTTCCAACTTACAATTGCTCTGCAGACCAAATGACTAACAGTTTTTTCTATAAGAATACATATTGTATAAAGTCTAAAATAAATTATGTTTGTTTTGTGTATTTTTAGTGTAAACTTTTTGGTATCATTTTATGTCATTTCATTATATAACACCTATTGTTTCAAGTAGTATGATTTCAAAGCAGGACTTTGATATAAGTACAACTATATTTGTGCTGTAAAATGGATTAATTACAGAACTACTTCTGCTTTATAAATGTAAACAATGTTTCATTTTTTTGCAGTGGGGCTGCTTTAACATTTATACCTTTTCTACCTTCCAATTCTTGTTGAGAGCTAATGATTTTTGCTGCTTTTTAATTTGTGAAATCATTAGCTTTTAAATTGCCTAGTAGTCATTTTCTTTCCACTCAGCATGCCGTTTTTCAAAGACTTATTTTGCATGTATTTAGTATGTATCATTGCAAGTTTTTGCCAGGCAGTCTGCATAACTGACCTTAAATTGCCTTAATTGCTAATATCCAGGCTACACATGCTTCATTATGAACGTGATACCACACAGCCTTCAGCATGCTTCCTCCAGTGCAGCACGACATAATAAAATAATAATCATATGCTTGTTTTTTAATGTAAAAGTACTTCTCTAGGTACATTAACCCTATACTTACAATCCAGCATGAAGGAAATAAATCTGTAACATACATACCACATTATTAAATTTACTATTAATTATTGTGAGATCTAGATATGTACTTTAATTTTCAGCTTCATAAGGCTCTCTATTCTACATTCTATCTCTTTAATCAACTTAGCAGGCTCTGTTCTGATGCAAGACCTTGACGTTTCCTCACTGTTAGCCTACTGCACAACATTCAGAAACCTTTTTCTGATTTAATGGACAAGTTTA
The DNA here is from genome assembly GCF_036417845.1 of Apteryx mantelli. NCBI lineage: Eukaryota > Metazoa > Chordata > Aves > Apterygiformes > Apterygidae > Apteryx > Apteryx mantelli. The sequence continues at coordinate 29,285,971 of NC_089983.1, read as the reverse complement.
TCCTTGCTGAGTAAATATAAATATGATAATATTTAGAGGTCTGATCCCACATCTGTCAAAGCTAATGATACATGAGTACTGAATTCAATGTGCTCCGTAATTGGCTGTAACTGATGAAAGAAGCTACAGGTTTTGTTTCACAAATGAAACGTTCTTCTATGTTTATTTACTGATAGCAAGTTGACTGTACCTTACTGGACCAAGAATACTGACTGGATGGCATAAACACAAAAACAATCTTACTTTCAAAAGCCAAATACACACTATTTACTCGTAACTTGTGATGATCATCAGGCCATGCCTGAAAGGTTTTAAGTTCAGTTCTTGAAACTGAAAATGGGTATTAAAAATGGTGGACAGAAAAGATCACTGAACCCCATCTCACTGCAAGCCCAACATGCACAACATGTATTTCCAACACCCAGTGAGTACACTAATACAGCAAAAGCCTCAAAAAACTACTGTCCGCCAGAGGAAGAGAGAAGAAGAGATACAGAATACTGACATAACATGTAACAGCTCTAATGTGTCAAAGGACAGGTCCATCTTTCTACTTTTCTGTTTCACACTGTGACCAAAAGAAGATGCCTAAGGAAGACTATAAAAATAGAGAAAGCAATAGTTTGTTAGAGCATTCTTTTAAGCTGCCTTACAAATTGTTGAACCAAAACTGGTATCTTTGTATTTATCAGCCTTTGACTGGATCCTCCTTATCTCCCACTGACCCAAATAAACAATTAACATCCTAACAATCTGTGATGACAATATCCACATACGAATTACACATTTGATAAAGACTACTGTCTCCTGCAGGAAACTGAAGCCAGGACTCCAAGGAGACATTCCGTTCCTAGGACATACCAATGGCCAGACTAGAACACATCCTTCTATACCAGTACTCCAAGTCAGGGACAGTGGACACCAAAAGAACAAAAAAGCAAAGAAAGCCTGTCTTGGTTCTTTCTCAGTATAATCTCTCTGCTCCAGTCATTTGGAGGGAGTTTCCAAAATCCCTTCCAGCCAGTATCCTTCTTAGGTAACGCTCTCGAGTCCTTTCCATTACCCCTCCTAGTTGTCTGAAGGCCCTAAGGCTATCAACCACCTCAGAAAAAGAGCTGTGCATTACAGCTACCAGCCCTGTCCCAGAGCCCACCTGACCATTGCTGCTGCACATCCTCTCCAGCAGCTACAGGCAATCAGGAAGCCTGCTGCCCACCTACCCACCAATATTGATTCAGGGCCAAGCAGACTACTCCCAATAGTGTCAAGCTATTGGGGAGGAGAGAATTGTAGCAGCAATAGTAGGAAGATGGAGAAGCTTCACAAGTGGATGAGCTTTCCTCTGTTTGGTAGTACAACAACACAAGCAGAAATGATGGGAGACCCCAGGCAATATTCATCCCTCTGCTCTACCCTACCTTTCAGGATAGTGCCTGGGTGGCCCTTTCTTTCACAACCTCACCTGAACTTGGTGACTGATATAAATAGGGTGGAACAAATGCTTTCGACAAGTATCACTCACATCTTCTTGCAGACCCCTTGGAGGCCACAACACAATGAACAGGCAAAAAATGAATTCATTCAGGACTACTCTTATTCTGCCATAAATTTAGCAAGCTTCGTGTGGAAGGAAATACAGGTTCTTTGCTTTCATTACCTTGTTGGAGGGCCATATAAAATCTTTTCTCTAATAGTTAGAAACCTCAACAAAATTTCCAGTCTAAATGAATTCATGCCAGTTTATCCAATAATTTTTTGTATTACTTACTCCCTTAATCATTTCCCCTAATTCTCTTGAAGATCTTTAACAATCAAACAAGTTATGTTATTCTGTAAAATATGTTTAAAATAGCTGATTAATGCTAACTATATTTTTGTATTCAGTTAACACTACTATTTATAAATACTTCACAATATACTACATCAGCAGGATGTGTGAAATTTCCTGACAAATGATTAAAATATGTGGGTATAAAAGTTCCATGACTAATTTCATTCCTTTTTCTGTGATGTACCTTGTGAAGAAGTTTGTACATCAGATAATGATAAATGAAACTGGATTTTGACCCTTTGCAAACATCATTCTCAGTTCCAAAGTACAAGACTGACATGTCAGAAATACTTCTTTAAGTAATATTATTGGGAAAATCTCAAGAAAATAAGCACTGCAAATATAGCTTTCTCAGGAAAAAAGGCAGTATAAACTACCACTTTTTTCAAGTTTCTCATACATTACTTGTTTTATCCCAGTCAGTACATTTCAGAAGCATTCATGGTCATTCCGTCATATGTATTTATCACAAGACTGGATATGTTATAATGTCAATACTAACACTGAACATCTAAGAATAGAAAAATATCCTTTGATTCCATTCCAAGGTGGCTACCATTTCCGTTAGGTGACCACAGAATGCTTAAATTAAAAGCAAATGACAATTATTCATAAACTGGATGTTTCAAAAAATTCTGTTTGCAAATAATTGTTTTTTCCCTAAAACTAGGTATATATGTTAGCAAGATCAAGCACTTACATATCTGTTTTGGATCCTTCGCATATACCGTTGTTTTGTAATCATTAATATCTGTTCACTCCTTATTAGAAGAACATTGAATGAAATATATTTAACTTTTTTTTATTCTCTTTTGTGTTTTTATTCTTGCATTACAAAATTAATTCAACTCCCCTTTTTGCCATTCTAATGTAAATTCTCCTGATTTTTCTTGACTTTTTGGATTGCTGAAATTCTTCCTCTAAGGCCTACATCTAAATAGCTAGGTAAACTCATACTATGCCACAACTTCCGCTCCTAGAACACTACAGATTTTTTTTTTTTAATGTGAGTTCTGTAGGTCTACATCGTCATTTCAGGTCTATAAGGAAAGGTTTTTAACTGAACCAAATATAAAACATATGTTCTGTTTTTGTTTCTAAGTCACCTCTGTGCTTAGACTTTAGAATGCAGCTTGCCTACTTTTAACTCAAATACCCAGTATTCCCACCTACAATGTATTCCTCCTTTCCTGTATTTCTCCTAGCTTTAATATACCTAAATGTGCCTGATTCTGTCCAATAAGGTATTTCAATTTTCATTCTTAATATAATTTTATATAACACACAGAATAGAAATGTATATTTAAAAGAAGCTTTGACTTGAAACCTCAAAGCATAATTCCTGTTTTGATAGTTAAACATGAAGATATAACAATAGTACAGCTTACAATTGTTGCATGTTAGACTGGTTTTGAACATCAAAGTGAATAAATTTTAAATGTCCCTTGACAATATCTACAGAATTCTTATAGATCATGTTGTTTTATAGTAAGCACTGACAGATTTGAAGAAAACAACAATAAGCTGCAAAGACTTTTAATAAAGGAAGTACTAAAAGCTTTCTTTTAATAAAGAAGCTATATTATAAATCATACTGGCCATATTTTATACTCTTCTATTTATTACAGAGGGTAAATAAATAACCTAGCTTTTATTAAAAAAAATCGTTGCAAAACTCCTGAAACCAAAGAAATGAACTGCTTTATTCACTAAACGTAAGTATCCATCTTGATTAACTAGCATTATGAGATTAATATACATCCAGTAACTAAATATATAGTAATTATATGACATAAATACATCAGAGTATATGCAATATCTGAATTAAATGCAGTGTTGGTTGGTCATATTTTTGTATTTTCAACTCCAGCAGAATAAAAGGGGTAGATAAAATTCCCTGGACACACTCCGGAAATACTGGTCAGATTTTTCCTGACACGTAGGACCCTGATTTGGCAAAGGAGTTTGGTTTTCATGCCCCTTTTAAACCATACATACCAGACTAGAACTGGCTGTAAACACTAGAAAACTCCAGGCCACTTCACAGTATCTGCTGCTTTCAGTAAGGGAATCTCTCTGCTATCTTTTGCTACCTTTTGCTACCTGCAAAAATATATGCCTTGCTTTACATACTGAGTGGGGACATCGTCCATAACACAGACCAGTGGTTCCCAATGGTAGGTTTTTCACAAAAGTGTACCTCACAGAGAGACAGAGACAATAGTAAGGAGGAATTAGCACTCCAGGACTCTAAAAAATAACAGAAGATTTTGGTTTGTAGAGATTTGTTGAAGTAGGGAGATACAAAAAGATCACCCCTAAAGACTCTCAGAAAATATGGTGAAGGAGAAACACATGGAATCCCATCTGTTAGGCAAAATGCATCAAGTTAAAGGAAACTACAAAGTTTATTGACTGCACGCTATGGTGCCTTCAGTTCAGTCCTCTAGCGTTGCTGCTAAACTAATTCTCAGTCTGGCTGAGTCTATTCCTTCAAAGATGATGTGATACACAGTTGACCTTATGCTTTCAGCCTTATCATTCTATTCCCAAATCTAGATATGTGGCTTCGTTGAAATTTCTTGTATTAATAAAGGAAAAACTCTGCTAAATGACCTACAACGGCAAGTTAGTATTTGTGCTTTATATAGCTGTATTTGATAATAGAAACAGTAAGGAAGAAAGACGCTAGCAAAGTTGAACTTGTAAGTGAAACATAATACTTGTTGGTAAGATGCAATTTTCAGGAGGAAGATAAAATTATCTACCTTACTGCTAATGAGGCTAGGAAACTTCAACACAATTTCCAGAAAAGGAGAGAAAAAGCTTTTAAAGATAAAAGAAATCTCAGCAGGAACTGAATCCATTCAAATAAGGACCTGTTCAACAGATTAACTGTTATTTGAAATAATTTTCTGAGTCATATGTCATAAAATACAGATTAAAATTTAACACTGGAATCTGAAGACAATCTCTAGCCAACGTCAAATTTTAGGATGAAGATTTACAGAGAACTTTTATTTTGTGTAATGACTAGCAACAATTCAAAGAAAAACAAGATGAGAAGGGTAAATTAATTTGTAAAATATTCAATAGCTGTGATTATACAACTCCAAAATTCAAAACACTTGGGAGGTTGTAGTAAGGCAACATTTAAAGACGTAGACAGCAATATTTAAGTAACTTATCACTTATCACCATTTTGGCATAAGTCACTTATAATATTGCTGTATTTTCACAGTAGCTATTTGTCTATTTGATTATTAAAAGAAACTATACTTGTACTGCTATACTAGGGTTTCAATCAGAATAAAACAGCAAATTTTTAATGAATCATTATAATCTATAAGAGCAGAGAAAAGCTAATGCTGCTGTAAAACAGCATCAAAGTAGGAACAAAACCAGAATTTGGAATAGTTACCGACTCTGAAGGTGACTAAAATTGTTTGTGTAAATTTATTTATAGTGCACTGTAGGCAAAGAAAGAATATCATTAGATATCAGTAGAAAAATTATCACTATTTCAGAACCTTTACGCTATCGCATGGACAAAATGCCCTAATGACTGACACTCTTCCAGACCCCTTTGTGCCAGTGTTGATGCTGCACTGAAAGGCAAGTGCATTGAGCCTTATTAGTTCTGTAACTGAGCCTCATAGAAGCTGGATAAGCTGCTAAGTTGGAGCAACAGCCTTACACATTTGCTTTCACAGAGTTCAGCCGGATCAACAAAGCAGAAAATTTTGGAGACTGTGAACATGTCTGATCCATTAAAAACACGTGGCCTGACCTTTTGATAACCCATATAATGACCCCTTTCAAGGAAGACAAGTAATAGGCACCATGTTGAATCAAACAGTCAGGCCCACTCCGAAGAAAGCTACACATAATATCAGGAAAGAGGTTTTTCAGCCTCTAATAGCTTCACTTTCCCCAAACCATGGACATGGACCTGGTCTAGTCAAGCAACTAAACCATGATTTTTATCTATCTGCAGCCTTTAACAACACTAAAGACTCAGTGACAAGTTCATTTAGAAGTAAACAGGACAGCACCGTGATGGGCAGCTGGTCTTATTTCACTCCCTATTTCCACTTTCACACTAAGCCATTGAAGAGTATCAGTACTGTCACCTGCTGCTACACCTCTACAAATCCAGTGTGCACAGCTCACCCAAACATGTAGTATCAGGCCATTACCATGCACCTCTTTGGTCCTCTTGTGCCCTGAGAGGCGCACAGTAGAAGAAACTCCTGTGCTTCAGAGAGCTCAAGAGCTCTAGTTGTACATAACTGCAAGCTACATGTGGTGGTAACTGGCAAATGTGTTACCCCATGTTTCCCCTTTTAGGTCATAGACTGGCCACGCACACAGTGAGCAAGCAGAATTGACCTGCATTGTAATACATTCAGGATCTGTTTTTAAGTTCATTTTCAAAGCAAATTTTCCTGGGTTTGAAACATCTTCCTGGATATTTATGATATAACTCTGGGAAAGCAGAAGACAACTCCTTAATTAGGTAGTTATTAGTTTTCCTGAAAGCATGATTCCATCAACACCTACAACATCTGTTTATGACAATATGACTTATTTAGGTCTCTGCATGCAAGTGATGTAATTTTACTACCTTGCATTTCAAATCACAAGTGTGTGTTCTAAATTTTCACAGTTTCATTGCAATATTTATTTTATAATTAAAATCTAGGAAAAGACACCACTCATTTTTAAGCTTAGTGGTTAAAGAAACCACATGAACTATTTCTTCCATCTTTTCTGGTATCAGGTAGAGTGCTAACCATCTGGAATCCGTAAGACTTGTTTCTGAATTGTTATATATTACATCTGATGGTTTCATACCTTTAACCATTTAAGCACCATGCCTGTGGCACACTCCTGCTATTTGAAAAAAAAGGAACCCAGAAACCCCAAATGGTGCTTGCCTCAGAAAGAAAAGTGTGATATAAGAGAAACATTGTCTCAAATAAACTCATTTATATTTACAAACATAATACATTAGCAAAACTACATGTTAAAATATATGCTAATTAATGGAGATAAAACATACGTTCATCTAATCTATAGTATACGTCAAAGGGAAGTTTTAATTACAAATGTTAAGATTCAAGTATTTTATATTTTTGTATATTTTATATGAATCACTGGACAGATCCTCATTTGGTTCAGATGCTTGGGATCTGTGTATGCCTTCAAAGGTGGTAGGCCTGTTTACAAATGCAAAACTACTGGGCTTTTTTATGATTGTACTGCAATGTATTGTACTGGAAATATCTCATTAAGGTACCACTGATGGGACAAGACAGTTCAGCCACTTAAGTTACAGACATCCATCATCTATATAACAAAATAAATTGCCAACAAATAATCTTACTGAAGCTGAGTCATTGAACTAAACAACACGTCTTCCAATGCCTTGTTCCATGTAGCACCTTAGCATACTTCTCTCTTCAGCCGAGTTTGACAAATTTTTTAAGCTACACAAAAACTGGCTGCTTGAATATAGCAAAATATGAAGTGAAAAATTATTTCAGATTCCTAAAAATTAATAAATTCAATAAATATGAAGTGAATTTTTATTCCAAATACAATGACATTTCTATTTTACAGACCATATAAACAGAAAAGCTATCAATTTCCTTTCCTTCAGATTTTTTATGCATGGTACATTCATGCTGCCTGTTAGTGTGTCCCACTAAGCTTCTAATATTAATGAATATCAAGGACTACTGGAAACCTCCACATTAGGATATTTCAACAACAGTCATAGAAACTACACTCTCAAATCAGCTTTTCTCTCTGATAAATGCCTTTGTTCATTACAGATGAGTTCTAATGTGATATGCCTTTTGGTGCGTAACTCCCGCTGCGGAGATCTAAGACCTCAGTGAGAATGAAGGAATCATGATGCCTTCATTGCTCTCTGATCCCGTTATCTCTCTACATCTCTTCTACCTATCTAAATAACTTTATTACCCTCCTGCTAGACTCATTCAGAAACAGAAAACCAGCCTAGGGATCAGCACAACTGTAACAAATCGCCTATAAATTATCAGTCATCCTAGTTGTACTGACTCTTTTGAAACCTGCCAAATAATAGTGCCACATCTTGGTGAACTTTAAACACATAAAATGAAATAGATCTAAACTTGTACTTCCCTCCTTCATTAATTTCCCCATATATTTCCTATAAATAAATCACATAACATATTATTCTTCTGTTTTCCCAGTTCTGCTTTTAAATGTGAAACATACAGGTGGGCACACATATATAAATACACATATACACACATATTAAATGATTATTTTATTTACGTGAAGATTGTGTGAGTTCTTCTCACACACCCAGACGCATGCATAGCTTTAAACATTTAACATTGTTTTGTCAGACACATCTTGTCAGAACACATACCTTGTTCTTGCAGAGGTTAGACTGAGTCTCCATCTCTTCTCTACAGTAGGAAGATCTTCAGCAAGACTTGTTGCCCCAGACAAAAGTTTATGTACAAGAAGTGGCATTTTTCTGCAGTTCTTCATTGACTCTCTCTCCTTCATGGATGCCAGATCCATGACTGTCAGGTTTTCCATTTTCAGGTTCAGCTTTATCTTTCTAGGGACACAATACTCTTAGAGCTATTTAGAAAAGAAAATCTTTCTGTTCCTATTTCTACCGATAGAAGTAGAATTTTTTGCAATTAGAAAATTGGCAATTTTATTTACCAGAGAACAAAATCATTCAGTGTTTCTAGAGCTGTTTTAATCTTTCCTTTAATGCACATTTCTCATCCAAAATCATCAGGTGGCTAAAACATTCCTTCTTATATTTAACTGGTTGATTCATATTTTTCTGTGCAAGACATTGCTCATTTTATCACCTGCTGAGGATAAAAAAGTAACCGAAAAAAGTTACGTTATCCACACACCTCATGAGAAACAGAGTGACATACACTTAAAGTAAAATAACAAAACAACACCAAAAAAGGTTCTAATTGTCTTGACCAACAATCAAAAAGGAATTTTACTAATTATTCAAGACACTTCAGTTTGTGGGCTATAATTGGAGGATAAACAGCATGTATATTTAATATCAGCATGCTAAAAAGCAGTACTTGGGTTTAAATAATTAGCACCACGAAGCAGGGGATAAATTCTCCATACACAAAATTAACTGCAGTCTGTTGTATGCCTGTACATACACGAGTAATTAGAGAAGGGTGCTTCTTATTCTTGCTTTCAGGCTGAACATTTACTTCCTCTTTCAGCTTGAAAACAATAGTTAACTGAAGAATTACTTTGTGATGATAATTGTTATAGAGAGGGAAAAACAGGAGGAAGAGGCAAAAAAAGGAAAGAGATGGCATACAGAAGCTGATTCATAGGTCATCATGTTCAGTCTTTCTTGCTTGCTACAGCTCCCTTGACAACAGATATATTTCATACACCAACTTTTGATTAGCATGAGTAAAAATAGAGCATTAATTCCCAGAGGGCTATTCCACATTCAAGGAGAGTAGGCAAGTGCTCATATAAAAAGCAACAGACAATATCTCCAAGTATTTCCAAGCGTGCCAAAAAGTGACTTAGTATCTGACTTCACAATATGTATCTTACTGATGTTTTGCATTGCCAAAACCAGGCAACAGATCAGTCATATACACAATATTTTCATACAGAAATACTTTTGTAGATTCTTACAGAACTGGTAACTATAGCCAGCTCATACCACCTTTTATGTTAAACGTACCTCAGCCGTCCAAGAAAACTTCCACCATATCTTGTAAAAAACCCTTTCATCTTCATTACGATCCTTTTTACTGTAGGCCAGTATTGCTTCAGTATCAGCCAATAGTGGAGCTCAAAACATCCTTAAGTACATTCAATTCCAACGCCACGTGCATATTTTCTCAGGTGACATCATAGCAATCAGTACTGAGTTTACAGAACAGTCTAACTGATGAAAAAGCAGATGCTGTTCATGAAATAGTTAAATAAAGATCCTTGCCCAAGTGGTTAGAGAATAGTTTTGCTAAGACCATTTAAACTGGAGAGCACGGAGGTCTCAAATCATGCAAAAATGACTCTTGGTAACCCCCATGCAGATGGCTCCTCTCCATCTCTTGGGGTCCAAAAGTAAAGGAAAGAAAGCATAACTTGCAGCAGCCCTCAGATGTCAACAAAGCACACTGGAGAAGAGAGAAAAGGAAGGAGAGAAGCCAATCCCTTGGTGCCACAGAAAAAGTGCAAGGGCTTTGTTGCTCCCATCTCTGTTTATAACCCGAGTGCCAGAATGGATAGGAACCAAGAAAAAAAGCTGTGCTATGAAAGTCTTTGATCCTCTTTTCCTACTAGAAATCTAAATTGGTAGGCAGGATGGTAATGCAGCTAAGTGGGAGGAACTACAGAGGCATCACATCAGACAGTCAAAATAAATCAACTGTGTTTTGACACACTGCATAAATTATATCCTCTTATATAATACCACAAAACAATGATAAAGAAAAACACATGAAACCTGAAGCCAATTCTCTATTCTCTGGAGTACACTGCGATATGGCCCCACTTGGCATATTCACCAGGGAGATGAGTGAAATCTCCACTGTGCTCTAATATTGCTGTTCACTTGATAGTCTTAAGATAAATTCCTAAACTTAAATTCAATTCGGGTCTTCATCACTGCAAGCCTGGAGGCTGCTCTAGTGAAGAACAGTTTCTGAGATAACTAAGCTCAAAGCTCATCTAACTAATGATATCTTAATCAATCAAAAATTTGGTCCAACAAATAAACTGGTACATTCCTCTAAAGGCAACCATATGGTTATAGCCTGACAACACCACCAATGAATTTGTCAGTAACTCATAAAATGTTACAGAGTATTAAGCAAGCTCCTGGAGCTCTGGCAATAAAATAGTGTTGGACCAGCTCCTTCCTGTGCGTGCCTGGATTTACTTTCAAACATGATAGCACAAAATACACCAAACATACATATACAAGAATAAAAGGCTCAGTTTATCCAGTCCGTCTGGATCTCTTTTTGCTGCTCTGGCCACATGGATACCAGAAACAAACTCAATTTTCCCAGCTGAGAATCTCCTTATGACAGAAGAGGGCTCAGCTGGTGCAGAGCCTCTTTGGCAGACAGAATGCTGGCACTTTTGCCTCAGCTTCCAGTCCCAGCGTACAGGGCACTACTAGGCTTTATCTCTTCTCTTTTGGCAGGCAGCTATTTAGAGGCCAGTTGGTATAGTTTAGAGTATCTCTAAGACTGCTCTAAACTATAGTGGGCTGGCATAAATCTAGCCTGAGAATAAGATGGTACTGCAGGGCCTAAATGTTCATTTTTTGCTGAGTCTTACCCCATTAGTTATCACGTACTCCACTTTTTGCTTTTTTTTTTTTTTTTTCTGGTTTCCAAGCTTTCCCAAACCCTTTGCTTCATGAGAATATGGGAGCCCAGTATTGGAATTAATGCATAAGATATTCATTACTGTGAATTTTAAAGTTATCTTCATTCAAAGGACAAATGTTAATAATGAGAAGAGATTAGGCGGCCCCCAAAAGCACAGTGCTTGAGCTTTAAGCTCCAAGCAAACTCAGAGAATATTTTCTTTAGCTAGTTTGCCCATCATTAAGCAGCTTTAGGAACTCTTACACCCTTTCTCAGTTTTTGTCTCTAATGACATGCTGAACTCTTCTCATTCTCTCTGCTGGAACGCTGCTTGGCTTGGAGACTAGCAGTTATATATAGTATTTATGATCTGTATTTCATCCTTCAAATATATACTTACTTTCTTTCTTAACTACTTAACAATTAGATTGTTTTCTTACCTGCAATTTTAATAATAGGTGGCTGGCAATACACTATGATTCTCTCTCACCAAGCTTCTTTTTCTCAATGCTCTCAATGTCCCTAAAAGACTGTTAATAAAATGCCAGCCTCCATGTAAACTGGAAGAGAAGAGATTGAAAAATTTCTGTGGGTGGAGGACACATTAAAATAATATATTCTTCCCTAATGGCAATATGTGTTTTGCCATTAGTCATAGTTTGGAATTACATCATCTACTAACAACATCAACTAATAACATTATGAACAAATGTAATACCCTGCAACACCAGAGTACTTCAGAAACATTAATTGATTAATCCTCACAGTGCCACTCCCAACATGCAACTGGGAATTAGTGCTATTTCTGTTTTCCAGAGGAAGAACTGAATTCATGCATCTAAAGCATATAGCAGATACAATCTGCCTGTAACAGCTAAGCACTTCATGCGAACAGTGTTTATTGTGCTACAGTATCTAAGCTAGCTCCAGGAGAATCAGCTCAGTTATATCTACAACATCTTCATTGTCAGCGTAGGCTAAGAAGCAAAAAGACCAATGCTTTCCAAAAAAAAGATCCGAGTCTAATAACCACACAGAGGAAAATAGACCAACAATTATTCCTACCTAAATAGAGTGTGCTGGTGCACCCAGTTATCTGCAAAGTAATCCCACCATTAAAATGAATGCTAATTTTAGTAGAAATCATTTTGATATTAACTTAATTTCAGAGTAATTGTTGAAGTTAAATATTCTATTTATTAATTGCCTAAAACTATTACTAATCCACTTTCATAAGCAAGGTTTGAATTAGGTTTCTCTGGTTCTGCACACTCTTCAATTGGTTATTTACTGTTATACTTTAGAACTACAGCAATCAGGACTGAGAATTCAGTGTTTTATGAGTATATGTGAAGAATCAGCACTTACCTAATAAGCACTTATCTAAATTGGTTCCCAGAAAAACTCTAGTGTTTAGATAATTGATCCACTTGCAAATATGCTATACTCTGTTGCTGATAAACCCCTGCCATATGATATACAAAACCCCATAAACAAAGTGCTGGCCATACTCTTTAGTTCTCTGTAGATCAAAGATTTAGCAAGAATGTGCACACTACAGAAAGGAAGTAGACAGAAGAAATCATTAGAAATTACACCTCAGGTCTGTTCTTTCAAGCTGCTGAAGAGGGAATGCAGCTGAAACACACCCTGTTTGTATCCTCTTCATGTGGCAAGTAGCTGTTTCAGGTAATACTTTTCCACCAATAGATTCCCTTCTCCTTAGAAGGAATTTAAAATCCTTTGGTAAGTAGAGGAGTAAGTGAAGGAGTTAAGAAGGAGGATGAGGGAAAGATCAACAATCAGAGGAGAGAAAGAGGAAGAATGAAGACATGCATATAGCACTATCAAGGAGTGGTGAGGGCCAGCTACTCTGCAAGAGAAGGTGAGCTGGGAGCTGAGCACAATAAAAAGGCAGGTGCAAGCAACTTCACCAACAAGGAGTGGGGATGCAGAGCAGCAGGTCAGGTCAGGATCAGGCCAGAGACAGTGGTCTAGGTCAGATGGTCCAATGATCACCCAGTTAATCCATAGGGATGAGACAGGTCCAAGGTCAAGCCAGGAAGTCATGTCAACAGGTCCAGATCCAAATCTGGATTCTGAAATCAAGTGGTGGGAGACAGTGCACAAACATATCTGATAAATAGCTGCAAAGTAAAGCTTCAGCTTAAAAGCAGTTCCCAAGGGAAAGGAGGGGCAGGCCCTCGCTTCTAGCTTTCTTCACAACAGTTCTTATCAGCAAAGGAGCTGACCTTGGATTCAACCAGCTAAACTCTTTAACTTAGCCAACTACACTCCTAGAAGGGGGATACACTCCAGGCCCTGACAAGCCCTTTCCCACGCTGGAGACTGTTCTGGTTCTCAAGCCATGTCTCTCTAGTGATCTCTCATAATGGGGCTACCGTGGTTGAAGCTTGGAATGCTTTAGCTCACAGGCAGGACATCTAGGCTTTGACTCCAGAAGGCAGAGCTGCTTTTTTTGCCCATCTGGACTAGGGCTCTTCATACTGTGTTCCACAGAAGTATTAAGATAGTGACTATGTAGGAGGGGGACTAGGCCTCATACAGCTTTTCAGCAAGTATTATGGATTATGTTCACATGGAGGATGTGTAAAAAAACACCACTTTGACAGATGCTATATATGGAATTGCAGTGTGCACACTGAAACTGCACTTATGCTATGTGTACTTGAATTCTGTATCACTATAACTGCACTATAACCAACATCACTGTAAAACGGTATCATTGTATTTTGAGATACAGCCTTACCTTGAAAATGAAAGACTACTATTTTGTTAGCCGTGTGTGAGTGCAATCAGAAGAAAAATTTCGAAGCAAAGAGGAAGAACCAATATGAATCTATTATTGCATCAAATATTTATTTCCACATGGAATCCAGTTTTGTCTATGAACCAACAAATCTTTTATTCTAGCTCTAACATGAAATGACACCGCCTCTCCATGCCTCGTATCTTCCACGTTACCTCCAGAAATTAACTTTTCCTCCTCTAAAGGTTTTCCTTGCTCCTGGGGGAAAGCTGAATTATGTTAATTATTCAAACCCTGGTTCATCGTTTTGATCAAAATGCATTCAGAAACAATTGGATTCCCAAAGGGAGGCACTGGGGTGCAGAATGAAACACACATGCTAAAAAAGTTCTCATGCTCACCAAGACCTTGCCAGTTTTCAAGATGACACTCTAGGAACCAAGACAAACAGCAAGGTGTTTGCATCCAGTATCATCTGGATAAGTAAAAGTTGCTGACAAGATTTAGAAGCTGGGACAACGTTTTTGGAGAAAACAAGAAAATTAAACAAAATCTCAGCTAACTTTTTATTTAGAAAGATTAGAAATAAAGCAGCTATTTCTCTTAAGTGTCAAACGCACAAAACATGCCAGGAAAAGCAAGCTAAAACTGTCCTGAATCTACCCTAATTGATCTAGTGGTGGGATTCTCTGCTTATGAAACAATGAGGAGTGTATTTCTGCCTCTGCTGACCAGAAGATAGAGCCTCTTTATCTCAGACAAGACATTTGCCACTCTAACACATGCTACAATCATGTACTAATCAGAACACCATTACTACATGGTTTGTAACACTAGCATTGCAGAGAAAATGCAGTTCCTTCGAGATCAAAATCCATGTGAAGCACAGAAAGATCTTAATGTCCTGTTTTTTTTTTTTTTTAAATGAAAACCTTAAATTTCTAAGGGACAGTATTTTCAAGGTCTTGCTTCAAAACCTATTTTGGTTGTTATAATCCAGAAACATTGATGTGGATGGAGAAACCAAATAACGTCCAAGATCTCATCTTGGAACCCTTACCAGAGAATATTTGATAGAACTAATGCAAATAAAAGCACAAGTTATCAGAATTGTTGTTTGATAACATGAAGGAAAAAATAAGAAAGGAAAAAGGATGAAAAAGACAGTAATTGGAACCTATCCAAGCTGAGTTTTTACTGTATAGAAGATTTAAAATCAAAGAATAGCAAAAAAAAAAAAAAAAAAAAAAATCCCTTTAAGACATTATGAATGCTATCTAATAGCACTGACTCATACTAGAGTGACAAATGCATTACAAATACTTAATAAGGATAGATCAAATGAATTTCTTCTATACTTATTTCCAAAAACGCATTTAAGGCTGCCCTAAGCCCTTCATGAAACTTAATGGCATCTCTTAGTCCTTTCCTATTCTATTCATTAAAAAATGTAGAACTTAAATGTGAAAATCTGCATTAATGATACATTAAGACTGCAGAGTTATAATAAATAAATCAGAAACACTTATCTCTCAAATATACACTCCAGTGACCTTCTCACATGACATTACTGTTTGCTGTGATACAACACTACCTTTGCATATATAATATTCTGGGAATCATAAACTTTGCACTTCATGATTTTCAAAGGCAATCTATCATTTCTTACCATTGTATTAATACAGATTTTAGATACCTTTAATTATTATCTTCTTTAGGCCAGAATGAAAGAAGACATCTTGACCTGTATTTGAAGAGACAAAATAGCCTGGGAGATAGCTTTTTTTGCAGACTTTTACATGATTTCTGTTTTTAAAGGGCAGTTAAAATAGGCTCAAAGTGAACTCTGAGAGGAGTGTCATTATATAGCAGCAAAGGCTTCAGCAAAAGCTGAAGAACTACTCAGCCTGGTATCCGCAAAGCTAAATGTAACTAATGCTGGAGAGAAGGGTCTTTGAACATGTGCAGAGGTAGAACATCCGGAAGGAGAAAAGATTATGCAACACTGCCACACTTTATTCTTCCTAGGCAATGAGTGCCATAGATAAAAATTCTGAACTTCAACCAGTAAGAGAAGCAAAAGCTGTCCACAGAGGTCAAGACAATCCAAGCATGACGACAATAAAAGCCAGAGGGATTTCTGTAATTCACTATATGTTTTGCTTCAGTGAGGAAAAAAAAAGAAAAAGTCAACAGATATTTTATCTCTGCATCGAAAATACACTCAGCTTTGCAAAGAGGAATGTATTTTAGTCCTACCATTCCTTGTTAGCAAGGAAGCCAGGAGATGAGGCGTTGAGAAATCATAGGACCCTGCAGCATTAACAGCTGCTTGTGTCTTAACATGGAGCTAATTAATTGACTCTTTCTCCTTGGTCCCTATTTGAAAGGTTCCTATTGTCCCTTTTACTTTCCCCTCCCCCATTATATTTTCCTAAATGACTTGGTTTTTTTCTTCTAGTATCATTTTGCCAAACAAGATGGTTTGGCATCCCTTCGTGCGTTACACAGAAACACTTTCCTTGTTGACACAGAGACAGCCCCACAGCTGGTGACTCCTTTGGGGAAGTAAGAATGATTAATGCTGACCAGAAGATGGAATCTTTTCCTCTCAGCCTTCTGAAATGAAATCAGGCTCTATATTGATAAACAAATAATTAATATGTCAATAGCAACAAACCCATAATTTCTAAATTTCCAGCTCATTTTTAAGCATTGTCCACAACAATATGTGAGGTGATTTTTTTTGCGTTCTTCACAAATCAAGAACACAATCTAAAAACTTTTTTAAAAGACAGGTTTTTCAATAATGTAATACTGGATGCAGTGTAGGGTTCAGGTTTATTATCCACATGAGACTCATAACCTATGAATATAGTACTGTTAAATAATGTCATTCTTCTCATAAAGTATATATTTTCCAGCTGGGTGCAAGTTAACATAGTTTGATATTTATGTTCTTGTAGGACTGAAGTGCAGATGTGATGGACATAAAATTTGTCATGGAGCCCAGAAAAAAAGAAGTCTCCAGGTGGATTTTTCTACCACAGCAGTCACATACAATTCAATATGCGCTCCAGAGCATTTAGTACTTCTAAAAACAGTGTCAGCAAAATTTCTGGAGTTCTTTCATGAATATTTTAAACATTTTAATCGGATTGAAACTTGAATGTTCTTTAGCAAGAAGTCTACACCTCACTGCTGAAGGCTTAACAAGACAGAGCAAGTCAAGAGAGCAACGGCATAAAGATCATAAGATTCTATAACAATACTTTTTCCTTATCACATAACTAACCGGGTCAACTTTTTGCTAATAGTTGTAAACTTCAAGCACTCAAGGAGCCTCAAAGTTGTGACATTTTGGGGCCTCACACAAAAAATGTACACATAGCTGACATCTCAAGTGGTCTGCCAATGGGAAAGCTGAAGGACCCTGTCAGAAATCTGTACTACAGCGTTATTGCCTGAAGGGTGTCTCTCACTTTCAACAATACTGGGAGCTATATTTCAGAGAACTCCAGGAGTTAACTGTGAAAAAAAGAGATATACATTGCAGAACTGAAAACAATACTGCAATTTAGAAGATTCACTTTCATATAGGTTTACTATAAAAAGGACCTGTTATACCTCATGTTTAACATAAACCTGCTACTACAGGGTGTTGAAAAATACAACACAGAATGAGTACATGAATAGTGGGGCTTACGTACAGAGCATAATGTATGATTTGCACAACTGTACCAGATCAGCATAATATTCTGCTATCACTGTACAGCAATTATTGTCAGTAACAACAGCAGCATTATTACAAAAATGTTCCTGTGGAACACAGTATCTTATGATTCCAAACTTTTATTTAAAAAATCTTTTTTTCCTCAGTGTTTTTTTCCCTAAAACTCAAGTCAAATAAAACTCAAAGTCAAATTTTGAATTTATGCTATGTTGTCCCTCTGTTGCACAAAATTATCTAAACCCAGTGCCAAAATACACAACCTCTGAATTCAGAATTCCTTTTTTTTGAAAAGATTCTGCACAAAATGAGTTTTCAAATTTTTCTTCTTTTATGTAAGAATTTTCCTAAGGTGACAAATATGAAAAAAATGGACACTGCCTATCCATTGACATAATGGAAAACAGATGTTGGCCGGCACAGTTTGTTCCTCTGTTATTCTATCTCTCTCAGATGAAGCAAATCAGAATTTTTTTAACCAATCACATGCTAATAGCATCTGATTACATGTTGAAAAGTAAGTTGGATAACAATGCCTGTAAAAAGCTGTCCCCATAGTTCACATTTCATCAGTCCTTTTTTATGTTTTTTGTTTTTTTTTTTTTTAATAACAGCAAATCCTAGGAACTCCAAGGAGACTTACAGCACTTTTGCATTAAGCTCTTTACAAATGTACAAATGCACAGTCTCCATGGCAAAGAACTTATAATCAAACACTCTGCTCCTAAAGGATTTGGGCACACACAACATAAGCGGTCCAACTGTTGCCAAGCCTGGCAAACAAAGTACTTGCTCAGATAAATATAAAGAGATCTGATTACAATTTCACTGAACTGATTTTAAACCACTCAAACTATCTGCACCTAAAAGCAGAAAAGTCCTGTACTGACAACAATTCCACTTTCACAACAGGTTTGTAGATGTGTGCGTTTTGGGAGTAACTGGTAACAGAGTGGCTTTAACACAAGGCACTGGGCAACGTACACACGAGATATTATGAGGTTCTTTGCTCCCAGGCACCTTATGTTTAGATCTTACAAGGCAGCATAAGATACCAGAACTCTTAGCCAAATATCAAATCAGTATCCAGTCTGACTGGATAAAGTACATAAACGTTACTCTAGAAAAAAAGTCTACTCAGCTCAAAAATAAAAACCTACTGACATGTTTCTTGTAATATTTTGTTGATTTTGAAGGGAGAAATCTTCTACTAAACAACTGGGCTTTGTGGCAACTAATATCACACATCCCCAAATCCCAGTGATCGTGATGCATAAAATATTAATATTCTGTATATTAATATTCTGTGTATTAGGAATTCTTAATGTAGACTGTCTCTTTGCAATTTTTCATGAACCAATGAACCTGTGTTCCAAAATGTTAAGTAAAGGTATTTGCATATATAAATATGCTCTTTTCTCTGTTGTGGCTGTTGCATTACTTACTGTTTAAAAAAAACAAATACATAAAATATGTGGTCACACATATGTCTATGTGGGACAACTCCCAAACATTTGCAACACACCAAGCTTAACATGATAGATATGAGGATTTCACATTATAAGCAAAGCTTTCTATTATTTCTATTGTCATGCTTTAAGTTCTCTCATGTTAATAATTTATAAAAAGAGAAATAAACCAGTTTGGTCAGCATGGAATAAAGGTTACACTTAGGATGTATGATTCGAAGTATGTTGAAATATGAATCTATGGGAATTAACAGCACATAAATAATATTTATAAACACATTTACATGAGAAGTGGGAAATAACATATTAATTTGTAGTTTCTTGATGTCTTTCATTTAAGTTAAATTTTCAAAAATATTAAAAATGGTTCAAACATCAGTTAACAACTCCTTAGCAAATCTGTTAGTATTTAAGAAGTCCAGAAATTAAGCAATATATCACAGGTTTTACAGGAAATCTGTAAAAACTGGAGGATAACTCTTCAGTTTCTGTGGTATTAGATCACATTTCTCTAATGGAAACAATACAGAAAATACATTGGATGGAACAATGTTCTCGTTCTCTCTTTTGGACCTCTTTCAAGAAGACAGGACCTACTATGGAGACATGAAATTGCCACACTTGTACTAGCTGGAGGAGTAGTACAGTCTCTTCCCAGCCGGATTCAATTCCAAGAAAGGCAGAAGCAAACAAGACACGAGATGAGCCAATTAGTTATGTGTATGGCTCCAGAGAAACGGGGGCCTCACATGAGGCTGGAAGATACTGCAATCGCAGGTGATGAAACAAAACAGCACTAGGAACTTCTGCCTCTGTATGAAGTCATGCATTCAAGAAAAAGTGTTGAGGTATTTTGTCAGACAGTTGGATATCTTCTTCAGGGGAAGATATGAGCAGACCATCTGAAGAAGGATATTCATCCTAAGGAGAGAGTCTGTGACTTGAGCTTCCAAACAGAATGCAAAACCATCCTTTCTTCTTGTGACAGAACTCCCTGCAAAGAAGTAGAGCCAATGCAGGTTTAGTGGAAGACACAGTCCTTCAGTCTTACTGGCACGTACACAAGGTGCAGAAAAGCCATTACAGATTTCTTTTTTGTCTAACCATTACAGGACTAGTGATTTGAGCAAGCAGTTCAAGTGGTATATCCAGTGGAACTCAGAAGTAAAGCCACTGTAAAAAGCACGGGATAGGAAATGGTCACTATTCCGCAATAATACTGTTTCCTTTTTAGAATGCAAAGTGCCCCAAAGAATCCCACTGCTTCCAGCAGCACAAGTTAGACTTGTCTATCTTAGCCTCTAAGCATTCAGGACTTTTGAGAAAGTCAGAGGAGGTGAATCATATAAGTAAATGTGAGAATCAGTGGAACAGATAATGAGCAAAATTTTCAAAGGTACCTAAGAAAATTAGGAGCCTAAATTCCAGTTTCAAACTGCATTTATTCATTTAAAAATCTGCACCTTGCTGGTTGCCAAATAGCACTGTCCCCTTCACAGGGCAAAGGCTGAGCTGGGCCACATAAATAGAGATCTAGGATTCCATAATACAAATTACCAATTTTTTTTAATGTCATATAAGCCAGACTTTTATTTTTAAATTTCATAAGAAAAATCATTTTGTGTATTCTCCTTACCGTAATACTCAGGTATTGAAACATTCCAGTCTGTAAATGACTTAGTTGTGCAACATGACTGTGTTGATCCTTAACAAGGAAAAGAAAGAAAAACATGACATTTGTGTAAAGACAAAAGTGGATTTATTTTATTTTGAACATGAGATAAAAGCGACCGACAGCACAAGGAACAGAATGCTTGGGAACACAAGGCAAGGCCCATGAAAGTTTTTCACTGATATTACAGCACTGATATTACTGCATTCTGTGTTGTGGTATTATTAAAGATAACAGGAATGCCAGAGGAGATGCACAGGGGTAACTTCTGTGCGAAAAGGATGGGTAAAGAATACTCTGTTACTTTCAGAATTAATGGCAGATGCCACAGTTGTATCCGGAAGATCTCTGGTGAATGGATAATTATTTAGTAATTTTCCTTCATTGTCTGATCTTAATACCAGAACTGTATCACTTCTTCCAAAATAACTTTGTTACATTTCTCTGTATTGACTAAAATCTCACTTTTCCTCCTTATGAAATAGCTAAGGAAGAAAGCACAATCATTTGATGTTTCTGTGAAAACTGGATTAAGATAATGATGGAACATTTCACTGTATTGCAAGTGCATACATAAGATTGAAAAGTGATGCCAGCATTTTAAAATTTCATCCAAAAGCAGTTCAACTGTACAAAATACTATTCTGCAACTGAAATGGGCATTAAAAGCTTTATCCATTAAAAATTATAAAATCAAAGTTAAATTAATGAAGCATTCCTTGTTTTCCTTACAAAATAAATTAACAAAAAACCCTTTCAACACATCTCTTTTTTCAAAATGAAATCCCTGTCACTACTCCAAATTTGTGCACGAAGACTTGTGCTACTGAATATCACTGACAACAAAGTTACTGAAATACATGCAGTTTCCTTCATACAAACATCAACCTGTTATTTTGAAAACAACTGAAATTAACATGGTCTTACAATTTTACTCGCAATAAAGCAAGAAGCTGAGAGGGGATATCCTTTTTTAATTGGCGATAGTTTATAAACCTAAGTTTGGAGTTTTCCTCTGAACAGGCAGTTTTGCATGCACAAGTAAACTGCAGTGAAGAATACAGTCACACAGGTAAAGCTCCTTAAAGCAACGGTAAGACAGCCATGAGAAAGCTGGTAATTACATAAAAAGGAGATTGTCTTGCCCTTAAAGAAGAAAGCTCCGCAAAGCTTCAAGAAAAGCAAGCCAAAACTCACCAGCAGATTGGCAAACATTTGTGAAGAAAACAAGAGCTAAATTAAGAGAAAGCCCCCCTATCTGCAGCATTTTTTATTTTTAAAAACATAATTATTAATCAAAGAACAATATTATGCAACAGAGAGGAGACATGGCAGAAAGAAGAACCATAAGGGATAACCCGAGCTAAAAGAGATGACATACTGACTGAATTATTAGTCTTTCACTTCACTGTTGGAAAACCATTTTGAACATAAATTGTATTATAGAAACCAAGGAAACCATTTACAAGTATTCTGTAAAAGGTTTGTGTGAATGCCAACGATATTTTTTTTCCAATAAATAAATACAGAATGTAGCAAACTGCCCAGCACAGTTGACAAAATTCAACAGATACACTCAAAGTATTGCTGCCATAGAATGATACTGACACTTCTCTGTTGGACTTGTGAAGATGACGAAAACCCAGGAGAGAAGCTCTAAGTTAAATTAATCAGATATACGTTAAAAATCGTGATCCTGACATTGAGCATTTCATGGCTCACTTCATAAGTTCCTTTTGAATATTAATGCCAAGATCTGAACTGATGTCTCCATGCACTCTGATCAACAGCCCTTGAATTTTACATAGAATTTTAAAACCTGACAGAACCACTGGGTCCACTATGGTTATTAACACATTGCAGAAAACTTTTATCACTTTCTTGTAAAATATTCTTTCTCTATGAAAACAAATGCAGAGCAGGAGTTGGAAGCAAAAATACCTAAAAGCAGTCATTGATAGAAAGTTAGAAGTGAACATGCGCTGGCATAAAAATGCTAATAAGCAGACTGTGAATGTCTGCACATGAAAATGTGTTCACTCATCCAAGAAAGTTTAACTTGAGTCTATATAGTCACAGCACTGAGTCATGCATCAAACAATTTTTCTATGCAGAATTGGAAGCAAAGTATCTAGAGTATTTTAAGATTTTTCCCCCAAAAGACATCAACATATTGAAGAGAATTCAAAAAGAACAGCAAAAATGATTAAAGGCCTGTGTAGAAGAACTAATTTCTGAAAAATGTAAAATACCTATAGTATTTTTACTAGCTACAGTAACAGCAGCTAACAGTCTTGCTACAAGATGAAGGAAGAGGTATATAAATGACAGTCTACATGTACTGATTTAAGCAACAGTGATAATGTATTTAGAAAATGTATTACAATAAATAATAAAATACAGCTGAAAAGATTAAGATTTAAATTGGATACATAAATGTGAGGTGGGGGGCTCTTGTGGAGGATCAGTGAGGATGCAGATACTGTTTCATGAGCAGATCAAGCAAGTATAAAATCAAAGTGCTTCAGAAAGGACAGACACTATTCCTTCCACCCACAGTTCCCAGTGAAGCCACTTTTGCTGCTTCAGCTCTAGCTTACTGATTCAGTTGAAAGGGAACTCAACGAAAATTACTAACTTTGAGCTGGATCAGCTACTGTCAATTAGACATGCCTACAAGAGAAACAATAGAAAATTTACTGTATACCATTTAATACAGACCAAAGTAACCACTCAAGAATAGACCAAAGAGAGCACCTGTATGTCTTCTAATGCAGGTCAAGAAAACATGTCATGCCCTAGATTTACCACCTCCTGTTATCTCCTTTGTCCATTTCTTGCAAAGACTGGGGAGGCTGGTCTGTAAGGGCTCAGAGAGCACAATCACTACCTCTTTCTCCCTTCCCATAACCTTACTTTTATTCTGTTTTCACAGACAGTTTATTCAGCGAGCTAACAGAGGTCAATTGGCTATTGTCTTTACTACTCATTACAAAAGAATGTGTCTTCTTAAGGCAAAAGATAGAAGTCTTTGTTCTGTTGTATTAAAAGACTAGCAGAAGACAACATTTTGATCCTCTTTCTTGACAATTAGAACACACATCAGGCCACTTAACTGAGAGTGGAGTATAAGCAGCTATTGCAGTCGCAAGTGGAACTCATTCAGGAACAACATCCTATTCCATTGCATATGTTGGAAAACAGGTCTTCCATTAGAGCAATGGCAGCTTAACAAAATAATACTGTTGCAATACAAATATATATGAAGAAGAAGGTGAAAGGAAAGAAAATATGATTGGGAAGACATAAAAATGAAACTACAGTAGCATTTCAATCTTCAAATCCCTGCCCACAGCAAGTTTAATATGAAGACCTAAGAGAGTGCTAACAAATAATAATCTCCCCACCACAGTCTACGAGGTGCACACTACAAACCTTGTCTCTTCCAGTCAGGCAGTCTCAGTAAAGAAGCAAATTAAACTAGATACCTTCTTACCTTAGGAAACATTTCTCTTAAGAGGGAAGGGTGCAGGGTTGCTATGGTTCTAGAGAAAAGCCAGTTATCATCAAATATTGTTGGAAGAAGTACTGTGGCATCACACAGATGGGGTCAAATTTATAATTTCATTTGGCATAAAGAGCCAGGGTTAAAGACAAAGACAAGTTAGTTGTCCACACACTTGGCCATGAATGTGTGTAGAGCTCACAGAAGAGCAGTCTCCAGGCAAAAAAACGCCCCAACTCTTGTTAAAATCTATCTCTAGTATTAGTACTTCAAGTTGCACATGAAGAGTCAACCTGCTTTTAAATGACATTTTAAGTAAAAAGCATTGTACTCCTATATGACAATCCTATATTGACACATTATCTTGACAAGTATTCATACTGAATCAATTTGAGACCAGACATACATTCTCATGTTGCAGTTGCAGAGTGATAAATATGACTACCCAACGGCTAAATAACATGAAGGAACAGTTTGCTTCAGATAGATATAAAAGAAAGCATTTTACTGATTTTATAATTCTCATGGTCACATTTAACAACCAGAGTGAGCCAGTAAAAAGGACAATCCCTTCAGCCATTCTGTCCTTATAATTAGGTCTGATCCCCCTCTCTGCTGGGACAAGGAATGACAGCAGTACACTAGAAAGGCTCTAAAACTGTTCAAAGAAAGATGAGAGCATTTTATTTCTTCTTTTTATTCTAGCATTTGTAAGCTTATGTTTCTGGCCACAACATACCTTAGGCAAGAGATATAAATAAAAATGCAAGTTATGTTTTATTTCCCAGTGCTACTCCTTGCAACTTACCTACTATTTCATCCATAAAAGTGGAAATTTTATGGGGAGGAGAGAGAGCAAGCTAAAAAAACCCCACCACCATCACCGCCAACAAAACATGATTAATGATCTGTATGTGTTTTACTCAGCATTGCTTGATACATGCTTTTCACTGATTCTGAATGTCAAGGTTTTAACTCTGTTTCCCGCAGCTCATCACTGTAGGACTATAAAGTCCTGTTGAACAAGGATTGTTCAGACTTATGGATTCTCCTGTTCAGTTATGCAATGTCATGTTGACTCCATAGTAGAACTCCTCCAAGTTAAAATTATTAGTGTCATTACCTTCAGTGATGATGATATTTGAAATGTCTTCCTTCCCTTGATTTTTCCTTCCAAAAGCCCCATTACATTTGGTTGTTACTCTGATCTTTGAAATTTTCATAATCATTCCCTAAAATATTTTTGCCAAATTTCTTTCACAAGATTCAGTAATTTCCTACAACCTACTGACTCTCTGTGCATAGAATTGAAAACTGAATAGTATAATAAGGATGCATCTGAACGTAAATGTAACAGCTTGAAAAAGAATACTGTATATAGCTCTAGCTTAATTTTGACTCCAGGTTCTTCATAAATACTGTGTCTGGAAAGCTGATGTCACCTATTCATTTTCTTTTCTACTTACTCAGCAATTTATCTGAGAAAGCATTAAGAAATGTTTTGCTCTCCCTTCAGTGTTTTAGGCAGTATTAGCACTATCTCTTTCCAGTAGAAGAAAAATTTATTTCTGCTACTATTAGTAATGAAATCTCCCCCACTGTCAAAGTGAGAAATGTAGCTCAATGCAGAGAAGATGACAGCAGGAAGCAGGTAAGTTCAATTCTTGATGCAGAGGAAAAGAGACTCATTTATATGAGATACAAAATAATCTCATTTTCTTCTGATATTGCTCTTGCAAATCCAGTGGAGAAAAAAGAGATTGGTTCCCTGCAGAACGTACTGGCAGCAGGTAAAGACAGCCTGCAGTGCTGTTTCAGGTAGATGACAGAAACTTTATTTGTAAGAGGGAAAAATAAGTTGGTAGGCCAAGACTGTCCCAAGCTACTTGAAACCTAAAAGCTGTCACTGAACCTGAATGCCTAAATCTTTTAAATAACAGTTGTTTTTCCAAATCAATGTTTGCCAGTCCTTAGGCTACAAACCTGTCCCTTGACTGAAGTATCTTAATTCTCCTTTCTTAAGGTTATTACTTTGCAAAAGGGCTCTAATTCTCTGACACATCTAGTAAAAGAGCAGATGAGAGTTGTCTGAACTTGCTCTCCAAGAAGCTAGTTCTCTATCTGAACTAGCTTCTCTTTCAAAGTGTCCTTAAATATCATACTCTTCAATGTCAATTCTATTCAGAAAATCCACTCCTAGTACAATGCAACTGGACCTGCTCTGCAGTTATATATGGGAAACAATGATCTTAAAAAGGTTTAATAAAAGCAGAACATATAATTTACTCTATCTGAAAACTATTTAAGTTGATGTGCCCTTGACCAGAACAAAAACAGGAAAAGAAAAACATCTCAACAGTTCAGATCTCATCCTCAAGTCTCTGCATACCCAGAAGAGTCACTGCACTTGGAAGAATATGAGGGTGTGCAAGGAACATCTGGAGTTCAGAAGATTGTGCAGCGGGCAACTGTTCCTTTCTATTTGCAGAACACACTTTCATTTGATCTTGTTCATAAATTTTAAAAATTAAAAAAATCCAAACCCAAAAGTTAGCAATTCTACAGCTCTTCCCATAGGGTCCAGTCCCACAGTTATTTTCCTTCTCTAAAATAAAGATGAGATAATTTGCTTGGAGGGTATTTTTGGCATTACTGTTCTCTTTCACATTAGCAAAAGTACTTCTTTCTATAATATCAGTTATAGTTGCATACAGCTATATCAGACTGTCTCCACATATCAGATACAGAATTTTTGTTCATTCTAGTTGGCACAATCTCAGTATTTTCAAAACCGTAACAATCTATTTATCATGCTTTTCTGTTAAGATGACAACCCCCAAAATAATCATCTAAGACCTGTAAATCAGGGTTCAATCAATTCAATTCTGAAGATTTAATAATCACAATGCACAGAAAGTGTGAGATTCTTATGTGAACCCTCAAACATAAATAACCAAAGATTTCTGGAAAGTTACAATGGAGCCAGGAGAGTCCCAACTGACAGATGTATTTTCAGCATAAAGCTCATCTTGGACCTTTTTTATTTAGATCCATTACTTGTTAGATCCTCCAGTGTATAAACTGGTGAAGCTCTGAGCAAGAATAAGCAAGAATGTGCCAATCTGAGAAAAGAATTTCTACCTTTGTTAACTCAGTTCCCTTTCTCCTCAACTTTTTGCAATCACTTGTGAAGAGAGCTATGCAGAGATTAACAGCAATGTCCTACTGTGTTAGATCCTATAGTAAGCTCATTAACGCCACAGGTTTAGGCCTATATATGTAATTTTTATTGACTTCCCTATTTTAGCTTTTTTTGTAAGGCCTATTGCTTGCACGCTGAAATAATAATGTCACAGAATCTATTTGATCCTCTCGGGCATGAGTCTTCATTGAAAATAAGATACATCTTATTCCAGTGCTCCTATTGTTTTGTAGTCGAATGAACACAACCCTCTCTCCTCCTTTTTTTTTTTTTATTGTCTTTTGCCACATAGCATTTTCAGTGGAAAATTCCTGTATTTAGTAGAGAGCAAGGAATGAGGCCAGGCACTGCTATGGACAACACTCCACTTCTCATTCCCACCTTAAATCCCTTTTGCAAAACGCTAAAAGATTAATTAAATCAGGTGCTAATTGGAGGGAAAATTAGTAACCTTGTATTTCTTATTTCAGACAATACCATTTGGAAGGGATCCACATCAAGATTTTACCTCCTCACCATAAATCAGAAGATATTCCCCTAAAGATTTTTAACTATAGTGGCAGCAAGATCTGCCACTCCTTCAGCTTTTCAGCATTTGCCTTGTTCCTTGATTTCGCAGGTTTTTAAGGTCTGTCTTGATCCAAATACCTCTGCTCATTTTTCTATTGCTCAGACATTTTCTCATGTGCCTTGGACTTGCTTGCCTGGGTCTTTGTACTCACCTTTTAAGAGTTCCTTATGTCAGCTCAGTGCCTGTCCATGCACTTAGTTTGATCTTTCTGCTTCCCTTAACTACTGGAACCTTTCTCCTCTCTGCTTCATACAGACTATTGAGACTGAAGTCACCTCATCATTTTCAAACTATTTAATAGTGTTAAAGATGTACATCCAAGATTATATATGCCAACTGCCTTGACTGATTCCAGTGTGCAGGCCTCTGTAAAACATGGAAGCTCTCATGTGCTGCTGCCCTCTAAACACTTCTTTCTGCTTTTATTCACATAGGCCACAGAGCAAGAAAATATTATTTACAGTAGGACAAGTAAATAATGACCTTTGTACCACATCAGAGTAAAAAGAAAGAAAGGTAAATTAAATACTGCCAAGCTGAACTACCGGGAGAATAAATGAAAGATGCCTATACTTCCAGGAGAGAATTTAAGAGACATTCATAACTGTTCCACTGAACCCTATGTTTTCCAGTATGGAGACATATGGCAAACTCCCTATTAGAAGAATTATTAGGAACAATTTAAATAATATACTTTAGTAATACTGGCTTTCATGTGGAAAACTTGACCAGAAATCCTTCTCATGTTAGGCTCAGAAAGATGGTAGAGATGACTGAAATATTCATGTTTCATGATCCCGCAGTGTGAAGCTCCTCCCAGGCTCAGATACAGCAGTATTATGCAAAAACCCATCAAGCTGAAAAGAATGTCATGTCATTTCACCAGTCATTTTTGAGACACAAAGAGCAAGATTTTAGCATCCTAAATGTTTGTCCCTATAATGGAGTGTGACTGATCAAATGCAGTTATCTTTGCTCTCTAGAGTAAGAAGGGTGACCAACTACTATCATCAGCTGTGTTTTTAATGGATTCGTTGTCCCTTGAAATCAAATAATGGTTATTTTAAGTGAATTATAATAAAATGACTATTAACATACGCATAACACATTCTTATCAATAAACCAGCCAGCTGCAATTTTTCCATTTGAAAATAACTGACCAATTAAAGAGTTATCCAGTCTGGGTGAATCATGCCATCATCCTGGGAATTTCACCCAGACATTTAATCTGTGTTGCCAATGATCACTCTCTGTTCACACAGTCACAAAATGATACTGTTTTCTGTTCTGATGAATATATTCCTGCCAGGTCGGGGCCATCATGGTTTTATGTGGCTGCATTCAGAGCTCCCAGAACACTGGCTAAAATGACAAGGTTATAAAATCCTTCTTTCAGTTTCACTTCCATATCTGTGTAGAAAAAAGCTGAATCCTATTTTGAAATCCATCATATAACTCAGTAATAATTAAACTCAAACACTAGGGACTTGTTTGAAACAACTCAACATGAAAACCTTTTCTATTCTTCTTCCTCCTGCAATGTATTCCCAAGGACATTTATTAAGTGTCAGTGGTATACAAAAACAGAACAGATGGTACCCTAAAGTAGATAGGTAACGTGTGACTCTAGATCACCTTTTACCATATCCCTGACCACTGAGTTGCTTTATTAATTTAAGCTATATCATTATAATTACAAACTTCTGAATTCTCTTGCTGATTTACTCCCCATAGGTACAAAGAAGTCCACATAGGATTTCTGCTCTCCCCTCTGAATTTCCCATTTAGAAAGCTTAACCAGAAAAAAGCCCCTTTCAAAGGACTGCAACACACATGAAGTAGCCTTATGATTACTGTGCTTTAAGTTAGAGTTATCTGGAATGACACTAATCAGATAGTGATCTAGTATGTTCTCATTTTGACACAGTTCTAATAAAAAACTGTTTAGAAGAGATTAAATTGATTTTCTAAACCAAAAGCTAAAAATTCAATACATTTCTCTATAATTACAGTAGTCAGAAAGTTTAGTTGTAAGAGACACTTTATGAGTGTATATAAGCATCATACTAGTTGATAAGGACAGGAACTGGGGGAGTTAGTAAGAACTATGGAGGTATAGAAACGAGATGGATGAGCCTCAGGATAGGGATTTCATGCTCAGTAATACTCTTCATGAACTTTCCGAACCTTCAGTTTAAAAAGGGCCTAATTCTTTGTTGTCTTGTAGTCATTTAGCCATGATCAAACTTGGCAGGGGGGAAGGGGTACAATCTGTGTACCAACTATATACAAATGTAAATAACTGTCAAGTACAAGAAAGAAGAGATTCTGATCTTTGTGGCACTGTTATTTCAACCCTGATTGCAAATTACCTTTGACTCCCTGTGCATTTACCAAGCATTTCTGCACATAGATTTAACCACTTTTCATTAAATGCTATACTGAAGCATGGGTCCAGTATAATCAGCTTGCAGCACAGTAAGTTCTATTACACTACTTTGTTACTATTTTAAAGGTGTAGAAAAATTTGCATTTTTTACATATTTTAAATGCCTTTACTATTTTATATATTTTATGGTCTGCAATTTTTAAAATAAGACTTTGTCTATTTTTATGAGTTGCAAAGCACATGGCACAGCATGCAAGAGGGTACACTTAGTTGCAGAATCCTTTAAGTTTTTTATTGGACAAGGAAATTTAGCTTGAAATTCAGGAAAATCTACATCATACTAGAGAAAGGAGAACTCCATAAAGAGTAAATTTCTTGACATTATAACTTCTTTTAAAATCAAAGAAAAAGAAGGGTTGCGTGCCACAGCTAGCTTGAATACGTCTGCCAAATTAGCAGTAAGAGAGAATTTGAAGTTAGCTAAATAGTTGACAGTAAAAATGAACAAAAAATGTTGTCTACGTATACCAAAAGGTAATAAAAATACCAAAACTCCACTCAAAACTGGGTCCCTAGGGACACAGACTTCATTTTGGAAGAGATCAGAGCACCAGAATCTGTCACTAGATGTACCTGGCAGATATCTTCAGGTAAGGAAATCTGAAATGACAGGTATCTGAAAGAACATGCTGTCCTACCTTCATATGGACTTACATACGCTCACACATGGAGATAGTAACCATCTACTTGTACTTAGCAACACTAGAATTAAGACGAGAGAAGGTTTAAAAAAAAAAAAAAAAAAAAAAGAGATCTTTGCTACATAATACATAACTGTAAGAAAAGAGATGGAACCAGGCTCTTCTCAGAGGTACACAGTGAAAGGACAGGGGACAACAGACATGACTAGCATCAAAGAAAATTCCAACTGGATATTAGGAAAAAAAATGTTCACGGTGAGAATGGTTTAGCACTGAAATGGGTTATCCAGAAAGCTTGCAGAATTTCCATCGTTGGAAATTTTTAGCAGGACAAGGCCCTGAGCAACTTGTTGCAACTCTGAAGTTAGCACTCTGTTGAGCAGGAGGCAAGACTCTAGTCTTAGAGCAGGAGGGCCTCCAGAGGTCCCTTCCAACCTGAATTATTCTATGATTTAAAATAAAATAGCTACCAAAGAGCCACCAAAATAGTTAGTTTGTAAATATTTGTTCTTGCTGTTTGTATATCTGAGTTATCCCCACATGAAGTGTTCTTTTACACCTTTCAGATCTGAAAGGCGGTCAAATCTGTAAACAAACCAATTTAACAGTGCTACGACCTGCTTTCTTTTTACTTCAGTTTTATATCACAAAGTCAATTCAGTAAAGTGAGATTACTTTTGCATACTCTGTGCTACTTTTCTTCCTGCAAACCTTTCTCCAGCTCAATTGTACTTCAGGTTAGGGCCACTACAAGGGCTAGTCTATAGTTTTGGGGTATTTCTGTTACAATTACTATCACTCCTAGTCATTCCACTTAAATCGTTCCTTCACCCCTCACTGTGCTTTCCTGTGCACTCTATTTCATGCCCAGAAGTATCCTCTATTTTGAGGCTGAATTAAGCTAACCTGTTTCCCAGCTAATAGTTTTTGTAGCATGTTGTACCTATAAGATGTTCTGCAAGAAGTAGTTGTGCATTATGCAGAGACTCTTGCTATATAATGTTATCAGTTAGAACAGACACAGAAGACACAGAACAACTCCATGTCAGATTCACTGGCTGATTACATAGCTTTTAATCATGCATAGTGCTTCTCACATGGCTTGGCCATATACATCTCTTAGCCCATTCATAGCATCAGCTGCTCAACTACTCATAAATTTGAAAACTATATTAAAAATACATTAAATACATTTGGAAGCAGCAGATGTACTCTGCATCACAGAGAGAATAAATGTACTGAATCAGAGTAGCATGGAGGTTGCAGTTCAGCAAGATAAACCATGTAAGTGTCACTTAAGGGATTTGTTATACGAGATGTTTCTCTGGTTCATTTTCTCACAAGCAAAATCTTACTCCTCAATCTTGCACCAACTTTCAACCCCAAAGCAGTAATGATACCTTTTATCATGGAAAAGCGCACAAGTTCTGGTTCTTTATTTTAACAAAAGGGCCAAAAGACATGCAAAAAAACCCTGTGTAGTTTTACTGAGCCTCTCACAATGATACTCTAAGATGATAATGTCTATGCTCCACAAGACTGTAGGTGTGACTAACTTAGGTACTGCAAACAGTCAAGAGAAGACACTGCAAGTGTCCTGTGAAGGCTAATTCACTTTCTCAGTGACCAGAGCAGAATGACATAAAATAAACCCATATC
The DNA here is from genome assembly GCF_036417845.1 of Apteryx mantelli. NCBI lineage: Eukaryota > Metazoa > Chordata > Aves > Apterygiformes > Apterygidae > Apteryx > Apteryx mantelli. Next base: position 29,253,071 of record NC_089983.1, on the reverse strand, counting down.
TACATTGTTTGCTAGCACGCACTGCTTGTTGTCCAACTTTTTATGAGGCAGGACCTTGGATATTTCAGACATTTAGCTGGCTACAAAAAATACAAATGTATAATGTGGACTGCAGTCATTCAAATGGCTGCAGGCACACCCAAAGTAGCTTGATACCATTGCAAGCAAAGCAGCTACGGCGGTGCAAAGCTTACACCAGGCCACGCACACCTCTGAAGCTCCACAGAATGTCAGGAAGTCATGGCTGTGCTCCATGGCATGGCCTCTCATACCCAACCAAGCTGGATGAAAGTTAGCTATGTCCACCCATGCTGCAGTCACACCCCTTCACTTCTTCACAAAACTAATCAGGCATGGCTTTATTTATTTTTACTCTCCTTTTATGGTGCCTATTTTTTAGCTTTATTCTGCAACCATGAGGTCCAGAAACATATGTTTATTATCAAATGAAAGCTAGGTTTCTCTGGCTGTCGATCTCTGAAGCTCCAAGAACAGCATTAACTACTGTATGACTCAAAAAAAACAATTACAAGATTTGGCAACATGGCAGAGCAGGGCCCAAGAGTTCAATTTTTTCTGGTAGAGAGGAATGATAAGGTGAAACAAATCTTTTCTTCTTTCACTACCATGAAGAACTTTGAGAAAGGTCATGAGACAGTCCTCCACTGTCCTTCTTAAAATGAGTCTGTTGGAGCAAAACTACAAGTAGCACTGAGACTTTAACTTAGACTTGTCTATCTGCGTAAATTAAGCCAATGAAAACAGCCGTCATTAATAACAACACTGACATCTTCTTTCAAGCATTCAGTTTCTTGGAGGGTGAAACTGTCACATCCTCTCTCAATAGACCTTCTACTAATTTGGCATCTCAGAGAATATAAACGAGTTGGAAACACTGCCTTCCTTTTGTATTGGAAGCTAAATCTGTCCTTGGAGAACTGTGGGCTCATGCAATGAGCCACAACACTTAATTTCAGCTGCAGTCTCTAGAATTCATATCTCCATATGGTAAATGAAATCATCTACAGTCTCTCCTTCAGGCTGTTGATTCTGAGGATATTTATCCACATTTGCAATCACAATTTGTTAAGAAATTTAGAATGATGAATACAAAAGCATCACGTAAATCAGTACCAAACTTACTGCCCTTCCTTTCCATTGTATCATTAATGTTCTCATCATCATGGTAACAAGGCATCTAGCTTTATGGACTGTGAACTGAGACATAATTCACATTAAGACCATAAAAAACTATTTACTGTTGCAGTATATCAGTGTTTTAATATAGTTCTTTATAATAAATGAGTTGCAGTGTTAAACAAACTGCAGCAGATTAAATAAATTAAAAAAAAAAATCTGGTAGCAATGTCCTGTCTTCAAATTATGAATGTTCATCAGTCACCACTACTACAGTAACATGGAGTTGATTTAGCAGTATCAAAGGTAGAACTAGAACAGGAAAGAGAAGGTCTGTCACAGGAATCTAGACAAGAAAGAGTTTCTTCATATACCCCAGTAAAAACAATACTGGGAGGAAGACAGAGACAGATCCTACATTTGATTTCTGGAGACTGTATCAGCTCCCTTTAAATTACCAGAATCCCTCTTAGACTAAAGTCTACAAATATACCTTGGTATGCCAAACTGATAGCTGGGGAGCCCTGCTGAACTCTGAATCAATAACATATCATTCATCAGTGAGTCTACATCAGTAAGCCTTCATTCATGTTTGTTGAAAAATGCTAATGATGTCTAGCTTTGCTTTTCTGTGTTTTCACCCTCACATCTTGCTTCACATTCTTTTTATCACCTTTTAAAACCCAGGATGGTAGTGTCAGACTTCGAATTTAAACATCAGCCATACTCTGAACAATCAATTTATTCAAGATTTTCTAGAAAAAGGAACTTTTATATGGATAAAGCCTGTCTCAGAACAGAAATATCCCATCTTTGTCTTCTTTAAAACTATGCAACCCAGCATGTGCCAAGGAATGTCACAGTTGTAACAACTCTTTAAGGAAAGTGAAACCTTTGATGAAGTATCTGGGACCTGGGGATAGGTCTGACCAGAGCAGAGTTTAGAGATCATGAAAAAGAAAACAAAACACCACCAAAACAAAAAAACCCAGAGAAGCCACCAAACAGCTCGCCTACATGTAGAAAACAGGCAGCTTTCTGCAGAGGAAAAGGCTGTCCACATCAGCTTGATAAAGCACCTGGCTGCAGATTACTGCTGTGAAGGCCCCACCAGACAAGTTTTCATTTTTTTAATTGCACTGAATTTCAGTTTTGAAAAACAAATCCAACTTTACAAAAATGATCAAAGTTCTGCAGGAGCTTGGGAATTTTATTTGATATGCTGGCCACTGAATCAGCTTTACCGGAATTCACAATGGTCATGCAGGGAAGAGGACATGTTCAAGGCACTGTGATAAGCATTTGCAGGGCAAGACAAAGGATTAAGAAAACACTCTGCAGGAGAATATCTGCTGGACACACCAGCAAATAAAACATGCCCTCAGGGACAGATGGATTCTACTGTACTCAGATGGAGCAGGTAGCTGTACTCGCAGACCTTTGTCTGTGTAAAGCAGTGCTAACTTCACAGCAAATGGGAATGGCACATTAGCAGAAAATACTCTAACAGTAACTAATCTGTCCCTCAGGTATGCTGTTACCAAAAGGATACGTTGTTTAAACACTATAAACAGGTAGATTAACTAACAGAAGACTGAAGCAGGCTGATACAGAGCATCTGGTTGATTTGCTATGGCATTTATACCCTACATGCTGATTGCTGTTGTAAAGGCAACACTGATTCTGTCAGAAAAGTTGTTTTCCCAGATGAAAGAAAATGCATCAGAACCCAACCAGATCAGTTACATAACAACCTCAAAATTAATGGGAATTGTGCCCATCTGTAGGTGCTATGTTCATTCACAGCCCTGAGTACACCAACAGGCTCAGCAACCTCCTTCCCCCAGCCCCAGGCGTTTAGTTGCCTGTGCTCAAGGCCAGTTCAGACATTGTGCAGCCCTGTAACCTTGGATCAGACTTTCTGTGAAAACAGTTAAGTTGTGAGAAAGAGCTGGGAGAAGCCTCACCTGGGTCCTCTGCTGCACTTAACTTCAGGTCCTTGGTCCTTGCCTGAGCTATCCTGTAGCAAGTTTGTCTGTGCCTGGTCTTGTACCCTGCTGATCCCGATCCTGCCTTGCTTGACTTGACTTCCAGACTGGACCTCAAATCTACCTTGTCACTACAGACTCCTCTGGTCCGTACTGTACTGTTGGCTGAACCTGGTTTCTGTCATCAGACCTGCTCTGCTCTTCATGTTCAGATAAAGTGGTGCTGCACCCTGGTCAGTAAGGCCCCTGCCTGCCCTGCAACCACCATTGACACCCACCTTGCCTTCCCTTGCAGAGCAGCCCCTCTCACTGATAACAATTTTTCCACTAGATACGTGCAGAAAAACAACATAAAACCCCAAACCCACTCCCCCAAAGAAAAACTCCAGATAAAAAACATACTATACCACACAAAAACATACACTACTTTGGGACAGCTGCTTCCCTTACTTAGGTTTTCATTTTACTCTATGTTTTATACGTAATGTTCCTAATACAAACTAAACAAACCTAAACAGTCAAATAGTTCCCTGTAGCTTCCCTGGAAGGCAGTTTGCCACTCACTCCAGTAGGATAAAACAAGTAATACATATAATAATACACAAAACGTAATTAGATAATTAATGTAGATAATGTACATAATTAAAAGATGAAGTAAAATTGGATTTGAGGACACAGGTTTTTCTTTTCCTAGCTATGCCTGTGATCCCTGTTTTTATAGCTTCGGCAACTCAAACTATACTCAGGCCATTACACAGATTTCCAGACATAAACAGCAAAAATATTTTTTCTGCATGCATATATTTAAGTACCACTCAAATACCATACATGAAAGGCTTCAGATACATCAAACAGACCAATTTTTTCACCAGTTATGATCAGTTAAAATAGGACTTTTTAAATGGAAGGCGTCTGCTTGTAATGGTTTGTGTCTGACTTTCCACAAACGTGTAACAAGTGATGCAAATGTATAGTCTGCCATTAGTGGAAAATGATGTTTCTCAACAGTTTTCATATAGTCAGTAATTATCTATGTCCTATTAAAAGGCAGAGTTAAAGAGATGACACTGTTGCATTTATATGATGCTTGACTCATGCATAAGATCATAAGTGTTTTTTGGTTTTTTTTTTTTTAACTCAGGAGCAGTATCTTCCTCAGTTGCCAAGTTGTATGCATTTACCAAGTTTTAAGATTTAAAATAGCTCATTCAAATGTATTTCTTTCTTCAAATTAATTTGTTCTAGCTAATAAGCAATATAATTTGGAATGCTAGAAGCAATAATATGGTAATTCCCTTGACTGGAAAAATAGCTAGAAAGGTCAAAAACTTCTAGAGATTAATCTAAAAAAATTGATTACAGATTGGGAGGAAAAAAAAAAAGAGAGAGAGAGAGAGAGAGAGTAAATAGCCTTGTAATATAGCAGAGGAAAACAGACTGAAAAGGAGAGGGGTATCTTTGAAAATTCTTTATACATTTTTTCCTATAGTTTTGATCCATGATGAAACCCTTAAAAACAATTATATTTATTATTTTGAAAAGCAATAACGTCAGCTGCATTTAAATACAATATCACATAGTACTGAACATACCTGATACTTTCTTATCTGTTCGACTTATGAGTTGGCAATTGTATTTTTTCTCCAAACCTTTTCTTAAGAATAAATTATTTTTTACTGGAGGGTGCTTTGTTCTCTGCTAAAGAGTGTTGAAACAAAAGCTGTTGCCTCCAGCCTTTGCCACTGCTAAGCAGTGTAAGGTGAGCACACAGTACAGCCAGAGGTATGGCAGAAAACATACTTCTTTCCTCCATGCCTCACTAAATAATACATTGGCAAGACGAGCACATAAGAGATTTGGTGTCTTGTAACTACTGTCAGACGTTTGTCTATAAAGCTTCATGTTCATTAGTTAAATGAGACCAGTGAATTAGAGAACGTTTAAATTTGTCTTCCTTTAAACAGGCACACAACGACTGTAGCAGAGTCACAACAGGAAAACTTGACTGAAAAGAACACAGTGGTAAGACAAGCTCATTACAAATATGCGATTTAATGGATTTTTTTGAAATAGGTTATCTAGCATGGGGCCAGATACTGTGCATGTAATAAATGAGAATGAGGAGGTAAAAGAAAAAATAAACATGTATTTCCTTTAGTTTAGTCCCATGAATATGAATAATGCATAGTTTCTAGTCCTCTCTTATTAGATGAAACAATGTGTCAATGGCAGCCTGTGTGTAAGATGTGCAGAATGTTAACTGAGAATTAGTGTTCCAGGGTGACTCACTTCAGAACGGTGGAACCTTGTAGCATTTGCTAGGATGAGTGTCACTCACAATTTATATTTGAAATGATGTTTCTCAAAGTTTTATAATTTAGTTACGAATATTTGTGTCAAGATAAAGGTTGGCATATTAAATGACAGCCCAAATGAATCTATTTTCTCAAAATATGACTAGGAATCTGAAAGTGCTTTTATAATGAAAGACAATTCTAGTTCTTTTCATACCCTTGTCTGAGCTGCTTTTTATTAAAGTAGTGTCTGAAATGTAAATGTAGAAATGTTACAGATACTTGAGGCTCTGCTTACCTGCAGAAGAAACTGCAAGCTTTCCAAGTGCCAGAAGTGTGCACCCAGCTATCATGTGCACATTTAAAAAGTCTTCAGTGGAGAAAAGATGTTATTCAGAGAAAAGTAGTCAGTGAATGGTATTCACTAGAACTAGAGGAGAACTAATGCAGCTACTCATCCTCCCTTTCATTCCCCTTCCTCAGCATTCCCATAAACTAAGGGGTCAGCTGCTTTTTGTTCTGCAGCGTCCTCTGGATCTTGTGGATTTTGCTCCAGTGGTTTGGAAAACACACTGGGTTGAAAGATATAAAATTTTCAACATGCTGATCCTTCTCTAAATTCTATTTTCCTCATAATTTGCCAAAACTGCTGAGAGTACAAGTTAACTGGAGCCAGACTTTCAGAATGGGATAGAAGGGGTGCTGTCAAAGGCAAAAGCTCAAGGAAACAGCATGGGAGATCATCTTGATCCCTAACCTCAAAAGGTGTTTTTTTTTAATTATGGGAGAAAGAAATCTAGCCCAATATGCAAGCTTGTGTCTCACACAAGCTGATTAAAGTTATATTACATCCCTGCATGCTCACTCTGCTAAATTTTTTATTGCTTCATGCACCCACAGGACTGAATTTTCTTGGCTTTGGACCTAGTCAAGTGACTCAGCAGCAATTTGGCTAGGAAAGGGAGACATTTAGTTTTCTGTCACTACTACAGGTTCAGGTCAAGGACCACTGAGGTCCGTAAACAGAGACTGTTGTTTTTTTGTGTCCCCACATGAAACTTTAACAGGATGGATCTTCATGTGGAAATAAATGTATTTTTTTTCTCCATCAAATAAGCTACTTTTGCGTATAATATTTTAACAGTTACACTGATGCCATATTTGTCAAAAGTTCAGCAAAGCTTTGATTCTGTTCTAATATTTTTTCCCTGATTGAATGGGAACTCTTTGACGGTTTTCTATTAAAAAAACACAACGTGAAAGTTCATCATCAGGGGCTGGGCAAATGGCAGCTATTCGGCAGCAAAATTCTCCTAATGTCAAAAGAGGACTTCCTAGGCATCCACAGTATAGTATACATGGTTATATCATCCCTAATATAGCTAAATGAATATAGCTAGACTATACACCTATATTTCTACAATTAAACTGTATCATTTTACTGATACGGTTACAATTTCTATGTACTTTCTGATAGTAAACAAATGAAGGCATTTACATGCAAAAAACATTTAAGATAGCAAGAATATGATGAAAACGTGGGTTTAAACACATTTTGCAAAAGCATACACAGCAGAACTGATACAGTTGTTCTGAAAAGCACTTTTAATTACTTGCATGAATATATTCATCTACCAATTGAGTAAACAGTCTGTGAATAGTAGAAGGGGACTGATCTCATTTATAATGCAGGAAGAAAAATACCATTTGAATGATCCTACTGTGAAGATACATGTATCAACAACTTCCGTTTTTAAAAAACCCTGAAATATACTGGATAATTGCAATTAATGATTTTGCAAAATCCGTAAGTCTTCCTTTATGTTTTGCCCAGAAAAAGTACACATTTTTCAGATTTATTAAAGGTAATGAAGAATTCAAATATGAAGAATTCTTATGAAATCAGTGGGCAACAGATCAAAAGGATCTCAGAGAAGAAATGCAGGAAAAGAAAAACCTAGAGGCCGATTGCACAGTGTTTGAATACTATACAATCATTGGCCTCATAAACAAATGCAAATATGCAAAAAGTTTACAGGTAGTATTCACAAAGACCTAATTTTGAAGGCTATACAGCATTTTACTTCGTTACTTAACAAAAATCCCACCATCAATTTCTGCCAGAATGACTGTTTACTAGCTAACCTAATCTGGTTTTGATCTGCAATCTTATTCTCTTAAAAACATCACATTTTGCCACAGAAACAAGTTTTAGTCCCACAAAGTAAGAAGAATGAGAGGGCAATGCTCCCTGCAGAGTTTTACCCTGGCTGAAATCTTTATCCTGTAACATTGATAACAAATTGTTCATGTTTTGTTCATTTTTATGGGCTGTTATTTGACTGTTATGACCAATACCATGTCCATTAGATAGCAGCATCATTCAAAATGCTTCCTTCACACAGTTCAGCTTAACTCATGGGTTTGCTGCAATAAATGAGACTCAGAACTTTAATGTAATATATAGGATTAAGTCCTTCCTTGCCACAGGTCCCATGCAAATGCAGACTCCTATTCTGCAGCTCTCAGGAAGATGACAGTCACAGAACCATAATTTATGCCCCGATTCCCAATAACTCCAGCAGGTAACATGCCCTGCAGCACAGCAGTATTTTGTATCCCTCTGGCTCCAGGTAAGGCACACTATCCAGAGTACCAAGAATGGATAGTCTAGACAATTTAAATTACTTGCATGAAATGGAAAGAAGTGGTTCTGCAAAGGCTGTTTTCTGCTTATTGTATTAGCAACAGAGATACATCTTGTAAGAGCTGTCCAAGGGAAAAGAATAAGATGCATGTGGGCATGCAGAGAGGGCCAAAGCCAATTCCTAAGGAATATTATAAATTGAAGGCCACACACAGCCTTTTCTGCTTCCAGTCCTGACTATGTACATAGACCTAACAGATATATAAGTGAAGTCGCCTGCAATTTCAGCAAACTGGATACTGTAATAAGTTTATTCTTTTATTAGAGAATAAATCAAGTTAAGTTTTGGGAAAAAGTGAATGTGTCAGAGGAGAAATATAGCCAGACTGCTGAAAGCTAAGAATACTTCATACAAAAGAAAGGAATAAAATATTTTATAAAAGCAACAAAATCTGCTCTCTCTTCATGTAAGTAAGATAATTTTGTCAAGTGGCCAGTAAAAGTTAAAAATTAGAGTCAACGAAGATGGCTTTAAATGCTAATACTAATTTAGGTTAAAGTCCAAATCTACATTTTACTTATTTCTGCTATTTTCTTCCTAGATATTCACAAAGGCATGGAATTCAGGAAACAGTTAAAATAATTGTCCATTTTAGATATCAAATACTTTTCAAATATTATACTTGAAAATAAATCCCCATTGATATTCTATAGTGATTTAAACTACCATGAACAAGTAGGAAAGGGAACTAAAGAATCAGAAACCAGTTTTAAAGACAGTAGTAATAAATGTAAAAACCTCATACTACCTTTAGTAAGCACTTGTTTTTAGTAACTTTTTTTTTTTTTTTAAGGGTTGAGAGGTCAAGAATTTTACAAAGAGACTTTCATCAAAAATATATCTTTAGCAAGTGGCTTAAAGTCAGATTTAATCCAGTTTTATTGGTGGCACAAGTGCAGATGCTACTAGGAAATTTGTCTTCCTGAAAATAAAACTGCAGCTAAACATCAATTTTATAAACTGCCAAATCTCCAAACAATTTCAGTATGATCACCTTATATTAGCCAATTTGCATACGTGAACAAAAAAAAGAAGACTGTTTTATCTCCGGTCTAGGATATACAGGTACCAAACTGCATAAATGTGAAAGAGAAGTTACCATTCTCTGTTAAATCTATTTTGAGAGCTGCAAGGGGGAATGAGACAAACTTCACTAGTTTTGAATAACAGCATAACACGTACTCTGATGCCCATTAAAACCAACAAAAAGATACACTAGCATTAAAGGGTTCAGAAGCAAGTTTACCACAAAACATAGGAGAATATGGATCTTGCATAAATACACTCACCTGTTTTATGGAAAAAAAAAATGCCATAGTCTAAAATCAATCTGTGGATGCGATGCAAAACAGGAGTAATTCTAATATACAGCTATGAGTTAGGTTTAAACATTCTGCAACTGGTGAGTTTAACAGCTGTCCTTCATTTTGGGTTAAAAGTCAGATCCACTTTGGATCTTTCATGAAACCACACAGCTCAGAACAACAGACACATGTGGTAGAGGAAGGAAGGGTGTTACTGTTTTGTCTGCAGGAAGGGGAGAGGATAGGAGAAGCCTTGCTTCAGTGAAGGGGAAACACAAGGATGTCACATAGTCACAGTCTGGTACTGCCAAAAGGAGAGAGAAGTCTTGGGCCAAATTCTAGCTGGAAAGGAGGTGAAAGCTGTAAGCCAAGAAACTCTTTCTTGTTGTGTTCAAAGAAGGTGGATCATGAATTTCTTTTGTAAAGACTCTTGGAAAAAAAAGAAAGCCACAACATAGATTTTAACTCAGTCAAATGTAAGCATGAATCTGAAGTTAAAAACAAATTGTCTTGCCAAGAAGGGAGGGGCTAAAGAATCAAGATTTTAGTCAGGATCCCAGCCACCTCAGTGGTTACATGGCTAAGCAGTAGCTGGGTTTCAGTTCTTGTTAAAATTGATTTATCTTTATTATTTCAGATGCATTCTATTTAATCTCATTTTGAATGAGAGATGAAAACTGTTAACTCTGAGTACTTGCTACAGGGCACTTTATGCAGAAAATGTTGAAATCAAATCTCTTGGGAACTGATTTCAGGAAACGGGTACTAGATTCCAGCAACTGGTGGAAAATGACAGAATGCTAATTTTCCTTTCCAAATATACTGTGAGAGAGATAGAATAAGCTTCTGTGAGAACACGGAAGGTCAAATGATCAGAAAGATTTGATATCAACACTTAGTACTTTACCCGCTGGAAGAATTACTGTGCAATTAGGAGTACTGCACTAGCATGTGTTTCCAGACTATAGAAGTATTTTGTCCCTAACAGCTATACAGCAGTCCTACTATCTTACAGACGCATTAAAATGCTGTGTCTCACTCTACAATACTGACAGCTGTATCAAATCTAAAAGAAAACAGCAGTCACCTGTCACAACATCTTTCAGTGCAGCACACACTGATTACCAGGCACTCATTAATTAGCTCCACTTTGTTTGAAATTCTCCCTAATTGAGTGCTTGCTGCTTTTCCATTCATGATAGACAGCAATTTTGCTAGTAACCTTAAGAATAAAATATCTGAACATCACACTTAATTCACTCTTTAATTAACATATTCATACTGTATCAACATACTGACCCCTTTCATTGACTCTTGCTGTAAAATCTATTCATTAATTATGTTTTAATGGATATGGTTTTAAACATGAGGAAACACTACATCCAATGGCTTTTATTTTGAGGTCTTTGAAAAAAAATGTAACTCTTTTTAGATGTTTAGCACATCAAGCCATTCTTAACAGAATTATGCTGGATTATCATAATGCTGAAATAAGTCCTGATTTTTTTCCACAGAAAGAAGGAACCAAAATTTTGATTGCAACTGCAATAACAATAGTTTTCTTATAACACTGTAAGCTCTAATAGGTGTGTAGCTAAAATACATTTTAATAAGGAGGTGGAAAACTGTTTAGTGTTTGGGAGTGGTGGCTGCCACAGATCCAAACACCTCACAGGCATCAATACTAGCCCTTATAGTAACTTCCATGCACTTTGATACTGGGCCCAATTCACTAGAGCTTGTTTAATATACCTGTTGTAACAGCTATAGACTAATTTTTGCTATAATTGTATTTCAGAAAAGGTCCTTCTGGATTATTTTCTCAGATGTATGAAAGGGCATATTTTATAATGTAGTTTCCAAAAAAACAAAACAAAACAAAACAAAAAGCCAAGAATACCTGTTTTGCAGAAGTAAAAAAGCCGCAACTTTGTAAGAACAAAGCAAAAAAATACAAGTAATTCCAGCATATTTAATAGATATTACTAATAACCAATGAATAAAAAGCCATGATGAAATATCACTACCATGATGAAATCTGTTAGATCACATGCTGCTTCCATGGAAGGGCCGAACATGCGTTATTACCAACTTTGATGGATACTGGAGTAGATCCTACTTTTGCTTTGCCTGTGTCCACACTGTATCCAGAACAACAGCTTATCTCTTAGTCTATGGATGGTAGAGAGCACAATTCAAACTATTGCTGCCTGTCTCAAGATTGATTAAAGGAGGGCTAGAAAGGCCATTAATTATGCAAAACAACTGTTTTCCAAAATGAGTTATCAATCTTGGCCATTTTAGAATTTTCCCAAGCATCATACTGAATTTAACTTTCAGTGCCCCACAAAAGCCTAGTGTGCTACTCCCCAGATTCAGAAACATAAGAAAAAATTCACTCACTTCATCTCCTTGGTACAGATGCTGCACTCTTGACCTACAAAATGCACTTGTTATCATGTGATCCTCCAAACTCAGTGACCTAAATTATACACTAGTCCTTTTTCCTCTTAACATGTTTAAATTAATTTTTAAAAATTCTTTTTATATATTGGTAGCATATAGCGACTTTGGTAAAATCTGTCTTCCATAATTTTATTTCACAGCATTCCTGAAGCTTAGAAAGTTGTTTAGTAGCTCATGTTCATTTTCCATTGGGTCCTTGAACTAAAGTTCTAGGTACTATTTATTAGTCTGAGATATTTAATTGCTGATTGCATTTTAGGAGAAAAACAAAGTATTACTAATTAAAGAGTCAAACATTAGCAATGGATTAATAAAAATCACTTGACAGAAATGTATACAGTCATTTCCCCCTTTCCCTTTTATAAATCTGCAATGTAAGCAATAACTGGTATGTATTCTCCAATTATTTTCTATATCCCTCTTGCTCTACCCTCCACTCCTTGCAGCTATAATTGCAGTATTTGATGAAATGCAAGTTCACAGTGGTCAGTGACTCTAAAATTTCTAACTATATGCAAAGTGGAAAAGTAGACTTTGCTAGAATAAATATTTAACAATACTGACACCTTCACACAGATGAACCATGCATCAGTACAGACCTAAACAATTTCTGTTTTAATAATCAGGATGAGGTTACCACTATCATTTCTAACAGTAGCACTCCTTCATCATAACAAAATCATTGAAGTCAGGAGTCTCTTCACCTAAAAGTAACAACCCTTACACCTACTCTTTAATACAAGAGTTGATGCATCAGACGATTTGTCAGCAGAGTCTCTTTAAAACGTGCACTAGTTATGCATAAAGTTCCAGAAGTGCTACCTGGAAAACATGCTGAATTTTCTCCAGATGGATTTACTGTTACTGTTTTTTTCAGCTTGGATTGTGCAGAAACAGGGACCAAGGCTTAATTACTCTATAGCTTACTCATTAAAGTACTGGAGGTTAGTTCTTTTTGCATGTGCTGGCACCACATTACAAATGAATTTATGCACGAATCTTGTACTTTGTGCTCATGATAAAGCCAAATACTGACAGTTCACAGACGTACATAGATAAACATGATCCTTCTTTCAACTCTATACTCCTGGAAGTTAGCAATTCCTTCTATTTAAAGGAAAACTTTTTCCCCCTCTTTTCTTTCGAAAACAGGAGTTCAGTAGTTTCTACAAAACTCACTTAACTTGGAAGAGGTAATTTAAAGGTCCTAAATTTGTTCAGCTTTACAGGTCTCTGGCCTTGGTCGTCAGACATTCAACTGCATACACTCCAGCTCTTATACCAACACCATTAGAGCTAACCTCTCTCACTTCTTTCAAAAGCCATGGATATGCCATTCAAAAACAACATCTCACATTTGTTATCTGTGTATCCTGATGCATGCAAGTAGGTGTAATGGCATCCAAGCACTTATTCACAAACCTGTGTTTGGGAATCAGATTCCATTTAGTGCAAATGCACCACGCTGACCAAAATATTTTATATAATTTCAAGCAAATGAGTTTAACTTGTTCCAGATAAGGATATCTTGGATGTGCTCCAAACCATGAACCTGAATAATAACTGTGTTTGGATTTAAGGTCACTAATGATGCTTTTCCCAGCTCTAAACAATGAGGTGTTTGGGGAGTTTTGTTCATACAATAGTTCTTCCGTGAGTTTGTTGTGCTTCTAAGGAAGTGAAGTGGAACTGGCTTTTTCCTGTCCCTCTTTTCTGCTGGCTGGGATCTCCCTTTCCATTGGAAAGTGGCTTATGTCCCTGTCAATGGGCCTGTGACTTGGCCTGTCCCCCGACCCGTGAGGGCTCCCGAGCTGCCCCTGCGGTGGCTGCGGGTCCACCCCAGCCCACTTCAGGCTCGGCCCGCCCGCGCAAGAGCTGCACAGGGTGGGCGCCCGCCTGCTTCTGACCCCATGTACGCGTTGCATTGGCAGGGCACGCTGGAGCTGGCCGAGTTCCCCATGGAGAAGGGCTCCCTGGAGCTCCTCAAGCAGAAATGGGAGTCCGGCGAGGTTCTGAGACCCGGCCCCCGGGGGCAGTACGGCCTGGCCGGGAACCGCCGCTGCCGCCGCTCACCAGCCCCGGAGGGCCGGAGTGGCCGCGCCGCCCCGCGGTCCCCGCAGCCGGAGGAGGCCGGCCCCGCAGCCGCGGACGGCCAGGAGGGGCGAGCTGGAGGCTCGGCGCCGGATAAAAGCAGCCGCGGCAGCACCGTAGAGAAAGCGCCTGCGGACGGCGGGAGGGTGGAGGTGTTCAAGGAGGAGCCCCTGGGCGGCCCCCGCCGGATCGAGCGCTTCCCCATCGCCCTGGAGGACCTGAGGAGCCGCTTCGAAGCCCCGAGCGGCGGGGCAGCAGGGGGCAGGAAGGTAAGTACTCAGGCCGGGGGCACCTTCCCCCGCGCCCCTCGGGGAATGAGGACGGGCCCTGCGCGTCTTCCCCCTGCCTCACACCGCCCTCCCCCCCCCCCCCCCGCCGCGGGGGACGGGCATTGCCGGCCCTGGCGCCAGAGGACTCGCCCCTGCCCTGCCGGGACGCGCTGGGAAGCGGCTAAAGAGAAGGGAAAGCGTCCTGCCACCTACCCGACTCCCGCGAGCCGTGTCCAAACCCTACGAACTGCGTGAAGGGAGGAGCGGGAGGGAGCGCGGGGCGAGGCGGCGGCGGGGGGCACCTGCGGCAATGCCGCGGCACCGTCTGGGACCGGCCGTTGGGCCTCCCGCGGCGCCGCACCAACGCCGCTAACGGTCGCCCGCGCGCCGGCGAGGCGGCGGCCGCGCGCACCGGGCCCGCTCACCTGGCGCCGCTGCGGTGGCGGGCGAGGCGCTTAACGTGCGCCGGCACATCCCGCAGGCGAGCCAGAGGCCAGTAGACCCTACTAACTGTACAACCGGTTGTTTTTTATTTCTGAAATACTGAATGGCACCAGTTCACATAAGTTCAGTCCCTATAAAAATCCGCTTTGCTCTGCCTGTTTCTGTAGAGCTTTTAAATACTGCTTAGATGAGGTCAGTAGCATGATCTTCCTTTATTGAGGCAAAAAATGAGTACATCCAGGTGAAGTGCTTTTTGCTGCAGTTTACTGATGAATTAAGAATCTAGAATTGAAGATTAAGTTTTTGTACAATAAAAACTAAGTTCTGCAGCTGAAAATGATCCTAGGAATATTGATTTTTTTTTTTAAATGGTTTTATCTATTTTGTAAACATGATGTAAGTATGTGGAAGTATGCCAAGTAACATTTTTTGCAAATGGAATAAAATGAGTAGCAGTTCCCCTCCCATCAAGTTTTCTTTTTTAATATAATGCAGATTTACAACTATATTTAAAATATTTCTATATTTTTCAAGAGAAACAACCATCAAAAAAGACCTCAGAAGGATCTTGCTTTTTCTTTGGGACAAGTATATGTAGTTTACAAATAAAATTCACATGAAGAGAAGTGCAAACACTTGGGATTTGTGTCTGTGAGGTAGGCCAGTGGTATCCTTTATTAAATTTCACACCTCCCATCTCAGTGTAAATGGAGTTTTGACATTTATTGAATTCTGGTGTCATCTGGGTCCTGAAATGGGGGGTAAGCCCAGCTTTATGCCATACCCTTTGCAATTTGACTTCAGTGCACCTTTTTCACCTGACAAAACTGTTACAAGAACTGGTTTTTATGCTAACACAAGAATCTCCTTTTTTGATATAACCTTTGTAACTTAGATGAAGAATGAGGAGCTTTGATATAACTTTTTTTAACTTAAAGTAGAGGGAGGAGCTATGGAGAGATCTTCCTCAGGAGGATGGTGTTCCATCACAAAATCTTTTAGTAACTGCAGCACACCCAGCTAACCTGAGCTTTGATGGGCCCTGAGAGGGATAGTTCAATATTGGACAATGTTGATCAGTATATAATAGCAAATATTATATATCTTTCCTTACTCTAGTAATTTCATTCAGGTCTGGATCACTTTAATGGTTGCTGAATGGCACCATCTGCCAACTTGTCAGGTTAGGTAACTTAGTCTGCAATTATGCTTGGCCAATGCTTTATTTGGGGAGGGAGGAAAAATAAGATATTACTGTCTGAGAAGAATTCCCAACTGGAAGTATTTGCATACACTTTAAAACTTTCTGAGCCAATTGTATCTTATTTGTAAAATAGCATTGACTCCTTTTCAACTGAGAAACCTGCTGTCACTTCACCCTTGACTTTCTGTGGCATGATAGGCTTGGTCAAACTGCAAACTGTAGTTGTAATCAAATTTTTGCCCAGTTTTTATTCATGGCTGTAAGTATATTGAGGAGGAAGAAGTATTTCTTTGAAATATTTGAGAAGTTAGTGGTTGTGGGTTTTTTTGTTTGTTTGTTTTTAAGCAATTATTAAATGTCATGCCACTCTTTTTTTTGCATATCTAAAAGGTGCTACCTCTTAAATAAAGGAGGAAAAAAAAAAGAAAAAAACTCTTTAACAGTTATATACTTGCCTTATAAATTAAAAAAACACCTTAAAATTTGAGAGTTCATGAATCATTGCCTCACTAAAGTCAAATCATCCAGTCTATTTTTCTAATATTATATGCCTTTTGACACTCCTGAAGAAATAGATTTTGAAATAATATCTTTAAACATGTAAAATTTTAATATGTTTTTCTACTTAAAAGAGTTAAGGTGTCTTCAACTTCCTACATTCATTATGGGCAGAACCCTAAGGATTTCAAATACCTGGAACGCATTCAGACTGTTTCAGTGTTTCTTCTCTGAAAGGTAGCAAAAATCAATGATGTATGACACTTAATTGTGAGCTAACACATTTTATGTCAGTGTAAGTCATTTAGCGTATGCCACTAGACAAATTGCTACAAAATGTGGCAATGTAGCATCCATATTTTTTAACAGAGAAAACAGTTCACAAATACAACACAATGCAATTTAATCAAATTGCCTGTTGCTCATGCTAACTTTGAGCACTTTCTCACGGGGACTGAGAAAACAGGGAGAAACAAACAGAGCAGTTCTTTAAATATACTGAGCAGTTCCTGCTATCTGCCATTCCCTTTTGAAATGTTTAGAATTTCATTGCCAGAGGTTCTCTTAAGTTTGAAAACTGTCATTTAAAATATCGGCCTTATTCCTTCAGGTTTTTCTCCAGACTACTTAATTAAAAAACTTTTTTAAGTGATCATTAGATTGTGAATCTTCATCTTTTTTTCTTTTTTCCTGAATATTTACAAGAACAGGCAGGCAGGATTTAAACAGGTAGCAATAATTACTCTTGAGGCCTTCTTTTTTGACACATGTAACAGAATACACCTTCAGAGGTCAACAGTGTCTCTTTAATAGAATAGGCTACACCTATGCCTCATGGAAAATGTTTTCAGAGGCAACTCTGCTCATCGGGCCCATAATTTGTCAAGGCAAATGAGAAATTTGGCAAATATGTGGCAATATATAAAGGCAATAAAAAAGCAAACATGATAAAAAGGTACCATCTACAGGCAATCTTCTGTAAACTGGTATCCCTTTTGCAGTTCTCTGACAAGTTGCTTAAGACATGAGTTAGCAATGTTGTGTATTTTTCAGAGTTCCCACTCATTCAGTAGTTCTTAAAGTGATCTTAGCTAGAATAGACCTCTGTGCAGAATCAACAACCTTCAAGTGCTTCTAAGATTAC
Source organism: Apteryx mantelli (assembly GCF_036417845.1). Taxonomy (NCBI): domain Eukaryota; kingdom Metazoa; phylum Chordata; class Aves; order Apterygiformes; family Apterygidae; genus Apteryx; species Apteryx mantelli. The sequence continues at coordinate 29,235,524 of NC_089983.1, read as the reverse complement.
CAAAAAATTAACTCACAAATAAAATACTCATCCAAATAAAATAGGAACGTGTTTGCATTTCAAAGCTTTTTTTTTTTTTTATGGTTAACTTTTTTCTTATTCCAATAAGTCTACATATTTAGAAGGCAGAAACCTCTCTGTATTGTTGCTGAGCTACTTCATGGGTCAAACAAGGTGAGGAAAAAATAGCATCAGGTTCATTTAACTGCTTTTTTGATTAAAATCTTGAATGGATCAGTGGGCAATGATAGATTACAACAACTAGTGAACACCCATCCTGATAAACCATTTTGAATCTAAATGCAGCACAGTCCTTATGTTATACCTGATTGTTGTGTTTCTGCAAGTACCAGCCAACAGGCTGGTATAGTTTCTGTGATGGTGTGACAACATGCACCAGGCTTTCTCTCCGTGTATGAGAGCAACAGCAGTCTTATGCCATACTATACTGAAATGCTGGCAGTGCCTCAAGCACAGATACAGTACCTAGAGTGAAATCATAACTGGCCTAGTTCTCCTGAATACTTTTTCATTAAGAATTTTAATACAGTCATTGTGGCTTTACTTGTGGTATTTAAGATAAACAACAAAGACTAGAGGGTTTTTTTCTTCATGTTGCAGTGGAGAATGTTTTGCCTTAAAAGGTACAAAACCATCTTTTTTTCATGGACAGTGAAAATAAGTACTTCCTTCTGTCTGGGCCTGACATTCTTTATTTCCAGATGGAAATGAAGATTTACAGGAATTAAATGAAATGTTATCACTTATGCATACACTCAGCACCACCTCAGTGTCCAAGGGGGCTCACTCAAGGCAGAACCACAGAATAACAAACAGCAGGGATGTGAAGAGGTATTTGGTACTGACAAATAGATTCCAAATTACACTTCTTCATTTACTTTTTGAGTACTAGTTTGCAAATAGTAGCATGAAAAAGCTCCAAAAACATTCCTAACACTTTGTCAGCCATCCAGATTTAACATATCTAGTAAAGTAAAAACATTAAACATCCAAAAAAAGTCATCCAAAAAGTAGGTAGATAGCTAATTCTGACACCATGACCTTTCTCACAGATGCTTGCCAGTAAAGATGTCTAGTTTCCACATCTCTTTGCTTTAACAGCCCCTTCTAATTCTTTAGCAACCTAATGTAACTGTTACTGGACCATCTTACTAGAAGACAGGAAGCCAAAGTCACAACGACATGGGACATGTGGGTGGCCATTGACAGCTAACCAACAGTAGCAGGGGCTACAAGTGAATGAACAGAACAACTGCAAATGCTTACACAGTCATTATGCAGATAATGTTGATGGCCTTGCATCCTCCAAGCTAAACAAACTGTTAATAGAAATTACAGCTTTATTGAACTCTGATGTTCATAATAAAAATGTAGGATACTGAAAAGTTTATTAATCTTAACTTGGGCAGCTTTGTTTGTATTTGTGGCTAAAAAGTTATTCACTATGTTTTTACCTCTTCTGCATGAAAACCAGAGTGTTCCTCTAGGTTTTGGTTGTTGATACAGTATTTGCATAAACATGGAGTATTTATACCTTCCACACTGATAACTGGACAAGTGAGGAACGACAAGTTTAAAGAAAAGTCCTCTTTGAATAACTTGTGCCCTGCTTCTGGGGCAAAGATATACTAATACTCAATATCACAGCTTTATATGCCACACCAGCCTTCAACACTGGCCAGATAAAAGCAACCAGTTTGAAAATGGCTTTGTAAGAAGTAGGTAATAAAGTTCTTAGGTGCAAGTGCTTTTGACTAATTTTTTTCTCTACTTTTCTGTTGCTTTTTGTGCTGTGTGCTGATCAAATGTTAAAATAAAAAAGTTTGATACAATTTTGTGGAATTGTTACTTTATAAAAATCAAGTATTTATTGTAAACATTAAAATTCTAATAACTATTAAAAATAAGTATTCCTTTTTCATCTTTATTTACTTACTTTTGTTAATCTTCCAGATTGTCTTTTTGTTCTTTTCTAGTGCATTTCCATACAGTTTGATTCTTCCTCTTCACTTCTTTGCCTTTGTTATTGTCTTTTTCCCTTCTTCTAGGCTTATTCAGGTAGATGTTCTCATTGTTGAATGTTTTCTCCTCTGTCACCTTATCTCATTGGTTTCTCTCTTGGTTCCCTTTCCTCTCACTTTTCAGTGCTAACTCCTAATAGTTTCTTTTTTCTAAAATAACTCATTTTCTCCTTTTCTACTTTTTTTTTTTTCCTTTCAATTTCTCCCTCTTCCTCCTCGCTTCTCTGCTGTTTTCATATATGTACCGTTTTCTGGCTGCTGCAGAATAACACTTCCAGTCTATGTATTCATTTATTTACCCACTTAATCATTGAGCAACACATACCCAAAACAAAAATTAGGACATTTGTTTGGAAACACTATTTGTACAATTATAAAGTGTTGTCACATAAGCTTTGTCCTAATGGCTTTTCTCATGGAGCAAGAGCTAAGAGAAGAAACATTTGAAAGTGAGTCTATAAAAAAATTTAGTCATTAATATCAAAGGTTTCTGATGCTGAAGAAGTATGGATAATTAAGCAGAGGTCATTCACTCACAGATCTTGGCAACACAGACCAGAAGCCAGACTGACAAGGTTTCAGAAAAATCTGTGAACCAGACAGGCACGTGAGTTCTGTGAAAGGAACCTTCTAAAATGAAATGTTATAGCCAAATGGATACTGGTGCTACCAATGGCATCTACATCCAAGATCTAAAAACACAAAAAAGGTGGAAATTACTGATTTGTCCTTTGGTAACAGTGAATAAGCATGAAAAAAATGTGAGATAAATATGATCCACAGCAATCTTAGGAAAGAGTACATTCCCTTACTGTTACCTATTATATAGTTACCTATATATACAGATCATCTCAGCGGAGGTCTGAGTTTACTTTTCAGATTTGTGACTCTGAGACAAAGAAAAATCTGCTGATGTCATATCCACTTCATCAGCCAAGTTCTACTGAGTGAAAGTAATACTTGTTTGGTTAATTTACAAATCAAAGAACCTTCACAAGATAAAATCTGTGTCAGTCACTTCAGAAGGTAGCAATTCGGTTATGAATTTCCTTATGCATTTTTACTGTTTCTGTATCTCATTTCTCTGAGTGTCACCTCTGGGAAAGTTACTCTTTACATGCCAACCATGTTTCTACCATCAAGGTCTCTAATGAAATACTTCTTCTAGGGCTACACTAGTTATTATAGCTAAGGTAGAAAAGTTCATTATATAGTGTTCTACAATCTTTTTGCACACTCCCATTATATAACTATGAATATGATCCCTTATTAGAATACCCTCCCCAAAACTGTATATTTAAACAACAGATATTTGTGAATTTCATTCAAGTCACAGCTTATTATTATTAATAAATATAATATGATAATTGCTGTTAACATAATCTTTGCTAGAAGATTTCTACATGAAATTGCTTCAGTTCAAAGATCCTTTGCAATTAAAGTATCTTAACCTGCATTTTGAATATTTGAATTCTTGCACCCAACTGGTATAGCAGCCATGGGATCTTCCAGTGTTTTAGTAGAGAGAAAACTGTTTGTACATTATATGTTTTAATGTTCATTTAAAACATTTGAATCTGTCAAAGTTTTAACCTTGGCTAAAATTCTCAAATGTTGGATAAAATCCTATTAGCATACTTTAAAAAAACAAGTGTCAACAAAAATCCTGTTAAACAGATTTTTTTTCTCCAAGCTTTTTCAAATGGATACACAGGTAGTCATTATCTATTTGCAAAAGGCTATGGCAAAAAAGCACTAAAACCAGACATGGTCCATCAGTCATATCTTCTTTTCTTTGGTCACAGAGGAAAAATACCAAAAATGTAATAAAGTAATTGGTTTCAGTCATGGACTCAAACAGGACATTCTTCACCCCTTTTTTGCAGATTACCTGCTTTTATGGACTGTATCTATAGCACTTGTGTGTTCCCACATTTCTGTTGGCTCTAGAAACAATATCCGAGTTTCTACAATCTCTAGCACTAATCAGTATAAAACCTTTTTTGAATAGATCTGGTTTCATTATTGTTAACAGCATTGTTGCCTAAAGCAAAACAAGACTTGAAGACCTGTTAGATCGAGTTTAATATATATGTGTAGATAAACTGATATCTAATTACCTATTCATGTAGCTCCTATTTTTGTAGTATCTGTGTAACTCCTCCATCAAAGTGAAAAATAATGAAGCACTGAAAGGAAAACTCTCTTCTGATTTTTTTTTCCCCTATAAATGAACAAAGTGTGAGTAAAGATAATGAGAGCAAAGCTAACTCAAAAAGTTGGAATTTGCCTTGAATTCTAAATGATACAGATTTGGTGTCATCTCTAGTTCCTATGAGAGTCAGCTCTTCCGCGTAAGTACAATTCTTACAAAAAATTCAAGCAACTGAATTTATAAGCCACATCCTCCTAAACCACTGTTCCTTGGTTCTGGTGGAGCCTAACTGTTTTAGGAGCTTATGGATAATGTGCTATAGGGATCTTGGACTACTAGGACCAGCCCCCGAAGGGTGTCTCATAGCTGAGCAGGGACCTTGAACTAGACTGTTATGTTCAGTTAGGGGCACTCAGAGTGATAAACAGGGAGCAAAATGTTGGATTACTGAGTTCGTATGCGTCTCGTAATACTGATTTAATAACCTAGTGATTTTTATACTATTTGGGGTTCTGTTCAGCTTCATTCCTAGATTTACTGTGCTGCATTAATCAAACCTAGAGGCTTCATTATTTTTATTAGTATTGTACTTGCAAGATGCGTTTGATACTTGTTGCAAGTCCAATTAAAAAAAAAAGGAAAAAAACAAAACTTTAATTTTAGATAGTTGGAATCCCTGTTCTTTTGGACCCTGGTACATTTAGCTGCTAGAATGATTGTCCTTTGGCCCTCTACTGCATGTATCATCTTACACACTCAGCCATCTTCTCTGGATGCTTCATTTTTGCCTTTCTGCTTTTGGGGTGGTTTTTGCTTTCAGATATTTTTGTAGACGTGGCCTTCCAGTTGTGGTATTCCAGACATCTAAAATTTTTTCTCTCTCTCATCACCCCCACCCAGAGATAAACAATATATCAGTTTTTATCCTTCAAGCCAACTTTGCCTATATCATAGTGTTGGTGTTAGTTTTCTTTCCAACAGACAGCTCTCCAGTTCTATTTTGATTTTGTAAACTTTGAATGTCTGTAGCTACCTCCATGCTACAGGGTGCTAATCCTCATTCTTCAGTCCTAGCTTCTTTGTCAATAGAGGTATAGTATTCAAAGAAACAGGGAACTGTAAGTTATTGCACCTTGAGGATCAGGTCAGCACTAGATCCATTTTACTATTTATTCTAGCAATAAACAACATCCCTTCTACCCCTGCACTTCTTCAGGTTTTGAGTAATTTTAAGGGGAAAATGTAAACAAACCAAAGCAATGTTGTGACCAGCTTGAAGTCATCCTTTTGTAGTTGTTACTGCTTTTTCATTTTTGGATTTCCTGTGTAATAGATTGTCATGGAGCCTACAACTGTGTTTTGGAAAGGCCCATAAAAATTAAAAAAGCTAAGACAAGCTAAAATAATGCTTGAGCTGTGGCTTCACAAGTGCAGGAACTGTTATTACCATGAATCTTGATCTTACTGGAATATGGGAATGACCATTATCAAAGAATATTCAGATCCAGTACTTGTTGTATTCCTAATCCCTTCACAGATTGTCTTCTGCCCAAGTTTATTTACTTGAAAGAAGGAAAGAAACTCTTTTGCAAATGGGAATGCACTGGGGAAATACACCTATACAAAGCACATAACCTCTTTTCATGGAAGAGCAAATACTGGTTCCTTTATATCTGGCATAGGAAGCCCACTCATAAAAATACAGCTGCAATGCATAATATTCTTACCTTTACATTTCAGTTTGTTTTCTAAAATAGCAATATGCTTTTGGTGTAATGTATATTTTTACATGCTGTTATCAAGAAGTATTCTTTTCACAAGGGTAAATAAGACTAAGTAAAAAGTTAGTTATGTCCCATTATATCAAGTTAAAGAATTTTCATATAAATCATCTGTAACGCAGTGTGACTTCTTTCAGCTCACTTGGAAATGCTGCTTCTTTACTGTATTCTGCACCAAATTTATTCTTAAAACTAACCTGTGATATGATGTAGATTTCTGTCTACATTTTCTTTGTTATTTTAATATCCATCAAACTGCAATTTCTGGTAGAAATAAGGACCCGCAAAAATCCCTGATGACTGCAACTTAAGCCTCTCTTTTTTCACCCTTTTGAACATGCTGTCTTAATAAAAACAGAAATGGAATTCGAGCTGGCATATTAGGGCATTAAAAAACACTCCAAGAGATTGAAATTATAGTAATTGGTGTTCAAATAAAATTGTTAGAAAACCCTTTAAGTTGTAATATTGTATCACACTGAATGACATCACTAAAGTTACAAATAACTCACCACTGGTAAACTCCAAAAGTTTAAGATTAAAACGTGTCCATATTTGTTCTGCAATTTGAAAAATATTTACAAAATCACAAATACATTTCAAAGTAATTTGCATTATCGTATCTGTCTTTCCCAACAGTCTATTTAATTGTGGTGAGATCTGGGGAGAAGTCAATACCCTTTTATGTATGGTTAAATGAAGAGAGGTGTTTGTTCTAAAAGCCCCCACTTATGTATATTGATGGAGAATAGGTTGGAAGCTTGATAGGAAAGCAAAGCTATGAAATCTGTAACTAGTGGAAACATATTTACAGGGAACTATTAAATAATAAAGGCTAAATAGTATTAAATAACTTTTTTCAACTGATTGGCAAGTTTTAAGGTAAGCTTTGTCCTAAAGCAAATTTTCCCTAAATTACTCCTAGCACTTTAAATTTAAATTTGATTATTTTTTGTTACATTAAACAAACTAAATGAATTATTTGTTATCTTTTGTCTTCTGTTTGGTACTATTTATTCTGGGATCATTTTTTTCTTACTACCTCAAGGAGCTAGGAAGAGCCAAAGTAAGTCTGCTTATACAAATATAAAGACTTAACTTATGGTATTTTTCTTCCACCTTTATATTGCCAAAGCTCATTGGAATATGGCAGTGTATGGGAAGAGTAGATGAATATTCTTAACACTACTTTACATACCATGTGAAGTAGATGCAAACTGCATAGCCTATTGGTAAAGGCTTGTCATTTGCAGGAGTTTAAATTTTAATGTTGAAAAAGTAGGGGGTTTATTAAAATTATTATTAAACCTTTTTTACCAGTACAAGTATGTAGTCTTAGCAACTCGCTTAGGAAACAAAATAGCAACATTTGATTGCTGATATTTTAAGTGTAAATAACTGTAGGTAGTTTGATTTTTTCAAAAACAGAAAAAATATATTGGCTACATAAGGCTTAGCAGATAAAAATAAGATTAAGCAAGACAGTTAGGATCATGTACCTTCCAACACTGTTAATACGCTTTTCAGTGTAGAGCCCTCATTTGTTTAATAAACTGAAAAATACCTTTTTATTGGCATCATCAAGTTAAAATCTGCCGTCCTTTACTCTGACATAAATAATGTTAGTCAAGCTTTACCAGGTAGCTTGAGGCAGAATACAACCCATCATCTTTCTTTCACTTAACTGAAGTCCTATAACTTAAATTTAGTTATTTCAGATTAATTCTCCTTTTGTACACAGATAATGATAGCTCAGTGGATTAATGTATCTGTGAATCAATTGACTATGACCCAAAACTCAAAAGCAGAATCCTTTCTGCATCCATTGCCAGAGGTCCCATCAGAGTAACATGCATATACAAGAGCTCACATATAACCTGCCCTAATCTGCAGTGTAGTGTCTGCTTCTGTGGTTATCTCCCATCAGCAGGGTAGATGCATCTCAAATAAGGCTTATGCAAGTGTGAAAATGTAGCTCAAAATAAATAGGTGAAGTCCACTTGGCCTGATAATTTTAAAGAAATACATGACTGGACAGGCTTAGCCATCATAGATGCTTCTAAGTGCTGTTGCCTTTGCATGAAAGACTCTGATGGACATGCAACATCACTGATTGAGACTACTTTCTAAAAACCTTATCTGTTCTCAGTAGAATAAGAACATTAGTGAGATTTTTGGGAACAATTCCTATTTTAAATGAAGAGCACATTTTGGATGGAGAGTTACATGTCATGCCCCTTAAATGTTTTCATTGTTTTCTCCCTTTTCAGTTGTTTGACATAGATGTCAGAAATTTTAAAACTTTGCCTACCTCTTAGGGCCCAAGAAATACACCAGTAGATTAAAGAGCAACAAGCTAAGGAGTAAAATATCTATTTGAAAAGATAAGTTTCTGCTATTTTATTTCTAACACTGATGAGGCCCGTTAAAAATAAAAAGATATTACCAAACAGATAAAACATGATTCTGCTTAAAAGAACAGGAATAAGCTGTGGAGAGAGTTTACATGATTGGATGAGAAAAAAATAAAATATGTTTGCTGACTGTCAGAGTTGTATTGTACAAAGTCTGTGCTCTTGTTGTTTTGCAATCCTTCATATAGATTTCATCATGTGAAATTTAGTACTGTTTTTTAGCCATAAATCTTGGATTACAATACTTGCATTTTAAAAAAATAATGGAAAATACAATGCAGTGAATTAATTTTACCTTCCTAAGAGATGTCAAAATTTCTATTTATAGACTACATGACAGATGAATATTTAAACTGCAATCCTGTTGAAATGCTTACAACCATTGTCTTTAATAAGGGTTTTATCTGCATAAAGTCTGTAATATTAGGTCATATGTTTATCATTTAAAGAGTTGCACCTTTAAAACAATAGTTTCTTTTATATATAGACTACTCAGAAATTCTGCTTGAGAAACAAGCAGTTGAAAGGAGAATTACAGTACATAATATATTGTGTAAGAAACTCCAAGACCTAAGACATCCAGTAGTGACCACAAGAGCAGCATATTAGAAACAGTACAGCGTGAAGGAATGATTTAATTAAATTATGTTAAAATAATAAAGCTGACTGGATTTGGCATTCACTCATAGAATTTTAGTATATATCCAAGTATAGTGATGAAACAAATCCATAAATTACGTATTACTTAGGATATACTCCTCCATTTTCCTCAGTCATATTTTGAAGATAGTTGTAGGATGCTGTGAAGCTGCTCAGCACCCTGTCTGTATCAAATCTTCTCTTTTGACTGGCTATAGGCTTTCATTCCACAACCTCTTTTTTCCCACTCTATGGCAAGGCTTTCAGCAAGCTGAATGCAAAAATGATCTCTCTCAGCCTTGATAAATTTCCATGGGCGGAAGAGGTGAAGAATAGAGAATTAACTAATTTTTTTCCTTGGAAATCAAGACACCCTCTCTCAACCAAGGAAGAGGCTAATGAAATTTAGCAAACCAGTTTATGCTGCAGTATCCATTTTGTTGCTTGTTTCTGTTTTGTTCTTAACTTAAAAAAAATTTTTTTTCAAAACACAAAACCACCCTCAGGTCAATTCTGAAAGCAATAAAAAACTTTTACTCCTGAGAAGCATTGGAGAGCCCCTGAATTAAGTGATTCACCTCCAAAGAAAGCCATTCCAACACAGAGAACATATCACCTCTTTCTTCATGTCAGAATTCTAGGAGACAACCCTGGTAACTGGAGACTCATTCAGCATGTTGTTTAGGTTCGTCGTATAAGCTGATAGGTATATTGTAAGACCTTAGGCTTCTTTTCAGAGAAAGACTGCTGCCTTAGGTAAACCGTATTTCATTAGACTACATCTTTACTAAAGGAAAATTCATGGAACTGAAGATGAGATGTGTAATTGAGTGCTATAGAAGCTTACATCTCTACTAAAAATACTTGATCATAGCTCTATCAATTAGATTGACAGAAGAAAGTGCTTATATCACAATATAATGCAAGGTTATGCAATGGTTTTAACAAACTAATAGCTTAAAAGTTTATCTCTTTCGGCCATAGTGCATTTTCACAGGCAGGAGGGGTGAAGGATAGGGAATTAACTGATGTGTTTTCCTTGCATTTTTATAGTGGTTTTATGCAGAAAAAATAGAGAAGGTTAGAACAAAGTCAGAAATGGCTACATGTAAAATTAAGTCAAGTCCATAGAATTCAGAATAGAATATTAAAAATTTAAATAAAATATCTTTTAAGACTCTGTGCCTGCTAACTTTACTAAAGTTAGCATATGCATAAATGAATGTGCTCATTAGCCTTATGCTCAGAAAAAGACTGCCAACTGTGGTAACCACGTTTAAATAGACCATCTCTTGACTAATCAGAATTTCAAGACCAGGCCCCATCTTATTACAGTATTCAGTAGTAAAATATGATTTTATTCTAAGAAGGCAAAATACAAGCTAATTAAAAATCCTAAAATCTCTTATTCAGGTTGCATTTCCATTGCTAAATCCAAAATGTGCTGTTATTTGTATATTTAAAAATAAATGGAGAAATCAGGGCCATTAAGTAATGTTAAACCATGAAGTGACTTCTAAACAATTAGATCAATCCTGTAAAGAACCCTCAGCTGGTTAGAAAGTGAAAGACATTATTATAAGCCAGCTGTAAATGTATTTAGAGTTTTGGCAGATTTATCTTCCTGCTGGCCACATATGGAGTATGTCCAATACTAATTATTTGAGTGGAATTAACCCTTCATATTAAAATAAGACAGTATATACAAGAGTAAATAGAATGAGAGTCTAAGTTTAATAATTCTGAAGCTAAATCACTTGGGCAAGTCAAACAAATTACTCTTGCCACAGTTTATCCACTGGAACTTGGACATAAGTCCTTCTTCTTAGGAATATTAATGAGTTAGTGTGTTGTTGGAGCCTTTTAATGAAAGCGTATGGTATCATGCCTGTCCAGGAACTTTCAATGATTTAGAATTAAGTTGATGTCCCATTCTGATAAAATGACAAACATTACAGAAAGATATTTTCCTCTTTTCTAAACAAAAACCTGTTTCTTATAAAGTGATAATATATTATACGATAATATCGACTTATCATTTCCATGAAACAACTACTTTAATTTATTAGCACTCAAAAGCATTGGAATGTTAAAGCAACTAAGGTTTGTGTTTGCTGGAAAGCAATTATGTATGTTTTTCTTAAAATATGTTAAAGCATCCCAACTGAGAAAGTAATTTCATGCTTGCTTTTTAGAGAAACCTATTCAAAGAACTCATTAAAACCATTCATTTAAATAATCTGGTATATGTTCATTAAACTGTGTCCTTTGCTGAAAACATATGAACTGCTGCCAGAAAGTAAATGAACGGAACAGATGTTTAATGTAAAAGGTTAGACCTTCATTAAAATTGTTTAAACAAGCAGCAACTTTTTTTCCCTTAATACTATAAGAAACATTTATATTAATTTAGCAAAGATATGTAATGGAAAAAAAAGAATGGAAAACCCACAACCACTGTAGGTCAGACTTGTACCCCATCAGTGCTTGCATCATTTATAACTTGTATTTTTGTTATGGATGAATAAAAGCGAATAGTAAGGTGTGCATGGGATGACCAAACAATTATCCTTGCTGAAAAGCCTAATCTTGAGGGGAGTGCTGTATGGTCAACCTTCTGTTTTTTGGTTTAATGTGTATTTTTAGCTCATTCTTTTTATGATACAACACATTTCTTTCCTTTGTCTAACCTTTTGTCTAATGCCAAAAGATTCCACAACAAGGAAAGGTCACAGTGTCTATGGGACTTGAATTGTAGGTTGTGAAGAACAGTTTCTGGTTAAATTTCAAATTATTTTTCTCCTTAATAGAAATGTTTTTCTTCTGTGCTTTTATTATCATAGTTATTACATTGGCTGTTTATATTTGCCTTATAAATCATCTGAAGAAAGGATCCTCCCCCCACTTCATTTGTTCTCATTTAACTCATCTTTGAACTGGTCTGGCTTTTTAGAGTTTGGAGCATGCGCTAAACGTTTACCTTTCTAGAAGCTAGACATGTTGACAGAATTCTTGCCGATCTCTACAACCTTTCTCTCCGGGGAAAGCAGCTCTTTAGACAGTGGGAAGGGAGCTTTCTGAAGCTCTGTCATTTACAGGGTGCTTCATGAACAATTATAGTTTGGGGGGGGGGGTTAATAGATATAGAGGTCTTCTATAACGTACTGCTGTTCCTTCCTGTTTAATCACTGAATTTGCATTGATTCACATTCCATAACAGTGTAGTATTTGCAGCTCTTCAGTTATTCTGAGCTGTTTTTTCTGTGTTAGTTACACTGTTAATTATATATACACACAGAACTAATCATTATTTTCTGGAAAGTATATCTGCCTTCCTCAAAGTGTTATGCAAAACTGGATTTGAAATCAACACAAATGATTCACGTTTGTGACAGCATTTCAAACCTTGTTCCCCTTCATGCCCATGTTAACCTTGTTTCTATAGTTATCTAAATATTAAATAACTATGCTTAAGCCAAATATTTAAATGTTTTCTGAATAACAAGTTTTAATATTTTCTTTTAACATACCCTTGGGAACTCTAATTCTTCTGCCCTAAATTCAGACTTACTATTTCATGTGCTTTGTTTGAAGATGTGTGCAGCAGAGAAAACAATTTGTAATATGAGCTCACCTTAAAAGGATAGAATCAATTTATCTATTGTCCACTTTCCTCACAGCGTGATGCTATTGTCTGAGTTACTACAACAATGAAGGAAGCTTGCTAGAAGAAAGTACCACAGATCAGTTGGAAAATTGAAACTTTTGTCTCACTGGCTCTTTATGAGATATTAATTTTTTCTAGATCTCATTTACATATAAAATATTTTTGAGAAGACTACATTTTTATAAGGAACAGGATGGAATGGAATATAGTTGCATGACCTCAACTAAAATTTATATAGGAAGTCACCTTCTTGCTATTTAATAAGTGTATTGTTCAAAAATTTCTTGTTGCTTACTGCCTATTCAAAACCACTAAGATTCATCAGTGTATTGTGTGCTGAGAATAAGAGTGACTTATTTTTAGGATTACTCCTAAACAAATTGCACTGATTTCAGGTGTGGCTCTCATTTTCATCTGATTATTGCCTGGCTCCATTCCCTACATTCTTTCTGTTCCCTCTCTTAAAAAGATTTTTTGCCTGTTTTTTGTATGTTGTATTCTCAACTGAAAGAGGCTCTTTTCCATCTGTTATTGGCAGTTGATTCGTTAGTGAGTCAATAGAAAAACAAATTTCTACAGTGCATAAAATGCTACTTCCTAGGATGATTGACCTTCCTAGGAAGTCAGTCTAAAAATCTGAAAGTAGTTTTTGGAACTCAGAAGTGTAAAATAGAAGTATTTCCAATAGGAGGATGCCAAATATGTTCCTCCTCTTAGCTGCACTGGCTTGTTCTGCTCACAGAGCCTAAACAAGATTTAAGAACAAGCTCCAGTTTCCCACACTTAGGTCATGACTGTTCATTTTTGCAAGCAGCAGTGCTGTTGTGTCTCAAATGGATAAAGCTGTGCCATGAGTTGTGTTTGAACTCTGAACCACATATGTCTAAATGATAGCTACAATTCAGAAGGAACTTGGACATAATAATGAGTGTTTTCAACAGCACACTTTAAGCTTACCTGTCTGCTATAAAAGCATGGATGGATGTATATTCTTACACTTTGCTTTAAAATTTGTGCATGTAATTCTTGGTTCTTTTTAAAGAGGTACAGGGCTATTTAAACAAAAATTATGTAAAAATTACCAACTACATGAGTAGGTCTTGAAAATATAGTCACAGGTATCCAGGAAAAATACATGAAACAAAAAGAATTGCAGCTTCCTTTCCTGTCAAAATGTCAATGTAACAGCTAAGGCACCTGCTGGTTGCAGAACATCTTTGATTTTCTGTTATTTACTTCAGCTTTGTTAGCCCTCCTAAGTCCATTTGTTAGAATATTCTGTTCACTCCCATGCACATTTTCTACATCTGCTGACATCAGACCACCCTGTAGCTCTAAGGATGCATCAATGTCAGCATTTTAGTTTGGAACAGGACTTTCTTTTTAAGCAAATACCCTGAGTAAGCTTATCATGCTTTGATGTGTTTCATGGGGTGGTCTTGGAGCACGTGAACTGCATTTCTTTTGGGTATGTTTTAATCACCAACAGTTAGTCTAAAGTAAAACCTCCCGAAGTGCATGTAACACAGACATTATGTACTCCCCACCAACTCTTTCACTGTCCAGATTTGCTCCTAACGTAGACATAACCTAAAGATATTCATTGCCATCTCAGCTGGAAATGACTGTATTATACAGCTAATTGCTTTGTTTCAGCATAAAGCAGATGAGCCTTTCTTAGAGCGTACTGATATATTTGAAACAGTATTCATCTAATACTTAAAGGTGTATATACATTTTTGAAAATATGTAGTATACATCTGAGAATATATATACTTCTCCATATTAAAATTTCGAATAATGTAGAGATCATATTTTGAAATTGCTTTACATATATGCTTGTGTCTGTCTGAAATACTGTGGAAGGCAAGTACATGTACGTAGCTATTTGCATTTTGAACAATTTATGATTAGACACTTATGAATTGTAGATTCATCAAATCACAGAAATGAAAACCGGGAAATAACTTTAAAAGGTCACCTAGTTCAATCTGTTAGGTGAAGGAAGGGTAAAAATAACTAGATCTTTTCTGACAAACACTCTGCAATTTTCTAGTAAAGGACATGTTACCTTAGATGTCTGATTCAATGTTTCACTACGCTTAAAACTAGAGAAAGTTTTTCCTAACATCTAAGCTAAGCCATATGTATTGCAAATTATGTCCACTTAGGATGGACAAAGTTTGGGCTGAAGCATAAATAAACTGTGTTTTAAAAAAAAGGTTTCTCTGCTTCTGACATATTTTAAGCTGTCTCCACTTTCCCTTCACTCAGATCAATGTACCCAGTTTTTTCAAAGTTTTCTCATAGATCATATTTTACAGAATTTGTCTTTTTGCTTACCTCTGAATTTTATTGTTTTTGTATATGTATTTCTTAAAATACAGTGTTCCAGAGTCATCTAGATGATCTCTAAGAATCATTGATGAAGAGTTACCTTCAATGCTTTACAGACATTAACTTGTCACAAAATAATATTTGTCTTCCTTGCAACAGATTCACATGGCTGCCTGAGTTATGTTAGTCCCCATTTTGAAGTATATGATGGCTTTCAAGTGTAATATGTTGTACTTTTCTTCATGGATTTTTTTTCTTTTTGGACAATTTTTCCAACCCATCAAGGTTTTTTGTATTCCAGTCCCACATTTCACCATATTTCAATCAAATTTCTGCTTGATATCATTCAGAAATTTTACAAGCATACCCTTTGTTCCATCATCTAATGGAACAAGTGAATGAAATGACCACGTCCTGGATCTGCTCTCTCAGTCTGACACTGAGCCATTGGCATGTATTTCTGATGTTCAGTTTTCCCAGTAATTGTTCACCTGACTTGTGATTTCATCTAGGCAAAAATTCTCTGTTCAGGAGAGAATACTTGCTTTTTCCTTACTCATGAGGTCCATTTATCTTGGTAAAGAAAACTTAGGTTGCTTTAACATGACTCGTTCTTGCATGTGTCAACTATTTTTGTCATTATCTGGGTATTTATAGATTGATTGTTGTTGCTTTGGGTGTCAAAGGAGGCATTTATGCTTCTTTCGGCTCATATCACGGTGCTGTGTTGAAGCTAGGAGACCTTCATTGAGGAGGGCTCACTGTTAGTCAGCTTCTAGTAGAGCTCACACAGTGTTGGCTGGCAGCACGGGCAGAGAGAGTTCAAATCTGTCCTTAAGAGGCAGCACAAATCCAGTCAACTGAAATTCCCCTGATCCTCCTTTCCCCATCTTTACAGTCAGGCACTCCATTTGCTTTTCTGTGGTCCTCATGGGACCTCACTGTTCTCCCTGAGTTCTCAGCAGTAATCACAAATGGTTCAGAAATTGCTCCGGCTAGTTGCTAAAGTACTCTGGCAAATTTCTATCAGGCCCTGTCAACTTCAATACACCTATTTTTTCTAAGTATTCTTTAACCTGTTCCTTCCTTGTTCTGGCCTACACTTCTCTTCCCTTCTTGTAATAATTGTGTTAAGATTCTGGCCTTTAAAGAATTTATGGAATCAGCCTTTTATTTGGAAACACACGAAGGGGGCCTTGAATACTTAATCCTTGAAATAGAGGTTTTATGTGCAGAGGCCAATTACATGTAAAAATGTAATGTATAAGCATAGTCTAGCTGTTTTACCCAGGGAGTTTTATCTATCTGAGGAAAGTAAATGAACTTACAGTTAAAGAATTTATATGAAATTAAAGAAGAGATTTGCCCCAGAAATCACAGAAGCAAAATTTTTGTATAGTTTGATGCCCATTTGCCACAACTGATAAGATATCTGGACTTTGGACACCTGCTTTTATCTAAATTACTGCTTCTACTGACAATATTTGGGCATACCACATTTATAAATAATCTACTTGATTACTGGATGTCTAGCAACCAAGTTGGAGCAGCAGCAAATTTCAGACAAATAGCCATTGCATGAGTCAAATCTGTTACATGTGCAGCTGTGCTATGCATGAGAGGCAAGTCTCAGGAATCTTACTGCCATTCATAGAGCTGCAAACATGAATGATTTTGTGATCAGATTGCTCAGTACAGATGAAAACCCCAGAATTCCTATTTATATAAGCAATTTATTAAACCGAACATGGAATACAAAAAGTTGTTTTTTTCCATTATGTGTTCTCATTTCTTTGTTTTCATGCTTCATCCTGTGCAATCTTTATGAAAAAAATTCTGTGACATTGACAAATCAGTGATCTAAGGCTGATAAAGGCCATTCTGCCATCCTAGCACGCCATTGAGGAGTAGTGGCGTTTGCCATAGATTTTTTTTTTTTTTTTTATTAAAGTAAAGCAACAAAGTACTGGGATTTGTTTTTTCCTCCTCATTCAGGGACTTCCAAGTGTTCATACTGATGCTGGGTTACTGTAACAGTCCTTCAGCACATTGTTAAAGCCTTTCCAGAAAGCAAAAATAAGTAAAAGCCCCAAACAAACTTTTTCACAGAATCGAAACCAGAATGGCTAGACTTAGAATGGTCAGAAGTGTCAGGGAGTTTCAACTCTTTTGCTTATTTGTGCTCCTGAAACTCTGAGCTTGTTGACTTTTTTCCCCTAAAACTTTCCAGACTGTTATACGTGGTATGGCTTTGCATATTCTGAAGTACTAAGTGATCTTTTTTATGTTTTGCAGTAGTTTAGATAATGAACTGAAGAAACAAACACAGAGCACTTTACAAGGTTAAGCCCAGGGTTTTTTATGCTGCTGAACACAATAGCGCTTCTATCATTACATGTTAGCATACGTCCCTAAAAAGTTGCATGTGAGGCTCTTTTGGACATGGAAAAGTTATGTATAAATCTAATACGTGTTCTCAAAGTCTAGAAGTGAGAAAAGCACAAAGCCAAAGAGATTTTTTGCAAAAAAAAAAAACAAAAAAACCCTGTTTTTGAAATATTTTCAGTTCAATAAAATATCATTTTATTTTGTACTAGTTGGATTTCTCCATCTGAGCCTGTAATTTGGGAATAGAATGAATGGAGGAGAGCCTCATTCACTTCAGGAACACTGGAAGAACCAAAAGCATCAGGTTGGGTTTTTTTTGTTTGTTTGTTTTTTTTAAACACACATGCTAACACTGTAAAATAAGTCTATTTGTAGCAATAGGACAGAAATAGAGACTACAGGATGTTTACTTCTATATGCAACACTGTATTTCTTTCCCACTATATTACTAATCCTTCATCAGTGCAATTTTCAATATTGTCTCGTTTTGCTCTTCCCTCCTTGTTTTTTGGGGGGGGGGATTTGGAGGAATGTTTTGGTTTTGCTCTTCACAGTGCATTGGAAGCTGCAGCTGTTACAAGAAGAAATGAGATTTTCAAAGGACCTGGCTAACTTCCTTTTTAAAAAGCTGTTAATTTTATTCTGAACAGATATCAGAGTTGACTTTCTTAATATTTATTTAGGGCTTGATTTAGCAGAAGTTATCTTCATGGAAGTTCGGGGTTACAGCACACTGACTAACCTTTGGCACAGATCTCCAGAAGGGAGAGAAAAGAAGAGAGGCTCTGCCTTCCATAAGCTGATTCTATCTCTAATCTGACTGTGCAAGCTTATTAAGAGAATGTAGAAATGAGGAAAGTGTCCCTCAGGGCTTCTTAGGAAAGTCACAAAAATTAATAGCATGAAAGTACTCTTCTTTAGAGACATGATCTCTCAGAGATTACCCAGAAATTGGGGGGTGTAGGAATAAGCATAAAAAATTTGCAGACATCAGTAAGGTTAAAAAGTATTTGTGCAATTTGATCTTTAGGGTAAAGAACTCTGCTTTCTGGGTCATTCAAAAAAAAGAAAAAAAAAACCACCTCCAGGCTTTACAGACATTTAAGCCAGTAAATTCCTAGCTATCCCAGAGCCTGTAGTATGACCATTGCGGTTATATTGTTTGCAAGCTCTTGGCCTGAGGCATCAGAGCTTGATAACCTGCATGTGAAAGCGACCGTGGAGCCACACCGCCTTCTCCAGAGATCGGCAGCAAGGAATTGCATTTGCAAAAGTATACTTTATTTATAGCATGTTCCTTAACTTCATCCCCCCATTGAGTTTAATTTTAGTTTGCAATATTTTATAGATAATACTAAGTATCCTTTTGTACAATATTTGTCACTTGTGACACAAAGTAAGAAATCTTAAACACTTCACTGCCATTTTGTTTGCTGGTATTTGGAACAATTTAGAAGCCTGTGGCACCTCGATCAATTCTTGAAGCATGAAAGTGAAGTAGAAAGATGGGAAGTAAATACTTTCATTATTAGCATGTCTTGGGAAACAGTACAGATAGGGAAACACATCTGGGTTAAGTTGACTGGGAAGGAAGTAGGCTTGCAGCAGAAGTCTGAGAAATCAACAGGTGGTGGCATGCAGGGGAGAGCAGAGCTGTTAATTAAGCAGGAATGGGAGACATGACTTGCAGTTGTGGAGGACAATACGTAATATGTCAAGTGAACAATTTCAAGCTAACAATCAAGTAAGCCCTTGCACCAAAATGTACTCACAATTACTGGCTATTTCAGTAGACTATCAAACATGGAAAATAAATTCCCCAATGTGTCTGTTCCTGTTATTTTTTCCTTTCAATCTGTATAACTTCTGTGAGGATAAACTGTTATCACTTCCATTATTCTCTGACAGTAACCAGTAGAAAGAGAAGTGGGCTCACCATGTTTTCTGAAGTAGTTGTCAAGAGGTTGAAGTAAACAGATCCAGAATAACTTCTTTAAGGAGTTTCATACTACTGTTCTGAATCCTCATGAAGGTGAAAGGCTTCCTGAGTTTTCAAAGAGAAATACAGAATAAAATACATTCAATCTCTGTATATCCTAGGCCCAGGTACCAGTATATGCATAGATGCCAATGTGTACAGAAGGTATAAATGTCCCGCTAAATATTCTGTACAATAACTACCTAGGTCTGAGAATTTTTTTCTAAACTCCAGGGACAAGAACAACCCTGACATTATTTTTAAGGCTAGAGTACCTTAAAAGTGGAAATGATACTTACCAGATAACTTGTAACTTTCAAGTACAGTTTCAGATGAGTTTATTTCTGATTCAGGGCAAATAAAATAAAAATAGAGCTCTATCTTTCTTTAAGGGTATTATCCTATAGTTTGGGCCCATTAGTAGAACAATTTCTTAATCATGAAAATTTTGGAAGAGAACCTCTTATTAGATGTCTGTATAACAGAGTTCCCATACATACTCTTATCTGAAATCATTTGGGGGACTTTGTTCATACTTGCAAAAGATGGCTAATTACAGAACAGTTAGCCACAGTACAACATCAGAGCCTAAGAAGAGACACCAACAAGTTGATTGCTCAGAACGTTTGTATTTCAGCTGAGGTGCTGTTTAATCTTCCTCTGGGTAGTTGTATAAGGTACCAAACCAGCCGCTGTTCCTCTTGGATGGTCTGAGGAGGTTTAGACAAGTTAAACTTTTCAATTCAGGCTCTTGCAGTAGCTCCCTGTAGAAGTGTATTCATTCATTCATTTTGCGTTTATTAGCAAACGGGGATTTTCCAAGGAAGTATGAATCAGAGGATGATATTTACAAAACAATGCTTGTTTTCAAAGCTGGTTCACAGTTTGGTATTTGCATTTTTCAGATCACCAGAGTTTGTCTGGTGCACTGCCGTGATGCAAGCCCTGCAACTCACCTAGCAGTATTGTTTGGCTCCAGACCTTTTGAAATCATTTTAAAAGATTTGAAAAATAAACAGAAGATGAAGGATTGAAAGAAATTTTAGCGGAAGCAGACCGAAAGCTTCCAGTTTCACATGACCAAACTTGTGTCTAATAACAAAGTGTTTAGCATACGCATAGAAGTACTTGTTGGAAGCTTTTTTTGTGTGCATCTTCTACAAACACCGGCTTAGATTCACTTACTAGATGCCATTACTTTTGTGAATATAAGTTGGCTTGATATGTTCATGGAGCCATACAAGGCACTACTCACTCCTTTTCCATTAGGAGGACCAAGTACAAAAAGGCAGTGCCAGGTAGTTATTTACACTGCAGATTCTTTCCCTAAGTCCTCCCCAAATTTTAAAATTGGTAGTGGCTTTTCTTCCACAAATTTTATAGTCAGAACATCTTCTTAGCAGGTTAAGTCTAGCTGTTATTTAAAACAACAATAAGGGGAAGAGAATGTATTCCATATTTTGGAGACATTAATAAGGCTGCTATTTAGTGCCCCATAACAGAGATTTCATTCTATTATCTTGATTAACTGATGCATTAACTCTTTTATGAATTCTGAGTTATGCTATTTTAACTAATAATCATTAACATACACTAACACTGAAAAACGTATGCATGAGGAGAACCTCATAAATACATGAATACATGTCATGTCATATATACAGAGATCCTATTCAATAATCTGTGCATGTGGATTCAGCTCTTGTGAGCTTTATGTACTCATGTTTTTGAAGTCAAGGAAACAGTATTCTGCTGTAGTGAAAATGATTTCTTTTCCTAGAATTGAATAAACTTGCCCATGTACAATGCTTTACATACATACATACACATATGTGTGTGTGTGTGTATGTATTTAATGAGTGAGAGATTTACCCCTTTTGGTGGCCGATTAGAAAAGCTGTACTGTTCAGTTCAATTATCTGCTCTATTTTTAACTTTTAGTACCTGTGACATTAATAATAAATTGTTTATACTTTACCTTTTTTTCATTAATGCACTTTTAAAATAATGGAGAGCTTGAGAAAATCTTATGCTTACTGCTGCAGAGAGCACCTCACTAAATAGTCAAAATCTCCATGTTCCATAGCTTTCTTGAATAGGTACCAAGGAGCTTTTTAGATAACATACTCGTATACACCAATAAATAACATTGTTCTCGCTTTCTTTTGCTTTCTCTCACTACATATATTATATGCTCATATTTGTATCATATGGTAACAGTTAAGACTGACAAAAGTGCACATTTGCTCTATGTTGTTTTACTAAGGTATTGTTGCCATTTTAAGATAAAGATATTGAGAACCTTGCCTGCATGGGAAATTAATTTTGCAGCTATAAATGACTTCTAAAGCTGGACTCCAGATCAGAAGGAAGAAAAAAAAAAAAACCCACCCTGTTACACACACATACTTGCAGTGAAGCATAGATGAAGTTTTGTCATAGAGCTGGAACACTACCTCAATAGAGGTAGTATAGTAAATAAAAAGAGAAGCTCGTTAAAGCCACTGCTCTGCATCGTGAGGACCACTATCTGCACGGCAACACACCCATCTTCCCAATATAACAGATACTGTACAGAAGGTCACCTAACCACTGATAACTATTGCTTAAGACTGAAGGCTTGAGTGGAAGGTGTTTTACCAAAAAGCACAAGGCATAGAATAATATTAAGTATTTCCTGTCATGGACTGATAACAATAAAGCATGTAGCTCAAAAGCCTTGTAATGGAAGCAAATGCCACAGTAATTAAGGACGGAAGCAACCTCTTGAGTTGCCAAACTGTGATACAAAAGCACTCTTGAAAATCACACGAGTGTGACCTATCTATTCATCACCTTCCCTGGCAAAAAGATAGGATCTGCCAGTGACACTACCAGTGATGGCGATTTCTCAATTTAGTTTGATGAGATACCAATCTGGAACACCCTTTCTCTGCATGGGATTGCACTTGATAGGTTATTTACCAATACTCCATCTGTTGTAGCAGTAGTAATAGCATATTTCAAGGATAACAAGGACAGTGACCAAACTCAGCGCTCATGCAATTTGCTTTGCCATGAAAATACAAAAGATATCTGCATCAAAGATATTTTCTGGCCAACTGATTAGCCCTAGATATTTTTTCAGGAGGTCAGTTAGCCTTTTTTCTGTTTTCTTTCACTTGCTGCTGCCTGCTACATTTTCAGCAAAAATAGTCACTTTTAAGACATATAACATAAGTCATTTAATTGACTAATGTGCATATCCTGAAATAAGTTACTTGTAGTCTTACACTTTAGTTTTTAAATATTAGCTTTTAGTTTTTAAATATTGGGTAAATCAGGACTAACAAAAGGATCTTGGCCAGAGAGTCACCATGATGATATACTATTTTTCTTCCACTGGACATTATTGGAGAGATCTGCTCTTGTGGCATGCTTCAGTCCTGACTGAGGGAGAGGGCTAAGATAACAGTGGTGATATCATTCCTCTGTGGGGAAACATTCCACAGTACTGTTTTCATAGTGCATGAATTTCTGTTTTTCCATTCAGTGCACTACTTAGCAAAAACATGATTGAATGGACCCTCCCTGCTGTGGCAGAGGGTCAAAAAAGTCAAGAGGCAGGCTCAATTCGTAAAATTTGCATTTATCTCTAGTTTTTGTATATTTTTACCCCTTCAAAAAAAGTGACCTGTGTTTGCCCCTTTCCACAGTAGATCCAGATTGTGAACCTGTTACTTCAATACATCATTATGGTCTGTTTTTTGTAATTCAAATACAAAAAGTTTTCCATAAGAAAACTGCCTTTTCCATATAGAGAACAAATCAATTACAGTCTTTCTACATTAAAATTATTTTTTAAATTCTCTGAACTGTGGCTGTGTAATGACCATCCTACTTGTCCTTCAGTTTGATTTGAAGAATGACACTCGTAACACGCTAGACTTTAAAAGCAAACAAAGAATGCTCTCCTTTAGCATGGTCAGACTGAAGCTAAGTTAACAACTTAGGAAAAGTTTGAACATGGATTAAATGAGCTCTAAATTTATGTCTGTCCAAAAAAAGTTTTAAGTTTTCATTTAGTGATAGAGGAAGGCAAAGATTAAAAAAAAAAAAATGCAACAACTTACTATGGGCTTGCTAGTTGATGGAGTGGTTTATGATGGATTTGTAGCAGGAACTATTGTTAATTTGGATTTCTGGTGGTATGTGCAGTCAAACACAAAAGCACCCTACCTGCCCTATAAAGCATACAATCAAAGTATATTTAAAAAAAAAGAGAGAGAGAGAGAGAGAGAGTGTTAGGGGAAACAGTTACACAAATGCAGACAGGGGAGGGGAAAAAAAAGTGATCATCAAGCAGCTGCTTAATAATACTATGCAGTAAAATATAAACTCTTTTGAGTCTCTCTCTCTTTATTTTTTTTATTTTTTTTTTTTTTAAATAAGCTTGATTGATATCAACCTGAGTGACATTCAGATTTAGATCCTTTCCTTAAGGAAGCCTTACCTGAAATAATTCTGCTATCATTGTGAAATCTCTCGGATGAGCCATTCTTTTTTGAATCATTAAACTCATGAAGGCTTTTAATTTTACTTTTTTTTTTTTTTTTTTTAAACCTACTCTATTAACTTAGATTCTTTTGGTTCTTTTTTCATTCAGTGGTTTCAAGACTGGGACTTCCTTATTTGTAACTAAATGATTCTAAATGATTATATTCTTTGTGTTTGTGGTCAGGTCCTTTCCGCTAGTCTGGAAAGGAAATTCAGTCTTTGTACAAGATCTTTTCTGTCTTCTCTCTCCAACATGTTTTCTCAGTCTACTTGCATGTTTTTCAAAGTCTAGTAAACTGACTGGAAATACTGGGAATATAGAATTTTCATATAATGCTGGCTGAATTACCATAAGCTAAAGGAAGGCAGGCAAATACTTGAAATTCCCAAATGTTATAAATAGTTTGTCTGTTTAAGAGCCACATGCATAAACACTTTAATTAAAGATTCAAACATCATTAAAACCCATACATCCCAGCTGATTTAAGAACTTTCTTACTACAGAAGCATTTTGTAGTACATCTCAATTCCCCAAGTCATCCTGGTTGTCCTGTCTTGCTTTTGAATGCCTGCTCTCCTTCAGTGTTGTGAGTAAGTCTTCAGATGGAAGGACTGACTTCACAGAATCACAGACGGGCTGAGGTTGGAAGGGACCTCTGGAGATCATCTAGTCCAACCCCCCTGCTCAAGCAGGGTCACCTAGAGCACGTTGCACAGGACCGTGACCAATTGGATTTTGAGTATCTCCAAGAATGGAGACTCCACAACCTCTCTGGGCAACCTGTTCCAGTGCTCAGTCATCCTCACCATGAAAAAGTTTTCTTACATTCAGATGGAACTGTGCAAAGTTACCAGTACGCAACCTGGAGCAAAACTCTGGTAACGATGTCAGTTGTTAATGCTGTGCACTGAATGGTTTTATATCTGAACAGACCTAAAATTACATAATCATTTTGCTTATTTTTCAAGGGAAAAATTATCTGATTTAGTTATATGCTAAATCCATGCCACTAGCATGTGAACATATACCTAGTTCTTTTCTGGGCAGCAATTAAGTCTGTTGAATTGGGGGAAAGCAGGGAAGGACTTTACATTCGCCTCTGCTTCAACCACCTTTCAGAATATAAATGGCTCATATGTGTTTTGACTGATGATCAACATTTTCATTAAATATAGCATTTTTTATTATTTTACCTCAAATATTGCCCCAGTGTATACTTTCAAAGAGAGAAAGTTACACACAACATTAAATGAGGTAGTAAAAGCAGATTTTGAAATAAATGAGCCACAATTAAAATCAGAAAGAGAACACTGTAACCTATTTCACTCAAAGTAGACAGAAATTATTTCTGTAGGCTTCAGGCAAACTCAATTTTGTTAATCAATTTAATATTGTCGACTTTAAGTGTTCAAAACTATGACAACTGTAAAATCAAAAGAATTATCATCATCTTGATTTTGAGCTGTTAGTGTTCATATTTTTCACCCACCTTTTCTCCGTAAGCAGTAGAAACAGTAACTTTTTTTTTTTTTTTTTTTTAATGAAAGCTGAAACTCATGTAGTCATCTATTCCGGAACCTGTCCTGTTATACATCTTTATGAATGACCTGGAGAATGCGACAGAGCACACTCTTGTCAAGTGTGCAGACGATACCAAACTGAGGGGAATTGTTGATGCTGTCTAGGATGGGCTCTGAGTTGGAAGGACCAAGGCAGGTTGGAGGAATAGGCCAACAAGAGCCTTGTGACATTCAGCAAGGACAAATGTGAAGTCATGCACCTAGGAAGGAAAAGCCTCTTGCAACAGGCTGGTGGCTGACTGGCTGGGGAGCAGCTCTGCAGAAGAGGTGCTGGGGGTCTTGGCTGGCAGACAGACAGCGAGCTGAAGGTGAGCCAGCAGTGTGTCCTGGCAGCCACGAAGGGCAAGAGCCTCCCACGCTGCATTAGCAGGAGCACAGCCAGCAGGGTGAGGGAAGTGATTTTGCCCTTCTACACAGCACTTGTTAGACCCTATCTGGAATATTGTGCCCAGGTTTGCCCCCCCCCCCGCCCCCCCCAAGAGAGACATTGATAAGCTGGAGCGAGTTCAGCAGAGAGTCACCAAGATGAAGAGGGGCCTGGAGCACTCGCCCTGGGAGGAGAGGCTGAGGGACCTGGGCTTGTTTAGCCTGGAGAAGGGAAGGCTTCAGAGACACCTAACAGCAGCCTTCCAATACCTATGAGGTGGTTATCAAGGAGACAGAGCCAGGTTCATCACACTGATGTGAGGCAGGAGAATGACAGACAATGGGCATAAGTTGAAACAAGAGAGGTTCACATTGGATATAAGGAGAAACTTTTTTCCCATGAGGACATCCAGGCCTTGGAACAGGTTGCCCAGAGAGGTTGTGCAGTCTCCATACTTGAAGGTTTTCAAGACCCAATTGGATCAACCCTGGGCCACCTGATCTGATCTTTTAGCTGACCCTGCTTTGAGCAGGAGGTTCTGCTAGAGACCTTCTGAGGTTCCTCCCTACCTGAATTATCTTGTGATTCTGTGTGATCCAAGCAATTTTCACTCCCAATACCTTAAAAATCAGGTCACAGAAACTGGCAACACCTCAGTGGTATAAGGAAAGCAGAGCTTTAAACAGACCCTTATTTTCAGCTTTACAGAAACAATAACTGTTTTTCCTCACATAGGTGTAAGAGATTAGGCATCATACTACATTTAAGAGGTACCGAAAGTTTTCTTCGCATGAGATGCTAACATTAAAAAAAAAAAGCTATGAGTGTGTCATTTGGCACAACAAACATTTTCAAGAGTAAACCATTATCAAGAATAAGTTGTTGAGGAAGAACAAATGAGTTTACATTCTGAAATCCATTTTCTGTGATTTTCTTCTGAATTATTAGACAATCTGAATTTGATTATGGAAAAATCAGGAAGGAAGCTACATCATATTATGTATTGCACAGAAATAATGAGTTTATTATTGACAATTTGTTCACTGGTGTTATCCTATTGATTCAAGTGTGCCTTAATTGACATTTAGTCAAAAAGTAAGTTTTTTTCCACTTGGGGGGTGGGGGAGAGAGAGGGAAGGATTTAAACTCTAAAGACTTTCATAACCTCCGAAATTCTTAATGATACACAGGACAGAAATACCAAGAAGTGTGTTACATGTTTTCATGGATTGTAAGTTTCTGAAGTGTATTATTTATATCACATCTGGAAAGAATACCTCATTTTATTAATGCATTAAAATGTAGATATGTTTTATAGCAGTCATTTTTCCAGCAAGCCTTCCATTTGTAGCAAAATAATTGAAAAAGTACAAACTTCATAGTATTTCTGTAGCAATAAGCAAGCAAAGAGCATATTAAGCCTTTGAGTGCTAAGTTCATTTACCTTAAAGTGACTAACACTTCTAGCTTTGAAATGATAAAAAAAAAAAAACAGAGTTTAAATATTTTTCTGTCTTTTAGTGGTTATGTTTTTTCATTTTAGTCCTAGAAGATTGTCTACTAATCATTGTTTTGACTGCTTGCTGTATATACAATCACAGTTAGGTAAGAAAAAGAAAACAAACAAGAAACAGCAAATTGAACAGTATATAAAGGGCAAGCTTAGTAGCTTTGGGAGTAACATACCTTTTATCTTCTCCAGTAGGCTTGGCAATGGAAACAAGAACATCAGGATTGTATTTTCTTCAAATTTAAAGGTGTTTATCTCTTCATGTTCTTTTAAAAATTGGGGTAGGTATTCCCCACAACCACACAAATTGCTGTTTTTAGTTGCCATCAGAATAATTTCTACAGTAAATGATTACTTCTCAAAATGACTGATTTACTGCTCAACTTACTATTGATCCATCCCCCTTCAAATTCTTTGTCTTCTTTGCCCTGCCTTCTTAGAGCCTCCCACCAGCCCACTCATTTGTCAGTTCCAGCCTGATACCCCGGCACGGAAACAATTGCACCTTGCTCCTGCTTGCCAGAGCCACTTGAGTAATCAAGCTCTGCAGTTAACAAGCTGGTGGCAATCAGTCTCCTTGGGAACTAAAAACTTGATGGTGGAGGGAAGGTCCTTATCTGGATTAATGGCTGTTTAAAAGGAGAGGAGAGGCATAGCACTAGCTATGTAAGGTCAGTTCCATAATGAAGACTGACTAACTTTATTACCTGTGCTGTTCAGTATATTTATAAATGACTTGGGAAAATACATGACTTATAAAATGACACTGTTGATGATGCAAAATTGTTCAGGACAATGAAAACAGACTGTGAAAGTAGTGGTAAGATAGTGTAGCATTGAACAATGCCTCTGACAAAATGCAACATCAATAAATGTAAAGCAATGAATAGGGGGAAAAATAACCCTAAATATATAGGCAATTACAGGAGCTAAAGCAGTTACTTCCACTCAGGAAACAGATTCTAGACTCATTTTCTGAAAACACATGGTTCACAGTTCATTGACTCTGACTTCTGCCATGTATTTTGATTTGATTTATGCCTTTCACAAGAAGGGCACCAAGAGCTTCTGTGTTTCGTTTGATACAGCTGACCAGTCAGTAAATAGAAGTCTTTCTAGCTAAACCCACCTACTTATAGCCCCTGGTCTTAAGATCTTAAGGTATATCTAAGGGAAAATTCTAAGGGCTTCATTCACCTCACCATTCTTTCACAGGCACTACAATTTTTGTTATATCCAAGAAAGAAGAATCCTTACCCTTTGTGTGGCTTTGACTTCTCCAAAGTTGTACCTTTTCCACCTCTGCAAGAGAGACAGAGAAAATTGCTTTCTAGGTCTGATATGGACATTCTGTGTAAGTCATTATTCTTCTTCAGGTTGTCCGCTGCACTCATAATCTTAAAATAGTTTGTTAATTCTGGACCAGTTTGTTATTTTACATCTAAACAAATAATTTTCTCTTAAACTGTTTCAGCATAAGTAGTGTGTAAGGTTGGCTTTGGAGCTGTTCAGACTACATCTCCTGTACACATGAAAAACATTTGAAAATGATCACCTTCTGAGGATAACTGGCATCCAGTCACCTCCTTAATAGACTTGGCTACAACTTCCACCTGGTGACTGCTAATACCAGCTGGGAAGGCCACAAAAGCAGGTTGCAATAATAGGCTTTGCCTGTCATCCACATTATTAGCAAGTATTTTAGACTGACCTTGATTTGCCTGCTGATAAAAGGGACTTACTTCACCTGTACCCTATAAATACAGGCAGCCCCTCAATAGCTAAAGCTCCTCAGATGCTAGATGCTACTAGATCCTTCCAGATGAAGACTGACAACTCTGCTTTACCCCTGGAGCAGACCTCTTCTGTCCCTACATTTATTCCTTGCAGATGTTAATTGTGCCAGAATGCCAACACAGCATTGCTGACCAGAAACTTGCTAGTAATGAAGGCAGCATTCAAAGACAGGGCCCAATTCAAGTGCTCACAAACATGAGAATCTAAAATAAATCTGATTCGTGAAAATCCTAGGCCCTTAATATGTTTATTTGGTTTTCACAACTTGATGTTTACCATATGACATAGTCTCAGCATGACAAGGGATATTCTTTCCCACTTGAGCAATACTGAAAGCTTACTCTGCTGTTCTGAGCCTCATGGACCTTACAAATAATACACCATGCAAGGATTTGCCATCAGCAGTTCAGAACACATGACCCAGTTAAACAAAACCTAAAGGATAATGGGCCTCATCCCTACCTTCTGCTTCCAGAATGCGGAATTCTTTCATCTGGGATACATATGTGAGCCTGGGTCAAGTTCTCCAGATTGCCATAAAATTTTCAGAACAGCCCATCTTTGGGCTCCTACAGCTTGCTGTGTCAGCCTTCCAGCTGGCAAAATTGCACACTGATTGTAAAAGCTTTATACCTCCCTGTGATTTTTATTTCTGTGAAAAGGCTCCCTGCAAGCCCACCCTAGTCTGTCATGACCCTCTTCCAGTTTCTGAACAGTCCCAGAACCCAAAGGAAAAGTCCATACTCCAGATTCAGTAAAACAGCCTACTTACAGGAGTTTGGTCCGAGGTTTCCCAGATATTCTTGAAAAGTTGAGTATTGTCAGACACTGTTGCACTGTCAATCAAAGATCTGAAGCCACTTCAAAGATCAACCTGCCTGCCACCTGCCTCTCAAAGAGCTTAAAGCCTGACAACTAATCTGGCTCACAGGCGGTCCTTCAAAGATCCCTTTCACAAGCAAGAGCTCACCCATACTCTTTTGTTTGTGCTCCTTTAGCACTGTAGCTTTTCCATTCTGTCAGATCTTCTTTTCCTCTGTTGACTATTTCAAAAACAAGTTCTGTAAAGATGGGATCCTTCTTTAGATGTTTTCTGTCTAGGTTTAAGATAACATGCCATAAAATAAACTGAGTAATCTCTAGGCATTTAGCGAATGGGAACAGAAGAGAAAAAAGATGAGACGAGATGAGACAAGATGACACTGTTGCCATACATTAATTTTTTTTATTATTATTTCTACTGTGTCATGGTATGTTTGTTTTGACAGCAAGAGTTGATTAATAGGAGTGGAACAGTACATGTTACTCAAGATTATGCAGTTCCTGATTTTGTAGACCCAAAAATGCTTAAGCTTTGCATTGGCTTTCTCTGAAGCTGTTTATATGAAATTCTGTCACAGATCATAAATATCTTTATAGGACTAGGTGTAGGAAAATGATCTAGTAATAATAGCTTAGAGAATCTCTGTAGTTATGCCCATTGTCTCAGTCTCCATCATTTACCATAATTTCTAGTTCATCTTGAACTCCTTGTAGCTAACTCTCTTACATAATACTCTTTCCATATTCTAACTATTAATATTCTATTAAAGAGTATCTCTGTTTCATTTTCTCTCCTATTAATCATTTTGGAAGTTCAGTGCAATATCTGACCAAGAAAATGCTATTTCTAAAAAATAAGAAACGCTGGTGATGCATAATTTTACTAGGTTTTATAGTTAGTAATATTGTGGAAAAAAATCTGATTTTAAAAACACTTAATGCTTAAAATAATTAGTTTAGTCCATATCAGCATTATATTCAAAATAAAAAGAATTAGCAGGCTAAATCCTAACTTAGCTCACTGTGAAAAAAAAAGTTTACAAGGAAATTTAATTCAGTAGTGCTGTAGACTTCACCAGGATTTCCCAGCATATATCATTCCAATGGAAGAGCTGTGGAGGGCAAATGAATTCCAAGGTTCCCTTGATGTGCACTTGAATACTACTGAATAAATGAAAAATGATTGGCACTTGAATACATATTGCCTACTGTACTTTTGGAAGCAATGCCAGACCACATAACATATGTTTAAGGAGGTTCTTAGATTTTGTCAAAATTACTAAAATTAGTTTATGTTATGTTTAAGGGAAGTAAACACATTTAAAACTAAGCCCCTGTTTTTTTGTTTGTTTTCTTCCCTTGAGTACTGCAGAGGGAGCTGATCTGCCTCAGGTGTTTGAGTAAGGGATAGAAAAAGTTTGTTCTGTCCTGCTTCTAAAAGTAGTGGCAGTGGACTCTGGGAAATAGCATGCTCACTATTACTGGAAAATCAACAAAACTTCGAAGCCAGGTGATATTTTGGAAAGGAACAAAGTAGAGAGTAAAGGGAAAAGTTGGCGTGTGTGAGGGTGTGCAGCTAAAATAGAGTGCCTACTGTGAACTAGAAATATTAGTAATTTTGTAAGGCATTTGCTTCCCCACTCTCTACTAGTGCTTCTGTTTCTGCTTCATTGTTTTTGTTTTCTGTTTCACACCACAACTTGCTTTCAATAATTTACAGCTATTTAAAATAATTACAAAAATCATGAAACAGCAAACGGCTGTGGAAAATGACGACAGAAAGAATTTATATGTCTGCAGCGATACTAGACACAAAATAATCATGTTAGAAAACACCACTTTCAAAATCATTATTTTGTTATGCTTAAAGGCAGAGACAGAAACACCAAGATATTTTATGAACTCTAAAAGGTCTAAACTGATTCATAAGGTCTCTGAATCCAAGTGGATTTCAGCAAAGGAGTGTACAAAGAGAAGCATATATTGTTAGATCTGTCAGTAAATTTACAGTAAACAAGCAAAAAACCCCAAGCCCATACATGCTCTCATGAAACCCAAAATATAAAATAGCAATATTTTTTTCCAATTCTGTACACAAAATTACCAGCAACACTGGTATTTGCAAACAGCATAGCCAGTAAAATAACAGTTCTTAAATTTCCACTGTAATGGTGAAAACACTGTGAGCTGTAAAATTACATCCCTAAAATATGCATTGTAAAGGCAAAAAAGATAATAAAAAACAAAGTATAAAATTACAGCTAGCATGGGAATTTAGTATACAGTAGTGTTCCTTTTACAATTGCAATGCAAAAGAGAGTACTAAGTTTACTGTGGAAGCTTTAAATAAAACTTTATTGTGCTAAAACAGAGTTGGATATTTACAACAGTAGTTTTTTTCAAATGTGGTGGTAAAACTGTTTTTCAGTTACTTTGGAGTTATTATATTGGAAGGACAACTGATCATGTTTGATTGAAATGGTTTGTATATTATATGTAAATAAAAAGGTGAAGAAAGCAAGAAGAGATAGAAGAGGAAGGCTACTGCTGCGAGTCTCTGATAATCCTTGTGTTTAATTTTTACTATGCTTCAAATCTTAATTCATGCATCCTGTGTGGTGAGATAGCATTTTAAGCTGCCACAGGTTGTGATTTTGGAAAGAGAACTTTGGCATTTTTCTTGGTTACTATTCACATTGCTTTATAAAGCATTTTCCATGACTTGAATGGAGCCTGAAAATTTTAGTCTATCAATCTCAGTTGCAAAGCTGTACTGACTATACCATCCCCCCATTTTTGTTGTTGTTCTTTCTAGCAGATTTCACATTAAACAGAGCTGTCTCAAATTTGGACTTCTTATTCTGCACGTTTTGTGGCTAATGTAGTACCAGTGATTTATCTGGACATCCAGTACCAACTTAGGATAAATTATGTTCAAATTGTGTGTGATTTTATTTAGATTTGATTTAAAAAGCTGCACTAAGATTTACTTCTACTGAGTTTTTTATTTTGCTATATCATAAATTTTATCTTGATTTAGTTGTTTACAGATATGGTAGGTGGCCTACTTTAAATCATGCTACTCAATCACTTTGGTATCATATGTTTGAAAAATCTCATTAAAACATGTATTTGATCACTGAGAGCCGACTTAACTGTAGCCTCTGTTTGCTTATGTGCTGCTAAAACACCCATCTCTCTTGTCCTCCAAAATGTACCAGTAGACGTGGGCCATCAAAGAGTACTGGTTTAGAAGGGAAGGGAAATTTCTGTTGCTACTGCATGTACTACATCTGTATATCCATTTCATAGTCCAATTGCTGATTTAGCGCAAACATTCAGTTGATTATCTTACTATGAAAACTGCTATAATGTTGCAAATCAGCACATTATGATGAGCTGGATAGAACTGATATTCCTTGCATGGGATAGAATCTGAACTGCTCAGTAATTTATTGTAAGCCATACGCCTTTAACAATTGAAAGAATTTCTCCTTTTGGTTCAAATGAGTAGGTCTTTGCTTTTTAAATAGAAAGACCAGGGACCCCTCGCCTCAATTTTGCCATGGTGATAATAGCAAATCAGTGAGAATTTTTGGTAAATAAAAGTGAAATCCATAGGTGTAATACAAACTTAAAGGCAGAATTTAGCTCCCCAATATTTCTTCTTAATGTAGAACCCCATCTGAGATGAAATTCTGTACACAGATCTTCATTTTCTCAGAGTGACAGCAAGCTCTTTTCAGGGCCTCAGCTTACTGTTCCCTGTATTCAGAAGAGTTATTTTATACCCCTCCTCCAAACAAAAATGCTGTTTTATTTAAAACTATCTGTAACAGCTGAAAAGGATAAGCACCTCTGGAGCTGGTCTGGGGATAATATGAATGAACAGGTTCCAGGCAGCCCTAGGGGTTTTCTAAGGCCTCTTGAGAAATTCTGTCGTAGTGAAATGGTGCATTGCAGAGAATCAGCTAAGAATCATGGATTTGTCTCAACAGTTTACTTACTGGTTTCATATGGTTTATACAGCAGGTGTTATTAGCACTTCTCTGTAATAGTCACTTTAGGGGGGGGTTGTCATCAATCTCAATAAAGCCATCAGCATTCCAGCAGATGGTAGACATGATTCCATGCACTCACTACTTTCTAAATTGCAGCAGAACGGATTTCCATCATATTATTAATTGCAAGTGAGAAATACATCAGAAACAGACTTGTCTCATGCTGACATTCCCAAGGTTTTTTGTTGTTTTTTTTCAGGCAGGCCAAAATTATGCCTCTTTCTGTTTTTATGTTTTTATATTTCACTTAGATTGAATGATTTGCAGGTAATATTTTCAGGTTGTTCAGCCACTAGAATTAACTTCAAATTATCCTTCTGTAGCAGTCTCTTGTTTTGAATTGGAATTTGAGATCTCAGCTTTAGTGGTAGAATGGTTGTGATTGAAAGCTCTCAAAAAATAAATGTCCGAGTGTAACACAAGACCACATCTTTTCAAATCCAAACTCAATCTACCACAAATATCATCAAGTGTTGTGGGAAATTAGGCAGGCAGGCAGATAGCAGGAGGTTGTAGCTTCTTCAGTATATGGATAGTTAGCTTAAATGTGTATTTTCAACATCTTATAAACAAGGTGAGCCTGTGAAGACTTATGATTGAGAAAAAATAATAGTTTTGGGTATCTTCATGCTGAGGAATGAATTCAGAAATATAATCCAGAGTGTGTACAGGAATTAATTTCTGTAGATAAAGGGATTTCACATTTAGGCTCTGGGCTTGTAAGCAACAGTAAATTTTAGGAGCCAGTCCAGCAAAGCACTTAGGCATTGAATGTAACTTGAAGTGCTATTAAAAAGTCATTTCAATAGCAGTCCTCAAGTATTTAAAGTTACACTCACAATATAATGCTTTTATGGATCAAGATTTTATGTAACCATTCCTGAAGCAACAAATCAGATTTCTAAATACATAACCTACTGCTTCATTGCTTTCCTACCTTATCACTCATTTATGTGTCTATTATTTTCCTTTCAAGCTATGCTTTCACCATTTTCTCTTTGTGCCCACTTCTTCCACCCTTCTTTTTCATTTGTGACATGCACATTCTTTTAGTGGATAAATAAAATGTAATTTTGGTGGTAACTACCTTTCCTTTAGCCAGCACATGTAACAACAGGAGTTAAGACATGATGGCATGGGATGGGGTAGGTAACAGAAGTACAAGAATTCTAGGTATTCTGCATGCGTTTTTTGAATATTCTTGAAGATGTCCTTTAAAAGAGATTAAATGCTTTTAACATTAATAGTAGCCTTTGACAATCTATTTACTATACTGACTGCAAATTCCTCTTCTGATCCAAGATAGTTCAATGTATACAGAAAAGGTAGTAGTAATTTGGTAAATAGTTTTCCTCTATTTAAAACTTCATGTGTTCTGGCTTACTGACTTTTAGATTAGCGCAAGACTGGATAGCAAGTGGAAAATCCACTATCTAAATGAAGTATAGTCACTCAGTAAGCCAATGAAATTGGAATCTTTATCTTTGACATTTCTAAATGTAATGACTGCATATTCCTTGAAATTTGCCATTCCAGTGCTTTATTCTTTTCATCATATCTAGAGTATGATATCAGAACACAAAAATAGCTTCTTGTGTTACCTTTTTCTGAGGAGCTCATTCAAGAATGCAATATATTATCAGAGCCAGTAAGAAAACCTGAAATAATTATGTGATAGAAAGTTAGCTAAATATAGATAGCTTTCAACAAATTGTATCCAATAAAAATTGAATAAAGGCTGTTTAAACAGGGGTTCCATAAAGCAGCCTGTTGTGCCAGTTAAACACTTTCTCCCACCAAGAACATGTATACACACAGTTATAAAAGCTTCAACCCTGCACTAACTAAAGCTAAAATGAAGATTTCTTCTTCTTTTAGTTTTCATTTGGCAACTTTTGCAAGAGTTACATATATTAGCTTATAATTAAGCACCTCTTGGCACTAGCTCAGTGCTTTCTCGATAAGTGGCATTTATGTTAATTCTATCCTTATTAAGCAGATGTCTCTGTCATTCACTCTCATTAGGTTATCTGCAGAGATATCCCAATAAAAGAGTATGCAAATTACATTTGTCCTGATTAAAAGGAGTTTATGGTAATTGTAATACTTTTCAATAACTTTTTCACAGTAGGAAATACCATTTTCTGAGAATAGCTCTGGACTCCAGCACTTGGGCTGCAGCAATAGTGCTAAAAAAGAATCCTTCAGAAGCCTTTGTGAGAAAGGGATGCTGTTTGCAGAATGGGGCTGAAGCAGCCTGGAGATCGCCATGCGGGGGCCACTCTGACAATGAATGTGAGGAAAACAAGAGAATGCACATGGTCAGAGAACTGGCTTGTTTAGAGCAAAAAGCTCTGTGCTGTAGTAAGAGCACACTTCCTCTGCCCCACACCATCGTCACTGTATACTACAATAGCACCATCCTCACAAAGGGACCATTGAGCTGATCATTCACCCATAAGGGATTTAAGGAATAGGGATAACTGTGAAACATTGTGATAAAATATAAAACTAGCTATGAAAATGAAGACAACTTAATTAGAGCATCTGAAAGAGAATTAGTATATTTAAAATGATAGATTCACTACAGTGTAATTATATTTTGTGGACAAATATATTAGCAGTTCCCCAAAATGTCTGTGCAATTATAGAAGAAAATATAGTTATTCTTTTTGGGTATATTATTACAGGCAGGAATACAAAGAAATCAAAAGACAAATTAATGAAGCAATTTGAAACAATAAACATCAGTCTCAAACTACCTAATATGAAGCTATATTAAATTGTATTTAGTCCCCTATTACAAAATGCTTCCTGGAAATAGAATGACAAATGAATATCATAGCATAAAACTGGAAAGAGGATTTCTAGAATTGGTAATTGACACTATTTACTGAAATCTCCAAATTACAGAAATACTGAAAAAAAACCCACTGAAGTCTTGAAAAATGGGAATGGTGCTCAGTACAAAGCAAAACCTAAGATTTAGGGAAGTTTGCAGGTGGAAAAACTGAACACTAAAAACAAGCAATAAAATTTTATGTTTAAATAAATAACCTGGAAGCAGTATCCCCAGATTTTCAGGTTTATTTGACACAGATGCTTTTCTGAACTTCAAGGCACAGCAAAGTAAAACTGAATGAAAATATCTAATGGCTTGGTAGCCACCATCTCAGAAGTCCATCCATAAAAGAATTCAGGGGAAAATCTCTTAAGTAGGACCAATATTTCTGTGACTGAGATTAAAAATGGCCAAAAAAGATAATGATATATTAAAAATGTGGGAAATGTCTAAAATATTAATATTAGGTAAAGGAATTGCTATCACAGAGGTGAAAATTTGGAAAAAAGTTACAGAAGTATGCTACAAGTTAATAAAATTAATAGAGCTAAGACAAATGCAAGTCAAATTTATATTGGTCTTCAGCTTGCAAGAATAAGAATAAGAAACAGTAAATTCTGTATTTTTTTAGCTGTTATTGGTAACTACCGACAAATGTACTAGGAATACAAAAGAGTTAGATCATCTTGTTCTCAGAATTGCCAGCATTAGTTGAAAACACAGTATGTTTTAAGCTTTGTTTGTATTTTGTTCTAATACTGTAGAAGTCAGAGCATTATTAAACTGATTCTCTGGTATCCTAATGACTACTGAAAGCATGCACAGTGCTGTGGCAATATGATCCTGAGGCTGTTCTCATTCATGCTAGGCACTGGCTTGCTTGTAGAACTGGAGAAGTATGAAGACTGCCATTTAACTCCTGCTCAGCCTGATCTGACAACATGTACAGCTGTATTTTTTATTTCTCCTCTCCCTCTCCAAGCCATCATTTTTCCTCTCCGTAGCTATTTCTGCATCACAGATTGTCGGTACCAGATTTCAGACATAATGGTCAGATCTTCAGCTGTTTTAAACCAAAATACTGTAATTAATACTGGGTTGTAATTGCAACTGATAACCGACTATGAAAAAGGGTACAAAATGATTAACAGTTTGAAGCCGTAGCCCTTTCCACATAAAACACCCTATTCATTTTGGCCACCTGCTGTCTCCTGATCCCCTTGGCTCATAAGTATCTCATTCCTCTCACCATATCTCCATTCCAGCCAGTCTATCCTACCTGGGCTCCAACTGGCCACTTGCACTATCAGGGTGCATCGAAACCCAACCTGGTCCTAGAGCTTATCTTCCCGGCACTGTGCCACATTGTCGTTTCCGAGTGAGACATCCAGCCTTAAAGTATCCAACAGACTGGTTGTTGGAAGGGTGCAAGGAAGTGTCCTGGAATAGAAAGACAGCTATTTTCTTCACTCCAGAAATCTTTCTCTGGCTTTTTCCCTCCCCAAAATACTTTCCATTATAGCCAAGGGATATATGCTTCTGAATGTAAAAGGAACTAGAGAATAATTTTATTAGTTTTAAACAAACTTTCTCCTGTAAACCTGCTAAATAACCCCCTACACACACACACACTATTGGTTAATGTCTCCTACGTTTAGATTTTCCTGCAAGTTGATTATACTTCCTGGCCTATCCGTTAAAATTACCATCCACTGTATTCAAGATTCCTTTCCATGCTCACCTCCATATAAGCATAACAGCATTGCTCTTGGGGGGGCAGGGACACTAATGTGACTAGATATCTGATGATTGGTGATGCTGTAGGCATTTTTTCCACAAGAGAGTTTTATGATACTCATCGTAATAAGACATCCTTAGCCTCTACAGTCTAATCAGTCATTTGTTTTACTGTTGACACATGCAAGAAATCTTTCAGCTACTCTCAAGCAAAAGCTACCATAACTCACAGAGGTATAGAGACTGTTACAAAATCATATATTTCTACAACACATAACCTATTGTACGTATACTGGAAAGAATATTCTTGCAAAAAAGGAATATAGATCAGGAAATGAAGTACAAGACATATTTAAGATAACAGTTATCAGGGGACTATGAGAGAAGTGGCAATTTATTAAAGATGAGTAAATCACAATTATTCTTGATTGCAAATGAGGCACACATTTTAACAGTATACTGCCTGGTCACTATTAGTTTCTCAAAATTCAAGGTGAATATATGGATTGATTATATGTTACTATGAAATAACTTTTGCAATTTATTTTGTATTATTTTCTCTGTAAGGGTTTGAGCATTTGAGCATTAAGTTGCAGTGTACTACAAAATGTGTTCATTTTTTTCTTTTTTTCTTAAGTTTCTGAAAAATGCTATCCAATGTAGGATCCAGCGGTCAAATTTTGCTGCTTCTTATACACAATGCATAGTGCCTTAATTTGAAAGGAGTTACTTCAGTGAGATCATATACATAGGTAGTATTAAATTAGTGTACAAAAATAAAGTCATCTGCAAATAAGAGAAAAGGAAATAGCCTAATGAATGTAGTACATTTTGAAAGTGTATGTCATTTAAGCAACTAAGGGCTCTGGCAAGTGAGTTCTGCAAAATCTTGCCAGAGAGATTTATGAAGTCACCAGACCAACTGCCTACCGCTTCCTTTTTGGATATTTCCACTGCCTTTTAGAAGGAGAACATAAGTGGACATGTGCTGGTTCTTTAGCTATTGTAGTTCACATCCTGGCATGTTAGGTTAAGTCACTCCTCGGTAGAAGAGTCAAATGTACAAGAGGGAGTTCTCCTAAATCACACCACAAATATTTCACAGCATTCACCTGTTAGAGCCATGCCTTTATC
Source organism: Apteryx mantelli (assembly GCF_036417845.1). Taxonomy (NCBI): domain Eukaryota; kingdom Metazoa; phylum Chordata; class Aves; order Apterygiformes; family Apterygidae; genus Apteryx; species Apteryx mantelli. Next base: position 29,195,736 of record NC_089983.1, on the reverse strand, counting down.
ATTTTGTGTAATTTTAAAGGGAGCTAGTAGATATTAGAAGGGAAACAGCTGTAGAGCTATAGTACTAAATTGCAAGCTTGCAAAACAGAAACAAAGCAGAACAGTACAAACCTGCCAGGTGGCTTGCCTGGACTTTTTTTACTCTATTTTATCCATGAGTGGGCTTCTCATCATTCACAGTATGTACGTAGGTATAAAGGCTGCAGGGTTTGGCATTTTTATTCCATATAGCTAAAGTGCAGAAGTTCACTAATTAATTTGTTTTTAATAATTGGTAGATGTGTTGTTCTATAATGATAAAGAACTTGCACAAGAACTTGGAATACTGAAATTTGGAAAAGGTATTTATTTACATACTTTGCAATTAGCCCCACAGTTGCTTTGGAATTGTTTCTGAAGTATGTCAGCCAGTTTGATTATAACAACTAACTAAATAAATGTACTTCCAATTGTCTATTGCCATAATCTGACATGTTTTCAATAGGGCAAAGCTGGCAATGAGCAGTTGTAGAATGTTTTCCCTTGGGAAGTCTACCTGAGATCTTTTCTTTTTAATCTTCCCAGCTGAGAGTGGACTAAGCTAAAAAAAAGATGATCTCTCTGACTCACCTGATGATGGGACTTTTGTTTCATCTTCTCAATAGCTTAATGAGCCTTTTGTATTTTCACAGAATTTTGGCCTTTCTTCAGAAATATCTTTGCTTTAATCTACAATAGAGGCCCTGAGGGTGCAGTATTAGTGGAGAGCTTGACTAGTAAATAGGCTGTTTTAGACTCTTGCCCCACTCACCTCTGTCATTTCATTCATTCAAATTATTTCAGGTTAACAACTATGTTACTTGCTTTCTTTGGCCTCTATCAGATGAAGAAATAGCCTAAGGTATACATGCTCCTTTTAATTCTCACAACAAGCTAATTTTGGTTCTGTGTTATTCCAAGACAACAGACTCCTCAGGGATCCTATTTTTATCTTTAGATTTTACTGGAATGTCAATTGCTAGCTAATAACTGTATACCTTCTTAAAAGAACAAGAAGCTTAGAAAGGTTCTTATGCCATGGAAGGATCACTGTGTACCTGTGTACATGTCTGATTATTTATTCTCTCTTCCTGATAATCCATTACCTTGCTCCTGCTGGAGAAGAAATGCTGAACTAAATAGACTTCTTGCCTTAGTCAGAGTAGAAATTCTTGTGCTGGTTCCTAAGGATCTTAATTATTTCTGGAAACACAGTGAACCTAAATGTGCTTCTGCAAAGTATTTGCACATTTTTTCTTAATCATCTGAATTTGATCGAGTGGAATACAGCAGGTGAGTACTGTGGACTCATTTCCAAATGTTTAAGGTAGAAATTGCAAGTCTTACGTTGTCTGAGATTGAAACTGCCAAAGTCTTGCATCTTAAAATCTCAGTTCTCTGGCACTGGGCAAGGCTTCAGCCAGCTAACTCCCAACAGCATCTCAGAAATAAATTACATCCTGACCACCTGGAATACTGTGGATTTCAGATGGGAACATGAAGTAGATTGTGAGTGTGATGGGGGCTGGGATTGCTCTGTGCAGAATTCTTTAGAGCTCTCTTTATCTTTTTCTTATACTAGAAGACTAGGGGGCAAAAACTGAAATGAAAAATATAGCACATTTAATGTTGATAAAATGAAGTAATTTTTAAAGAACAACTGACCCGTGGAGCTCAATACCAACAGATATAATTTTAAAGAGGAGAATGGTAGAATGCAATAAAGTATTTGATGAGTTTATATATAATAAAATCAGTCATACTTAAGACTGGATAAAAACACACTGAAATAGTTACGGTTGCTCCTAAATCAGCAAGGGCTTATCGAGGTTATGAAGAAACTATCCCAATAGATAACTTATTTCCTAATTTTCCACTCTTCTCTGGTGTATGTTGCTCATCTACAAGACTAGAGGAAGCAGAGTTCTCATGTAATTTAGCAATTTATAAAAATCAGGCATCTGTTTATTCAGTCTTTTTCTCAATATGTTTCAAATACCTGATTGGCTGTTGTTTAGACATGAGAGAGAAGAAAGTCTTGCTTATTTTTTTCTAATACATCATTATAATTTAACAACTTTTCTTTGAAAAACAGACATATATATCTTCATGTATATAATTATATGTGCCAAAATTATAACAGGCAACTGCAATATAATTTGATAACATAATCTACCACTAATAATACAAATCCCTAAATTAATTTAGTGCATAAACTTTTACTTAATTATTTCAGCAGACTACTTTTACAGAATTATTCAGCAATGTACAAATGATTATACATTTGTGCTGCTTTAGGTTACTAAACACTATTCCCAGACTAGATTGAAACTAAATTCAGTATGGCATAAAATAGGATGCATTATAATGAATCTGCTACTTAAAAATGGCATCCAAATAAATACAAATTATCTTTTTCTTAATGTGTTTTATTTTACTGGGTCCCCCCCTCCCAGATTCATTCACTGGTTCAGATTTCTAACTTCCTAACAGCATCTCACTACCAGACTGTTGAACTAATTTTAGCTAACAGAAATGAACTTTAAAAGAAGTCTTGAAAGACTGATACTCACCGTGGCTTCATATAGAGATCCCGAGGGCCACATCTTCCTCATCGTCCTTCTAGTGCTCCTCAGGACTTGACTGATATCTTATTAACTAGAAAAAATGAGTTTAGAGGAACTTACATGTGTACTCAGAGACCTCTGTTCACCACAGACATGACACCTTACCATTCTTCTAAAGCCACAGGTTCATATTTAATATAAAGATTAGGGCTTAGCCTTGAATAGCTCTTTAGGTACTTTTGGCAGAGGATAGATCCTTATAATTGATTAACAACTGCTAGCTCATACTTTGTCAAGAAAGTATATTTTTAAATCTCACTGACCAATGACTAAGCCCTTCTGAAAGTCTTGCGTACAGATCAGTGTGGCTGTGGAAGAAATTTTACAGTGCACATAAAATGCAGTGTATGCCCATTTTCAGGTGCTTTACATTTCTGGAACAACATAAAATTGTGCTAAGGTAACTGAGTCAGGACAGTGAGTTCTACCAGTAGATCAAATCTGACTTGACAAGGCCACAAAAGCAATTCTGGAGCTACAACTAGAGTTTATTAGGGTCCCACAGACTATGAGTGAAAACAGTACTTCAAGATTTTGATTTCTACTCAGAACAGAAGCATACTCGAGGCTGCTACATTTTTGGTCTCAACAATTTCTGCTTCATTGCTATTCATCTGTTTATGGGAATAGTTTTTATGATTGGATAATAGAAAAATTCATATGATGGATTAACTGCTTTTTTAAAAGAAAACCTTTTTCATATGTTTAGGTATTTAGACACAAAACACTTAATTACTTATGTGTCAGTTTGTGTGCTTCACCTTGTCATTTTGGAAATTAAGGTTTTAAAATTCTTCAAGACAGTACACTATTACTATAAAAAGTAGAAGGTAACAAAATGTTTATTTTAAATTATAACTCAGATTAAGTAATTTTTCATTGCACTGCAAGTTTCAAGATGACAAATATGAAAATGAAAATCTATGAAAAAAAACTTACACACTATAAATATGTTTGAAAAGCAACGATCTGTTAGATTCCATTTTTACACAACTTTAGTCACAGCACACCTAAAATGCTGTAAATGCAAGTGACTTATTGGTTGCATCTCTACCCACAGTAGTCCAGGAAAAGTATTCTCTTTATATGTGGGCTAGCAAAATGCTCCCAGCATAGAGGGGACCTTTCATCTTATTACCTTGCAATATAAAGTTCATTTTTACCACCACAGCTGTTTCAAAGAGCTTCAATCAGGATTTCACCACCTTTGTGGCCAACGCATTGTGCTGTTCCATACTAAGTGGTAGATCACATGGATGGAAGAAAAGCACTGTAAAGCACCAGCTTAGACACAATGAAGTTTTGCTGGGAAATAATTTACTCGTTTTGTTTCAAAGGGCTGAGGCCACAGTGTGCTGAGGTGGTACTAATGATGTTGTGTAAATTATCTGTATGGAACATTGATCCTCTATTGTGATAAACCAAACTCAGCTGATATATCACAGAGTTGAAAAACAAATTTCTGAATCACAAATGCCCATGTACATATGGTCTCCAACCCATCATTTAATGTTTTCACCTGTTTTTATATACTAATTAATGAAATTAATAAAATTCCCTCTGTCAACTCTTCTATGTACAAATAGTGTTTAAATGAACAGCTGGTGTCTTTTTATTGCGATTCTTACCACCACCACTTTTCTCTTTTGGCAAAAAAGGACATGAAAGAAATGGCAAATGAAATCTGCAAGGTATTGCCAGGCATCACTGTCTGCTGTTACAGAGATTTATTCTATAGCATGCTGAAGAACATCACTTTCATAACAGCACCCCACCTTCTAATCCCGTGCCTCTTTACAAACCCTCCTCCCCCAGAAAACCACATCTGTTTCCTACCGATAGCTTTTAACACACATCCCCTTAATGTCTTCTAATAGGAAGTGGAAACTGAGAGAAGTTCACATTTGCCAGCATTTAAGAATCAGCCTGGGAGCCGTTCCAGCGCTTCCCTGAAAGACTCGCACGTGAAAAGTGGGAAAAGAGTCTTTGACAAGATGTCATCATCAAACAGCCAGAACAACAGCTCTGAAGGTTAGCAGTACAATTTGATCTGATTTCTCGCTTTCATAGTCTAAGGTATCAAAGAGTGTAGGTATATGTGTTTGGTTTTGTTTTAACAGAGAAACAGCTTTGATGATACAATATTTGTTTATTTGGGGTTTTTTTATATAACGGTATATGACACACTAATATGTGGACATACATGAAATCTCTAATTATATAATTGTAATTATAAAGTAATGTGTGCAAGAGGAGATCACTGGCATTACTGCAAAAACAGCTCACCGCATGACTATCTGTTTATCCCCTCGCCCTCCTTTTCGTCTGTTATTCTCTCAAATCCATGCTGGTAATGTCAGATAAAACAATGAATTAATTTCTTCACACACAAACTAAACAATGCACTTGATCATCAAGATGACAATGCAGAATCACAGTTACAAAATCCCAGACTGCTCTCAGTAAAAGAATGCGGTACGCTAATTCATGCAAAAACAGCTTTCCATCTTTTTCTTTTTTTGGACAAATGTCCTAAGCCCATTCAGTATTTTTTGATAAAATATGACAGAGTGGTATCATATGTTTTGAGAATAGGTTCTATATAATTATAATTTCTTAATGTTGTAAAATGTTATTAAAATCTTAATAGCAGAATACTTTAAAGTTTACTCCTGTCATAAATACAGACATAAAAATAAATATAATAAATAAAAATACAGACACCATTCCTCATTCATGAAAAGGCAATAACTTGATTTTCTATTTTGGCTGAAATAGTTTGGATTTGACAATGTGTTTTTAAAATAATAATAATGTAAAGCTTAGTTTTGGTTTTCTACATGTAAATTGCACACATCATCACATTGACAGTAAAGATTATGAGTCATCTCTAAACAGAACTTAAAAAGAGAAATATTCAGTAGTAAAGGAATCAGTTCAGTAGGACACCAAGTGACAAAATACTATTTTTGCTTACACCAATGCAGTGCTAGTGTAGCAACAGGATAAGAATCTTTGGATAAAAGGCAAGATGATAAAACAGGTTACCTCCTAAGTCTCATAAGCCTTGTATTCATAAACTTTGATGAGTTCAGGACAAATCTTGATTTAGAAAATGATTTTAATGGTCTCAATCTCATTCTCTGATTTCATGCACTATCATGACAGTTTTACATAGTTTAGCCCAATACCTATATCTCATTTCTCGTAGAACAGCAGTATTCCTTTAACTTCTGGATTGAAAATACAGTGCTGATTGTCAGAAAATTGTATCATTCCTGTTAGTTCTTTTACTATCATAAGCATAACATATTTATACAACATTGAATGATTCTGTAGCCTGCGGTCTTACCTTTGACTTGAGATTCAAATTTTCATTAAATTTTTTCCTAGTCTCTGCTCCAAGTTTACTACAGATAAGCAAGAGGTGTTTGATTCTGGATCATTACAAAATGTGTTGGCCGGGGTCATATATAGGATTCTTTTTAAAAGAATGAATGTTTCCTTTAACAGCACAGAGTTCTTGTTCTGCACAAGGCATTTAGAAGTCAAGTTGACTTGCCTGTCGAACATTACTTTTATTACCTTCCCCTGTTAATTTTCAAAATTAACTCTTTAATTTGATCCTAATCCTGATCCTAATACTGATTATCTGTAAACTTAATCTAATCTCACCATGGGAAACCAGGAGTAACTATAGTGAAAAAAAGTGTAATCCTATTGTTTAAAAACTGAGTGATAGTAGAATCTATTCTGCTTTCTTCAGAGTTTTATAATTTAGATGCAAGCATGCTCTCTGAGCTGAAATATGACATTAGTTTTGAGACCTAAAATTATATTGATACTTGCCCAGTTTTACTCGTTGTTTGCAAAGGGAACTCCACCTGCAATAAAATGTATTGAAATGCAAGCATTTTACAAAAGACATGGAAAACGTTATTATCTGAAAGTCCCATCTTTTTCTTCCCATAAGGTTTAGAATACCCAGGTCTATTCGGCAATTCTATTCTATAACCTGTGCTTAATTGTTATTCCAACATCCTGTATGGTACAGAGGAAATAATTATTATTTAATGTATTTATGGACTTGCAAAACATTTTCCAGTGTGACTGTTTCGTAAAATGAACAGAATGTTTAACTCTTTCTATGTCAGAGCAAGGCTCTTAAATGAATATATGTCCAAAATAGAAGATTACTGTGATACTTGCATCAAATCTGAAGAGAACTGAATCTTTTCAGAACTACAAAGTGAGTTTTTATATAATTGTGGTCTTACTGCTTCTCATACCATAGTTGCTAGCAGCATATACTGGAAATTTTGAATGAACTCTCCAAGTTTTCTCTTTCAATGTTTCTCCAAGACTGTGCAATCCTGAAGCAGGATTTATAGATGTATAGATTATATTGCCAGATCAATATAGTTTGGGCTAAGAAATATATTTCAAAACTCAGGGCAGGGCAAGAAGAGTTAACTAGCTTAGTATATGCTACAGTCTGAGTTGAAATCTAAGCTCTAAGCATGGTATGATCTAAGCACTATAATTTTAGATCTGGTTTAGACAAACCTTAAAACAGATACAGATATTCTGAAGCTGTCTTGTACCCAGATTTTTTATTTAAAAATTAGAAGTTGCTAGTGCAAAAGCTCATTATGGGTAACAGTAACTATGCAAAGGTATCACTAATGTTTCACGGCTGTGTTTGTTGAGCTCTGTTTCACAGGAGTTGATTGTGGACAATTAGAAACTCAAATAGATGGTCATACATCTCAGAGACAGAATACAAGGAAGTTAGGTCTGTAATATATGGAAAGCTGGTGTAAAATTAAGTATGTGGTACTTATGACTTACATTGTTGTTGTGATACTAAGTCAAGCTTTGAGCCATGGAAGAACCTGTCAATAGATAGGTAGGTATACAGGCTAAAAAGTGAAAGAAAAAAGAAATCTTTCTCAGGCCACAATGAATGATTCATTGTATGGACAGCATGCCCTTTTGCTGTTCCTAACCTCCAGAACCAAGCAAGTTTGCAAGAATTGCATTATCTGGGAAGGTGATGAAGACCATAAAGATTTAGATTGTTCAGATTATGTTGTTTTTAATTTCCACAGAAAGACAGACTCCAAATAATGCATGTATCTACCATGCTTTTTTTCCTTGGAACCTCTACAGGAAATCTATTTTTCAGACTTTAAATACAGTCATTTGTAGTTAGTGTTTTTTTAATGGATGGGTGTTCATTTCGAAAGGATTACATGAGAACAGAAATACTCCTGTAATCTAGTCTTTTTTCGAATGATGTACACTATGTGTAGAATTAGGAATTTGTACATTTTGGGGGCATTCATTATTTTAAACAGTTAAAAAAATGCTTCTAAGCTGCGCCTCTCAGCTAGGATCAGACTATTTTCTATCTTGACTATTACTTCAACTAGTTTACTGTTTGGTGAGTAAGTGATTACATTTTCCATTAATATCATTTCCTTTCTGAGAATTTTCTTCAACCCAAGGAGGACACTACAACCAACACTAAAAGCTGATGTAGATCAGGGATGAATTCAGCCAATCTTTTTGTGCAGTTTATATTTCTTTTGATAATTAACCATCTGGAAGCAAGCTCTTTTTCTGATGGTGTCTATTTATAAATGCTGTAGCATTTCAGTCAGTGTCACTTCAAACTGCTATCACTACAGAACACAAAACACCTTAAATGTCAGCATAAATAAAATCAGTGTCCCTGCTACATTGAAGAAGGAAGCTAAAATTGTTAAGTAGGTTGTAAGTTGTGATAACGCTTTTTTTTTTTTTTTTTTCCTTTCTTACATCTTTCACACCAGAAAGACCATTCAGCGCATAAAGATGAGGGGTGGGTTTGGACTGAGACTGCCTATTAAGTCGACACACCTACAGAATAGCCACATCCTGCCCCTCTAATGAAGCTTTTCCCACATTGTGGAGTGGTGAAAGAGATACTTGAAGAGATACAAAATAGGTTCCCCCTCTGCTTACAACCTTGGAGCAGATATTTGCAAGCTTCAAGCAGAGATTAGTAGGTGGATGATAGAGTTCCCTTGAAAGATGGGTCACAGGAAAAAATAGTTTGATAAATGTGGCTCTGTTGTTTTGACTAACAAGTGCTCTATTATATTTTTAACAATTTCTTCCTTCTGTGGAGATTTCAGTGACTTGCTATATAATCTTAATCAAATCGCTCAATCTCACTCTCTTCTTCAGCTTCTTGTTCGGTAAAATAGGGATAATAATCCACACTCACACATATAACAGAATTAGTGATCTATCCATGTGTTTCCTTCTGAGTACTTGCACTCATTACTGGAGACTGTTAACACTGTAATTAAATGCAGTTTTTAAACAAACAATCAGAATCAGCTCAGGAATGGAAGAACAGTCAAACATGAACATTATGTCATTAATACTGCAGAGAGCAAAGAATGAAGTGACCCAAAGTAACCAGGCTGGGTCTACTTCTTCCATCTCAATGAAATCTCCAGCGATAAGATCAATTTTAGTCAACTTTCCTTGAGACACATACTATATATATTTTATGACTTGAATAAAAGTTTCATCTTGGTGAAATGAAGCAACATGAGGAAAGAAAATATGATACTTGTTTGAACCTAGTCCCAGACGCACATCAACTTACTGTTATAGTCACTGAGTCAGAGCAGATTCCCAAACTGCATTTGGAGACTGCTTGGAATTTCAGGCTGAGAGAAGTTTACTATTCTGAGAAATATGCGTGAAAGGGCTATTCATTATGTTTATCACAAGGCAAGTCATAAATCTACATCTTGTAATACCGTAAGAGGCTCCTATGCATTTGTAATGGTTACCTGTTAGTTAGCTAGTTTGATTTCAGTTACATTGTAATGCAGAATTTAAGTAAAATTACATCATGAGATAATAGTAAAGATGAAACACAACCTGAAAGAATACTGTTTTTCTAATATCTTGGACTGAACTGAACATTTAAATCATATGTCTAATCATAAGTGAATACGTGCATTGTTCAGCTACATTTCAAGAATGTAGAGTTCAACTCTTATAAGATAAAAACAATTATTTGCTGTCAAAAGGAAAAAGAAGTTTCAGTTTTAGTGAATCACAAGAAACAATTCGTTCTTGGTTTTATTGTCATGCTGTAGCTAAGAAAAGTGTTTTAAAAAAAACCAATCCTTTCAACCATTGAGTCCTTACTACAGACCTTTATTTTTCTTTGATCCTGCCACTGCTATCCTACATCTAGGAGCTTCTAGAAATTTAGAAATTACAATAGGAGAATATTCATTCTAAAGTCATAGCAAATCTCTTATTGACCTCAGGGCATCTAGGACTTGACTTCACCCTAGGTATGTAAAACAATAGATTACCTGTGTAATAGCATGAAAAGACTTGTTTGCTTTCCCAAGGAAATTAATAATCCATCTGTATAGTATCAACCTATGACTGACTCCACTCTTTTTTTGATCAGAAATGTTCAGACTGCATGTTTAGCAATTCTGAAATCTAACAGATCAAAAGGAAGAGTAAATTTCAGTGAGCTTCATAGCTAATACTGTCATTACCTGCTTTGTATGTAAATTACTGTGACAGTCAAATATCTCTGCCATGGTCTTTTAAAGGAGGAGTGACAGTTTCTCTGGTTATCAGTACTGAATCATTTATCACTTAAAACCACTACTGTAAACATAGGTCTAGTTTGAAAAAATAACTCTGTACATATGGTATCTGAAGTGCTATGTGTACTTCCTTCCAGTAACTTACAAAAAAATTTTGCCCTCTTCTTTTTAAGTAGCTATTTTCTTCAAATGTTAGGCCTCTAACCTCAGCTTTATTGATACTCAAGATGATGTCCTATTTTGGAAATTACTATCTGTTTCGCTGGTCTTCTTTTACCACAGTAACTTTATTTTATTCACACACACGTAACTAACAGGAAATCTGTATAAGCAAGTTTTGGTTGATGACTACACTCAGAAAAATAAGCCAGCTCTGTGGGTTTGACAAAACTGAAAAGCCTTTTGTCACTAAAGGCAGCAGATGAGATTATGAAGCAAATAAGAGGAAGAATATTTTTAAGAACTTTCCACTTTTTAGAATCCAACTGTATTCTGTGACCCAGGGAGAAAGAGGCCGGAGAAAAATGGCCCCTCTCAGTAAGTGGGAAGCCACCCTGTACACAAGACTTAGGGTATATAAGCCTCACAGCTTTGGTAATATTGGCTTAAAGAGTTTCTCTTTCTCTTTTTTTCTTCTCTCACACTTGAGCCTGTCACAGCACTGAATGATGTTGCCTCTCATTTGTGCTGTCATACCAGTTTGTCAGGGCATATTGTGAGCCAGATCTGTGAACTGATCCGGATCAGGAAAAAACGAGCAAACTAACCAAAAAAGAAAAAGAAAAAAGGCTTATTTTTAACTTGAATCAGTTCACTCAAGGCCACCGTTTCAATTTGTAGTGTGGGTCTTTAGATGGTTGTGCCAGCACAACTGAGAGGATGGACTGCTGCTGCCCAGGAGGGAGGGTGAGCACCATACATGGATAATCCTGAAGTTACCACTGCTGCTGAAAGCCTGGCGTTGTGAAACCATGCCTTTATTTCCAGAGTCAGTGAGTTGTAGCCTCAACAAAAACTGTTAAAATAATACAGCTTTGAGACGACAGAGCTCTGTTAATGATATTTAGGTCTGTATCTGAGGAAGAAACACACCCCTGTTCAAAGGGACCTTGTCACAACAGGACTGACATGACCGAGGAACTCTTAGGGCTAAAACTCTCCTAAATTGCAAGTAATTTCAATAAACTAGTGCTACCTTTCCATTGACTAGAGGTGCTATTATTATCAACTTTTATTTACTGATCTATTTAACATAGACCTGATCATGTAGCATAAAACGTATTTGTAACTAAAATAAATAGTATTTAATTTGGGGAATACTACAGCTTTAGGCTATGTATCAGGTTGAATTGTTATCTGCATAGTCTGCAACAAGATTTTTCTGCATGCCTACTATGAACTGGAAAAAACTGATGGGCTTAAGTCAGGTTCTATCACCAAAAAAAAGGAAAATATTGAGAATGGCATGTTTTATGATTGTTTTATTAGAAAACAGTTTATAAGAGGAAGTTACTGTAAACAGTAGGATTCTCTCTGAGGAATCTGAAGTGTAAGTTAATTCAATTTCTCTTTCTTCTAATGCAGTAGCAACATTGTTTTTAGTGAATAAGACTGTCAAGCTGAAATTGTATCAGCTAAATTAGTCAGTATGACAGCAATAGACATGATGCAGTGCATACATATCCAGTACCTACAAACTGTAGGCAAATACTGAACATGACAAAATGACATAAGAATCTGAAACACAGTTGATTTATTTAAATTGCAGCTTGTTGCTGAAGTTTTACAAAGCCCATACTAACATAAGTTCTTTTTCTGATGCTGTGCTTACAGTAACCATTTTGCTCATTTGATCAAATGAGGCACACACTATTGCATACCTATTTTGTCCAATGCCCTGTTTGAAAATCTGTCCCAGTACAGCTTATAAAAGAAAATCTTCACTAAAGTCATTTACAGCTAGTCTATGTTGGTCTCTAGGGCTGCAGGGCTTTATAGAAAGTTATTTGCATTTCAAACGACTTACACTAAACACTGATTCAGAGAACTTAAATGTTACTGGGAACAATTAATTACTTGAAATAAACTTGTTTAATTGTTAACCAATGGGCTGAATCCTGAGTTGAAGGGGATTGCTTTTGCAAAAGGATAATAAAGTGGAATAACAAACTCACAACCTTGCAAGTAATGTAAAAATGACAAGCAAAATTGTTTGATGTACTGGAATGGAAGATATGATAAGCTTAGTTTCACTCTTTAATAAAAATGTTATTTTTCATGTGATAGATTTGTCTGGTGTGATATTCCTGTGAATTAACACAAGCTGATGAATGTAAAGACTTATAGGCCTTTGCAGTTAATGGGCCTTACCCTCTGTCTGTAATTTGCTCATCTTACAACTCCATCAACTTCGGTGGAGTTATTCTTGATTTATGTGGCTGCAAATAAAGCAGAATCTGGGAGAATATTTGGAGTGTTTTGTTAGTAATCCAGAGCAGAGGTTTATATTTAATCTGAAACATCTAGAGAAATGGTATGTCAGTGCATAGTACCAATTCACTGACCTATCCATTAGTAAACTCAGAATTAGTTCTGAATTAATCCTTTCTGGCATTTATTTGCACAAGATGTATAACTTTCTTTTCTGCAGTAATTTTATCTTGCCAAATTTGACAAATTTATCATTAGCACTTCTTTTGTACGCCTTTCTCTGGCCACCCAGTGCTTCAGCCAACTTTTTCAGAACTTTCCTTAAAAACGTTTAGACAAGCTTCAGACTGCTTCCTATCACACCTTTACAGCCATTTATATTTCTCCTTCTTTTCTACATATCTTTTTCTAACTTCAGTCTAACAAAACCAGAAAGATGAACACATGATTAGAGCTTTTCTAATATAAAAATAAATAAATTTACTAATTTTTGCCATTTTGTGTATGCTAAAATTTACAAAGAGTAATTTATGCAGTATTCTATGGGTATACATGAAAAGCAGGACTTATCTGCAAAGCAGTAACATTTGCAAATTCTGCAGTAACAGTTAAGTTTCTTTGGAAAGATGGTAGTTTTATTTTTATTCTTAGTAAAATTCTAACTATTTGTATGTTCAGTTCAGATAAGCATCTTTAATCTGAATACTTATCTAATATTAGGCAGAGTTTTGATGGCAGAGTTTGCTCTTTCTCTGCATGTCAAGTGCATTGCTTTATAGAACTGTGTGTTTGCTTATTCCGATAACCTAATCACTCTCTCGTTTCTAGCTCATTTTCAAGCCATTGTTACCTAACTGAGTAAAATCCACCAGCTCAAAGAGACTGGCGATTTTCAAACATATTTTTCACATGCCATGGTGGTGATAGCAGCTCCACCTCTCTGTTGCGGGTCTGTGCATTTCTGTGGCCCTCTGGAGCAATAAAGGCAGCAACTGTTGATCACAGTTGCAGAAGGTGACTTTTCATTATTTGGCCACTATATGAACATATCTTCTGGGAAAGGAACAGGGTGCTAGTTGCAAGTGTTCAGTAGTTATATAGGTTTATCATGCTCACTGTTCAAACCAAATACCTGATCTTTTCTCAGGTTTAACTTTTAGCCATTAGTTCTCTTTTTTCTTTTTTTTCCTACCAAATTAAAGAGCTCTTGAACAATTGCTCATTTCTTCTTGTAAGGATGGTTATACATTTTGATCAAATCACCCCCCACCCTTCTTTTCCATAAACTAGATATAGTAAGCTGTCATCTTATTGCATTTCTCCAGCTTGGAATATTTTTTGTGGCTCTTCTCTTTATCCCCTCCAGCTTTTCAACATCTTTCAAAAATCATGGCTGTAAGGACCGTAGGTTTTTTTTTTTCCCTCTCCTTCTAAACTCGCTTAGTTTGAGGACTCTCTTTGTCCTTCCTAACAAGAGAAGTAAATCCTCTATTCCATACCTTCTTGGCTCTGATTCTAAATGGGGCAAAGTGTGTTTCAGAAGCATTTTTTTGGTCCACCAGGAATAACAAAGAATATGAACTACATAAAAATGCGTCAACAATTCATGGCTCTTACATATGAAGCTTTTTCTAAAAATGTGACAGACCCATAGGGGATAATGTTTTTCTAAGCTCCTGTGAGAACCATAATAACCCATTTTGCATTCAGACAGTCATATGAGAGGTAAATTCCCTGTAGACTCATTTGAGTACTTGAAAGCATTGGTGAAAACTCTTCCAGTGGCTGAAGTTAGGCAGTGAAATGTACACCTATGCACTTGAATAAATATTCAGGACAGGAAAAGCATAACATTAATGCTGAGCCACAGATCACTTCTTCCATCACCACGAGTTTTAAACTTTCCATAGCAAATGATGATATATTCAATGCTTTAACTTTTCAACAAAGCAAAATTCTAAAACCACTAAAATGTTATGGAACTTTTTGCTAAATGTTGCAATTATGCCAAAAACATTTTTACCTATAAGAGGTATCAAATAACATTTACAGCAAGCTCTATGGCTGAGTACCAAGAACTTCTATTGTCTCCACTGAAAAACAATGAAGACAATGGTTGTACTGCTGTTTAACCTATCATAAAAACACAAAGAAGCCCATAAGGGATAGCTACTTTAGTTAGATCATTGAAAAAATAGCAGAAAAACAGAATTCTCCAGTCCTATTACGTGTGGAAGATTTGTCACGCTTTATATAATTGATACAAGTTATTATTAATAAAACAATTACATTCTCTGAAATAGATACTCTCATATGAGTCCCACATGACAAAAGAAAACTCACAGAGTTTACAGCCTTTTCTTGGCATACCTCACCTTAGTAAACATAAGGCCCTTGTTATGAAACATTTCATCACAAGCACACATATATCCCTGAAAGAAAGAATCAGAAAATACCACACTTTCAGTTGTCTTAGGGAAAAAAGATGAATGATCAATAGCTTAGAGCATTTAGTCTGTCATAACATCACAGAGAGCTTCACATTATAAAACAACTAGCTTTTACAGAGAAAGTGCTTTTCCTGTTTTAAAGTTAACAAGAGAATAGTCTTTATTACCTTTTCTCCCCAGGTGGCTAATCATATGTATCTATTAAAATGTTTTTTTAAAGCAGTCCATTAAATTCATTGGCCCCAATTCAGCAAGGAATTTAATCACACATCTAGCTTTAAGCACATGAGTATTCCCATTGTGCTTAATGGAACTAGTCACATGCTCATAATTAGTGAGAATCCAAGAATCCCTTGTTGAATCAGAACAATACCAAGAAAGCTTTTTAACTCATAAACAGTCTTTGAAAATTAAAACAATGGCTAATAAATACCCTGCTGGTAGTAGTTAGCATTACATTATTCCATGTGTCTTTAAAAATGAACTAACTGACATGGTTGGGCTATAGTGGACTATCCTTCTCTGTTTCAGAAGTATTTTTTTTAACCTTTCCATTGCTCTGGACAGATTTGGTATAACATACAGAGTTTTTACTTGAAGGAGAGCAATTTTATCTTTCTTCTGACTCTCTAGAAATCTTTTGGTGTTTCCTTCCAGCTGACATGCACTGATTCTCACTGCTCCTATTAGAGTTTTCTTTTTTAAACCGTAGCAATTCTTTCACTGATCATTGTTGCATGCAAGATACAATTGTCCTGCATGTGATAAGCATAATGCAACAGAAGAATATTCTCATATGATTTATGAGTAGGATCAGGTGAAAATATTAAGAAGCTGACTAGGTTTACACTGAAGGCCAAACACTCTTCTATGCGTGTCTGCTGATTTTTACTGAAAACTAGAGTTGCTAGCATATCTACAGGCATAATTTGACTTTGAACACCTATGCCAGATAATTAGTCTTACAGTGAATAGGCAGAAAGCCTAGATGTGCTGTAGACTCGTTCCTTCTTTGGTGAGATGCAACTTACCTGGCATTCTGCTCCATGACAAGTGAACAGATACCATTTTGGAGAGTCTCCTTTATTGCTGCATTTCATAATTTTACTTCTAAACAGTGAAGAAAATGGTGACATTTTTGATCTGTATGTTTTACTTCTGTTGTCAGCTGCTGCCTTAATAAAAGAAAATAATAATCAAAAGTGAGACAATGTAGGTAAGAAAAAATCTGATTGACTGAACATGTGTTTGTGTCATGCATATATATAAAACAAAAGGACACTGTAAGATGGCCTTTACAGATAGGCTTCCAGAACAAGGAGTTGATTCTGCCAAAGACTATACAGGCCTCAGACCCTAAAAATAGCGACCAAGTTCCATCCTATACATGTGGGGATAAAATAAAATCAGCTGTCCCAATCTACTTGCTCCAGAAAGGGAGAGGTGCACGCTTCAGTGGAGCTGGTCTCCACTAAACAATATATTTCAGGGGACTGGGAACTTTGTCTTAAAAATTGACAGAAAATTTGCTAGGAGAGGATTTGTAAAGAATATTTTTCCTTCTAAAGAGAATACCAGTTCTGTAAATGCTGTTGGTTAGCACTGAATGGTAGAAAAGGTAAGTGCATCCTAGTATGTTTGTGGTGTTTTATTTGTATGTTGTGAGACAGCTGAGACAATACGAAGAGAAGTTACTGATTTCTTAGCAAAATTGTGGCTAACAAGTTGATTTGCTTAATTTAAGGGGTCTGCAAATCATCAGCAAGATGAAAAGCATAAATGACCTGTATAAACACATAAATACAATGTTAATTCAATAATCTGTAATTGAATTTATATTTTAATAAAGAGTGTACAAAAATAATTCTTCCATTCAAGCCCTATCACTGGTTAAAATGTTCATAAGGAAAATATATTTCAGGATCAAAAGTTACTGCATAGTGCCCCAAAACATATATGCAGGTGAAAAACAAAATATTTAACAATAAGCAGTATATAGAAAGAGGTCTTTCATGAATATATATCTCTAACTTTGAGGGGAACTTCTCCTGCTTAAAGATTTAAATATCTTATGTTCTTAGACAGACAGTGCCAGTTGGATATATCAGCTCTAATTATAGCAACTTTGAGAACATTGGGGAACTAAATTATCTTAAAGAAACAGTGCCTTATTTGACAAAATACTTTATCTTCTTTTTTTTTTTTTTTTTTATGGAGCTTTCTGAAATACATCCTTTGAGGAGATATGTATGAGCTGGTATTTGTTTCAGGCAACCATGGTCTGGTATTTAAATACTAGAGGTTAAAATCCATAGTCAGGCCTTTTAAGATGCAAAATTTAAATGACATTCTTATGATATTGTACTTTTAAAACTACACAACTGGAAAACAAAATTTAACTTACATGGCATAATTTTTATCTCTGGTAATGTCACATCTGTTCAGTGATTTATGAAGCATGACTTGTTTCAAACAGATACTAACATAGAACAAGAAAATATTGCTTAACAGTGGGATTTTAGTCAGTAATGTTTCTTAGTATTTTGCTTAATATTTTTGAAATAACATTACCTCTCCTTTAGTTGGGAATAAAATTCCTAATGTGAATCCACATGTATATTTTATGTCAGTGCATGATCATCTTTTTGAAAAAAGATTTGAAGACTGATACTAAATACTGAAATTAGTTTCTTTTCAAATCAGCATATGTGGTTTACATTTTTTCTTCGCTCTATCATGTTATGTAGTTACATTTTTCTTCAGAATTATTTACTATTAAGTTAAGATTTAGAGCTTGCTCATTTGAGTCAGGACTTGCTCTGTCAGTTAAAGAGCTTTGCCCCTAATTGTACTACACTGAGTAATAGACTCTGCAGGAACATTCAGAAATGACATGCACACACACACACAGGTGCTCTAGTTCATCAAGTATTTTAAGGCCATTACCATGGCTCTCTGTGGATAAAAATAGGCATGCTTATAGTGAAAAGGTATGCTTAGATATCATATATAGACTAGGGGGGTAGTAATTTATAAATGACATACTGCTGTGATTTAAGAATTTTGACTGCATCATTTGGGTTGGAGTAAACTTAACTGACACTGTGTTGTTTTCTCTCTTACTGAGAATATTTGTGACATACTTTGACATTTAACTGAATTATAATTTGGCTTTTCCTAGTCCTGAAACCAATAAAAATTCTTCAGTAGAACTCCAATGTAAACAACCACTTCTAAGTTTGCATTTTTGTTCTTAGAAATTAATTGATATATATATATATTTTACAATGAATTAACTCCTCCAGTGACCCAAGGATATGCAGGCTACGTCTACACTGAAACCAAAATATTCAGATTTAGTTGTTTAGAACAATGGGATCCAGGTTGCTAAGTGTCACGGGAATTCAGATCACTCTTTTAGCTATTTAAATGTGTTTTGTGGAATTTAAGGTGTACAGCTCAGTACATGCTTACCAGTCTGACTCTGCCCTATGCTGAATATAACATTTGGCATTAAAAGGAGTTGCGTATTTTTTCCAGTTTGTTTTCCTAATCTTTTTTATATAGAGAATAAATTTGCAATTAAATGAGTGTAGAAGTTATTTCTTTTGGAAGACCTTATAATGGCCAGTAAATAGTTCATTCATAATTTCCAGAAATTTGAAAGAAATAAGACAGCACTGAAAAATTATCAAGGTTATCTGAAATGTCTAATATTAAAATTTTCTGTTGGTCATTGGCAATCCAGTAAAATATTAAAGGTTTCTTGTGCAATTAAAGTATCTAGTCTTCAGCCAGTGAACTATTTTAACTCTCAAAAGTAGCATGTCATCAATTTAGTAAAGCCAATTGATCTTCCAAGTACATGAATTCTATAGGTAAAATATTGGTAAAATGCTTAGAACTTGTTCTTATCTTTTATTTGAACCAGAACAATGAAATCTTATTGTATGATTTCTGGGAAGTCCTATGTATACTGTTCTTTGTTTAGTCTTGCTAAAAAAAGTCTTCTCCGAGGGCCTCCATTTTTCATATTTGCTTTTCACTGTTTTTAAAAATAGACATCTTCAGAGAAAAGGAAATTTGATCTTTTGAATTATGAAATCTAAAAATAAAAAGGGTGGTACATATAATTTTAACTCTATCATCAAACTCTGTCATTTTAACTCTATCTAATCTACTTACCATCTATATTTTATGATCTTTTCATGATGCCGCATTATGGGGTACCTGTCACTTTTCATTTCTGGAACTGCCTTAACTTTGATCCAAGAAGTATAGCAAGTGCTTCATGAGTCAAAAGTTGAGACATGCAAAATTGCTCATACAAAAGAAAATGACCAAATTCTTCCAAGTGAGAGTATGAAATACAATAAAAGTGTCTGAAAAGGCTTACTTTTGGAGGTTGTTGCACTAGTCAAAGACCTGACGGTATTACTGACCAGATTTAAGTATTTATCCTGTTGTCTTAGAAAAGTGATCTAAAACTTGTTCTCCCATGTTTAGAAAGCAGTAAACTACAAGGGATTCTGTTCTTCAAGTGCATGCACTGTAATCTGGTATAGACTACTAGTGGCTCAGGGGCTTCCAGACATGGAGGAACATTTGTGGCTTAATGTGTTGTTGCATTGTCAAGACCATGTTTCAGATCTAACCTGTGCAGGAACCAAGATAGCAGACAAACAGTAGCAGACCAAAGCAGGACTGTGACGGCCTGATGAGGGCAATAGTGATGCACCTGTAATTACTAGTGATTTTGGTGGTCTATGTGGCACCCACTGAGACCAGTCCTGTAAGTCATCTAGAGTTTCAAAGTAAAGACTAGAGAAACCTCAGAGTAAAAAAAAAACCCAAAACAAAAACAAAAAACAAAAACAAGCAAAGCAAAACCCCAACCCCTTCCCCCACTCCTTCTCCCTAAAAAACTATTTAATATTGTAACATGCTATAACATCATGGTCAGTTTTGGACTCATCCTACTCTCATGAATCCTGAGATTTGTCATACTCGCTAAGCAAACAGGATATGGGGTTAAGGCAAGTACACCCACTATTTTCCCATGTCGCTACAGAAGGACCTAAACAAGAATATGGCAACAGTCATCTGAACGTGGAATTTTATGAGGATTGAAATAGATTTGCTTTGTCACAGCATTTATTTCTTCTGTTCTTTAACTCCCTCAATTATGTAGAGAAAATACTCTTATAATGGAGAAGTCCTTAAAGAATTTAATTCATGAAATAACGGTAGTAACTCTGCTACACTGATGGCCATCAGGTTAGTTGAGGGCAAACAGAAGCCAGTAGATTTTAGTCGCTTTTCATTTGAGCAGTGAAGTGTTTACTTAGTTTTTCATACCCATCAAGCAGATGAGGCTATTCAGTTTATTTACCACAAATTAGTGTCAGTGGTAGAAATGATCTTACACATTACAGCTCTAATTCTGGGCAGATTAAAAGATGCACAGGATAATCCTCAACTCTACCTACTGTGGAGATGTGATCTAGAAAACAGATTGCAGGACTTCCCACATCAGACCATGGGAGGGATGTTACATGAAGTTCCAAGGAAGGAGTTTACATTATTTTGGAGTGCAGTTGGGCTATTTTATGAAGTAGGAAATCAGTTTTCATTCTCAAACACTGCTTTTTACAGCTCTACAGTAAGAGAACCATCTCTGGCAGAAAGCAGAACTGGCCAAAAGCCCCAAACGTGCTTGTTCTGCTTTCCATGAAAACAGTTTTGCAGTGTAATTTTCACCTGCCCATGTATCCTTCTGAGGCTTTTGCTGATGCATCTGATTGCATTGTGGGAGGCTCACAAGTTCAAAGCCTGCCTTCTATTTTTATGCTTTTATGTGAGGTTTATTCCCAGTCTTTCATGACTTCTGAGTTCTGGTATTATAATTACTCAAGTTACATCTTTAAAGTCTGTTTCCTCTATTTTTAAATATGCTAAATAAAAAACAAAGGAATGAAAGTCTTGTGTAAGCACTGATATGCAAATTGGCCCAGGTTGCTGCTCTGTAATTGCAATAGACTAGTCAGAATACATGTTCAAATATCATCACATTTCCATTTCCACATACGTACCCTATTTGTTTAGTGTAAACACACTGGCTGCCATATGAGGCAGACCTGACTGCAGGTATTAAATGGTCTGATTATATAGGTCTCATCTCAGCAACTATATTTTTGCTGCTGCTTAAATAGAAGCATTTTCTTCCAGGAGACAGACAAGGCACTTCTGCGAATTCAGTGCAGGAAGAAATTCCTTCAAAGTCCTTCACAGGCTAGAAACTCATTTCAAAACAATACGCTTAAGTTTTGCACTTAAAAGCTTCTCCCTCTGCAAATCCATGTCCCTGTCATAGAAAAAGATGGCAAATATTTTTAACTGTCTGTGCACCAGTTAGAAGAAATAGTTTCAATTCGCTGATTTGGCACAAGGTTTTGCACTTCTTTTGGAGGCTCATTTAATTCCTCTGAGCTTCAGCTTCCTGTCTGTAAAATGGTACTTCTCTACCTCACTAGGGAAGATAGGCAAGAAGGCTGTATACATAAATGTTATGAAAGACTGTGATGTATTTATGAAATATGCAATGGGTAAGTAACCCAGATAGATATTCAATTTATATCATGATGATTTTTTAAAATAAATTATAATGAATATAAGAATAACTTAGTACCCTAATTATACTCACTGAAAATTCTTGAATATTATCTGTACTTGTAGAGAGAAAAACAAAAGTATCATTTTTTAATACTTTACTTTTACTTTAATACTTTTTTTAATACTTTAAGGACCTGAAAAGTGAAAGAGGGAGAAAAAAAACCAAGCCTGTGCTGCAACAAAGTGACATAGCACACCTACAACAAGCAGACAGGATGTGAGCAGTGTCAGAATATATAAAGCGTATGGGTAGCCTTTCATTGGTTAGCAAAAAACACATATTCATGTATTTGACCCTCCTTCTCTTTTTGGAAATGGATTTAAGGTTTTAGGTTTGGGTACTTACTGGCTTGGACTACCTATAGGTTGAATATTTTAGTCTGTCTCGTCTCTGTAATGTGAGTGCATCAACCAGTACAAATCCTTTCCCTGTAGTCCTCTGCCTGACTACACCACTATTGCAGGATTAAATTATACAGGAATAGAAAAAAAATCAGAAATCTTAACTTTAAGAAAGATAGGTAGGATTAGATGATTTTTAAGAGAAAAAGAATACTCTCTTGTACACGCTCAGAAAGGATTTTCTATTGCTTTCACAGTTGTTGTGCTCCTAAATTCAGTTGACATCATTTCTTTTTTTAAAGTATGGCTGTTATATGTTTCAGTTGCAGTGGTATTTTGGTCAAACTGATCATGACAAGAGCGAGAAGCATTCATGTAATTTTTAGCATCTCCTTGAATCACACTCCAGACATGCAGTTTCTTCTCGTGTAATGTATGAACATTATCTAATACCCATTTGGGATGATGACTAATTATGTTCAGCTCCCTGCTTGGAGCTCTTTCAGCAGTGGGCATAGTAAAATCTTATACAGAGTTCAAATCATTTAGAATTGCTTATAGAAAGTACATCCTAAGTTCTTCTGTGCCTTATTTCCATATTTTATGCTTTTATTGGGATCAAACTTCCTCCTACTGTGGTTAACTTTCTCCAAACAAATACACAAAAGACAAAAAGGGAGGAAATGCCTAGACTGTTCCTTCCTCCCTCCTTTTTCCCTTTGTTCAAGTCAGTAACTTCCTTGAGACATTCAAAGAAATATATATATATATATTTTAATTTTAGAGACAATTTAGTTCAGCTAAAGCCTGCTTCTGTAATCTCAGAAAAATACATCTGCAAAAAAAAAAAAAAAAAAACAAGACAGGTGGCAGCAAATTTTCTCAGTCATATTATGCAAAGACAAGGAGAAATGTAGATGGATTTAGGGAAGATCAGGGTGCTCTGATATGTGCAGAATGAGCACAAGGGTTAAAAAAGTAGATTCTGGTGACTTTACTAAAAATATATGTTCCTGAAGTCTTAAAATTCCCTCCCTTCCCCAAAAGGAAGGGAACATCCTGTTTACAGAAATTCAGTGTTATTCAACCCAACTTTACATACACTATAGAAAAACCTTGGCAGGACAAGCGGAATTTCCAGCCTGTGGGATTATATTAAATCTGTTCTGCCTCCAATTACAAATGATAGTGATGGTCACAACATATTTCCTTTATCTTCACCTGAAACAAGAAGGAAAAATAACCCTTGACACTAAATTTAAGGCATCTCTCTGGGTGTACAGAATTCTTTTAACGCACTCATGTGAATGTGAAAAGCAGCAAGAACAAATAAGTCAGTGCTGCTCTTTCAGGAGTACCCCAGACTGCTATCTCCACATTCTCTGCAGATGCTCATCTATAAGTCATAACATACCTTCATGTGATCATTTTGAAGAATACAGTTTGGCCTTAATTCTGCTTTGTATTATGTGGTCATGCTTAAGTTTCCTCCTTTTGCACAGCCATGCAGAAGCAAAGCACAGTCATATATACTGATGCATGAGAACTAGCCCGGAACTAAGAGATTTTTTCCAGTGGTATTTGTAAAATTACTGTAGCAATTGCTTTATTTCAATTTTTTAATTTTTTAATTTATTAAGAAATTATGTTCATGTAAATAAGACACTCTTCAGTGAAGCTTGACTGCAATACCTGATGGATGCAGAAACAGAACAAATGACCAAGATTACTACTGTCTGTATTTAGAAAGGCAGATGCTTTAAATGGAGTGACAGCAGACAGCCCATGCAAAGGTTGGAACAGTTTTATGCAAGCAATGAAGTCACACACCTCATACTCATAGCTAACACATGAACATGGACTACATTATCCTTGAGTTCATATATTGGCTAGATTAGTGTTTGAAATTGTAAAGGGCTGTATAGTGCTATACGTCTGTTAAATATTATTTTCTATGCCTGTTCTGTTTTGTCACATAACGCTAACAGGACACAGATAATTCATGGCTACTGTAATTGAATTCAGTGTTATATATGATAACTGGTGTTGCTTACAGGTACTATGTTCAATTCCAAATTTCTTTTTCAAATAAGATTTCCCTGACTTCACTGGGAGAGTTGCTGAAGTTCATTTTCAGTAAGTTCTTCCAGAATTAGCCTTTAAACATTTTAACATTAGCACCTAAATAAACAGTTTAAACATTATTGAGGATTTCTTAATGTTAGTTTCCACGTTGTGGAAATACTGTTGTTGAAATCAAATGACGGGCCTCCTTAAGGCTCCAGTTCTCTAGTGATCCTCCACAAACCTGGCTAAGACTTCTTAAATTTTCTGAAATTGCAGTTTCAGAAGCATTCCTGATCATGCTACTTGTAGTAGCTTTAGGTTACTTTTTAAGGATAGCTTCTGCATTCATGTAGCTAGTGTTGGAATTATTTTGGTGGTGGTGGGGACTGTTTGTTTTTTTTTAAAAGAATTATCACCCTACCAGGTCATAATACATCAGGGATGTTTCTTCTAGTGTATCCCGCCCCCCAAAAGCTAAACGATATTCAAGAGACCAGCAGGGACATCTCATTGCTTAATTGGTGGAGAAATATGCAGACAGTTCTTATTAAAAAAAAAAATGGGGGGGGGAAAGTGTTCTTGAAAATGAAATGATCTGAGGGGCCACATACAGCCTCATTGGAGTGGAAAAGCGTCCCCTGCTGGCAAGTTTGATGAGGTTTTATATGGGCAGGGGAAATGTTTCTTGTTGCGTACCGTATTAGCTATACTATATATATGTCTTTAAGTTTTCTCAGTAGAAAATAAGTCCGTCTCCTTTCCCTGTAAGTGTAGGGGAATACTTTAAATTCTCACACCTTTTTAATAGTCTTGGAGAAATATTTTCATATGGGGACCTCTCATCTCACATAAAAACTGTTCTTCTGAAGGGCTAGGATGTTTCTTTAGAAGTATTCATATACTGAGCTGTTCCAGCAATGTTTTTGTCTTCCTGCAGGGTTGGAAAGGTGCAACAAAATTGTCTTCACAGTGAAATTTTCCAGAGCAATAATAAATATCACAGGACTGTTCTTGTTTAATAATTTCTTAATATTACAGTTTTACTAAACATAGGGTAAAAAATAATCAGTGACTAGAAAGAGTTAACATTTGAACTGACCAGCTTGTTGATTTTACTATTCCTAGAGTCATATTTAGAAAGGGGGGGAAAAACCCAAGACAGTTACCAAGACAAAAAAAACAAGACAAAAACATATGAACAAATTCCATATAGAAATAGCACATCTGATCATTTCATGAGATGAAAGTACTGAAGAGGCAAGAAACGGGAATTTCTGACACAAAGTTTTACCTATTCAAATGTACTTTGAGCTGTAGCTTCATCCAGACAGGAGCAAACAAGCTGTCTGCATTTCTTTATCTATGTTTACTGTAGGCCCTCCTCCGCAGCTGCCCTGCTTTTGCTTTACCTAGATTTTCCTAAATTTCAACAAGTGCAAGTCTGAATTTCTTTAATCAAGCTGCTTCTGTCCTTGCACAATTTACATGAGCTCTATTACAAAACCAGAAGTTTTTTATCATAGTAACATTCTATTTCAGTTTATAGTAGCTATATATGAGTTATCATGTCATAATGAAATCATGAAATTAGCTGTGGCACTTTTGTGTTTTATCCCATCCCTCCAAAAAATTACTAAATAGATTTCTGTTTAAATTTACTCTTGATTCTTAAAACATTTTCAACCTTCTACATATTATGGCTGCGGGTTTTTTGCAGCTTGGAAGATTTAGTTTATATATCCCTATTGAAACATTCATGGGGCAATTTTTGTCCAATACTTACATGAAATTCTTTCAGATTATAATGAGTTGATTGTAAAATTTGATTTATCCAGCCTTTGGTATTGAAAACTCAGAGCTCAAGGGAGTATTTTTCAGCTATTTAGAATGTTGAATTCTTTCATGCTCACAAGCACAAAGACACTTACCCTTTGCACTTAGCAGGTGTTTAAAGAAAAGAAAATAATGAAATTTAGGCAGTGTTGATTTGATAGAGAAAAAAAGCAGTTTTTATTCAATGGACCATTTAGGTTTAGAAATAATAAGAGAGACATGTACTTGCATCTGATGTTTAAATTCAATTCATTTTCCTTGACATTCCACCTGCCAGCATGACTGGACAATCTCTTGAGTAAGAAAGACAGTCTAATAGAGTAATCTCTATCCTAAGGAGGATATTGCTTCTTGAAGTTTGAAAAAAGAAGGAAACAGCCACCATTCTGCTTATTTTATTCAGTCAGATTATATTATGTTGTCACAGATGCAATAGCAAGAAAGCAGTATGTGTTACCAAGCAGCATTCTTTACACAGTTTGGTTATGAACAGTCCTCCTAGGAGCCATCCTAGAAAATATGCAAATTACACACACAGTCTAAACACACTGCCTTATTTCTATGCAATCCACTTCCTCTTAATCCTGCTATTTTAACCCTTTGGTAGATAATGATTCAGATTAATTTCAGATACAGCTAAGGTGTATGACCTTAGATACTGCTTCTGCCTATTTCTCCAGGAATGGTGAGGTTTCTCCAAGACTTTGCCCAGATCACTTCAAGGTTCATTTGAGAGCCTGCTACAGGTGGAAGTGGACTTACTGTTTTGTCCAGGAGCCATAAAGATGTTCAAAAGAAAATACAGGTTAAGAGCTTCTACCACATATATATATTGTCATTCAAAGAAAGAAAAGGGTCACTGTTATATCCTAGACCTAATGACACATAACAAACATATACTTCATCTAAGGGTCAGGATAGCCTTAGTGCTAACAGTCAATCTCTTTCTGCTACCCACTTGGTCATATATATGCTTCTATCTAATTCTCCACCTCATGGGAAGTGTACATAATTCACAATATAACAATATACAATTAATGCAGGCTTATGCTCCTCTAAGTTTTCACAGTATCAAGCATTTTCAAAATGCCTGGTAGGAAAAAAAAATCCCCTTAAGACAACAAAGGCTATTTCCTTATATTTGGGCACTGATACATTTGGGGTGGGTTCCAAAAGGAAATTGAGACATTGTTGAAAGACGCCCTGTCCCTCTTGTCTCCTCCGAGTCTCCTGCAGAGCGTGCAAATCATTTCTTACACTGCTGTAGGCAACAGAGTTCAGATGAGTCCCAAATGACCCGCTAAAGCACAGATTCCAGTCCCTTCAGGTCCTAGCAACAATGTAAAGACAAGTCCAGTGGTAACTTACAACACATCAGCATGCTCATATACTTCTCAGATATCATTTATGTCAACTGCAGCTAAAGTCTACATATTCCCCATACAGACATTACCCGTGATGAAAGATCACCAACCTACCTTAAAATCTGTGACAGCTGACAATATCAGGCAAGGACTCCAGCTGAAGCTGAACCATGTGCACATGTCTTCAGGCTGATCTGAAGTGTCCCAGGGAGTCGTTAGGCTGACAGCATAGCATTTCTCATGGTTTTGCAGAATTCCATGGTCAGTCCTGAATACAAAACATTTCTGAGGACTACATAATAGAAATGCCAGATTACATTTTATCAAAATGTTTTGAAGCTATTAAAAATGTCTTGAGGCATCCTAAATGCTTCCCATTATGCACTGACATAATGAACTGAGTCACATACTGCACCTTTGTCATTATAGCTGAAGGCTTAGCTACAGATTAAGATACTACTGCCTTGCTATGAAGGCCTAGGCTGACTTTCTGGAAAGCGTTAGCATTTAGTGAGCTCTGTCCTCATCTAGTTAAAACACCTTCCCCTTCTGTAGGGACAAAATATTATTGAAGCCACAGCCCCCATTTTGTTTTGTAATTATATCTATTTCACTATCCTTCCTCTTAAAGTTTCTCCCAGCAGAAATGATGGAATATACTACATCTGTTTCCAGACTTTCTATTATATCGACAAGACCAAATTCTTTAGTCTGGCTCAGGCTTCTTTGTGGTTACATCAAGCATTTAGAGGGTCTAAAATCACTGGCAAGCATTTCCCCTCAAAATATCAGATCATATTTTGTCAAAATACTAGAAGTATCTTTTACCAGCTTCATAAACTTGCTACTCTTTGTGGTCAGTAAGACAACAACATGGTGCAATACATTAAGTTTTATTAAATACTAAGCACTTGTTACAGCAGCTGAGTTGAATTCCAAATTCAGGAGGGCTGTGTCTCAGTCATAGTTTGCCTTATATAGAGATCTCAAATTGCTCAGTCTTGCTATTCAGCTATTTCCATCACCTGTATT
Organism: Apteryx mantelli; assembly: GCF_036417845.1. Lineage (NCBI taxonomy): Eukaryota > Metazoa > Chordata > Aves > Apterygiformes > Apterygidae > Apteryx > Apteryx mantelli. The sequence goes on along the minus strand of NC_089983.1, from coordinate 29,167,261 downwards.
GAAATTCACCCAGAAGAAAACAATCAAACAAACCAACCAACCCCAGTTAATTTACATTAGGTAACTGAGACTCAGTTCAGAACTGGCCATACAGCCTACTCTCTGCATTTGACCTGAGTAGAAAAAGAGAAAGGATTGTGATTATTGCATACTTTCTGAATTGCCAAGGACCATGAGGAGTCAGTGTATGTGCATGATCTCAGCAAATGCCAATAGAAGCTGTGCTCCTAAGACACCTTATGACCAGTATAAGGTGTAGCAATATGACTTATGGTAAGTAAATTTTTTAATTTAAGGCTGAACCTGTAATTAAATCAAACATATGTACATAACAGAGTTTTACTCGGTTTAACTCGAAGTTCAAAGTTAGTGGTTGTCTTCTACTAAATGAACTGCGTTAATCATCTACTACATTACTTAATCAAATGGAAACCAACCATAAAATTAAGCTCTTGGAAGATGATTTGACTAAAAGTGCAAATATTCAATGGGAAATGAGTCTTAATTAATTAGTTGCATTGTAAGTGTCTATAGAGGTGTATGTTAGGTTAAAAATGAGAGTCACAAAAATATGTACCTTCTATTTTATGACCAGTTTTACAGCACAATAACGACACATAGCGAATGAAAACTTCTGTTTTGATTTTCCTTTATGTCTATATGCTTACCTGATGTTTCATTCATTTTGAGTAAGGTTAAAATGTAGTTGATAAGCTAGATAATTAAATTTCAATAAGGTTTTAGTAGTAGAATGCTAGAACACATTCTACTGCAATATCAGTAAACAACTGAAATGTACGGTCAATTCTGCAATGAGTCTCCGTTAAACAAATGAATACTATAATGTATAAAGCTAATTAGAACAGAATATATCTAATTACAATTTGTTATTCATAGTACTTACAATCAATTTTATAGTATAAAATAATGCATATGTAACACTATCAAGAAAAATATGCAATACTTGCTGTTAAAATTGTGTGTTTTTAAAAAAAGCTTTTTGTTATTTCCCTAATGAATAACAAATTCAAAAACTCTATTTAATTAATTTTTTCTGTACTTCATATATTTTAAATTGAAAATAAGGTAAAATTGATAAAAAGTTGATCATAATGTTCATTTCTACTAGTGCTTTTCTGTAAAGATTTGAAAAGGAATGCACCTGTTTCCATCTGAGAAAATATGATGTCTGATTGTAGTTACAGCGGGTTGTCCCAAAACTGTAAGAAGACTACCAGAAGAGAACACTCCTGGGAGTGGTAACACACCGCTGGACTTCCAGGACACTGTCTCATTGAAAGAAAGAATGGCTATGTATCAGGCTGCTGTGTCCAAGGTAGAGAGCAGCAGCTCCTTTGCTAATGTAAGATATTAACATTTAATCACCCTCTTAATTCTATGTTTGTTTTACATAATGACGTATCTTACATTCTTTATTCATCCAAGCTGTCAGATTGATCTCTACATGGATTAAATTTGAAACCTATATTACTATATTTACCTAGCAAATATACTGATACACCTGTATCTCTCTCTATTCAGTGTGATTTTTCATACAATACCTTTAGTCTTTTGGCCCATTCATTTTAATTCACTGGAAGTACTTTTCTTTTTCTTCCACTGTTGCATGTACTTCATTTATTAGGAATGTCTTAGCCTACATAGGTGTGAGAGAGATTAGCAATGCAGTTATTCTATTAACTCATGATTAAAAAAAACAGCGTTTTCTGTATTACTATGAATATTTAAAATCATCAAATAATAAAATCATATTCAAAAGTACATTAAGTTTAGATCTCTTGCTGTTCAAACTAAACAATTTGAAATTACTGTATTATAAAATAGCAGCTATAAAGTTTAAGAAAAAGTATGTTTTATAATAAAATTATCAAAAAATAGCCATTTATTATGTGAAAACAATATTTAGAAAAACCTTATTAATTTTGTTTTACTACTTGCTACAAATCTATCAATACAGATTGGTTATTTTACAGAAATGCTTAATGTTATTACTAAGTAACATACAGTATTTGGCCAACACAACTTGTACTCTATTAAAATAGAGCTACAGATTTCAAATGTCATTTACACCTGTTCATGGTTTTTTTTGTTTGTTTGTTTTTTAGCAGTGTAGCTACTAGTACAGAATACAAAAACTCTGTATATGATTGGTAATTCCTGCAAAATGTCTGCAGAATTCTAACAACAGGATAATTAACGCAACAGAATCTTCTAAATCTGACTTTAACTTTTCCAGTATTTCTGAGCACCTTCTCAGAGTGTCCATAAGAACTACTGTATTGCTATAACTTGAGAACAAACGGAAAAGGAAGCGGGAACTGCCACAGCAATATCTGAACTGAATGTAGAGCCAGGATCTTAAATATGTGCTGGAAATAGGAAATTTTTAAGATTTTGCTGTTAGAAAATGTGGGGAAAAAAGAATGGTTCTGAAAATGGATAAATAAAAAGTGATGAACAAAGAGTTTGCAAAGCAAACAGAACACATGCACTTTTTTAGAATTCCTGATGTGATGGGGGCAAATGGTAGAGACTGTTTAAGGAAGTCAAAGGTACTTTAATTAAACAAAAAAGAACTATTTTTTCACTCAGTTAAGTGCTATAGAATATATTAGAAAACAGCTTATATTTTACATGTAGTGAGTATAAAGGAGAGTAAGGATCCAGTTACGATATTGCTGGAAAATCAAGGAAAGAAGCTGGTCATTGGCTTCAGAAACCCAGGAAGACACAGACAGATAATAAAAATATTAAGAAAAAAAAAAAGACACTTTGGCATCATAGAATCACAATACAGGGTGCAAGTGAGAAAATTATGCTGTGACAACAAAATTTTCCTATTTTTTCACTGCAGTAGAAACTATTTAATATTGTCAAAAATATGGTAAGTTTTGTAAACACAAGAAAGTATCAGGTTAACCAAAGCTTTCTGTCTCCCTAGAGATGTTCAATTACACTTTCCACAAAGCTTTTACTAATATAATAGCAAGGTTCTGAAATGTATGTCAATACTAAAAAGCATGAAACTTCGGGTTTGTTATAGCTTATAAAGTTTATGGAGTGTCTAGTTTAGATATTGCTGTCTTGGATATTTCAACTGAAAATCTTTTTGTTGTATTCAGAGAGCTTATTGCTTAAAAAATAATGATTGCTAGTTCCTTGTATAATAAGTAACTTAAGATCCTTATTTGTTCGTACTGTAATCTTCATCTTCCATCTTAGTCTTAATAATTGTCTCAATATTAGATTTGTTTTGCTTTTGTTATGTAAGAAACAATCAAGCAGAATTTTCATAAAACAGCATTCTCTGACAAAAATGCTATAGAATGAACTTATATAGATGACACTTGCTGTTAAAGTGATAGCCATGATTAGAAGATGCTACTTTATAATTTTGCACAGTGTGAAACTAGTAATGATCCAAAATTAAATATTAAAATTATATTCAGATATCATACTACTCATAATATGGAATAGCTTCTAAAAATACAAATGCAAAAGGCTGAGAACATAAAATCCTGCAGTACAGCACAGTAATTTTGCACCTTCTACCTAAGGTATGTCTCCCCTTATTATAGTAGCAGAGCACTTCCCAGCACATTTATCTATCATTCAGGAAAATCTGTCTCTGTTCTACAGAACTGAGGCACAGAAATACTAAGGGATAAAAAAACATATGGTATTTTAAAAATATCTTAAACTTCTAGTTAGAAGTTGTAGCTCAACTATCTTGTATCAGGAAATGGAGGTGTTGTACTGGCTTGGTACAATGTTGGAATGACAACAGTCTTTGTTTATGCAAAGATTTTAGCAGATGGGAAGAATGCACATTTTTCCTACTGTAAACTAGGCCAGAGTAATTTCTGTCAATCAGAGCGAATCTATGGCAAAACGAGGAACTGATTTCAGTTCTCACTAGTCACCAGCCAGCTGCAAGAAGAGCTGTAGAAGGATTCCCATTCTTACCTGCAGTTTGGTCATAGGAATAGTGATTTGCAGCTGCTGAAATTGGCCTCTGTGTGCTCAGGTAGCCCAGAAGCCACGCTAGATGCAGCACTGGATCAGCACTGTGAAAAGAACCACCAGCCACACTCCCCTTCTGAGTCCAGATGTTTTCAAATGACCAAATTCCTGGCTGTTGACTTCTTTATTTTGTAATTGCCTTTGTGTATTTGGAGAAAATTCCAAACATCATCTGAGAAGGTTCAAATTCCCTGCTCTTGTAACTGGAAACATTGTTGAAATTAATCATCTCTTTCAAAAAGAAAGAGCTCTATTAAGCTTCATGCAAGTATGTTGAAACATATACGCTACTTCATTTACACTCCAGAACTCCTCATAAATTCTTTTTGAAATGGATGGTTGTTGGAATAAGTAACTGCATATCAGGTTCCTTTAAAAAGAATTAACATGTGCTTAAAGGATCAATAATGATATTTACCCACTGTAAATATCACCAAACAGTTGGCAAGGGCTGCCTAAAATGTTCATTCACTAAAATAATTGCTTTTCACATTCACACATCCATGTGTATGCACAATTGCACCTTCTGCATCCTAGGAGGAAAAAAAATGCTGTTTTTTAGGACCTGCTGAGTTGCTCATCACATGTGAATACTAGTTACCTAAGAAGACTTATTCGTTACAAGGAAATTTCTAATTACTGCATGTTTTATGTTCTGCATATTGATTAATAAGCTCAAAATGCTGAAGGCTTCCTTCTAGTACCATATATGAGATAACACATAAGGGACAGAACTAGAAAAGGGAGCCTGAGGATAAGGGCACTTTTCTGACCTTTGTCACTGTTGTCAGTGACGGACGAGTGCCTCACAACGGCCTCTGTAGGCTTCTCAACAGCACCTACTGGAAGAGTACAGAGAGGGTCAGGTGGCAACTCAGAAGGAAACAGAACTCAGAATATACAATTAGAAGCGGGAACATGGGAGAGGTGGACTGTTTTGGATAGTGATTGCTACAGAATGTGTTTGAAGTGGAATCTACTACTTCTGGCATTAAAGATTCAAGCCAAACATACATACATTTTTCAAATACAGATAGTCTGTTCATTCTCTGAATCTCAATTTACGGCTCCTGTACAGAGGTCTTTGAACTTGTAAGCAACAGTACTTGTGATTGTCTGTCTTCTCTGCTGATGACTCTGTAATTCTTGCAAATACAGAGTATTACATTGCTGAAAATACACGTCAAATCCCTAAAAACCAAAGAGGAAACCACTGAGTCCTTAGACACCAATTTAAATAGAGATGAATATGCAGCTAGAACAACAGGATCTATTTCACACAGAACCATTTAGCAATTAGTGTTAAATAAATTCTAGATTGTAAAATTCCAAAAGAACTTCAAAATTTGCAAGTCTTCATTTTTGGTTGCTAAGTAAAAGTCTGAACAGGCCAATGAAATTTAACAATTAATCTTAACAGTGTGAATATGCTTTATTCTGATGAAAATCCTGCAAAATACTTGTCTTATTACTATACCTATCACAATGCTAATATTAATTCATGTGTACTATTAAAATAAGTTTGCAGATTATATAGTTGAAGTTGCATATAAGAGGCTAGAGACATAACTACATGCTTCCAAATTTTCTAATTTAAATTAATAAGCATTATATTGTGTTGCTATTAAATATTTTTTAAAAAATCAACTCAGAGAAGTATATTCTTACTGCAAATGAAAAACAACTGGCGATATTTTATTACACTAGGCTTCAGAGGAAACAGAGCCATGTACTGTGCCTGGTGGCCTTGCAAGAGTGAAGAAACAATTTGAGAAAGGCCAGAGGACCTCATCACAAAACACCTTTGCTCAGTACCAGCACCAGCACAAGTCTGTACAGGTAACAATGGGATTTTTAATACTAACGAATGAGGTATGGCCTGCTAGATAGCTTGAGGGGAAAAATATGATTATTTGCCTTACTGAACAGTTTTCATTATAGCTAAGACAATGTTTCCATAATGTTTGTACTCACAGAATTTTCTCTTTAAGATATACTACTATGATATAGTAATCACGTAGTAATCATGTATTTCTTATGTAGATGAACTCTCAATATAGACAATTCTAGACTTATAGGAAATATGTGAATAAAATGGGTTAGCATTGTAAGAGTATTTTGTGCTGAATCTTGTCTATAAGATTGTAAGTCATTATCAAGTATTATGGTAATAGTTTGCATAAATTGCACTTGAAGTGATGTTAAACCATTTTCTTTGGAATGGAGTTTGCTGCTTCCATTGAATTAAATTTAATCAACTCCTCTAAACAGATCAAAAATTGTATCGAAGAACCCAGATGCCACATAAAAACACACAGAACAGCTTCCAAGTGTTATTTCAGATAAAGGGTCTTTGGATTTTATTACCTCATTAGCATATATCATGAAAAATTGTTGTAGGAGATAATGACTTTGGACTACATGAAGTCTGGTATAATAAAATTCATTGCACTATCCTGTGCATTCCAAAAAAACAGTAATGGCACAGTAAATTGCTTTACCACCCTGCACTTATCTGAGAGTTTTTTAAGTAATATAGCTTTCAAAGTTTGTAGAACAGGACACATCAACATTCTGCTATAGTTTCATTTTTGTGTTAAATAAGTATCATATCTACTAGTTAGCTCTCATTTGTTATACGTTAATACCATATCAATGTCCACAATGTGCACAATCAACAAGCAAGGAGGGGAAGGGGGTGTCTTCCTTTAATGAAGTATCCTCTGTATCCAAAGGCAGATAGATTTTGAAAAATAAATGTATTAATTGTACATATAAGTGGCAGTATCTATTAGAAATTGGACTCGCAAATAAGACATACAAAAGTGTATTTTGTACACTGTAACTGATACTTTTACCAACCATTTTCTCTCACATAATGTCACACTTTTTCTCCTTTCACTATATGTGCAATGCACACACACATTCTCTAATAGTCTCTCATCTCTCGTGAGGCTTGACAGTCATTTCTGTACTGGAAATAAGTCCATTGGTGATTCCATTCCACAACAGGTGAAACAGTTTTCCTCATCTCTAAATAGAATGGCAGAACTAGGAATTTCCTCACTGACAAGAGCTGCTCCTGCAGTTCCTAGTCATACAACCAGCCCTAGAACTGGGACCCAGTTCCTTGTCACATCACTAATATGACAAAATAGACCTAAATCCATCCTCAAGTTACTTAGTTTCACATAACTGACTTCAGGTGAAGATACTGTAGAATAATGCACTAGAGAGTTAAACTGACCCCTGTCAGCAGAGGTATACTGATTGATGTTGGTTGACATGCTGTCCCGGTAACAGAAGCCTTAACTGATTAGAGTTGTCCAAAGCTAAATGGAAGAACATTGTTAGATTTCTGGCAATATTTAAATACAGTTATAAATAATTATACTGTAATTAGCTTTCATATCTAATACGTGCAAATGATTGTTTCCAGGTCAATTAGTCAACGATTAAAAAATCAGATTTGCTGAGCAAATTTTTGAAATTAAGTAGTTTTCAATATAGAGATGTCATTCAGTGATGTTGAAATATCATGAGTATTATGAAATGCCACAAATAATCTCAAGACTTAATGTTGCAGTGTTTAAAATCAACTGAAAACAAAGGGGCAAAGAGATGCCATCCTAATGCCACATTTAAAAAGTAACTCTAATGTTTCACCAGGGGAATTAGTAGTGAATTCTATTCTGAAACTGCATAACAATTTCTGTTACCAAGGGTTATGTCCAAGTATGATTATGTCCAATTACGTGATTTTTCTGCTTAGTTAAAAATGCTTTAAAACATCTGCAACAAACTGTCTCTGTTTGCACAGAGAAATCACTGAGGCCAGATTCTCTTCAGGTTTGTCATCAGGTGTTTTAAAACTGTCATTCCCTTCAGTTGTGTTCTTCAGGTAAATTTTGGCAGTCTGATCCATTTTCTTAATACTTGAGCACAAGTGCTCTAAACCAGTTGGATCACACCACCACCATAAAACCAGTCTCCCAGTAGGAAATCTTCAGTTGGATGGGCTCTTCAGATGGGCATAGATGGAGGCACAGTATGAGCTCTGAACACTGGACTATTGCCCATTTGTAACATGGCATTTGAGCTCCCACATTTCCCGTGAGGGGATAGAAAGCCAGGCCTGGCTTCATCAGTCTCTATCAGATCCAGGGAACTACAACCTCATAAAATCAGCCTTCTTATGCTAATAGCTAATTCATTTAGCACAAACTATATTGCCATGTTGACTAGTCAGTGTTTAAACCCAGATACATGCTGAGGATATGTTTCAGTCTGACATGATAGAATTTGAAATGAGATTTTTTTTTATTTATTTTTTTTTGCAATGTTAAAATAATGTTCGCTAGGCTGCAAAATAGACCCTCAGCTATGAAAGTCTCAGATTTACAGTTACCTGTATCCTTGGGAGTATAAATTATGTTATGTTTTTTCATTACACAATCACTTTTTTTCCCCACAACACCTGTGCCAAAGTCAGTGGACAGGCTGGAGGACACTCAAAAAATTAATCAGGGCTGTGTAGTGAGGAAGGCTGTTTGTACTCTTTCTTCATTTTTGATCCAGTTGAAGGATTATGAAGAAAAAGATAAAAGACTGCAGGAAAAGAGTCTTGTGATAACATCAGGTGAATGAAACTAGTGAGATGCTTTTGCATCATGTAATACTGAGTTATTTAAAGCCTAACTTTTCATATTACTCTCCTGACATTCCGGGTACCATACTTTAAAGCAAGAACAGGTTACAACATCTGTGTAAGAAAGATGTACTCGAGTTGGTGGAAACTGACTGAATTCCACCCTAAAATATTTAAAGAACTAGCTAAAGCAATCTCCCAACTATTAACTGAGAGTCTCAGTGTATCTTTAAGAATTCACTGAGAGTCTCTCAATGAGAGACTGGAGAAAAGCAAATACAATGAGCATCTTCAAAAAATGAGGAAAAGAGGATACAGGGATTTACAGGGCTAAATTCAGTATCTGAAAAGGTGCTCAAACACACTGTTGAGATGCACATAGAGAATACTAAAGTGGCAAGAAGCACCCAACATACATTCTTCAAGGACAAAATATATTTGGAAATAAATAGAGCTGTTATTTGTCATGGTGCATTGTGATTTGGGGAACATGCAAAATGAGGGTCTATAAATTTCATTCTGCTTGATATCTCCCTAAATGATTTGGATTAACAGAAAATAGAATTTATATGATTTGTGAATACTACCAAACTGGAAGAGGTTGTGAGTCTTTTGAAAGGTAGAACTTGATTTTCAACTGGTAACTGGCAGTGGTATGAGACTTGAAAGATAGATTTCAAAACAGCAAGTAAAAAACACCATTTAAGAAAGGAATAGTCAAAATGTACAAATACAAAATGACAATAATTAGCTAGATAGCAGTACTGCAAAAAAGAATGAGTGTTATGCTGGACTGTAGATTCAGTAGAGGCTATGACAAAAAATAAGGCCTTGGGATATACGAAGAGGAAGCATTGCATATAAGAGATGGGAGGTAAGTAATTCTGCCCAGCTCAACATGGGAAAAGCCTCACACATGGGCTGTGGAAACTATGTTGGCATTTAAAATTTATCTAGACAAGTATCTTTCAGAAAAAGCATCCATAATCCTGCTTCAGACTAGAAGGATGAGCTATGAACCTCTTGTTGGTCCATTCTATTCCTGCACTGATTTCTAAAGTTTTCTTTAATACTTACACAGAAGGAGGCAGAATTAAATACGCATTTGGGCAAGTCACATTCAGTTCTTCTGTCTTCTGAACACTGGGCTTAGAGCATAAAATTTTCAAGTGCAATTTTGTCTTATACTGCTCCCTCTATTGAATATACCATTTTTGCCATTTTATTACTTTCCTATTTCATTATATTTTCTGTCAGATTCAAGAACTTTAAAATAACAGTTTGCTACCTGAAAAGTCAGGATTATCAAAACAATCTAAATCACTGGAGTCTGAAAAAAGGGGCTGAAATATCTCAAGAAGACGTTTATTCTCATGAGATTTTCAGTTCTTTCTGCTTACTCAGCCTGGAAGGACCAGGAAAAGTCTCTTGCCATGTCTCTAATACTTCTACTGCACTATTCAGTACCTTCTAGAATACCAAAGTGTACACTTTGTGTGTGCATATAAATATCTATATACACACACATAAACTTATTTTCATTTTGAATTAAATTAATGCTAGATTAAAAAACGTAAAATACCAAACTATTCTATCCCAATTTGGATCCATGGCTTACAATGGTTTCTGCTTTTGATGTAAGATGCTATTCTCGAACAAATCTAGGCACATTTTGCAATAAGAATTCTATGGAAATTATTGCAGTGTAGAGGCACTAAAATTGATGTACGGGCCACTAACATATAAAACTCATGTAGCAATTACAGTTCTCTTCAGTAATAGAATCTGAATGCCTAAATAAAAATGTACTTTTGGAATATAATGTTTACAGACTTATTCTCAGATTTACATCTTTATTTGTAAATAGTATTGTTTTAGTTTATAATGACTTATTATTTATACTAGTTGTAGTATACACTATTTATACTAGTATCCAGAGACCCTTCAGGACACTAAAGCCCTCTGCACTGAGTACTATACAGATATTCTTGAGAGGACCAACAGTCCGCATAATGGTGACATTAAACAAATGGAAGAGAATGGAGGACAATGGAAGTCTGAAACACAAGTAAAATGACCATTAGAAACCATTTATGAGCTAGCAGCATGACAACCATCATCCAGTTGACAGTGTTTTCTGAAGCTCACTAACGATAGGCATAGAATAAACAAATATTAATTGAAAAGTGATTCTCGGGCCACAGGAAAAACAATCTTAATAGTTGTCTTTTCACTCCAGCCACCAAAAATTATATTGAGTTCTCTGCTTCTGTCCTCCTACCCTGCACAGCTGAAGAGGAGTTGTTCTCACCTGACAGAATGACGTGTGATTGAGCAGGGACCTGACGTGTTTGCACAAGTTTCAGAATTTTAGATGTAGTGTGTATCTGTTCATTTCATAGCTGTAGTGTCCCATTTCACAACCCACCAAATAGTTATCTCATATTCTATTGGGATGCATACATAGGAATTAAAAGTTATTTGCACAACTCATTTGTTCCAGTACTAGAAAGGATTTGATTTATGTTATTAGTAATTTCCATATCTTTGTTTCCAGACCAGTTGTTTTCAATACATATTATTTATCCTTAGTGCTTAGCAGGTTTTTTAGATGTCCTTTGTTACTGTATGATGTGATTTATATACATTACACAGTATCATTACACCGGTAATGCAAAACAAACAAACAAAAAAATCACTGCTACATCTATTCTAAATGCTATTCATGCTAATATAAACAACATTTAATTAATACTATACAAAATAGTAATAATTATCTAAATCTGATCAGTAGTTTATAAAAGTTGAACTTCACTTTTTTAACAATTATATAGACCTGAGATATTCAGACCAAAAGTAGCAGAAATTCTGAGCATTACCTTTTCATGAGATGATAGCTCCCACAATTACATTGAATTGTTAACTGAATGTAGCTGTGAATTGTTTTCATCCACAAACTTGTCATGTAGTTTTATAATGCAGTTCAGTTTAGCCTTGTAATTAATAAGCACCTTGCTTGATTTAATAATGCATAGTATAGCAGGAATTGCATCTTCCACAGAATCAAACAGAGGGATAAACTACCCACAGGCATAACTGCTAATTAGTATTAAATCTAGACTGTGATCCTCAGCCACAGGCTAGACTGGAAGCAGTGCAGAACAACCTTATCCCGTGGAGACCATCAGATAATTTTATAGAATATTCTCCGAATTCTACATGGTGCACAAAACACATCACAAACTCTAACGGAATAAACTAAACTAATCCTATCTGCCATATCCTACAGTTTGTCATTGCAGAGGAAGGGATGAAACCATGGGTCGTTCTACTCTCCACTTGTTTTGGATAAACTACTCCAGGTTTTTTAGCAGCATTTTACCATCTATAAATGTAATTTCAATCAGCCCTTTTGATACACACAAAAGATGAGAACTTCCAAGTCCCTCTTCCTCCTGCATACCCAGAGCAAGGCCACATTATTATATTGTCAAAATTTGGCCAATAATGTTTAAGCTACACTTTAGACAGCTGTGGTTGTTATATTAAACTATTATCTTTTGCAATATGGCAACTACTTCATAAGCAGTATGAAAGTTACAGCAATAAAACAGCAGTGATGTTCAGATTAGATTTGGTTTCTCACTGCATTAAGCCTAATTATATTCTTTTTTAATACCTCATACCATTTAAAGGACACATAATGACAAAGATCAACATATTTTGTGTCTTATGTATGAGCTTTTCCCATAACAAGAGCTTGACTTACATATCTAAAAAATTCACATTAGAACAGAAAAGTATATATTAAATGAAAAGCATATATATACATGAATATATGAAAAAGCATGTATACATAAAATGAAAATCATACACTACATATACTCATTAAACTGAGAATAGATAGAACAATTTACACCCTATTTGCTGTGAACTGCCTCCCTTCAACTTAGTAGGGCATTCACTCCTAAGTCTCTCATATTGTGTAACACGCTCACAACTGTTACACACACAGCTTCCAAGTGTAAATCATGCTCTACCTGGTACTCCTCAGGCCTCACCTTGACAGTAGGATTAATTTTGAGACTGGTAACCCACAAAATCATTCAGTGGGCCAATAACTAGCAGATTTAGTCTACCTTTTGTTAGTATGATTTTAATCTTCATCTTTCATCTTATAGTTGAACCAGACAATTTTACTGCACAGAGGTGGAACAAAACTCATAAACCCCACAAAGGAGATGCATATAGCTTTTCCATCACAGAGTCCTTGCTGCCTACTATATGGCAGAAATTACAGGTCAGCCAGTGGATGTTCCACTGTACGGATTCAACAGAAATGCTAGCAGAGACACAAGCAACGTAGGCATTCCTTACTTTTGACACTGTCTCCCATAGCATCCTCATAGACAAGCTCAAGAAGTGTGGGTTAGATGAGTGGACAGTGAGGTGGATTGAGAACTGGCTGAATGGCAGAGCTCAGAGAGTTGTGATCAGTGGCACAGAGTCTAGTTGGAGGCCTGTAGCTAGCGGTGTCCCCCAGGGGTCAGTACTGGGTCCAGTCTTGTTCAACTTCTTCATCAATGACCTGGATGAAGGCACAGAGTGCACCCTCAGCAAGTTTGCTGACGATACCAAACTGGGAGGAGTGGCTGATACGCCAGAGGGCTGTGCTGCCATTCAGAGAGACCTGGACAGGCTGGAGAGGTGGGCGGAGAGGAACCTCATGAAGTTCAACAAAGGCAAGTGCAGGGTCCTGCACCTGGGGAGGAATAACCCCTGGCACCAGTACAGGTTGGGGGTTGACCTGCTAGAGAGCAGCTCTGCGGAGAAGGACCTGGGAGTGCTGGTGGACACCAAGTTAAGCATGAGGCAGCAATGTGCTCTTGTGGCCAAGAAGGCCAATGGTATCCTGGGCTGCATCAGGAAGAGTGTTGCCAGCAGGTCGAGGGAGGTGATTCTCCCCCTCTACTCAGCCCTGGTGAGGCCACATCTGGAGTACTGCATCCAGTTCTGGGCTCCCCAGTACAAGAGGGATGTGGCACTACTGGAGCAAGTCCAGCGAAGGGCCACAAAGATGATTAGGGGACTGGAGCATCTCTCTTATGAGGAAAGGCTGAGAGAGCTTGGCCTGTTTAGCCTGGAGAAGAGAAGGCTGAGAGGAGATCTTATCAACGTGTACAAGTATCTGAAGGGAGGGTGTCGAGAGGATGGGACCAGACTCTTTTCAGTGGTGCCGAGCGACAGGATGCGAGGCAATGGGCACAAACTGAAACACAGACGCTTCCATCTGAACATGAGGAAAAACTTTTTCACTGTGAGGGTGACAGAGCACTGGAACAGGTTGCCCAGAGAGGTTGTGGAATCTCCTTCTCTGGAGATATTCAAAACGCGCCTGGATGCAATCCTGTGCAATGTGCTCTAGGTGACGCTGCTTGAGGAGGGGGGTTGGACTAGATGATCTCCAGAGGTCCCTTCCAACCTCAGCGATTCTGTGATTCTGTGAAGATGGAGTAACACCCATAACTGTATTCTTTGTCACTGGATGATTAAGGGAAAGAACTCATTTCTTGTCCCACACTTTGCTGGACTTCAGGGAGGTGCCAGTCTTTGAGCTGCGGGAAACTTGCACCTCTCTTGCTCTGGCTGCCTGTCAGCAGTCTCAGAAACACAGTACTGCCTCCATTAACATTCACTGATCACTTGGGAAGTTCTCGCTGGAGGGACTAGAAGCTCTATTCATTTAAAAGCTCACGTTCAATAGAAACTAATAGGCAAACCTCCTTCTCGCAAAGGAAATATTTAATTTGACACAAGTGAAATGATTTGTTAGATGTCTCCGTGTGCATGTTAGTGTACAAGAGGGAGGAAGAGAGGTAACTGATCTATTAATATCAGTCCTCAGGATTTATTTCTTCTAATCACTGAATATCAAAAAACTCCATGGAAACTGGTAATGGGATGAAACACAGGTTTGGTGACATGCTCTAAATCAGAAAACAAACCACTGGCAGAATCTGGAGTCAAACTAAGCAGAGAAAACCTCAGAAATTAGCTTACACAGACAACTAGAACAGTGCTTTAAATTCTCAACTATGTGCTCAGTATATGCTACAGTTGTCAGACTTCCAAATACAATGGCAGCCCATATATTTCATAGGATCTTCTGGTTAGCCTATGGGTCATGTTTTCCATAAACACAATTCAACATGTATTTTTGCATCTGAAGATCTGTATATCATATATGCAGGAAGTCACCATCTCTAATATAGAGAAATTATTAAATTTACTTTCATGAAGTTGGATTAACCTCATACTTGCGGATAGGAACAAGTTGATGGCACAGCATTTAAAGCCAGAACTAGCTTCCAAATCTCTTCTTCACTTTCCACTCTAATTATATGTTGTACCTATCCATGGTACTTTCAGTATCTGCTGATCAATGTCTGGCTGCACTGCAGTAACAGAAATGACTTTGCAGCTTCTCTGATATTAAAAAAAAAGCCTGTTGCAAATCTTACAGATACAAATATCAATAATTGCATTCTGTTGAAAAATGACTGTTTTAGATTGAACCATTTAAATTATAATTTATTTGTGAAAGCCCTTCACAGCCAAAAAAAAAAATCTAATTTACTATTATCTGTAAATGCAATTATTTTTATTTATCTTTAGGAGATGTCAAGTAGCAGTCAGCGCACAGTATCAAGCAGCAGCAGGGAAACTGAACGCAATGAAATCACCTCCAAAGAAAGTCAAATGGAAGCCCGTCAAACAGAAGAGGTAACTGTGTCAATTAATTATGCCATCAGACAATTTTACCAAGATGCTGTTTTCCTTCTTATTCCATTACCACATAGTATAGCAAGATCTTGATGTTCTGCTGATAGCCTCCCTCATTTGGTAGTACATAATACTTTTTTAAAAGGTGTTTTATAAGTGTTGTTTTAATGTGGTAATTAATTGGATTTCCCATTCAGATTTTCCTTTGATGTAACATTTCAAATACAGTTGGAGAAGAATGGAAAACATATATTGTACTATATCCTGTAGTAAAATGAAGGTTTTGTGCACAGGTTTCTCATCGTGAGCAAGTTACTCATGAGAGAAAAGAGGTTTCTACACTCTTTCAGCACACTGATGAAACAGGTAAGAAGTAGCATGAGAATCTGATCACAAATCAGCAATGGCCAATACCCTTACTCACACAAATGTACCTGCCTTTGCATACAAACATAAAAACATATATTGCTCTGCATTCATCAGTTAATCCTTACTCAGCAAAATATATCCATTGGTATCAATGGGATTTAGGAAACGTTTAGAATTAGGTATACAGAGATGGGTTTTGCATAAGGAGGTGGTTTTAAGTATGTGGGTAGCTGCTTTAAAGAATTGTGTGCTTAAAGAATCATCTGAAAACATACGCAAATGCTAGTCCATGTATGTGCAAAATTTTGGATGATAAAAGGTCAATTTATGGCTAAAATTAATGGCCCTGCAGAATATGAACACCGTGTTCAGACATTACTTCTGTAACTTAGTCCTGATATTAACGGAATTCCTGCATTATGTTAATCCACAGACCTCAGTCAACTTTTAGTCCCGCCATTCACACAATTCAGGCACTGCAAAATGGTAGGTGATAACACATCCCTCAACAGTTATTCTGTGGTTCTCTCTGTGGTTTTCTATTCATGACCAAGTCCAGAGCTCTGCAAGGCTAAGTGTAATTTGTGAGGTGTAACAATGTTTTATAAGTCACCGATGAAGTCAATTTCATAAAATGCAGGATGGAGAAAAAAAATATTATTCTTTCCATTGCAGTAGTCAATGAAGCTATGAATGAAGAGTTCCCAAAGATTTCAACACAGGTTTTAAAGCAGCAGTTTGAAAGGACAGCTCGGGAAAAGGCTGTTCACTCTGACAAGGAGACTGTAACACCTGCAAAGCAAGCAAAGGTCTGTGCTTTTCATAAGAGGAATCATTCTTTATACACCTAAGAAGTGTTGAAGTTAAGATATTGCTCTGTCATCTAATCTGAATTTCTGTTTTGACTATTTGTGATTAAAATGTAACCTATGAAAGTGGTGGGAATATAGAGAGTTTAGAAATCAAGTGCACATTAAGTAATGTAAAGTACATTAGGTAGGTTAGCAAGTATTTATACTATGGGACAAACACAGTTAAAAGTAGAACTTTATAAAACTTTTGCTTTTCCTGTCTTCCTCTGCTGAATGCAGTCTCCTCTTTCTCTATTTTAAATCTGTAAATCTGTATCATTTCTATCCTGTAGTTCTCAGATGCACAGAAAGTATCTGGTACATAAGAAATGAAAATGTGTATAAACCACAGCATAATTTTATATGCTTATAATGCAAAGTCTGCATTAGTTGCAGCAAAGTCCCAAGACTACTAAATCATCATTTTTTTCATTTTGCATGAACTACACATTTCTTTTCACATATATTCTATGGTGCAATAGCACATCCCTTAATTCTAAGGGTTGCTTTTATATTGTTCTGAGCAACCACTGATGGATTGTGTCTTTCCAGTTCCTATTACAATTCTGTTGCTCAGATCCTTGCAGAACTAGGCTTTTGTGAAGAATAAAAACAAAGTTTCTGATCATAGAAATTGATTTATGTTATATATATTCTTTAAAAAAAAATACCAATTTTGTTCCCTAAAGATTGAAAATGGGTACCAGGAAGTTATATGGCCTTCAGCAGTTAGTTGTTCTTCCACTACTACAACTTCAGCAAGTAGACTACATGAAACTTCTACAGCAAGGAAAAAACAGTATGGAACTGCTCCTTCTGCAATGCCTTACACCAGGTCCCCTAAATATGGAAACACAGAAAACTTTCCCACTACTTCCGCACCAGCTCCGTTGGAAATGACAGAGATTTCCCAGTCCCCTGAACCATCCACCTCTCCAACAAAGCCCACTATCCCCAAAGATTTGTACTCAAAGCAAAGAAATTTATATGAATTAAAACGTTTATACAAACATATTCACCCAGAATTAAGAAAGAGCTTAGAAAAAGATTACTTAAATGAGGTTTCTGATATTTTATCTAGTGAATCTGAAGCAAGGAATATAATGTCAGGAGATGTACAGCAGGCTAGATATGTTTTTGAAAACACTATTATCCCTCAGAAATTTACAAGCCCAGAAAAAGAATATTTAGAGTGGGATGAAATCCTAAAAGGTGAGGTTCGGTCTATGAGATGGATCTTTGAGAACCAACCTTTAGATTCAATTAAAGATGACTCTCCAGACCCAGACAAAGTTAGAAGCATTGCAGAGCAAGAAATCATTGCAGGTGGAGATGTTAAATACACAGCCTGGATGTTTGAGACCCAGCCTATTGATGCACTGGGCGCACAGTCTTCAGAATCTGCAGAAACTACGGACAAGACCCCAGAGTTAGCTAGAGGAGATGTCCGCACAGCCACATGGATGTTTGAAACTCAGCCACTGGACTCAATGAATAAAATTTATCATGATGAAGAACAAACATCAGATGAGACTCGTATTAGAGAAATTTCTGGTGGTGATGTAAAAACTGTGAGGTACATGTTTGAAACACAGAGTCTGGATAAACTTGGGCAGCTATACTCAGTGGATGAAGTTAACTTGCTGCAGCTGAGGTCTGAGCTTAAAGAGATTAAAGGAAATGTGAAGAGAAGCATAAAGCATTTTGAAACTCGGCCATTTTATGTTATCAGAGACAACTTAGGTCAAATACTGGAGATTAAAACTGTCTGCCGAGAAGACATTGAAAAAGGGGATGTTAGAACAGCACGCTGGATGTTTGAAACACAGCCTTTAGACATGATTAACAAAGACCCAGTGGAAATTAAAGTTTTACATGGAATCTCTATGGAGGAAAACGTCAAAGGTGGCGTGCACAAGGCAAAATGGTTATTTGAAACACAGCCTTTAGACACTATCAAAGAGGATTCAGAGGAAATGATCACTCAGAAGGAAACTATTTTAGGGACTGATGTTTCCAGAAAGTGCTGGATTTTTGAAACTCAGCCTCTTGATGCTCTAAAAGATAATGATGACACAGCTCGTGCCCCCGCTGAAGAAATAATAGGAGGTGATGTAACTGGTACTAAACATTTATTTGAAACTTTACCAATGGATGCATTAAAGGACAGCCTAGATGCTGGTAAGCTTCAAAAGGTGGTTACTACTGAGGAAGAAAAAGGTGATGTAAGACATCAGAAATGGATTTTTGAGACTAAACCTCTTGAACAGATCAGAGAAGAAAGGAAAGAATTTGTCAGAACTGTAAAGCTTGAAGAAATTGACAGAGGTGATGTGAACAGCTACAAAAATATATTTGAATCAAGCAATTTAAAAAAATACAATGAATCACAAAAAATCCATGTGGAAGGTGAAATGAGAGGAGCTGTAGAGTTGAACAAAGCTCTTTTTGAAACAACTCCTCTCTATGCAATTCAAGACAATCTTGGTAAATATCATGAGGTTAGAACAATTAGGCAAGAAGAAATTTTAAGAGGAGATGTAAGGAGCTGCAGGTGGCTATTTGAAACAAGGCCTCTTGACCAATTTGATGAAAGTGATAAAAAAATCCAAATTATCAAGGGAATATCTTCACAAGAAGTAATTTCTGGTGATGTGAAAACAGCTAAATGGTTGTTTGAAACTCAGCCTCTTGATGCTATTAAACATTTTAGCAGTATGGGAGAAGAAGAAGAAATTGAAGCAGAACAGAGGACAGACATTGTTAAGGGAGATGTAAAAACATGTAGATGGCTTTTTGAAACACAGCCAATGGAATCACTTTATGACAAAGTTGAGGTAGTGACTGACACCGAAGAAATACATAAAGGAGATGTCAAAACCTGTACTCAGCTCTTTGAAACACAGCCTCTTGATGCAATAAAAGATGGTTCAGAAATAACAGAAAAACTACACACTGTGAATCGGGAGGATATTCAAGGAAGTGATGTCCGTACAGCATGTTGCCTTTTTGAAACAGAAAACCTAGAAAATATACAAGGAGAAGAAGGGAAGGAATTAAAACGAATAATGGAAATTCATATTCAGCCTGGGGATGTTTCAACTATGAGGCATAAATTTGAAAGCCACTCATTAGACTCCATAAATTTCAGTTCAGAGGAAGTTCTGGAAAAAATTAAAGCTATTCAAAAACAGGAAATACAGAAAGGAAATGTTCTACATTGCCGATGGCTTTTTGAAAACCACTCGATTGATGCTATAAAAGAAGACCAGGAAGACAGTGCCTCAGTCAGAACTGTAACAGATATAAAGGGGGGGAATGTGAGGAAAAGCTGTTTTATTTTTGAGACTTTCTCTTTGGACCAAATTAGAGATGAATCTGAAAATACCAGCACCAAGAAAACCATTAGTGAAGAGGAAATAACAAAGGGAAATGTTAAAAACTATAGAATGATGTTTGAAAACCAATCACTTTATGCAATTCAGGACAAAGAAGGGAATTATCATGAAGTAACAACAGTTAAAAAGGATGAAGTGATTCATGGAGATGTACGTGGGACAAGGTGGTTGTTTGAAACAAAACCTTTAGATTCTATTAATGAATCAGATAATGTATACATTATTCGAGCTGTCACCCAGGAAGATATTCAGAAAGGAGATGTGAGCTCTGTCAGATACAGATTTGAGACTCAACCATTGGATAAAATTTCAGAAGATGAAAAAATAATAGTGCCCACTATCTGCAGTGTTGAAGGGGCTGATGTGAAGGCCAACAAACGATTGTTTGAGTCTGAAGAGCTAAATAAGGGCACATATATAAGAACAGTGAGTGTCAGTGAGGTCCAGCATGGCAATGTAAAAACTGCCACCTGGTTATTTGAGACACACACTCTAGATGAGATTAGAGCAGAGGGGTCAGAATATAAAGATGTTAAAACAGTCACAAAGGAAGATGTGCAAGAAGGTGATGTTCAGCATGCAGTGTGGCTTTTTGAAAACCAACCTTTGGACTCCATTAAGGAAACTGATGAAACTGAAATAAGAATAGCCAGGGAAGACATTCCACAGGTAGATGTAAAAACAACAACATGGCTTTTTGAAACAACACCTTTCCACGAGTTTAATGAAAGTAAGGTTGAAAAGCAAGAAATTATAGGCAAAAGTATCAAAGAAACTTTAAAGGAACTTTACTCTCAAAAAGTTGTGGAGTCTCATGGAATTATCATTGAGTCAGATGAAATTGGAGATGTCAGAATGGCAAAATATAAACTAATGAATCAAAAGACACCTGAAATACAAAAGGAAGAGATTATTAAAGGGGATCTAGGCAACATAATGATGAACCTGCTGTCCAGAAAAAGCACTACCAAAAAAGAGATTGTAGTAAATGATGATGAAAAAGGCAATGTTAATTTGACCAAAGCTCAGTTACTGAACAGATCAATAGAAGATCATGTTGAAAAAGAAGAGATAGTGAGAGGTGATATACAGCAGGCTATAAAAAATCTGTTTAGTAAGGATAGCTCCATAAAACGAGGAATTTTAATTCAGGAAAATGAGAGAGGTGATATCAACATGACAATATATTCTCTCCTTCACAAAAAGGATGGCAATAAAATCCAACGGGATGAAGTGATAGGTGGTGATGTGAAACGTACCATTCACAGCCTCCTGTCTTCTATAGCAAATAATGAAATATCAGAACGGACTAAAATAGAAGAAAATGAGAGGGGCAATGTTCAGTTTTTCACAACATGCATAGAAGCTGGAGCTCTGGACTATCTGAAACTGTTCCAGACAGGGTCAGATGAAACATTGGCAGTCAAGAAACAAGAGGAAGATGAGGAAATAATTGCTGGTGATGTAGAAGGCACAAAGCTGTTGCTAAAGAAACACAAGTTCCCCATTCAACGTACAGTTGCCGAAACTGACATCATCCCTGGAGATGTGTGTAATGCAGTTAAAAGTTTCACAGCAGAGCCACAGAATACAGCTAGTCATGTACACAAAGAAGAAATTATAAAAGGTGATTTGAAGGCAGCTTTAAATTCCCTCAGCCAGGCCATAAGTCAAACAACAGTTAAAGAAAAGGAAGAAGTTATAAAAGCTGACATCCTGGCAATACTGAAGTCACTTGAAGAAGCAGCTTTTCAACTGAAAGAAGCAGAAAAGCCTGATGTCATACCTGGAGATATTAAGAGGACCATTGAGTCCCTTGAAAAGGCAATAAACACAAAAATTGAAGTTCTGAAAGCAGAAGTTGTTCAGGGAGACCTTGATTCAACATTAAGGTCTTTGAAAGAAGCTCAGCTATCTTTCAAGGGCATAGACAAAGGAGATGTAATCAGCAGAGATACTCAGACTGCTGTGCAAAATGAGCTAGAAATCTGTGCAGTAAAGAAAATGGTACAATCTGGAGAAAGGAGTCATAGAGATATAAAAAGAACTGCCAAACCAGCTTTTAAGCCATCTCAACAATTAGCACATGGTAACATAACCCAAAATCCAGCAAAGTCTGTTAAATCTCACCATGAATGTTACCAGGAAATGCAGGCTAAAAACGAGACTTTTCTGAAAGAAGCTGCAAAGGATACTGGAAAGATACATTTAGATCAAAAACAGAGTACTGAGTCTCTTGGTATTAATAGGAAGCAGATGAATTTACCTAATTCACAACAAAAGAGCACCGAGAAAGTGGAAGAGTCAAGGGGTAAAACCAGAGTCCAGCACAATGGAGAAAAAGACACAAAATCTCTTACTGAACAACATATGAAAAATCAGTCTACCTTCTGTGGAAAAGTTAGGAGAAATGTAAGAACAGAGAAATCAGAAAAATGCAAAGCTCTGAGGAAAGACGGTATGTCCAGCAGCATGCAGTCCATTGGAAAAACAACAGAAAAGAAACAGAATTTATACAGTGAACAAAAAAAAAAAGAATTTTCCAACAGAAACAATCAGGAAGAGATCATAAAAACAGCAGAAATGTCAGTAGATGTTTATAACTCCCAATCCAAAACCACTCAGCAACCAGCGAAGATGGCACCTAGTGAAATTTCTAAAGTGACAGACCACTTTCAAAAGCATGTGCCAAAGAGAGAAACAGAGCAATCTCAGTGTTGTACAGAGATTCTTGCCAGGAAAGAAATGAACACTGACCAAAAGCAACATGTAGTATCTATGACAGCAGGACAGAGTATAAAAGACAAACAAAAAGTAAAACTCACACAAGAAACACATAGTAATTTTAAAGAAACTGAGAGCAGGAAAAGGACTGATATTCATCAGCAAAATAAGAAACCAGTAGGACAGTTTACTGGAAAGACTAAAATGGAAGCTACTAAATCAGAGGCTCAATTTTCTGTAAAAACTCCTCTGAATCAAGCCAAGAATGTAATGGAAAAAGACATAACAGAAATGGATTCCCTATTCCCTCCTCCACCATCACTTCCCCCATCACCACCACCTTCAGTTACATCTTCTGAAAGTGAATTTCCTCTGCCTCCTCCACCACCTCCTTTAACATCTGATAAACAGATGTTTCTTTCACCATCATCACCTAGAGAAATGATCAAAGCTGAGTTTGATCATTTTCCTCCTCCTCCACCATCGCTACCAATAGATGACAAATCTGAAAGTGAGTTCCTGTCTGGTCTCCCTCTCCCACCACCTCCCCCACATCTTGTGATTCCTCCTACAATGCAACCAAAGGAAAAGAAAAAACATATTCCTAAATATCCAGAAGAGTCACTGCCTCATTCAGAGCAAACTCATGCCAGTACTAAAGTGGCAGGTAAATCTATTGGTGTAGCATCATCACAAAAGCTCATCAAAATGGAGCCCTCAAGGGGCCTGGAAGGACTTGAGTCAAAAATGCCTCCTAAATTTGAACCAACAGTCCTTCAGATGCGCACAGAAACTGATATCACCAAAATTTTGGCAGAAAGTAAAAAGTCTGAAACTCTGATGAATGCGGTTAATCATGAACAGAAACAAGAGAGCAGTCATACAAGAACAGAGAAAGGAAGACGACTATCCTCTGTAGCAGAAATGGCTAATCATTTACCCAAGGCTCAGGAAGAAATATTACCGGTCCAGAAAAAAAAGATTTTTCCAGTGATGAAATCTCCTTCCGTTCCTTCAGAGAATGGAACACAAATAAAACCCAAGCCTTATATTCGAAAATTTAAAACTCCATTAATGATAGCTGAAGAAAAATACAGACAGCAAAAGGAAGAGATAGAGAAAACAGAAGTCAAAAGTTTTTGCTGTGAGTCAGCCAAAACAAGCAACAAGGTTCAAGGAAGTCCAGCTGAAACGTCATTACAAAAATCAAACAAGCAAGATCAAGGTCCTGCACAAGGTGCAGCAGCCCCTGTAATGCCACAGAAAATTACAATTTCTGATTCTGATTTTCATGTCAATTTACAAGCAACAGGATTCAGAGGTGATAAAAAGCTATGTGCATCATTAGCTGTATCATCAGCCACCGAGCAGCTTCAGAAAGTTTTAGAAGCCTCAGCAGAAGATCATAGTAGTAAAAAAGTACTACCAGGTACAAAACATAATGTATCATGTCAAATAGAAAAAGTCCATCCAGATCAGACATTACATAAGCCTGAGCAGCTGAAGAATGTGGAACAATTGTGCAAGCCTCAAAATAAAATCACTCCCCCTACATTCAAAGTTAAAACTATTAAGCTTCCCATTGTAGAGCAGAGCTTACAGGAAACTCATAAAGATTCTGAAATACACCAAAACCAGCAGGGAACTAATGTTCAAAATGTTTTCACGCAACACAATCAGAAGAAGCAGAGAGAAGACATAAGCCTTACCATTAAGAAAAAAGAAAGAATTGCAAAGCAGGATCACCAAGAACACATTAATGGGAATGTGCTAGCTGAAAAAACACATTTAAAATGTACAGAAAACATGCAAGAATTACAGAAACAGGACTTCAGTCAAATGAAACAACAATTAGTTAGTGAAAAGGAAACAAGAAAAGGAGAATCCAGACATGAGAAAATCTTGCTGAGAAAAGAAATAAATCAGGCCCATGTACCAATTCATCCACAGAAAGACATGGTAACAATTCAGAAAAAACAAGAGCAGCCTAAGATTAAACCAGCAGTGAAAGCAGTCAAGGGAAAAGTAACTGACAGACAGCATGACTCACAGACCCAAATTACTGAACAAAAGAATGTGTGCGTTTCTGAGAGTAGAGTCCAAAAAAAAAATGTGTCCCAGGAATATAATAGTCTGCAAGAAAATACACGTGTGAAAGACAAAGGCATACAAGTAAAAGAAGGCCTCCTAAAGACAAAAGATCCAAAACAAGAAATTACGCACAAAAAATCTTTATATTCTTCTTCACCACCGCATACTGAGGAAAAACATGCAGTAGATATATTAGATATTTTGAGAAAAAGAGAGGAACTGCAGCAAGTTTTGTGCAGGGTGAAACAGTTCGAAGATGAGCCAAATAAAAATGGTCTAAAAACATTTAAGACATTTTTAAATATTATCCCTGTCTGGCTAATAGATCAAGAAAGAAAGAAAAATATAGCTCATATTGTAACAGAAAACAATTTTGAAAAAATGAAAGAAGAATTATCTGATATTAAAGATCAAGCAATCAAAATGCTTGCCTCATGTGAAGATTCAATCCAAACTGCTGTGTCCTCAAGAACAGTGAAATCCAGAAATAACAGCACTACTTATCAAGGCCCTTCCCAGAAGATATCAGGAATTACTATTGGCTCCAATAAAAAAGACTTGCATAAAACCACGGGCTCTATTAAAGAAGAAACAGTGCATCATGAAGCTAAACAGCAGTCCAGTGGATTTAGACAGACAGAATCCAGATCTTCTCCAGCACTAAGAATGCGATCACCATCTCCTACTTACATAACAATTGAGTCTAGAAGGACAGACCCTCCTCTAAGGGAGACACCCTCTTCCCCTACGCAAAGAGAAGGAACTTTGTTTCCTCTACCACCCCACAGATCTGCAACACCAAAAGCTAGAATTCAACAGCCACTGTCTTCTCCCTCTTCTCCAAGGAGCCAAGCTGAGCAACTGGCTAAGCTGAAAGACACCACAGCAAAATTATCACAAGGCGCAACACAGCATCGAGCTGTAAATCCACTTCCGATTGTAGAAAAAAGATCAGAAATCGTTAAATCTCCTGCAACACTTCGCCGACAAATTAAGATTGAAATGCATGCTAGGAAGCCTTTATCCTCAGTAACTCCACCTGTATATGAATCTCAAATAACTGCTGGTACAGTAAAAAATACAGAAGAAGCACAAGAAAAAAGTAGAAAAGCAGAGAAGAACAAAGACTACTTGTGCCAAGACCGATTAAACATTCCAGAACACTTACAGTCTCTGAGTGAAAGTTTAGATTCCATCTCAGTGACACAAAAATTTGAGAGTCCTAGGATTGATCAGCCAGGGCTTATTCATAGGTTTGAAGCATCAGAGACAGTAACACACACACAAAATGAGCCAACTACAGTAGTTGAGAGGTTAAGTAATGAAGGTGCATATGAAAAGGATAAGTTATTAGGAAAATTTGAGGACAAATCCATATTTGAAGTTAAGTCAATGACAAGAGATTTCAAAAGTGGTGAAGTGAATAGCAAAATAAAGGAGAGAACACACATATTTAACCAAGATGAATTTGGTATGGACAGCCAAAGACAGAAAGCTAATTTCCAAAACTCTTCTTGCTGGCAGCTAAGAGAATCAAAACAAGATATATCTTATAAACCAGGGCAATGCGAAGATAAAGAACAGTCATTTCAACCTGCAACATGTTTGGAAGCCAAGTTCCATAATGAATATTCTTCTGATAGGGATACATTAATAAACACAGTAGTTGAATCAAGAACTGCTACCTCAACTTCACAAAATGTTGATGGTGTGCAGTCAGGATTTGGCTTCAAGCATGCCCCCCCAACATATGAAGATGTTATCTCAGGACACATTCTGGATATTTCTACTGCTGATTCACCAGAAGAACTACTGAGAAATTTTCAGAAGACATGGCAAGAGAGTGCACAAGTTTTTAAAAGTCTTGGTTACACTGTCTCAGATACTTCTGAAACTGAAGTGAGAAGCAGCTTCCATGAGGAAGCAGAATATTTCAGTGGTAAATAAGCATGCAAAGTGTGAAGAAACTAAAACAATTTTAGGCATTATCATTCACCATCAGTGTGTTGTGCAGTAATGAATAACGTGTTTATAATCAAAGGGTGAAATAACATAAAACTAACAAACTTTTCTTAACTTTTGCTGTCTGTCTCTCCTCTTGTCTCAGCAATCTTTTACCATCTTCCCTTTCCAAGGGCATCTCCTTTGAGTGATGTGCTGAATGTGTGCCTAACAAATACTGACATGTTGAGTTTTGAGGCCTTTTTTGCTAAGGTAAATACTGTATTTGAACTGGTACCATAAAAGATTACATAAAATCATTACTATTGTATTTGAGAAATACTAACATATTAGAAAATGTGCACAGTATGCATCTGGTTTTTAATCCTTGCAAATAATGCAACATGCTCTTAACTGAGATAGTGTTGCCTGTATAATATAGCCATAAAGATAATGTTCATTTTTATACAGAACTGTTTTTATTTTATTAAAGCACAAGATGTGAATTATAACAAAATGAACTATGTTTGGATGGGCTTCCTATTTGAGTAAAATTACTGAAACAGTTTACAAAATACCATGCAATTTTAAAAAAATTTTCATACTTCCTGCTGGATGATTTTACCTGTTGATACAGCCCTAGTCTGAATTAAGGCAGCAAACCCATGTATTATCTGATGCCTGAGTATAGGTCTCACATTACTAAGGAGTTGAGCCACACTCACTGAATTCCCTTCAAAAAAACCGAGCCTGTTTATTTTTTCATATTGAAGTATATGAAAATAGAACATATACTCTTTTCTCATGGTGCATGTATTACATGAAAAATGATATTAAAATAGTATTTAGATTACAAAGGCACTTGAAAATTAGAAAATATTACACTTGCCATTACTTGATGAACCTTCATATTTTCCCTTTGTGCATCTACTCTGAGCACTGAATATGGATGGGATCCTGTGGGAAAACCAGATGTCACCACAGCTTTGAATTAGCCGTTTGCAATACATGAACAGAATACAGATGCTTGACCAGTAATGAAAATGGCAGAACAAAGCTAATTAGTGCCTTACCTGCATGACTTCTAAATAGCAGGCTTGAATTTGGGTCCCCAGCTCTGTGCCCTGTGAAAAGAAGGGTGCTACCTGTGCTCATGCTAGAAGATAAAAGCAGAGTTAAGCAGGAGTAGCTTGTAATACTGTAAAACGAAGAACAGTCTGACTGTGGTCCAGCAAAAGACGTTAAGCACAGAGTTCATGTTACGATCTTAAAGCCAGTAGGAATAACCAGTACCAGTAGAAATACTCAGTTCCCTGTAGGATCAAGCTTCTATGTGTCATTTTGGATATCTTCTATCTGGTAAATATTGACAATTTTAAATAATAGACCAGCCTTATCCCAAATGATTTTCTAGAACTGTTCACATGATTAATTTTCACAAAGATGAGTATTTGGTTCCACTATTCAGTCCTGGAAGCTCCTTTGGGATAAACCTCCCTAAACCCCAACAAAGTGACCTTTACCTTTTCTTTTCTATTGACTGTCGCCTTTCAAGGCACAACACTCGCAACCAGCTATCCAACTAAAGTGTGACAGTGTACCAGTGAGACAGTTTTCCAGGAGACATCTGCCTTCTTTTTTGTCCTCCCAATTACCTTATAACTTTCTATATTATCACAAAGCTTGATTCTTTTCTCTTCTCCCTCTTTACACTCAGAATACTTCCGCACCTAAGAATATTAATTTAAGTGAATCCTTATGGTTAGCTGACACAACCAATCTCAACAACAACAACAAGATCTATGCTTAGACAACCAGGAGACATGTAGAAATGTTGGTTAGATTTCAACATCTGCCCAACCCCAGTTTGTCAGTCCATTTTGAAACTAAATTGAACCTAAATTCCAAGATTTCTATTTCATGACCAACAATTCTTTTGGGTTTTTTTGCTTTTGCTAGTGGTTATTTTTTTACAAGTTCTAGATTATTCTGAAGATATTTAATTTCTCTTTTAGTATTTTTCACAGCTCTCATTATGGATAGTAGAGACATGTGGTAACTACAGCTGTAGTTATAAAATCGACACCGCTTTTCTGTCTTGATTTATGAATTGCTATAAAATCAATACCAGCCGACAAACTGAAAATAGATACAATGCTGTAATGGACCAAATTTTCTACTGATGTCAAGGGGCATTCTCTGCTGGTGTCAGTGAAGATGTATCTATTTCAACAGTGATTTGGTCCACTCTTTGTATTTGCCTGCTATACAGTTTTCATAGCAATTCATAAATCAAGACAGAAAAGCAGCATAGCCCAACTGATTGTCCATTATCTCCTTCTCTCTTCTGCCCCTTACTGGTATGGAATAAACCTTCTGTGTGTGCTTTCTAGTTTAGAGAAAACTAGTTTCCATTATAATTAATTATGCTTCATAAAAGAAAGACTTTGATATAGTTAGCTAATATTTTGACTGTAGCTAACTCAGTCTTGAAAATTAACAGAACAATCAGGTCTCAAACTTAAAATTGCAAAAATCACATATGATTATGTCCATAGCATATCTAAATCATATGAGCGTACAGTTTGCAGGTTACCACACAAGTGGAGCTCTTCAATGTCCTTTTGGCATGATTAAGCAAAGCTTCCTCATCAGAATTTCAAGCATCTGCCCCCTGATTATGTATCTCTAAATCATACTGTAGATTCACAGATTATACATACATTAACTCAGTTACACTTATATTAATAAACCTTTTATTATTTTATCTCATTTCACAAAATAAATATTTATTAAGAATAAATGGGAAATATTGTGCATGAGATAGTGAAGTCCTTTCAAATGTATGGATTTCTGAAAAGGAAAAGGCGAGTACTTTTTCACTTTCAAAGTATTACTGTTAATTACAAAAATGGAACCCTAAAATTGATAGCTATCAGTACATGGATAAATAGAAGAAAACTACAACTCTGAGTGTAGCAAAACATATTTAACATGGACTGATAAAACTAAATCATAATATTTGGCTACAGACTTTTTAATATCTATAACATAACTTTTTAATTTTGATTCTAGAAACTGCAGCTTCAGGAAAAGGAAATATGCACACTTTGTCAACAGAGAGTTTACCCAGTGGAATGCCTAGTTGCCGACAAGCAGAATTTTCATAAATCATGTTTCCGATGTCACCACTGTGGCAGTAAATTAAGGTAAGAACTAACGGCATATTAATTCATGGAAAATCTGCATCTGAATATAAATAGAGTTGGTGATGTTATTTTCAACTGGACTATTCAGCCTATAGGATGTTGGGTTGACTGGGAAGTGACCTGGATTCCCCTTCTCTTCTCTGCTACTGACCTCTGCTCTATGCCTTGGAACAAGTCCTTTAAATTCTCTAAAGAAAGGCTTAATCCAAGTACCTTCTGAATTCTTGTGCATAGTATTTCTTCCTACTGGCTATTGCAGACCTTCAGGAGAGCTCATAAACAGGAAGCAGGAGACCCAGAAACTTGGCTGAAATTTAAGACATCTGAATGTAGGCCAAATTTTGTCTCATTTCTCATAAAATGAACGATGACAGTTCTCTGCCTTAGCAAAGCACTCTTGCAACCTTTATATGAAATGTAACATTTATTGCTGTGATTATCACACTGGAAAAGCTAGCAGTTCTTATCTTAAAACCTCTGAGGTTAGTTACACAAATTTCCTTGACTTCATTTGGGAGCAGAATTCAAATCTAACTGAACACAAGTGTGGCTGAATCTTACAATTCAGTACAAAGGCTACAGAAAACTGGCACTGTACAACATATTTTCTCCTATTTTGTAGAAAAATAGAGGCTTCAGTCTTCAATGCTATGAGAGGGAAAAAAAAAAAAAACAGCCCCAAAGTGCTGTAGAACATTCCTATTTGAAGCTTCTGTTGTGCAATAAGTGAGTAAGTTTATGTTCTCCCTAAAATCCCAAAAGTATGACTCTTCTCCTTCGAGAAACTGGTTAATTTAGAAATTGTAAGGGAATTTGCAAATAAAAGTTTTAAATACTGTTTTCTTTTCTGTTTAGAATTGTGCAGTACATTGAATTTTCTCTCTTTTTACTCCTTCCTTCTTTATACATACTGTCACGTAGGGGTACTTGAAATGCCAAGTAAAGTGTCAAATTCATGATAGATTTATGATTTCTAGAAGTGTAAAACAAATTTTTTTCTATTTGGCAGCTTGGGAAATTATGCATCTCTCCATGGACAAATATACTGTAAACCTCATTTTAGGCAACTTTTCAAATCTAAAGGAAATTATGATGAAGGTTTTGGACACAAGCAACATAAAGAATTATGGAATTCTAAAGATCAGCATGGTTCAGTTGGCAATATTCACACTGAAGAAATAAATCCCATTAATGGTACACGTGTTGAACCAAAACTAATTACAGAAATTGATCAAGACTTGTACTCAGGTACTGAATATATCCATCCTGAGATTTTGGATGATCATTTGAAAAGATCCACAGAAAGAGGTAAATTAAAAATTACATGGCCTCCCTCAACAGATGATGCAACACCTAAGAAAACATTTTCTATTGAAGAAATGGCTAAAGTGAATAAGCCAAAGTGGCCCCCGGAAGGTTTTGCTCAAGACGATTCTAGTTTACATGCAAATAAACCTCTGGGCAATAAAAAGGAACCTCAGAAAGAAAATGTCCATAGTGATCTCAGAGAGCAAAAGAAAAATGACATTGCGGATGCACAACAAAATCAACACTCATCCTTTAGCTCTGTGTCTGAAAAAGAAGCTAGAAGTGTCTGTGAAAGAAAGATAAATGGAGCAGGCAATAAGGAAAAAGATGAGGAAACTGAGAATGTGCAAGATAAGCTGAATAAAACAGGAGGATCACAGATTAGGAAGGAAAGTGTTAAGGATATTAATGAAGGTGTGCACAGTGCGGAGAAGGAGAGAGAGAAAAAAATTAATGAAACTTATGATGTAGAAGTTGTACAGGTTACTAACATTGATGATGAAACTGTACAAAAGAATCATAAACAGTTCAGCTTGAATAATAATACTAATAATAATAATAATTACACCACTTTTTCACATATGAACATTTGTAGCCAGGAAACATGTCTCTCAGCTATGTCTAACCCAATGACAAAATTAAGCCATGAAATTTTCACTGCATCTCAGCATGCATTTGAAAAGCTGGAAAATCAGTCTGGAAATGAAGAAATATTTGAGATATATGAATCTCAAGAGAGCTATTCTAGTGATACTGTAACTGTTTCACTGGATGAACAGAACTCCAAAGATAAGGATGCTGTTACCTCTAATAGTCTTGTTCAATTCCATAAAGATGCCACTTGTCAGAAATCTTGTACTAGTACCACATTAGTTTTAAAGGAGGCCACTAATACAACATCCCCTATTGATATGGAGTTGGTATGCACTGGGGAAGAATCAGAGCATGACAAAAATATAAATACTATTTTATCTGACACTGTGAAAACATCTTCTTTTCTTAATAAAGACAGCCTGGTTTTAAATGTTGGTCTATTAGATTCTGTAGACATAACTAAAAATTCTTCCAGCCCATATTCAAAAGAACATGGGAATTATGATCTGGCACTGAATGATATTAACGTCTGTCAAGAAGATGAAATAATCAAAGTGTCAGAGAATGACATAAGCGCAAGTTCAGATTTACTGAGCTCAAGACATTCAGCTGTTCCATCATCCCAAGGAGAGAAAGTTAAGTCTCAACAGCTCACTGTAGAGGAGCAAATTAAAAGAAACAGATTCTATGATGAAAATGAATAAAACAGCTAAGTGATAAGCTACAATTGTCACATGTGGTAAAGTGTTATTTACGTCTGCACTTAATGGTTTAGACATTTATTCAGTCCAGTTATTTTATAGTCCTTCTTAAAGAACTTAATATCCAAAGATTGTATATGAGGATTTGTATTATATACTGTCAATTACTCAGACTTTACTTACTTAGTTTACACTTACAGCAAGGAAGAGGCAAAAATGAGCACTTTTTTCCAGTCTGTTATGAAAACAACCTGTACTTCTATGGTCAACAACTTGTATTTCTATGTTGCAAGAAACAATATGACTGTCCTGCTGAAACATAGTAATTCAATTTTATTCTTTATCATTTGTAACAAATTAAGAGGTGAAGCACCTGGTGTGCACAAAATGATGAAAAATATTTCAACAACTATTTTTTTCATTTATTATTATTATCGTAACTAAATGAGCTGTTGCTCCATGACATTTTATGTACATTTGTTTTGTTAGCTTACACTAGAGGATTTTTTTTTTTTTTTTTGGCAATATCATGCAGTAGGTAGCTTGAAATGGACTAGTTATTGAATAGTAACCAAAACTGGTTGGCAAGTAGTACTGTTTTGCTATATACCTAGAATTACTATGGCATTCTATTGCATGACAGAAAAGAAAAGTGTGTAAATTTTAAAGCAAATAGCATAAAAAAGAGCATCACAGTCAGAACTGGAACAATGCTCAAGATTTGGGAAAACTGGGCAACTAAGACCAGTGATTGTTTTAATAACTAATTCAAAATAATTTTAAATGAAGCAGCTCCCCAGTTTCATATTTAAACCTGTAAAAACTTATGCCGATTTAGCACTGTTTGGATTATTATCTATTTGCTCTCTTAACATTATTCTAGCTTGCATGAAACAGCAACATACCATTTAACTGTTGACAATGCATAATAAAAAAGCACTTCACAACATGTATTTTGTGAAGTTTTTTTTTATGAATATACACATATGGTTTTCCTTAAACAGTTTGTGAATTCTTCACTTTAATCTAAGTTTATCAGAGTAAAAACAAAGGAAAATGAAAATACGGTTTTCAAAATTATTTCTAAACTACCTGACAGAGATAGCTGTTTGGAATAAGTTAGTTAGGATAGGCTGACATTAAAATCTTTAAGAAATTACTGTGCAGATTTCCAGAACAAAATACCTGCTGCAGTACGACACGTTGCCCAAAGGAAAGCAATTGTGGGTGGTTGGGATATCCGCTTATGATTCTTCATCTATATAGAAACACCTATATAGAATATGCAGGCAGAAAAGCTAGATACACTATTTCTCTTTCACGAGAATACTTTGGAGGGTGAAGCCTCCTCTTTTTGCATCATGCTTCACTCCTCTGTAGTATTCTTATGAAATGTAAGAAGTATAGGAAAGATCTCTTAAAATAAATGTTACCAGAAGTATAATTAGCTTTCACAGAAGGCACTTAGATACCACTGTGTTAAATAATCTTGTAAAAAGGCATTAGCCTATAGATCATGGTGAAGTGAACCTGCTGACAGGTACATATGAACAACAGAACACGAGAAATCCCTACTCTATTCAATTTAATGACAGAAATCTTACTGGCTTCCCACTTACCTTACTCAGTTTGTTTTCATGCAAACTCTTACACACAGCAACTCACTACAGTCATTAATGTTTGTTTGAGAAAATTCTCACCAAAGATATTAGCATTTAGCTAGATCAGTTATAATTATGATAAATGATAAAAACCAAGAAGTTTTGTAAATAGAACTAAATGACTTTTCTTCCTTTGAGTTACTAAGGTAACTAAAAATAATATCAACAAAAAATTGCTGCTAAAACAACAAAACATTTCTCAGAAAATACAAACCTTAACAAAATGAATGGAATTATCTAAAATATTTAGAGCTCCAAATGGACTAATCTTTCAAATCTCCACCTTTCTCCACTATCATTTATTAGATATAAGGTCAGTTTTGACTATGTTAGATAGCAATAAAGAACAATCTCTTGAGTGTGCAGTGGTATATGTGCATCTACATGCACATATATAGGTGTGATCATGTGAAAGTCAATTGTTCAAGTAAAAAGCTAATAAAGTTGCAACCTTTGTACTATAGTCCTGTGCCAATTTTCATTCTCCAGAATATTCTGATCAAATTAAACTTGTATGCTAAAATTTAGAGGAGCAACAGACATCAATTATAATAAAAACTCATTTTTTTGCACTAAAAAATTAATACCTATATTAGAAAATAACCTTATGAAATACCAAACTTCCTGCTTCTGTTAAACAAAATAAGGACAACACCAAAAATAATTCAAAGAAAAAGTAAGTTCGCTATGGCCAGCAAGAGACTCAAATAAAGGATTTAATGAAATAGCATAGGGAAATATTTATTCAGAGGGAATAATGCATAGAGTCAACATATAGAAATGACATACCACATGGGGCTAACCTTCCTGGCTATTCTGTGATCAGGATTCTGCTTAGCAAGGAACACAGATGTGCAGAGCCTTCCTCAAGTAGATTCATTAGCTTTGCGCTATCTTCTCTCAGTGGCTGGACTTTTTCTTGTCTCTAGTAGTGAGGATGAATATTAAGTAAAAAATTAAATGATACCATGTGATTATTTCTTTGATACCCAAGCCAAGTTTCCCATCATACTGTATCGGAATTCTTACACAAAGCATAAGGATAGCACCCTGCAAACCTGTTTTAGAAAGTTAACAGCCATGGCTAATCAAGAATTATAAAAGAATGTAAATTACCCCTCCACCCCCCAAAATGAAGTAGATTGAAGAGTTCTTCATAACTTCAGCCAAGACCTTAAAGTGGGAGTCATCAGAGACAAGATGAGGTTGTAACTCACTGAGATGTGGGTGTGTCTCGCTCCATTTTCCACAGAAGGCAAAAGAGATGGGAGGTGGTGTATGCCTGAGACATCTTAATGTCTCTATACATTACCCTTACAGAAGTCACGCTCTGGTTGTGAATGCATATAGCAGCTGAAAGTGAGACTGGGATAAAAGTTGTAGTTAGAAGGAAGCAGCCTTACAGATTTTCTTTAAATTAAATGCTAAATGAACAGTAGTTCCTTAGCTAGCAAAAAGCCTCACAGCCTCATGCATTTCAGGGAGACCACAGAGATTTACAGCAGCCGAGGAGCTGGTCTTGATGGTTTTAAAAGGAATAGCATCCATAAATGCTCTACATTTTGTGAGAGGAAGTTGTCATTTTAAGTTTTAATATCTCTAAGTTTAGGCTTTCCTTTAGGCTTTCTAAGTTTAAGTATCTAAGTTAAGGTAAGGAGTCATCAGTTTTTAAAAGTCCCACTCTGTGAGAAGGAGAGGTTTGATGGGTCTTGAGGGAGATCATGGTACTGAAACTGCCATTCTCCCAGGAAGATAACTTCCTCTGACCAGTACCAGGCTTCATCTCTTACCTCCTGGGCAGGATATCCGGCAGCACCTAGGAATGGGACCTTACAGTCATGGATGGCAGAGCTGATCCATTTCCAGGACAGCTGCAGCCAAGCACTGTAGCAAATAATAGCAATATTAATGCTATTGCAATTATTTTTTGTAATTGCAACATGATAGCAAAGCAGCACTGACAAGCAGCAGTGAAATTAAACTTCACTGCATCCTTACTTAGTAGAGATTTGCAATCTCACAGGTCTATTTTCACTAGGTATTATCAGCTAGTGAAGATATTCTACTGCTTTTAGAACACAGCAGGGTTCATGTATTCTTCTATACTGAAAAGCACCAATTAGAGAGATTAAAGAGCCTGATTTAATGTCTTGTTAAGGAGCTTCTGCATTGTTGGATCAGTCCTGGACTTTATGGGACTTCTAAGTTTGCAGTCCCTTTACAGCTTCATTAACATAACTGGCACGAAGACTTGAATAGAGCTACTTAAATTGTTTTTATAGATGTAGTCTATCAGCTGATCCCTTTGGAGTCTTACTGGAGTCAGGGGCATCCTCAAAGCTATAGAGAGACCTAAATAACACTCTTACTATGCTGCTGAAGTGGACTACTGGGTGAAGGGCCTGCTGAAGGTGAATGCTTGATTACTGCAAAAGGTATACTTACCTTGTCTGTTTTCTGCTAAGCATTTATCTCCTTCATACATATTAATAGGCATACCTACTTTAGTATCTTAAAAGACCTTGTGCTCACCATGGACATTAAAAACATACGCTAAGGATCTGCCTTATTCTAACACAAAGCAACATTTTGCAATATCTTTCCCATAAATAGTTATAGTTCAGCCCTTATTTTCAAAATGCAAGATAATTATCAGAATTACTTGTATAAAATTTGGGTCACTGGAGTCAAGTATACCTCCTACTGTTAAGTATAATTGCAAAAACATTAACCACCCTGGGTTCACTCACAACAAACAGGAAAACACAAAGTCAAAAAGGGACAGATTAAAACCTTTGTCTCTTTTCATGATTTAGTACATCCATTAAGAGCTACCTAAGTTAAATTCCTTGAGTGAACTTTATTGACTTCCACAAGCCACATTTCTCCTTGTATTTGGATTTCATTTGATGATTTTGACATGAAGAGCATTTTAAAATGTTTTAAAGAGAGGATGTGTGTTGAAATGGGATTAGAACATAATCAGAGTGACCTTGATTTTAGACTTTCTGAAACATTAAATGACAACTTAATAATGATAGACCTGAGTTTTCAATATAGTCCTTAAACAACAAATGAGGCAGCTGTATACCGCTTCAGGGAGGGAGGTGAAAAATTCAAAGACTTACCTCTCCACAGACCCATCTGCTATACCTTGAGGGGAAGGAATACACTGGAAACCCCTGTCAATACTTCCCTGCATAAGAAGGTAGAGTATGGTAGAGAGATAGTAGGAGAGAGTAAAGTCTTCAAATGTATTATGAATGTGCTTTTCATTACCAGGGTACATTACAATTTTATTAAAAACAGATATGAAAAATCTACTGATACTGAAAAATCTAGATACATCTGCAGCAGGTGATTTTCAAAAGTTCATAATCTGGTCAAATAAAAAATATTTCTCCTAGAAAAACTTCAAAGGGACATCTACTTGATGAGAGCTAATTTCAGAAACACTTTACCTTTTGGCTCTCAACATTGTAACCATCACTATCTGTAGCCATTTAAAATTACTTTTAGACTGATGTAATGATAAATGTGACCCATGCTGACAGCGACTACTGTTCTATCAGAACGGGTGCCTACAAAAGGGGCCATTCTTGCCCCACAGAAACTGCATATTCCAAACTGGGAAGAAGGCTGTTTTTCCAGTCAACCTTACTCTAAAATATCAACCAAACATTTTATTCCATGACGAAGAAAATAACCTGTTAGCAAAATGTAAAGATAACTTTTCAGTATAAAAGGTGAAACAGTTAAAAAGTTATGGGTGACTGAAGCTATGGCTGTACATAAGGAGATGGACACTGCATAGAAAGTACTTAAATACACAGTTTGGTAGAATCGATTAGATGTCATCTTAATTGTAATACTCACTACTGCATGTATTAAAATAATGAATAACTATAAGTAATAGTCTCTTACATCTTAGAATATGCTTTCAGCTTCTCTCTCTGATCACAGTTAAAAGCTCTATATGATATTAGACAAAAAGCAAGAAATAGAAAGCTATGAATTCAATACATATAGCTGGATACAAAAGATTTATTTGCAGTTCAATCTTATGTGGTTTTGTACAGCTTTCCATAAAGCAGGATTAGAGGGGAAGTAGCATGTATACACTGTCATATACTGAGTGATTGGAATCCTTTTCCTTTATTGTCCTCTGTAAATTGCTGTTCTAATTTGTTGGGATGGTACTCTTGTATTGAAGGCTACAAATTGAGTCCTCGTGGCTTTGGTTGGGGAAATTATTTTGCCAAAGTGGACACTGGCTTTTATATGCCTGGAGAGAAGGTAATGAAAAGTAGCTTTAACAGGCTCAGGCAGCTATCCATGCTGTCAGCATGCCATAAAACAGAAATAGCATGGACTCAGCTTCTTGGGCCAGAATGTAAAGGCTAAAGCTTTTTCTTCAAAAGAAAGTATTATGACAACAACCAAGAATACCTTTGTATGTTCTTGGAGGCATCATGATACGAATATTTGGCAAATCATATGTGGCAAACTATATTTGAAAATACTAATGTTATAAAATAACATACTGCAAAGTGCACTGGTACTGAAAACTTTTGTTAGAGAAAGTGTATGTGCACTGTAAACAGCAAGACAGCAAAACGGGGAAAAATTGAATAGGAATAATTTACTTCATTTGAGAAGCCTCTGTATGAAAATCCAGCTCTACAAAATTCTATTGAACGGCTTCCAACAAATTCAGTAAGGATGGGATTAAGTCTTCGGACACTTCTGTTCCATGATGACTTTTCAACACTACTGCAGCACTCCAGAAAATAAACCATTTTCTTTAATCAGCTACAAATTTCATCAGCATATCCAACAGCAGAGATGACACAGCAATAAAGAGTATTATGCTTCTGTGCTCTGGCTATTTTCATTTGATGAAGTAGATCATTGTGGTCAAGTGTTGTGGAGGGAAGGTGAAAGGAGCCATGAGGATAATGTCTATTTGACAGTCCCTCACCATTTCCAGAACTGAGAATCATACATTCCCTTTATACTGTCACTCTCAGGTTCTGCACCACATTTATCCAAAGTGAAAGACAATCCACACTGTCACCCAAATACCTAAGACAAATTATGCATAAATCAAAACAAATTATTTAAGTGCATATGGCGGCCCTAATAAAAAAATATGTATTTTTTAACCTCTATAGTCACCACTGTAAAGACAAACCTCAGTTAGGTTCTGTCTTTCACCTTCTTAGCGAACATTTGCCGTCGTTACTGCAGGTCTGTCTAGCAAATGCTTGTTGTACCATACTGTGGAACAGCTGTTTCACTGGGGATGTTCAGTGTCATCAAACTATTACTGTGTCTCGACAGAGGACGTTCAGTAACATGGAACCTTGTATGCATTTGTTTGCAGCTGACGTTTAGGTACTCACATTGCCCCTGAATAAGACACTAACTGGTGTCAGCCTGGATCTGTTCCATCTGGAAACTCAGAAACAGGGAATTTCTCTGCTGTCACTAGGAGTATTTAGCTTGTACAGTATCCTGTGTAGAATGCTGGACTAAAAAGGCCATCTGAAATGATAAACAACATGCATGTAAATTGAAGAAACCTACATTCAGTACCAGAGTGGAATTAGCAAGATCCTCTCCAATAGTTTTAAACTTATATTCATTGAGAGCTTATGAATTTTTTTTTCATATGAAGCCTTGGCTACACAAAAGAAGGTGGCTAAGGGATAAAGCTCTGCACCTCCTGTAACTTTACTGACCTTGTTTCTCTTCTGTGTGTGTTTGTATTACTGTATTTACTGTTACTGGTTCATTATTATGTGATCATCATTTAAAAAAATGAATCATAATTCACAGGAACATAAAATAAGGTTAAACAGATAACCTTAATTTTACCATTTGCTAACTTCCGAGTGCTTGATTTTGCAACTTCAATGCTCATTCAATACATCTGCTGAAAACATACATACATTTATGCCAAATACAGTTACAATGGTTGATTGCTGAGATATTCTGGAAATCTGGATCCACTTGAAAGTTTTGAAAACTTTTTGAAGTCCAGCACCAAAATATTATGCTTTATCGACTGCCAGACTTTATACCATTAGGAATGATTCCTCCCAATGGGTTTAGAACATGATTCAAGTGTCAGCAGAACCAAAAATACTAGAATTTTCAAAACATACCTAGAATTATTCTTATTTAACATACATGAAATGCTAGGGTGTAGCAAAAAATGCACCAATATTTGTCTGGGATGACTTCCATGAATGACACACTCCTACTCTGAGTAATATTATCGTGCTAACCCATAATGCTAAAATCTGTGTGTTATTCTATCCCACACAGTCATGTATTTGTCTTAATTCTAGGAAAAGGCAATACCATTCTAGTAGTGGTCTTGCATACTTTCCATTTAAAAAAGGTGTTTTCAACTGCTTATAATTTTATCTAATGTTATCTATTTGGGTTGAAGCTTTCCCCATGTAGGAAATCAGAGTGATTTCTTTTTAAAGTTTTTACGAAAAAGCCTTCCTCCATTTCCACAAAGAACATCTGTTAAGAGTATAACATTCTACTTATGTCAAAATATATTTTTCAGCTGTTTTATTGAGAATAAACTTAAATCACCCTAGTGCCTCAATTTTGATATGGTTCTATTTTGTCTACATTTGCAATATAGTTTTCAGTTTCACTATCTCACTTTTTTACAGTATAGACCATGCTCTGGTGATAAACAGCCAGGAGAATGTGTTTAGCAGAACTTATTTCTGAAGTGCTACAGCAGCTGGAAGATATGTAGGGGATTATAATAAATAAGGTCTACGGCCATATTTTTAATAATTCAATAAAACATTAAATAATTGTGCAAGTATCAGGAAACATCCATTCTGTGCTCTGAAAAAGTTAAGAGTCCTATGAAAAACAGTACCGCAAACACATAATTAAAAATATATCAGCTAGCTTGACTTCAGGCTTTCTGACTTTCAAACTTAATGTTCTTTTAATGTGTGTAATATATGAATATCATATGTCTGTATGTGTATAAATAGATAGACACTCATGTATACATAAATAGAACCACAAGCAATCAGCAAATTACTGTAACACCAGTTGTGTATATATAGAACTAGCAAGCTCAGTACCACTGAATTGCTTCACAATTTGGTGGCTTCACTTTTTTTCTTTTCATTTCTTCTATTCATCTACTCCCTTTTTTATTTTATCATTTCTCTATTTGTACTGGAGTCTCAGCTCTTTGGGGCTGATACTACATGTAACTTTTTCTTCCAGACGATGAGCAAAAACATATGATTAAATATTCCTAATGTAGTTCTTCTATCTTTACTTTCATTAAATTCTAGCAGCAATGTCCTCAGCCCCTTCCCAGGCAGACATCCTTATCTACATGGATGACACTACAGAAACGTGGGAATAATTTTTCTTATGATGCTATCAGTATAAATAAGGGTGATAGAACCATGCCTGCGTGTCAATCATAAAATAATAACAGTGAAGACAATTCCAACACCTTGCAGTGCTAGTCCCAGAGGATGTGAATCCTGACTTCTGGTAGATATATCCTTGTAGAAAACGGAATCTAATGTCAAGTCACAACCCTCTACTGGTCACATCCCCTTGCTGGTAAGCAAATCAGGTGACATCCTTATTAGAACCAAGCTCTCTGATTTATGAATAGCAATTGCCAGATCATCCTGAGAGCCTTAAAAACAAAATTGCATGCAAAATTATAAAATAAGTGAAAACATTAATCACGATTAAACAGAACCACATTGATTTTGCCAGCTAGATTCAGCCACCAACTGTGATCTGAAGGCTCTTCTCTCTTGGTTAATCTAGTTCAGAGCTGGATTAATTTCTCTGTAATTAATTTCTTATGGAATTGTGTAAATGTTTGTCAAAACAGATGATCCACCACAAAATGAAATATAGCATGAAGGACAATAAAATCTCTAATACATTAAACACAAAGATAAAAAAAATC
This sequence comes from Apteryx mantelli, assembly GCF_036417845.1. Taxonomy (NCBI): domain Eukaryota; kingdom Metazoa; phylum Chordata; class Aves; order Apterygiformes; family Apterygidae; genus Apteryx; species Apteryx mantelli. Next base: position 29,124,949 of record NC_089983.1, on the reverse strand, counting down.
CTTAAATTGACTGGACCAATGAAGAAAAAAAAATTATGTTCATTCTCTTTCCTGGTCACACTCATGTTAAGGAGAACTGCTTGGATCAGAAAACATGTTCAAACATCCATCCCTTAATCAACACAGAAGGCCTATCTTATATCACTCTTCAAGGCAATCACAAAGAGATATATATTTACGGAGTCTTTAAATGCTTCTAAGTATATCCATTATGTTCTTCTTAGTGACATTGCTACAAAGGTCACTATATAAATGGAAGCAGTGCTTGCAACTGATCACTTTGGATAAACAAACATCCTGACGGACTCACCAAGCATGCAAAAAAAGTTGCCTTGCTTTGTTTATGAGGAGACTAGTTCTCTTCAGATGACATAACACACAGTAGATAAATCTTAAAATAATAGAAGGAAATATGTCTTCATGTGGTGTGAAATCATATTGCAGAATGCACTTCCAGAAGACATGATGTGAGCAAACTCTTTGGGGCAAGGACCTTATTTTCTTATTTGTCTGTACAGCACCTAGCACATAACTGTGTGATTTGTATCACTCCCATATACATCCACATAATCAGCAAATGGGTTACAAAATGGGGCTGAGTAACACTGGGGCAAATTATAATGCATTTAAAAATAATTAATCAAATATACCTCACACAGATCTGTACAGGCAGTGCTGCATCTATGTATGGGTTAAATATTCAACTCCTACCAAAAAGGAAGAAGGGAAATATTTATCTTTAAAACACTGCTTTACAGTTTGATCTAAAAGATCTGCTCTTACATTATGCATCCTGGAAGGGCTCACTGAATATATTGTTTGCCTTCTAACACTTAGGACCAATACTCAGAAGACGGGACACAGCAAGGCTAGAGAAAGTAAGGAATTTTTTTTAAAATTTCAGTTTTAATATAGTGCAGACTTATGAATAACACTATCAACCTAACCAGGTTTAAGCAGAGGACTGATCTGCCGCTTCTTATAATAAAAAAAAGGATTTTCCTGATGTGTGGATCACTGAAAAACTAACTAGGCAGGGGATATCCACAGTATTTCAGAAGTCGTTTTTGGGGGGTAAAATGAGTCAACATAGCAGCATTCAGGAAAAAGGTTTTATTTTCTTGTATTTCCTCAGGAAGTCAAACAAATACAGCAGGTATTCTTTAAAAGTTGATCTAAGATAGACTCACCTACTTAGTGCCCATACAGTTATGTCCTAGTAGTCAAAAATGTGACTGAAAAGTCATATCAGAATCAGAAACCAGCAGTTGGTAATGATGCAATTTATGTAGATCTATAGGTAGTCACTGCATCAAAAAGGGTGGGGGGGAGAAGGGGGGACTGAGAGACAAAGGACTCAGATGAATAAAGAGAGAAGAAGCTATATGAAATGTGGGAAATTCCAAAGATTTGATTTATAGTATAATCAGTCTCCAGTTGGATGCAGAGTTAATATCAAAAGATAGTACTAAGACTTCACTCACATGCTACCTGCATTACCAAAATACCAATTCTCTGTAAGGTGGTTCCCTAAAACCATGAAATTTCTTACATATGAAAACATAGATAAAAGAAGTAAAATGCCTGCATGAAACCATGAACATAACTGTTGGAAAAAATCTTTTAATTGGGAGCCCAAACAGTTTTCTTTAACTGAGGAACCTCCCTCCTAGGGCCACAAAGAATTTCTGGATGAAGATGGAGTAATGTCTCAAAGCATAAAAATCAGTAATAAGAAGCAAAACCTCTCCTAAAACCTGAGGATAAAGACCAAAGCATATAGGGCAACTGTTTTTCTTTTGCGTAGTTGAGTTTCAGAACAGTTCCTACTGTACACTGAAATCTCAAATTCCAGCACTTAGACCACAGTTCACACCTAATTGGCAGTCTTAACAGCTAGGACAAAGATTTAATAAGTGTGATTCCTGACTTACTCTGTCACCCCTGGAGGTTTGTTGATCCAGGACAGAATGGACTTGTGCTGACAGAGCTGTATGGGGATGATATTGCTTGGGCTGTCTGTGCTGTGAGCAAGAGTAGTTCAGCTCCTCTATGCCCGGTTAGAACTATTCAGGAGTACAGCATTGTTTTCAGAAAGAACTGTCAAACTCTTCTTTCTTTGGGGACTGATGGCTAAATTACAGTTTTGTGGACTGAGCAATTTTATTGAGATACAAATTCCAGTTTAGCAAGGTACTAAAAGCTCTGTTAATTTTTTGAAAATGTAAGCGTACTGTAAAGCACTTTAATGAATAGGCCCATATTTTAGGTGTGCTGTTTTCTCATTCTCATATCTCCTCTGCTTTTAATTATTTGGTGCTTTTCCACCTTTAACAACAAATCTCCCACTGTGAAGTTTCAGTCTCATAAACATATTTAGCTGTTATGCAATACATTGTCTTCATATTTTGCACAAGTTCTGTCCAGTGATCTTCAACATTTCTGAAAAATGGGTTAGATATATTACTGATTTTTGCAGTTAAACTGCAGGCTTTTCCTGACAAGTAACCATTTAGCTACCTTACACATGGAGCTATGCATATGCTTGGAAGACCTGCTGTTGAACTATGGAAGCTATTCTTACAACAAAAATACGGTTCAGACAGGATTTGTTGAGTTTGTTTATATTTTTAGATAAAGTTTTAAATATTAAAAATAATGAAAATTTATTTCCTAGTTACTGAGAAAGACTTATGAGGATTATTCTTCATATTTCCCCTGGCTTTGAAGAAGTTATACAGTTATAACTGGAAAACATTTTAGTCAGTGTTGCAGTATTTGTAAAACTGTAAACACTATATAAAGTATGTCTTTTTTTCCAAGATATGATATGGCTCTCTGTCATCAAATGTTAAAAAAAAAAAAATCACACTTTAACAAAGAGAAAAATCATACTGTTTGAGAGCTATAGAATACTATTTTTAACACTGTGCATTCTCAAGTCTTGAAGTGACTCCTGAACTGATAAAAACAACCTTGTCAAAAGAAAGACATCTCTGAGCTATTGCACAGAATGTCTAAACTCATAAGCATTTAAAACAGTTCTCATATTTCTCTCCAAACAAAAGTAAGTGTATGCAGTGTTCAGACTTAGCACAGTAAACCTGAATCCAAATGTACTATTGCCACCAAAAAAAGGAAAATGGTTGAAAACTGGGAGGGAATGAAATCTACTGCTGTAGTGGATCAGTCTCACCGGAATAAAATTTGCATTTAAAGGTTGCTATGAAAGGAAACAACCTGAAAGTCATACCCTTTAATGGCAGTAGCAGTTTTGAACTCAGCACAGATGAGGGTACCAGCATCTGGTACAACTGAACAAGGATTTCTGACTGTAAACAGTATCCAATTCTAACAGTAACAATAAATTTGTTCAACAAGATATAACAAACATAAAGATATAACAAACATTTGCTTATCACCAGATTCACTAGAGAAGTTATTTCATTTTGGAAACAGTTTAAAAAGCGCTACACTACATCATTGTGTTAGAGTCCTGAATATCTCATTCGACATAGAATAACTGCTTGTTACTGCTATCTGTGTAAGGCTATGGTTGTACCACATAAAGATAAACAAAAGTAAAATAAATTAGCCAGAGACCCCCGGTCCATTAGAGAAAATGGTGTCACAGCTACACCAAGCAAAACAAAAGCTGCAGGGAGGTCCAGAAAAGTTCAGACAGAGCAAGCCTGACAAGCCTTAGTCCTGAGGCCTGGCAAACTCAGTACAAAGCTTATGGCCTGTTACTGCGCTACAGGGCTCCACGGTTACGACATCAGACCTGTAACTACCTGAGCCAACGCTTTCTGTTAACTGCAATACTCTCCAGTTCTTTACGGCCGCTGCTTTCTGCAAGAGCAACGACCCACCGTTTTCGGTGGTCCGTTTTCTTTTACTTTGGACTTGCACCGGCGAGGAGCAGAGGGCTAAGGGCCCCAGCAACAGCGGGAGGCGGCTGCGGCCCGCGGCGGGGCTGCGCGCGGCGGCTCCCCTCAGGCACCGCGGGGCGGGGCGGGCGCGGGGCCGCGCGCTCCCTCCTCGCGCGGCGGCGGCCGTTGCAGCCGTTAACGAAGCCGGTCACTGCCTGCAACGGCGCTGCACCGCGGGAAAGGACGGCGACGGTGCCCGCTACCGCCTGCGGGCTCCGGGCGGGCACGTTTTCAGCCCAAAGAGATTCCACAGAAAAAATACCCCCCCCCTTTTTCGCTTGCCTTTTTTTTTTTTTTTTTTTACAATTGAGATGCTGCGCTTTAAACAAAGCGTCTCGCCGTGAAGTTTGATGCTACTGCGAACAAAAACAAACGACGACACACGTTTCCCCACCTGAAACAACGGCCCTCAGCCCCCCTCCAGTTTTCCAGAGCGGCTGAGGAAGGGCGAGAAAAACCAGCCCCACCGCACCCGTTGCCGTTGTCAGCAGCCACTACCGGGGCTGGAGTCCCAGCCAGACCGAGAGCCTGGCCCCAGCGCGGGGCTCCGCCCGGCCCCCACCGCGGCGCCGACGGGCGCGCCCCAGCACCCCTCACACCCGCGGCGACCCCCGCCGCCTGCCGCGGCTCCCCCCTCCCGGAAACGGCGCTGCCTCAGGGGCGAGCTCCGATTGGCCCCGGCGCGTTTCACCTTCCCGCCTCCTCGGAGCAACGCGGGCGGTAATAGGCTGCCGGCGGTTGCCAGTCAGAGAGGGCGAGTCCCACCGGCGGGGCTGCGCTCCTGTGAGGCGGGCGCTGCTGCTGGGCGTCGCGGCGGCTGGTGCGGCTGCGGGCGGCGCAGTGATGCCGGCTGCGGGGAGGAGGGCGGCAGCGGGATCCCGGCGCGGACTGGCGGGCGGCCAGGCAGGCGAGGGCGGCGAGCGCAGCCGGTAAGGTCCGGCCGCGGGGAAGGCGGATGGCTGCCTCCGTGCGCGTCTGCAGCGGCTATGCCGGCGGAGCTGGCGGCAGCGCCGGGCAGCGGGACGGGCGCGGGCGGGCGGGCGGGATGTGGCGCGGGGCCGCGGCGGGCGGGGGTCGCCGGCGGGCGCGGAGACCGCCGCCCTGTGCCGTGCCCTTCGGCGGGAGCGCGGCGCAGCGGTGCCGGCCGTACCCCGTCCCGGCCCCCGGGCGGGAGCGCGGCGCGGCGGGAACTTCGGCGCCGCCACCGGGGCGGGGGTGGCCGGGGCGGGGGGCGGCGGGGCGCCAGGTGCCGCGGCGGCGGGGGGCGACCGGCCTGAAAGCCGGGTCTGGCGGGGGCGGCGCGGAGCCGGCTCTGCCCGGCCCCTGGCGGCGCCTCCGGGGGGCTCGGGCGGCGGCGGGGCCCCGGGTCGCGGCCGGCTGCGGCCCCTGCGGCTCGGGCGCCCTCGCTCCGCCGCGCGAGCGGCGGCGGCGGCTGGTCCCGGTCCCGGTCCCGGCTCCTGCGGCGCTGCCCGGCCGCCCCGCCGCGAGGGGGCCGGGGCCGGGGTGGCCCCGCGGCGGTGCGGGCTCGGCGCTGCCCCCGGCGGCGGCCGCGTCCCGCGTGCGAGAGGCGCGGGGCTGCCGGGCGCCTCCGCCCGCGCGCCGGGGCCCGGGGGCTCCTCGCGCCCGGCAGAGTTGGGGAAGGGGCTGGCTGGTGGTGGCTCTGCGCTTCGTCTCGAAGAAGTTAAAACAGCAAGTTCAAAAAAAAGTTATTATGAAGCAAGTGCAACATTGACGGTAGAAACACGATCAGTGGCTATTAAGACGGAGGAATCCCAAAGACGAAATCCCATTTATCTGCGTGTAGTCTTTTTCATTGGTCATCTACCCGTTTTACTTTTTGTCATTGAAGGTGGAATTGGAGGGCTTTAAAGTATTGTCACATCCTGTTAATTTAGGGAAAAAATAGCCTTTAATGCTCTTTATGGACGTTAATGTAAGCGTTCAAAATCTTGATCATATAATATCTCAAGCATTTGGTAGGATCCGGACAGACTTTGTAATGATCCTGCAATCGTGGAAATTAAGAGGAGTTTTGACATTGATTCAGTAGGGAGCAGGATAGAGCATCCAAAATTAACAACTGAAAAGATGATAATTGTTGTTATTTCTTGATTATCTTGCATGTGGTGGGCTGGGCACTTAGAACAATAAGAACTGTTTAATATGGTCTGCAGGAAAAATCAAGATTTTAAGTTTGTCTTTTTTTTTTTTTTTTTTTCCCCTCCTAGCTGTAATCTTGCTTCCCTACTTTCCAGGAGTGTATTGATTTGGTTCTGTCTTGGTTCAGAGAGTTCTGATACATTAGTTATAAAAATGTTTTTAATCACATGCTGATTTCAGAATTTTTCAAAATCATGTGATAGGTGGTAAACATGAATAGCCAATGTAAACTCTGTTTTCACAAATATGCTTTGCTTTGGAAAGCTGAAGTCTGATTTTGTGGCTGAGTAGAAAGATACTAGTAAGCATAAAAGGTCTGAGATGCAGAATTTTTAACTGACAAAAGGTAATATTATTCTCTCCCTGAATGCTTATCCCAAAATATCCTTATTTACAGAACATGAATGGCTAATGAAATTTTGGATTCTTGTGTACCACTGATTCTAGATAGATCCAGCAGAATGTGGTCATATTGGTCATATTGGCAAACCAGTTTTTCAAAAACACTTAAATACTCTAAAGACACTGACTCCAGTAACTTAGGTTAACTTAGGTGCCTAGGGCAGAGAGAAATCCTGATTCAAGTACGTTGCACACAGCCATGACGCAATGTCTGAGATGCTCGGTTGTGCCAGTCTGCCTCATACCTCACCTATGTTTTCCTTAAATGCTTTAAGTGAGAGAAAGTCGAATTTTGTGGTGTTTCTGTGGCAGGTGCAAATAGTTTTTGTTTTTGGCTTTGGTTTTTTTTGGCCAAGACTACAGGCTGAAAATACCAAACTGTTTTTTTCCCTTGTGAGTGAAACCGGATTTTAAGCTAAACATTCAGTTTATAAATGTGTAATCTGCAGAATCTTCTTCACATGAGTAGTCTTTATTCGTGATACTCATTTCACTGGGACTATTCTCAGAAGGATACACTTGCAAGACAAGCATATGCCTCTGAACTCACTACATCACCTGTCCTTTTTTTCCTACTTTTTTTTTCCTCATAGTTCACAGGAAATATTTTCCAAAAGATCAAAATATTTCAGTCCAATTACAATTCTTCAGAAAGGTGCCAAATTCAATAGCAATTCTTCTTTTTCTTTGTCCATTAATAAATAATGACTTTTTTTGGAGCAGGGATAATCCTATCACTAGAAGTGAATAACACTTAAATAATTATTTACTTGTTCAAAAATATTCATCAGGTATGGACTTACTAATGCTCATATAATTATCATTATATAATGCTCGTATCCAGCTAAAACTAGAGGAGAACAGTGAAGTTTCAAAACTGTTAGCTTGCTTTTTGTAGTCCTGCATATATAACAAGTCCATCCATAAGCATCCCAACTAGAAGGACACTCATAAGAATAACAAAATATCTGATATTTTCCTCAGCAGCTTTTGTAGTAATAATTTTTACAGGGAAATATTAATATATGTAATAAGATGAAATCTGGATCTGAAGCAGTCAATTAATCAAGTTGCCTTCTCCAATCTGCTGCCTATTTAATTGCATAAAAAAGATGAATGTTGTAGTACTAAAATACGGGTGATGTAATTTGCCACAAGTAGTAGGAAAATTACTTATTTTGATTCAGCTAGGGAAAACAACCGTCATGCTCGTTTAGAAATAAGTCCATATGTATATTTAGTTGAACTACTGAAGAGTTGCTAGAAGATCATAGAAAAGATGAATGAATGCTATATCTCATTCTAGTTGCATTAGATCATGTACACTGGTAAAATGATCTTTTGGAAAAGCTAATGCTGGTTTTGAACTGCATTTAAATTACTGACTTGTAGCTGTTCGTACAAGCTCCAGCGAACGCGGTGACTGTAAATGCTGATGTATGGACGCTCTGCAGAATTCCAGATAAACAGAAATATAAAATGCCTCCGCATCCGAGTGTTCCCTTTGTCCCTTTCTCGCAGGCTTCACGTGTTTCCAAATATGGTGATAGTATCTGCTGCTGCGCAACGCTGCCATAGGCATACGCGAATGCCGAGGCTGCTCCTCTTCAGCTCCTGTGAATGCTTTCCAATGAAGTTAACAAAAGATGCTGTTAAACAGGACATAAGAAATCAGCCCCTGAGGCTGAAGGCATAGCTCTTCACCTCTCCCCCTCTGTTACTCTGCTGAAGATGGGCAAGTTGTTCTTTGACTGACTGACTGATACTCAGTCAGCCAAGAGTAAATTTCAGCAGAGCTGTGCAGACTGCAGATGTGTTGGTGGCTGACAGCAGTTTCCTAGAGTTCATCCAGGAGAAAGAAAAGACATAGAGTCTCTTTGAGCCTGCTTGTGGGTAGTACTAATACAGTCATGGACCAAGGTGTGCTAATGAATTATGAATCTCATTTACAAGCACAATCCTTTTCTTGTACCACTACTTAAAACATAAAATCCCTAGATATTTTGCAGGTGTGGTGTGGGGGGGAACACCATCTCTCTTTTGACCTTCCTACACTCTGATTTTGTGGTTCTTAGTTCAACCTCCCAAAATATTGGGAGAGATCTAAATATTTGCAATAGTTACTCATCAAAACAGAACTTTATTTCCATAAGAATGAAAATGTATAAATTAGTTAATACATGTAGCATATCACTACATATATTTATGAAATAAGTATACATTCTTTTCTTCTATATAATAACAAATTATCAAATACTAAAGAGGGAGCTAATGATAAGAGTGAAGAATACCATGTACAACTGAAACCCTGTGTCAATTCTGTAGAGCCAGAATGTCTTTATTTCAATGGAATGTGTACAGCACACCTTCTCCCTTTGCAGAAGATATTCTATATTATCAATAGCCTCAAAATATTTCAATTATAGTGTGTCTCATTTCATGTACAAACAGTTTTTCTAAAAGGGAAGGGTGGGAATACCATATGTGAAATGGCTTTCACACTTGATTTTTCAAGACTGCCGTCTGAGTACTGTTAAGTTTCAACTTTTATGACCTTTTGAGATTTGCCATAGTAAAAATGTGAATGACTTATATGCTTAACCTTGCCTCCCTTTGAGCTATTCTGCAGCTCTGCTGTTTAAGGGGCTGATGTTTGTTTCTTTTGTCCCTCAGCAGGTGGCTACATTTTCACTTAAATAGCTGATCCTGCCCTGGAAAAACATCTGTGGCCTTGTGGGGGGTCACACTGGATGGAGTAGTTCAAGTATTTCCTTCTGGATCTTTTTTAAAGATATGCTACTAATTTATTGCTTAACATAGGATATTATATGTTAGAAGGTATACTAAATACTAGTATTGTTCAAATCTGACATGCATCTTTCATAGCAGATGAGAAACAGTGGTGTGAACTTTTGTGTTTTGACAGCGCTTAACAGAAGGTATTAGAGAAAACTGAAGTTAAGACTGTAAGAACAGAAGAAAAGCCCTTTTGGGTCAGACCAGTGGGCCTTCAAACCCAGGATTCTGTCCGACAGTGGTATTAAGAGATACTATTTAGGTACAGCACACAAGCCTAGCCACTTTCTGCAGTCTGTCCCCTTGTACTCTCATAGCATACATAGTTTCTGTATTAGTGATGGTAGGTATATCCCTGCCTAGTGCTTTTAGAGCCCATTTAGGGGGCCTGTTGTCCAAGAACTTGTCTAGTTCCCCCCCCCCCCCCCCCCAAACTTGCTGATGCTCTCTGCCTTCACAACCTCCTCTGGTGGCAAGTTCCAGAAGTTGTTAGCTGTGTAAAGGAGCACTTTCTTTAATCCCTTTTAAACCGATCTCCTACTAGCTTCATCAAATGTCCCTTAGTTCTAGTATCAGAGGATTTGGCAAACAAAAGTTTTGCATTTAATTTATTCACTATCTTCATGGTTTGATTTATCATATGCTGCTTTAGCCTTCTCTCCTAAATGAAGAACCTCTTTAGTCTGCCTTCCTAAGGCAGGCACTCCATCCTCCTGATCATCTGATTTACCCTTCTCTGACTCTCATCCATCCTTCTTGGGGTACAGAGATGAGAATCTCACACAGTGCTCAAGATGTGGGTGCACCAGGGTTGTATACACTTCCTCTGTTTTGTTCTCAATGCCCTTCTTGATGATGCCCAATGTTTTGTTGTTTTTTTGGTTGCTGCTGAACAAAGAACTGATAATTCCAGTGATGTGTCAATAGTGTCTCCTAGATTTCTTTCCTGAGATGTTTGTCAGCATGGTGTATGTATGATTTAGATTATTTTTCCTTAGATGCATTAGCCTATATTTACCTACACTGAAGCTCACTTGTCATCTTTTTGTTTATTCTGAGTTTTGTAAGGTGCTTCTGGAGTTCCTTGCCGTCGGCATGGCATGAATTCCATGCTCCAAGGGACCTTCTGATCTTTATTCTAATATTGCCAACAGTATAGTTCCTTCTGAGTTTTTTCATGTGTCATCTAGTGGCTGAGAGTGATAAAAGTGTTGTGGCAAATCAGTTAAAGTGTTCAGAGGTCTTAAAAATGGCTTGAACATAAAAATCAAGGTTTGTTTTATTTTTTTGACCTCAGCAAGCATGAGCTCAGAAGAATAACAGCTTAGGGATCTCTCAAGAAACCTCAAACAGATAAAAGGAAAGAAAATTCTAAAAGATGCCATTTATAGCACTTAATCCAACTGCACTGCGTGGGGAACTGAAAATGGTAGTATATGACATTTGATCCATATTGATTGCTGTTAAAAATATGCTTAATTAATATCAAGCAAGCTTTTAAAAACATGGGAATGTGAAGTGATGTTTACTCAAATAACCGTAATCCTTTTGTAGCCTTTGTACTGACTCACTGCACATCAGTCTTAATTCCCATACCATCTAATTAATCACCTTTCATCTGTGAACTACATTTCACAGTAACATGGAAGTAGTATGCATAGTTTCCTCCCCCCACACACCTTCTCTGGTTTTATTAGAGGTCAGGCTGGAAGCCCACCATATAAAAAGTTTTCTTCATGTTCCTTGTTCAAAAACAGGCTACTCATTTAATATTCAGAGCATGTCACTTAGAGCTGCTGCATTGCAAACAGCATTGAGGGTGATGTTTAAAGAAATATTAGGAATTTATTGTTAGTGTGCTGCATTATTACTTGGTATTACTTGGTAATAAATGTGGTTTCACAGCAGCATGAATGACTCCAACTACTGTCTGCGATGATCCTGTCGTCTTCCCCTTTTCCCAGGCACCCAATCCAATTCCGCTGCTGTGCCAGTGCTAGCAGCACGAGGGGTTCACAGAACCCCTTCAGCACATTAAGCCGGTCAAAGAGAACACCTCCCCGGTAAAACAAGCAAACAAAAACAAATAAATGTGATTCCTGACACCTTGAATCTGCTCTGCAAAGGATCTTGGAAGGCTGATTCAAGGGAGGGAATAGAACCATGATGGCAGATGTGAGGGGAGAGGAAGATGCTGATAGGCAGCAGTTAAATTGGCTTATGCACTTGTCAAACTACAGCCTGAAGCACTGTTCTGTTCCTTGATTTATTGTTGCTAAAGTACTTGGCAGAAGCACAGGAGCTGTGCTAGTAGTCATTCTATTGCTTTCTTAATTTAAATATTTAGCTTAAAAAAATTATTTTCTAAATCCTTTAGAGGCCCCTGCTGTTCTACTATCCATTGATGAGGTCATCTTCTGCTGTGTAAGTATGGGTAGCTAAAATGCTGTGAAACCAACCGTAGTCGTTTGCAGCAGTAGTATTCTTCTTTCATTTTGTTTTCCACTGTAACTCAGTTTAACAAGACAGCTGTTTTCAATTAACATATATTCCATGATTTGAATTTAGTAACTGGTGATCTGAAGTCAGCTTCCTGATCTGTTTAATGGATGCTGTTTGCCAGCATCTCTAGGCACCAAGACAAAACAGTTGTTTGCCACAGAAGAAGGTTGTAGTGTATCACTTCTGCCTGGTATGCTTGAAACCGACCTAGTGCTACTTCAGGAGAAACAGGATGATATTGTCCTTGTCTGCAGTAGCTGCAAAGTCATGGTCAGCTTTCTGTTAGCTGATACAGTTCAAGATTACAGTCTAATATGGAAAAGCAAGTTCATGATAGCCTGCAAGGATGTCATGGAGGGACATAAACACTCGTTAGTGTATAGTCTGTATAGTTCTTCTCAGTACTTACAGGACGCAGTAGTGGTAACTGATAAATCTGTGCTGCATGCATTTAGAAGCTACTGATAGAACAATGCCACTTATGTGCTTAGCTGCCTTAAACAGGCTATTATCATAAAGTGGAGCTTGGCTTTCACTTTTTAATTATGACAATATCTTCTTGTGTTAAGATGTATGCAATCATTAATCTAACATTTTTATGAGACATTTCAGAATCATCAGCCAAACTTTATAATGTTCTTCCCAAGAATGTATATACTTTCATGTGGGTAAAATGGTACGTATGAAGGAAGCCACATTAATATAGTCATCCACAAAATATTCCAAATCACTTAACTTCTTATTTGTACATTTTCTAGGAAGACACTTTATATCTCATTGGTCTGTTAGGCAGCTCGTAAGAGGAAAAATAGTATATTCCTGGCACTGTACTATAAAAGTTTATTTTATTTAAAGCTTTCAAACTTTCCAAGATTTTCCACATAGAAAAATAATTTCAGATTTTTTAGCGTAAACCCATTGTTTTTCTTTTGACAGAAATATTTGACAGCCAAGCTTTTGATTATAGTAGGTGTTTGTTAAAAGGTCTCAGAAAATGCATCTCATCTCAGATGTAATCCTAAACCAAATTCTGCTGTCTGTAGTTCGCTACTGTATTTGCTCAGAATCAGCTAAGAAGCAACAAAACACAGTTTTAAAGGTTGGCTGCAAGATTCAAATGTGAGAGCACAGGTGATCATACTACAGACTTTCAACAGAAAAATTAAGCTTCAAATGAAAGTTTTTCACCAGGTCAGTGGTGACTAGGGCAGGTTGCGCCTGATGCCTCCAGTGTGCATATACTTGCATGGGATTCACCTCTATGCTATAGCTCAGGCGAACAAACGTTCTTTTGCATGCATGCTTTTTGCATGCTACTCACTGGAAACTTTCACGTGCAGATTTCAGATTACTATTTGAAGTCAAACATTCACATTAAGAAATTAGGACATGAAATACAGTATAAAAGTCTGGAATAGAATTTAGGTATCCATAGTATGCTACTGATGTTGCAATTTGGATGATATTAAACGTGTTACACATGGAAAATATACTACTTTGGGGTCAAATTTTTATCCATATACTGTGTCTAATTTATGAAGTTAGAACTAAATGAGAATAGAATTCAACACATGTTCAGTTACAACTGAGAAAGATGTATTAAAATACCATATTGTGCATATCTTATTCTGAATATTTGTCCTCTAGAAAAAAATATAATTTTTCGATGGATTTCAGTTTGAAAAAGTATAAGTATGCATGGAGGCATCAAATAAGAAGTTAAACTAAGAACTAAGTTTTAGAAATTTTGTACTGTTTATTCAGTAATACCTGCAAGGAAATGCAGTGCTATTGTCTGTTACTAACTCCATTTTCAAACACAGAAAGACAACTTTGTTGAAAAATTCCAAACTAAAATGTTTCCTGTGATTTGTTTCATCCCATTTAATATTTGTAGAGAAGAAACAGTAGTTCTTCCTCTTTAGAATTTTGGTATTGATATCACCTGATATAAACAAATTTGGTAGTGCACCTTACATTGTAAAATCACTCTTCAGCATCTGACACAATTAGGCAGCGCTGTAATCTCAGGAATGGTCATGACAGAAGTGCCTGGCAAGAGAAGGTTATGCATAAAGTCATAGTGGAGTGTGTCAATGACTGTGCATGATGCTGCAGATGAGGTGGCTCGTACAGCAGGAAGACCGTCATAGCAGGCTTCTGCTGGGGTTTGTCTGCCCTACAAGAACTACTTTGAACGAAGAGCCCCCCAGAAGGTAAAATGCTTCCTCCAGCTTCTGCCTGTTGCCTGTCTCTTTGCTGACTTTTGACTTGGTCATCTGGCTGTTGCTGGTCAACCAGCAATCCTGTAGGTCAACCTGGATAGCAGTTGTGGGATTTCAGGTTTGCTTAGAGGGAGGCACCAAGGCATGGGAGTTTGAGCCTGGGCCAGACCATACCCATTTTATATAATTTTGAGTTATATAATACTATAGTAACCACAAAGTCTGAGGAAACCATGTATTTGTTGATTTGTTACAGCTGAGGTCACCTGATATTTACCCCTTTTACAATTTGAAAGCTCTGGGAAAGGAAAATTTTTCTATAACTCTGTAAAAGTAAGCAGCACACAAACACTGAGGGATGCTTATATATTACTTGTATATTACTGTCTACTTAAAGTTGCAAAAGCCCTGAGGAAATTAAAGTCCCCCAACTCTAACACTTAGCAGTCTTAATCAGAAGCATAACTTATGAATATGGGATACAACTTTTTTGGCTTACTCATTATCTTAGTGCCAATGATGTCACTTAACTGAATGGTGGTGGTTTGGGAGCTTCACCATTTCCTTGAGGTGCCCATTGTTGGTGAAAAACCTTTGGGGAAAAGTACAGTGTACTATAATCAGTACTGCCCTGCTGCTCTGTCCTTCAATAGCTAGCAGCTGGGTACAATCAGGAAATGCATTACTATCTGTCCGAAAGCATCTCCCTATTTTCTGTGTGGTCACTCAGCTGAGTCACTCTGTGCTTTTGTTTGACTATTACATAGTTTGATGAGGTGATTGCCCTCTAGTGAGACTTGGGACATCAGCAAACAAGTCAAACATTTCAGCAAGTCCTTTGTGCAGCTGCCAGTGGAATGAAGACTTGGACCTACTCTGATTTCTGTATAAAACCTTCTGGGTTCAGATGGATTTGACTTTGACTACTTGCTACCTTACATTTTGGAACTAACTTAGTCCTGTGCATATTGCAGAGAAAATGTACTATCTAGCATTGTTGTGATGAGTTCCTTCTAGCAAGATACCAGTAAGAATTCTGCATTGCTCAGACTATTGTAGATCAGCTCCAATTAGAGTGTATATTAGCTATACTACCTGAACATTTAAAATATGCTTTGTACAGCTTTGAAACTCTAACAGTTTTGATGTTATTGCCTGATATGAATGGGGCAAGGTCACATTTATAAAACATGCGCTTGCTTGAAAGTCATTTTTAACCACATTTTTAACAACATGGCCTGTATTAAAATACATAAAAATTAGCTGTATTAAAAATGTTATGTGTTTTTACTGTTTAAAGCTGTTTTGTACTTCTTAAGACATAGCATGTGTGCGCAGATAGAAATAAGCCTCTATTATCCTGTATGTTGAATGCTGATCCACTGAATAAAAAATATAATGATTAATACTGGAAATGAGTTGTAGGGTTAGCTATATTACAAGTGGTTTTAGTAGTCCTTTTTTCTCTGTGGTCTTGTTGGAGCCTGAGAGTTACCTGTAAAGCAGTTTAAGAAGTTTCTGCGCAGTGCAGTGGAGGCATGCTGTCACTTCTGGCTCCCTGACTCTCTGCGCTGCACACCAGCAGATTTGCTCAGTGCAAAGACTGTCAAGAAAAGCAGTCTCAGTTGGATGTGCTGGATCAGCTTCCAGACCGTGTTCTGGCCACTGCGTGCCAACTAATTGGTTGCAACAGCCGGAGAGCAGCCGGGAGAGGCAGCTGAGCTCTGCTGGGTCTGAAGGCATCCTCAGATACATGGGCATACACTTGCACCTGGTGGTATTTGCCTGGACTGGTGAAGCTCAAGGGTGCAGGAGTTTGGCCCCCTAGGAGCCTTGGCCAGGTGGCATGAACCGAACCTGCTGATGCTCAGGACACTGCACAATCAAGTAGCTGTTAACTGGCTCTCTGAGAGCTTGCTTCTCTTGCAGAGTGCAATCTTCATGCACCAGAGGACTCAGTCTAGTATTTCCACAGTGATGATAAAAATGCTGATCAGAACTTTAGTTTCATCTTTTCCCTATTCAGATGCCTTTTAAATATGCAGTATGCATGTATTTATTTATGCATGCCCAAATTGTTAATCCATTATGTTGTTTTTTTGAACTGCCTGTGAATTCTGAATTGTTTTGGTTTTGTACATGTTATTCTTGGGTGCCAGGATTTCGTAACTAACTGGATGATGTTATGCCTGACGTGCTGAAAAGGGCATAGTATCAGTAATGGTAACTTTACTTTGTTAACTGATGGACTATTTCCACGGAGAAAAATAAAATGATCTGTGTCTGAACTTTGTATTTTTTCAGTGTTAACCATGTTAAGCTTTTGTAACGCTGTTTACCACAACTTGTATATATAAAACAGTGAAAACTCTTAAGTATATTCCAGTCTTAGTTTCTTTTGGTATATAGTTAGCTAGATAAAAATGTAGTTAAAATGTTTTTAAAAATGTTACAGTACCAGGTTATCTCATGGGATAGTAAAACATACGTGATTTTTCTTCTCTATCTAGAAAGACAAAAGATTTATAGCAGAACGATTCTGATAGGTGAAATTATGAAAAATGATGAAAAGAACCCATGGAGATGACTGTGGGATTTAGAAAATCAGTAATGAACCCCTGAGCATTTGAATTAAGGACTTGCAACTAGAGAAATATGTTTTTTACTGTGTTCGGCCAGACGTTTTCCAATGACATGAGTGACATGCTTAAAGACAAATAGATTTTTCTAACTGTATATTGCAATAAAAATTCAGGAGGTGTTCCCTATGAAGCATAGCACTAATATTTCATGTAAAGCAATTTAATCACTTCCATATTGGTTATACATGGGAAAGTTGCTACTAGTGCAGCGAGGAATATTACAAGCTAATACTGCCTCCATTTGAAGATGTATTGGTTTGTGGTAATGAACTGTTACAATAACCTCAACCCACCTCTAGAGAGGAACCTCAACTATAGCTCTCGAGTTATCCTTCGAACAGGGTGTCACTGGTTATTATTCTGCATAAATAAGTTTTAAGCAAAGAACTTCTACAATCAACAGAGCTGTAAGAATGAAATAACAATATCTGGCATTAACAAATATATAAAATGGCTAACATATAAGGATGTAGATAGAAATAAATAATAGGAAAAAGAGTAATTTAATGATCTTCTGATTTCTGAGCAAGTTTCACATTAAAGTCCTTAGCTAAAACCCAGCAGACTAAGTAAAAATGAACTCTCAGACCTCAGTTGAGTTTGTCAGCCCCGAGTTCTCTGCCTTCTTCCAGTAGAGTGAAAAGCTGAGACTAACTGGAATTTCAGTGTATCCAGTTTTCAGTATTTAGATAGTTGTATATTAGGGTGTGTGTGTATATATATGTATGTATGTTTTATATATATATAGTAATATATTTTCAATGGATTTAACAGCCCCCTTTTACCTCCTGAACACAGCCTTGCAAAGATTTATAGTTGCCTTTTACTCAGTTATTGCAGCCAGTAGCTTCATTGTGATACTATCTGTACTATTTTATCATGTTTGTTTTATCAGGGCTTAGGAGGACTTTGCTTTCATGGTATTTGTTTGTTGTCAGGAACACCTTACTCAATTTTGCTACTATATCTGTTCTGGAAATACTAAGAGAGAGAAAACAGCGAAAACTTTGTGCGAGTTTGGGCTAGAAGTGTAAGTTGCCAGCATAGTTAATATTAAAACTTGCATGTATTTTAATGTTTCAGAGGGGGTTTCAAGCTCTCGAAGGAAGGAATTTCTTGTTTGTTATTTAGCTCATGGCATCAGGCTCTTCTGAAAATGGTTCCAAAAGAAGGAGGGGAAGGAGGGGGGGGGAAACAGTTTTCCAGTAGTCTCGTAGTAGTGTCTTCTCCATTTAGTGCTTCAAACATGTAACTTTCATTAGTGTTAATGGGAATTTTGCACATACATCCAAGAGACAGCAGAACTGATATTCAAGAAAGTAAAGCAGAGAGATGATGACAAAGATTAAGAAAAACATTATTCCTCTGGTCTATGTTAAGTGTTTCTGGCTTTATATAAGGAGTAAAACTGGTGACACTTAAATTACTACCTTCATGTTTAATTCTTATTCTTAATTAAGAGATTTTGCCTCATTTGCACAGTACTTTGTATACCGCACTTGGCTTTTTGAACCAGTTAAGCTTCCTTTCCTTGCCAGGCTGCTGTTTCTTCTATCTAACGAAAACGGATACAAATTTAAAAAAGGGGAAAAAATCAAATGAAAAATGGTGTGCTCTGTTTTACAAGGGTGGTTGGAAGGAACAGCATTCCTAGGCAGTTCGTATACTATTTTTTCTCTAGGAGAGAGTGTAAACTATGAAAAAATCTTCTTTGCTCTTTCTTCTTCTGATACAACCAAGTTTTCATACGTAGCAAGATGTCATATGCATATGGTGCTTTCTTCCCTTCAAATACACAGCTCTTGTCATTTGGGAACTAAATGTGACCCAGTTTCTGTTGTGAAGAAATACTGACCTCTGTTATGGAGCCTAAAGACAACTATATAAAAAGGTGCAAGTTACTTAGAATTTTTTGTGTCTGCTATTAGCTTAAAAGGAAAGCAGCTTTCTCTCTTCGTGCTATATCATACTTGAGTATTAAAATTGCTCTTTTGATTAGGTCATTAACGTACACATGGAAGACCTGACCCTGCAGATGTAAAGTACATAAAGCTTACAGAAAAGTCAATAGGATGCTCATTCATGAAATGAGAATCTCACTGAACTAAAGACTATACTACTGCTACTACTAATAAAGCTTTGCATTAAGCTTACATAGTACCATACCAGCTACACCATACTGAACTCTTGTGGAAATGCAGTTTGAATTCTAATGTATTATCTGATAGAGAAGTGATGAATACATGGCTCTAATGGAAATGCCTTCCCCCCCCCCCCCCATGCTAGATAGTTACCAGGTGACACTGAAGACGATTACTTTGGCTCAGGAATTTGGCATGTCCTTTAGCAGTCTTCTAGCTATGACTTGTTTCAATGAACTTTATTAGGTAAGCTGACTTCTATATAGCTTTTAACTTCTGGAGGTAGTGACATGACTTCTAAGAAAGTGCATGTCTGCTTTGTGAAGTCACAGTGGTCTCCAGGACCACTTCCTAGGGTCATTAAAAACTTAGCATAAACTTTTGTGTGAATTTCATTTTCAGAGGCAGTTTTACTAAAGGGTTGCAAGAAAGATGCTAAAGTGTAGCCATGTGCAACCTGTACATCAAAGAGGTACCAGTCAACAGAGGTATGGTTTATTGCCTTTTCCTGTTCTACTGAAAGGAAAGGTTTCATTCTTTCTAGAGCTTTGTAATAGTTGCAGATGGACAGAATCTGCTAAAGTGAGAGGATAAGTCTGCTCTTCTGTGTGTCCTTTGAATTGCTACTGTCTCTGGCTACTGCCTCTGGCTAACTGTCTCTTCCCTACTGGAAGTCCTGTCTCTTTGACCATCTGCAAGGCTGCACGCCAGTGGAAGATTATGTAGATCCTAATTTTTTTTTTTCCAAGGTCTTTATAGGATTTCTCTTCTGAATTGATAGGACTGTGTGCATACTACTTATTTTTAGACCATTTGCAACAGAAGCATATATGTTTCACAGCATGATACAAAGGGAAGAAGAGAACTGGTTAGGCAAGATCAGTGATTTGAAAACATGAGTGTCCAGGCTACATGTCTTTTAGAATATAGGATTGCATAAAAGGTGTGTTTGAAGGCTTGTGGTAGTGTTTTTTCAGTTGAATTTGTTAGTGGTGACAAGTGTTAAGTTGACACCTGTAAAACGTGAACTCACCTTTTTATCCACAAAGCAAAGCACAAGCAGTGGCAACTTAACCTAAGCTCCTCTGTGCTCATGTGCTTTGTCTTTTTTCATTATCAATGCCCAGTGAGCAAACTTACACACATGCTTTTTTTTTTTTGCTCGGTTTCTGCCTTCAGTTAAAGGCAGAATCACATTAAGTTATGTGTGTGTAAAAATGTCTTTTCAGGCTTGATTTAAAGTTGCTAACACGTGACAATTGTGGTGCTTTTATTTTTGATGTGGACAAATTTTGCGGTAACTAAATAACTCTCAGTGAACACAGCTACACTGAAACTCTACTCCCTCCCTGTGTGTGCAATGCAAAGATATCCAAATGACTTGTGTCCTAGAAGCAATATAATCACAGTAGCACAAAGCTTCTTGTATATTAATTTACCCAGTTGAGAAGACAGTACTGTGTAAGAGTGGCTATAATACCTGAACCGAGTTGTCTGTCTCCTCACTGAACCCAGTGTCAATTATGTGACTTTTAAGGATCTTGTCATTTTTACGTTAAAGTAGAAGCCAGCGTTTTTGGGAGCAGAACTGTCTGTACAATGTTAATTAAGATTTCTTTAGTGTCCATTGCTTTCATGTATACCAGTATTATACAGAGAAGGCATTAATGAATGTCATTTGTAAAAGAACTGTTTCTCTGATGTTCCTTAAAATATTTGTTGTTCAGAAGAAAGAATTTGAGTGAATGGGACTGTAATTTAATAAAGAAGACAGAAGGCTATCTTTGCCATTATTAATTCTAGTCAGTTTTGGAACATTCTTTTCTGGAAAAAAATCAGAAATTCACCTCTACATTTAATTAAAAGATAGCTGATTTTGTGATTTGGTAGGGTATTGTTTTTCCAGTGTCCTGATTAAATTATAATTTCCAGTGTTCACTAATGCCATTCCAGCCACAACAGGATCAGTGTTACAGTCATCTGGTTTTCGCAGGTTGTGATCCCTGTACTCTGTTAAAAACAAAACAGAACAAAAACAACCCCCCCCACACACACACTTGGCAACTGATGGTATACAGCACTTTACATGTATATAGCATCTTTGGCCAGGAATTTCTTTTCTGATTCTAGAAGCATATTTTAATAAATGTAGGAAACTAGTGGAGTTCTACACAAGTGTAAAATTAGCTTAACAGTGTATGTTGTGAAGCCGAATGAATGGTCCAGATCCAAACAAACTGGTACCGTGAGGTGTGACAGTGTATACTGTCTGTCCCAGGCGTCCCCTCTTCATCAATACTCTTATTTTGTGGAAACTGTTTTGGTTTAGTACTAGGGCTCCATACAGCAGTACAACCGTACGAAACTAGCCATTCCCTAGAAATGCAAACCTAACCCTCCCAAATGGCATCATGCTTCTGGGTCTGCCTTATACAAGGAATGTACTGTCTGCTGTCAAACCCCTTCCCCTGGCAGAGGTCTGAACTTTCCTAAATTTTGATATCCTTTGATGGAAGGTTCTGTTCAAGTGTGAAGTATTATTTAGCCACTATTATTTAGTTATTATTTCCATTAAAATATTTTCTGGTGTGTTAAATATGTAACTAAAAAAATCTCATAACAGTCACATCTTCCTATTCACTAGGTATGAAATAAACATGAAGCTAGTGTTTTTGAACAAGGAATGGTAATTTCAGCCTTTCCCTGGGTGTTAACTAAGTTCATTTGAATAGATTTGGGGTAGCATAAGCAGCAATAGTCCACCTAAAAGCTTATAGTCCTTTGAAATTATTTGCAGTCCCATTCAGTTTGTGAATGAAGTCCAACCAAAAGCCAGTTTTTTTGATACTCCATGAAATAAATCCAGTGTCTCCACTCTTGTCAGCATGTTAGCAGTTTCATTTCCCATATAAAATGGATTTCTAGCTTGTGACATGACTATAATTCTTGTATAAATGGTTAGTTTTT
The DNA here is from genome assembly GCF_036417845.1 of Apteryx mantelli. Classification (NCBI taxonomy): domain Eukaryota; kingdom Metazoa; phylum Chordata; class Aves; order Apterygiformes; family Apterygidae; genus Apteryx; species Apteryx mantelli. Next base: position 29,103,182 of record NC_089983.1, on the reverse strand, counting down.
ATTGGGCAGATATTTCTCAGTTTGGAAAAATATTTTTTTTCCTTGGTGCTAAAATTATTGAGGTGGGAGGTTTGCAAGGGAAAAACTGCAGTATCAGAACCCAAACTAGGCAAAGGGCTAAAAATACATCTTAAGGACCATTAGTCAGAATAATTTCAGCTGGCAGTAGCCAAGTTTATTCATATATATATGTGTGTGTGTGTATGTATATATATTCATATACACACACACACATATATATATATATAAATATTTGAAGTTCATAAATATATATATTTTTTTTCTTGAAGTTCATAAAAGAGCAAGTTGGTTCCTTTATATGGGAAAATACCTAAAGGGGTACATTTTTGCTGCAGTTGCTAGGCAGCTGCTTATACTATATCTGTGGGATATAATGGGAGTCATATGTGAAATGCACTACACTGATAATTTATCTCAACCTGGTTAGAGCTGAATATTATGTTCACGGGGCACATCTCATTGTGCAAAATAAGAATATAAGATGGATGATGTTAGTAATGGTAGGCAACAGAGCCACTGTGGTATACAAGGTACAGTATCCGTGTCAGTGGGCTGTCAAGAGCATGTCATTTCTAAATGATTCATAGATAGGGGTATGATTAGGTGAGCAGAAAATTAATTCATTAGGTAGCTGGGAGAAATGAACAGATGAGATGAGATGAAGGAAAACCTGCATTTAGATCTATCTGACAGATCTGGGAATGAACAAGGTCCTGAGAATCTCAGGTAGTGGGTTGCCAGTAGTATGGTGTTTAATAAAATGGGGATAGGTAAATCAGCAGTGGTAGCTGATTCACCCTGCTCCACAGTGAAGTTGCCACTGCATCTAGAAAAACAGCTGCTTAGCTATGAAATGGCAACATCTTTGATAGTCTACATAATTACTTGGCTATACAGATGTATTATTTTCTTTTATAATGTGACAGATTTTAAGCTAGTCATACCTCGTTTGGGAGATAAGTATGCCATAATTGGAATTATTTTTGTTGAAACATAGCCTTAACAATTTGCTATTCTTAGAACTTTAAATGATATACATAAATGATACAACTTTAACGCTTTTTTCATATTTTGTAGTATTAATAATTTCCAAAAATGTATAATTATCCAAATAATACTAAAAGATTCCATTTTAATATCATATTCACATTTTCAAAAATATTTTTTCCTTACTGAGTCAAGACAATAATCCTGTCTTGAAGCTTAAGTTAATTGCTTCAGTCCTTTGAGCAGCGGTGTGCATTCTTCTCCTATACTGTACATAGAGATCAAGTGTGTTTTCCTCAGCAATTACTGCATTTGTTCAAAGTGAATTAGAAAATCAAAAATGTTAGGAACTCTCTCTCTAATTAAATGATTAAAGATTCAGGCAAGCAGTGTGATGTTCACATGAAACTGAGCTTCTTTCTTTTTTTTTAATGCCACGGAAGAATTAAGATAGGACAGTACTTCTGCTCTGTAGTTAAACTGCCACAGAAAGGGTGGCAATATCTAGAAATGTTGTATGGTACATGTTTGTAATTTCTCTATCAGCTTTATCTTCCTAGGCTCAGGTGCCTCACCTTGGAGGATGCTTTTAATAAGCAATCTAACAGTAAGCTGTCTAAAATCATGATCGTCCTAAGAGCAAATTTGAAAACCGTAAGACGTAGCCTGCAGAATACTTCCTGGGCAGATTCTTGGCTAACATATACTATCAAAATACAGCTGAAGTTAATGATGTTCTGACAGTATATATTAGCCAAAGATTTTCCCCTCTAAAATTCATATTTCTACTTTTGCAGAGAGATTATTAACTTTTCCATCCTTTTGTAAATGTTAGAGTTTTCCTTCTCTACTCAACCTTTGGGCATTTGACTCTTCCTTCTGGAGTCCTTCCAAAAATCTAACTTCTGTAACTTTTCATAAATGTCTGACTTCTTTTCCCAAAGAGATCATCTGGTATTGAAGCAACATCTCAAAGTCATTCCAAAGTTTCTGCTCACTGTTCAGACTTTGTGTGATGCCTTCGTTTGAATAGATTTGTTCCAGGGATATGTATTAGGTCCGTAGTATGCTCTCCAACTGCCTTAACGCTGTGCAAAAGCGTTAAAATTTTGTTTGAAATTATCTAGCTCCCCTTTCCTGTTCACAGCAATCACCTTCTAGCTCCTCAGGGGTCCCCAGAAAGTCCCCACAACTTCCAACAAGGTCCTCAAAAGCTCTAAGCGGAGCCCAGACACTGCTGCGCAAGCTGCTGCGGCTGTTCGCTGCCTCTGTTAGCTGTGCACCGTAAACGTAACAAAGGACAAGAGCCCCTTCTCCAAAGCACTTTGTTTGCTGTTAATGATTCAGGTCGCGTTACACATGAATTACAGCATAACTCAGAATTTCTAATTTTTCTTGCCAAAAAAAAGCATGTTAAAGGAAGGGAAATATTTTCTGGTAGGTTTTATTTTTGCAGACCTTAGTTTCACATAAGATGGACTTGTTGACAATCCACTGATTTCTCTCCACCTTGGGATATCTCTTAGATCAACTGAGAATTCAGTGTTTCATCACAAATACAAACTTTATAAAGTTAGTATGATTAGTGATATCTTGAAGACTGTCTGCAAATTGTCTTTGCGCTTCCAGCAGTTTTTCATTTTTAAATACCACTTCAAGTGGGTTGATTGAAATAGAAATATGCTAAAACATTACCAATGAAAAAGGGCATAACAAATTAGCGTATTAGCAGTAACTTGTATTATGCAGTAGCTACCTATCAAATTGATATGTGCATGCTCTAGTAAAGTGTATTTTGTAGAGCTGTGAGAGACTGAACAAGCTCATCTATTTATGAAGCTTGCTTTTGTGACTCTGTGTGGGGGAGGGATGTGGGTTTGTTTGTTTGTTGTTGTTTTTTTAAGACACTGTACACAAGATTGGGATTTTCAGGCCGTACAGAGACGCACATAGAAATAGTAGTGAGTTCTAATTTTATCATTTACTGTATTTCTTGTTGATTTTGTTGGAGACAAACTCAAGTAGGCTTTGGCACTGAGCTGTTAAATTTCAGATATTTACAGGAGGCAAAATGAACATCTGTGAAATCTCTATTTCCAGAGCAGCAGTCAAAGTGTAGGCGCTCATGGTGTGAATCCTTATACCTCCCAGGGAAAAATGTTCAGTTCAGGAATTTGAGGGAAAATATTGGAATGCTGTTTCTGCTCCCTTAATCCTTAGATATTTGTAGCTTATTTGAATACAAGGAGAAACTGAATGATGTTGGGCTGATACAACTTGGTTTGACAGTAGTAGTCCTGTAGTGAATCACAGTCAAGAATTGCCATAATGTGCTCACGTCACTCGTCTGTAGGTCCGGTGTCGGAACAGGGGCTGGCATTCAGTCAGCTTGGTTGGTTTACGCCACATACAATTCGTGGAAGTCCAAGAAGAGCAATTCTGTGACTAGCAGAATAATTCAAAGCCATAACTTCAAGGTTAAAATCTGACTCCTTGTTTTCAATTGAATATATTTCGTATCTTTAATGCTAGACTCCTCCTGATGAGCCCCCAAAGTTAGCAATCAAAATATTTTCCTAATGCAGACAGTATTCCAAATGCAAACAAATTCACAAAGGTTTATTTGTGTTTGTATGAGTGTGCTTGTGGGATAAGGTTATGTGACTTTTTAGAAGCGCTGGCATTTAAGCTGACAGTATCTTTCATCATTCGTGATGGGCATCAAGTTGATTAAAACAAAATACATCCTAAAATGCGGGTTTTTTTGTTATATGTTCATAGTCAAGAATTAATCCCTTTTCTCATGGGTCAACCAAACATACAAAACAATTTACTTTGTCAGTATATTATTGAAGACTTCTCTCTTACCTCGGTCTGTTCAAAAAAAATTTTTTTTTTTTAAGATGATAAAGTTGTCTTCATTTGTGTGTGATTTAAGTCCATGAAGTGTCAAAATTTGAGTACTGCAACTGGAACAGGATATGAAGAATTCTGATAATCCCAATTATTAAATTTCAGAATAAAATAATTTTTTTCGGAATCACTGCTAAGAAAAGTAAAAGACGAAAGGGATTTCTGGGATTTGAAGAAACAGAAATTAGGGCTCTTATTAGTGTGGATGGAAAAAATTGTGCTTACTCTCGTAAAAACTCAGTTGAAGTGACTTCTCCTGAAATACGAACATGAAAGTCCTATTATGACCTTCTGGCCATGTCACAAAAGAGCCTTCTGTATTTAAAGTTTTTAGCCATATGAAGTTGTACAAATTCTAGAGTATCTAGGGAGGAAGCTGCAGTACCAAAAATCTAAACAAGAAACAAAAGAAAGAAAATTACACTCTTCGAAGGAATTTTTGTAGCCATAATGGATCTTTAGTCTCTTTGAAAGATAAATATATATACAAATAAAATTGAGAGCAGGGAAGACTGAGTTGAAAGCACATACTGCCCATTTATGAATTATGTTGACACAGACAGACCCTGAATTAATGAGAGTAATACAATGTTATATTGGCAGAACCAATATAGAATTAAGAGCTTAATCTTCAAATAAACTTTCTCCTTCCATATCATGTATTTGCTCCTCTCATCTCCTTGGTATAGTTTGGGGTGTGTTAAAGTGATAATGTCCACATGTTTGCAAAAGGCTGAAATACGGGCTATTTAGATATGGGGCTGGGGGATGGGAGGATTCTTTTCTGCTGTTCTGTAGAGCAATGATGGACTAAGACTAGAAGCTGTTTCAAGCTGTTTCCTACCCACTCAGGAACGTGGCCTAATGTGGTGTACCTCTACACTGTAGTGTATGCAGTCAGTGTGTTTAGACATCCATTAAAACAGCATGGCCTTGCTGTGCAGGAGTGATCCAGAGATTCAGAATAGTAGTGAATCATCTGATTCTGTCACTGCACCCTTAATATTAGTTATGTAGTGTTTGCCACAGTATTTCCATCCCACTTGGGACAGTTATGCAAGTTGAAGACAAAAAAGGAAGAAAAAAGAAAAAAAGAGGATTTCTAGGACTAAGACAAAATAGAAACACTAGCTAATCACAGCCAAGGTCCAACAATTCTGTTCCTAATAAAGATTCTGCTATTACTATTTATCAAGTGAATATTATCAATTAAGTTTCATGCGTTAGTTTTGACTCATTAAAACCTTTGGTCCCTCTCACAGCTTTAATTCCTGTCATAAAAGGTGCTTCTGCAGTGCAGTTCTCCTGAGTTAGATAGTCCTAGCAAATGTTTGCATTGCCTAAGAAAGACCAAGTGCTATTGTCACTAGACATCTTTGTCATGTTTATGAATCTGAATGGCTTCAGATTACATTAGCTGGGATATTTTTCTGGGGTCATGTATCTTTGCTAAAATCAACAATATAACAGAATGTAGATTATTATTTCAAATTAAATTATTGGCACAGTTGAACATAACATGCTTCTATCACAGAGTGTCTAAAATGTGTTGTATCTAATGTGATAATATTCTAATTTCTAAATACTAGTAATTTGATGGTTAACTTCTGAATCTTGAGATGTACACAGAAAACCATTTTTGATCAAGGGTTGTCAGGAAATGACCCATGAACTTGTTACAGACCACAAAAACTTTGCATGTGACTGGCCAAAGGTATTTTTCATCCATCTGTCCTGAATAGACCCAGCTGGTTGCTGTGCCGGTAGCAGCTACACATTCGCTTCCAGCTGTGTGAGGAGCAAGGTAAGAGCAAGCAGGGAGCTGGACACCAGCAAGCAAATGCTCACACAAGAAGAATTTAAGCTGAATTGTGTTAAAGCTCACTAATATCAGTCTACCCAGGGGCTGGCATCACATCCTCCATGGGGGCTGTGCTTGTATAGTACAGACTTGATTATTATTATTAGCTGCCAGCTAATTTTAAGGAAACTTAAGAGAATTTATGATCAGCATTTCCTTGATGATAAATAAAGCAGGTAAACAACCAAGACAGAGCCCTCTGTCTGCACTCCCAAAATATGGGACTAGTCAGATAGATAGCATCCACAAAACAGCACAGTCATTTGTGCTTTCCTACTTTTCTGCTGTTGTATTTGGTCATTATAAGACATGGGGTCAGGATGCAATGCTGAAATTAATCATTTCAAGACCCTGATGAAAAGGAGAGGGCTTTTTGTTCACCTATTTTTAAATAGAATGTGATACAGTACAAGGATCTTTCAGTAGCATGGCGTAGGTGATTCCTCGTACGCCTTCGTTAGAGGACCAGAAAGTTAAATGACAGAAATTTCCTGCTTCCCCTTCTAGGACAGAGGACTGGGGCAGTATGTTGATTAAACTAGACAAGACCTCTTAGTCAAAAGAGAGTCCTCTAAAGCCATAAACTTGTCATATGCATTTACTAAACAGCTCTTTCTGTCCATGTGTCTGGCTGGTAGACAGCCTGTGGGCTACCTATATGAATTAATTTAGTGCCCTAACATTTTTTTTTATACCTGACAGGGAGGTGGTAGCCTTCTTTAGAAAGTGATTTTTCTCAAACATCACAAAGAATTTCTGTGGTCTAATCTGGTATGCTCTGGACATTCAAAACATAACTGAAGTGTTTTCTTTGAAGAACAGGACTGTACTGAATTTATATTCATAAGTCTTTTTGGATTCAGAGCCCCCTTGTATTAAAGAAGTGTATCTAATAAAAATATCCTTCTCTGATAATAGCAATTTAATTTCTACATCATTTTTTCACCAAAATCAGTGGTCCTCCAGATAATTACTTCTAATTTAAATTCTGAATCCTTGTTAATGCCATTTAAAATTCAGATTACTGTTCTACCATTAGCAGCCTTTGTTACACATCTGATAGAAAAGACAGTTCCAAAATATTGATGCTGTGCAAGATTCCTTGGCCTTGCTGCCAGTCCTTTATCAACTGAAGTGGAAAACTTTGGGGGCAGTTGGACCTTTGACGCTTTGAGAAAGGCCTTCTCCTTTCGCTAGAGAGGTGTTGCGCGTCACTGAAAAGCAGTTTCAAATGACAAGCAATAGAGTTAATAAGTGTGAAAAGTAGTTGCCTGCAGACCATAACCAACAAGAAAAAGGTTAAGGTGAGATTCAGATGGGCGCTAAGGCAGAAGAAGGAAGAAATGAAGAAACTGATACAACTGCTATTTGTTTGTTAGTAGCCTCACATAGGACCATTTGTCCTGGAAAGAAAGCTGAAGGAATTAGTAATTAGACTTTTTTGGAAACCTCCAGAAAAATATAGGAGAAACTGTTGTTTTCTACCTCTGCACTTTTAAAAATCTATACTGAAACACTTGACAAGTCATTTATTCCTGAACTTTGGAGTACTTTTTGTTCAGCACATCTCGATACAGAGGAGATGAGATTGCAGTTGACACACAGATAAATATATAAATTATGATTATAAGGTTAGGAGACTATAGTATGTCCATTTTTTCCCTACAGACTGTTAAGAGCCTAGTAGATATTAACCCTAATCAGATTGGTATCTATAGGAGGTAGAATAATGCAGACAACAAGCAGTAAGAATGATTCTGTTCAAGGAGGAGGAATACCTAACCTAACTGATTCTAGAAAAGAGAAGTTTCTACCCTTTTCATAACTTTCTTCTTCACATCTATGTCCTTATCTTTCAGTGTTCTCTATCTCACTAAAGCCAAATGGCAGGTGACACTGCAGTACATCAAGCACCAGTAAATAAAATGTTATGCTCCAGAAAATTTGATTCCCAAAGCCCAGCCTTAAAAATCAATAAATCTTCTCCCCCAGCTAAAGCATTTCTTAAGAACATTGAGTTTTGAAATACAGCATTTTGCCTCACTGTTCTTAAAAATATGGAACTAAAAACTAAAACCAATTTACAACTAAAAGCTATGATAACTATGGGATTAGAAACTACAAATCTGCTTTTAATTTTTCTAGACATTAAAGTGCCTTTTGGGGGTTAGCAAACTCATCTGAAGTTAATATGGATGCATATTATTCTTCAAAATCTTCAAAAAGTCAAGCATGCATCAATTTATTTTGAATAGTTACAGTAAAAACTTGTTTTCATTTTCTGAAGCTCCCATTCCCAAGTAAAACATCACAAGACCAGTTACTCTGTCTTATGGGGGTTTCTCTTTCATAAAGATGTTTTATATTTCTTCTTAGCCAGTCAGTACCCAGCTGTGGTTTAGTTTGGAATATCAACCTACAAAGAACTTGTAAAATCCAAGTTAATATTCATTAATGTTTACGTCCTTCCCTTTAAATATTTTGAAACTCCTCCAGGAGGTGGCAGGGAGAGAACATGAGCAGGTCCACTCATGGGGCAAAGGCATCTGTATACACGCAGAACCTGAAGTGCACATTAGCTGCCAGACAGTGCAAGCACTTTTTGCCCACCTCCTTCCAGCACCTGCTCTTGTTCTTAAACTGAGCCTATTAAGACAATATTTAGTTATCCAAATATTTATCTGGAACAAGTGAAAACCAATTCTGCTATTTTATAGCAGAGAAAAATGTAATTGGTCTCTGGACAATCTAAACTTTTGAAGACTTTTAAAAATCCTTGGGGGGCTCTCTTTTAAACTGCTAAGTTCAGACTAAGTCTTCTAATGACAAGCTCTTGCTTTTCATCCAAGAAATCTAACAAGAATTGTTGTATCAAGGCTGAAAATGCTTTAACAGATTTATATAAATTTTCTCGGTGTTGGAGGTTGTGTAAAATTCAATCATCTGGAATTCTTGGTGTCATTTATCCTGTGTTTCCATCTACTAACGTTTGTAGTCTAGTGTTACAGTTTTGATCTCAAAATTATTGAAGCAGTCAGGCTGCTTTCTGTCAGTTTTAAAGATGTTAATCATTTGATGCCTTCCCCTTCTTTCTGATGTTTTCCAGTGGCATCTAAAGCTCTCTACCTCAAAGAGATTGCTACAGCTCACTGCTGGTGCAAACTGAAGCATGCAGCTCTCCGCAGAATCAGTGGAGTCTGATCATTTTATTGTACAAAGATCTGTTAAAAAAAAATTCTGGGGCCTTCATTAATGATGGGCACTACATGTTTAATTGTCTGTTTGCTCAGTATTCTGTGTACAGAGTGACTTATATTACTTTATAATCCCATCTTCCTCTTCAGAGAAGCCTTTGCAGATCTCTGGGGAAATCTCTATTCAGACCCTATTTCTTCAACCCTCTGAGAGATGATGAACCACACTTTTAAGATGAATCTCAAATGTAATCAGAGTATTACAAAAATAGAATAATATCCATATGGAATTCTAACAAATTGGTATTTTGGAGAACTTGGATTCACTAGCATGTTTTTATTTGAAAAAAATGTATATGATACAGGAAAGAAAGTGTGTTTCATAATTATACAAAGAAAAAACATGCTTGAATTTGTTATATATATGTAAAAACTAGGCTGTTCAAATGCTCATATGTTTCTGGATGGAAATAATACTAATATTCTTAATACTTTAAAAGGTCCAGGGGAAGATTTCAATAGGAAAGAATTAGCACCTGTATTTTGAAGACAAATCATATGGATAAATTCATGTGATCAAAAAAGAGATATAGAATGTCTCCAAAAAGAAAATGAAATTAAAAGAATTCGTCATCAGATAAGACCCAGAAATAATCTCAGAACTATCTGTTAGAAGTGAGCCCATTCACTACATTTAAATATCTGAAATAATATTCATGTACTTTTTACTCCTGCGTTTTCTAAGCTTACAGCTGACGCCAAGAAGGACATTATATTCTGATATAGTTGGTACATTTTGTTTAATAACTACATATGTACTGAACCTCATATTTCAAAATAAGTTTACCAGAGCAATAACACTCAAAACTCTTCTAAGTGTATGGAGGGTTTGCTATTTGGAGATTTGCTTTGTGCCTTCTCTCTTTGTTTAGGCTATAGATGATAATTTTCAGTAAAGGGGAATATAGAGATATAAGGAGGAAAGTGAAAGTTGAGAGCTGCTTTTTCACAGTTGTTTTTGCTTGTCTGACAATAGGATTTATTTTGTATACTGTGTAAGGTTATATGGGCAATGGGAATAAAGTATAGTGTTTTTGTGGTCCCATTCAGATAACCTATTCTGATGTGTTGAGAGAGTCAGTCACTGGGACCTCTTTCATTTTTTCCCTACACAAGTTAATCTTGCTTGCTGGCATGCAGCAAGCCTCTCTGCAGTCTATGACTGAATGACTGTCCCTGCTTTAGACAGGACAGGAGTTATTTCTGCTGCTCAAACACACCTACAAATTACCATTATTTGCTTTCATTTCAAAGCCATTTTTGTCATTGAAAATTTCTGACTTTTAATCATGGTAGCTAAATGTTAAGGCAGCTGTTGGGAACAAATGGTGTTTTAGCACCTCTGCCAGTAAGACCATGTAAGAAGGTGGCGCATTTGGGTAAACTTAGTCTTTGTCTCTCTATAGTGAGCTTCTGAGAGATAAAGATTCTCCAATTCTTTAGTATTCCAAGTGTGTTTTTCCTACATAGAAAAAAAGGAAAAGCTACTGGCAAAAACATATGTGACTTTCTGTTTTGAAAGGCTACTGAACAAGTGAAAGTGTATTTTGTTTTACTTTGTCACCTGGATGGTAAATAATAATTTTTTGAAAATATTTATACTTCACCAAAGAATAACAGTGTGTAAAGCCCAGGAATGAGGAAAGCTGTATTGCACATGCTCTCCTCTGCCGTTATTCTATTGCTTCGTTCTACTGCAGCTCCCACCTCAATGGAATGACTTGCATGTCACAATAAACAGAAAAATCAGGACCCTTCTGCTATTAAAAGTCTACAGCCTCTACTAACAAGATTTTTTTTTTCCCCTCTCACTGAGCTGAGAGGGAGTCGATCTGTGATGAGCCTCACAGTTCCTACATTTCCTAAAAAGCAGTGCGGAAGAAGGTTGAACTTCCTGAGCTTGATGCCACGCACGAGGGAAGACGCTGCAACAGCAACCTTTCTAGCGTGGCTGGAGCGGGAGGAACAGGCCCTTATGTCGTCTTCCTCATCTTCTGCTCCCAAGGCCTGCTGATTTTTAAGCTTATATGCTAACTCTATTCCTGTGCATTTTGGGCAGTGAAGGTAAGGGGAACAAATGTGAACTTCCAATATCTAAGCAAACATTTAAATGTCCAAACAAAGCAGCCAGCCTATGCCAGTTCCTCAGTTTGTGTACTGTAAGGTATTCTAGTAAGTAAATCTGTGAAGTAAATCTTCTTGACTGTACTTTAAAGTGTTCATAGCTGTTTTGCCAAGGAAAGTTCTGGATTAAAACTAAAAGACTTGTATAAATATATCACCTTGCAATATTTATTCTTAGTTTTGCCTTTCTGCTATTCCTGAATCATCCTGTCTGGGGCCTGCATATACTCATGCAAGGATGCACCGAAGGTCACTGAAGCTCAGGGAAAAGTCAGGCTGTTTACTGAGTAAGGAAAGAGGCTGCTGCTTTTATCCGCTCCCCATGGGTAAGCCATTTCAAAGGAGGCATGGAAGAGGCTCATGGATTTCTTGGCATAAAATTCGAACAGAGCTGTGAAGTTTTCATGCTCCCTTTCAGCCTTGAACTGGGTAGCTAACGAAGCATGGTGCTGTGTGAACCCTCTCCAGGATCACTTGAGCTGATCCGCTCATTCTGCAGCGAAGTGTCAGAACCTCTCCAGTTACCTAACAGCCCAACTCTGTATAGGAATTACAGTGGCACTTTTTTACTCCACTTTTACCAAACCTATCCCCTGATTTTCATGAGAAAGAAACATTTTACAGCTTTTAATACTGATTTAACTCTAAATAGTGAAGCATGTCAGGAGTTGAATTCAGTTCCTTGCTCTTTTCTCCCTAAAAGCATCAGTGAGCATGCAGAAAGTACAGGGTGCAAGCTCTTACCGTGCATTTAATTTACCAGAAAAATCCTTTTCTTATGAATGTGGAAGAGTGAGCTTAAACAGACTGATAGCTTCCAGGTGCTCAGACTATAGAAAACAAATAATAACAATGAAAGTAGAGTTTTCAGGGACAGATGTAAGAAAAGAATGTATTTTATGTGTTCTTTTAAAAATAACTGCATATCCATTCATTTTATGGAAACTAACCTAACCACACACTTATACTATATATTCACAGTTTCTTCACTAATCTTGGGCTTTTGAACTTTTTGTCAAAGCATTCCTGTGGTACCTTTGTCAAGCAGAGTTTGAATAAAAAGTCAGAATAGAAAATAAGAGACACTAAGGAAAAAAACAAGCCATAACGAAAGAAATTGCATTTCATATTATCATACTCATATAACATAATGTTGTACACTGAAACAAAAATAAGGCTCAGTAATTTTCTGATCTACTTTCCTGGCACTCAACCCTCATCTGTATCATAGCTGTTATAATACTGAATTAAATCTATTTTCAGTTTTAATTGTCTGTCACATTCTCTCTCCTTCTACTTAACTTATTTATTGTTAGTGAGTTGACTTCAGTGAGGCTTTGAGGAATTTTGGTGGAAAAGACAACATATATTCAGGCTCCCAATCTTTTAAAATAGGAAGTAGATTGCTAGAAATAATGGGACAAATTCTTATAAATTGATGTAGCTGGAAATGGAACCTCTAGGCTCATTCTAAATTGTGTATTGTTATCAACTGAATTTTGCATAACATAAATAGAGTAAAACACATGGTAATAAAAGTACAAAGGGAAAATTAAATTCTACTATTTTTCAAGTTTTCTTTGATAAAATCTTGATTATTACCAGAGCATCCCCCCTCTATAATTATAAATAAAAAGCAATAAAAATGAGGTTGTGATTGAATGAGGAGCCTGGTAAAGGAAGTTGAAGCCAGAGGACTGGGGCTGGGAGTGTGCACAGGAGGGCGACAACTTCAGCACATGAGTGTGCGTGTGTGTGTGTACATACAGGCACTCTGAAGGGAGGACAGAGGTGAAAGAGGAGAGGGAAGCAAGAGACCATTTGCAGACTGATTGAAACAAGTGCCTAGAAGACAGAATTAGGAGTAACTCAGCAAGGAGGTTGAGAAGACAACTAGAAAGGCGAGAGGGCGCGGCTGGCAAAGGAACAGGCTGCTGCTCTGCAGGTGGGAGCAGGGGGGCTGGGATGCGAAGCCGGGAGCAAGGCGGCAGGGAACCAAAGCCGATGGGGGCAGATAGCCTGCCTATGCTTCTCCAAGGCCTGGAGTGAAAATTCCTGGGTCTCACCATTCACTGCTATCAACAAAAATCCATAAAATCCACTGGCACACAAACCCTCTTTGTGCAATAACCTTCATGTCATTTTCTGAGTCTTCAGTGCTTGATACCCACAGTAGTTTCCAGCAGGGAGGGATGTGTACGTGCTGTTGGGGAGCAGTGTTACCTTTACAAATGTCATGCTCCCTTATTGTTTTATTGCTTTATATCTTTTTTTCTTCTCAAAGTTACTACTCATATTGAACAATCCTCTTAAAAAACAGTTTGACCGCTTCTTATAGGACAGTATAATGTATTTAATTCTGTAGTCGAAATGATCTTTTTTAAGTATTATTATAGAACCACATTGTATGATAGAATAGCAATACTTCAGCAAAAAGCTTTCATTTTTTGTTTTATAATTTGTTATATCAGGTTTTGGTAAATGAAGAAATGGAAAACTCAGCTGAGTGTGGCAGGAGGCTAGAGCAGGCAGGACAGGTCAGAGGAAAAAGAAACTATCCTATGTATGCTAAGAAACCTCAATCACATGGTGGGAAGGCCTTTCTCTTCCTTAACCACCTCTGTATCCAGATATTGCTCTGTGCAATGCAATTTTTAGTAAGTTATCTGATTGTGGTTTCAGTGATAATTTACAAAGGCTGAGGATTTGGCATACAAATTTCATTTTTATTTTTTCTTCAAGATTGCTACTTTCTTTCTTTTTTTAAAAATTCCTCTTTTATTGTGGAAGAAGTTTGAATGTTAGACAAACCCCACTCTTAAAACTCAGGCCCTGAATATTCTTCCTCTGTTTTCTTGTTACCCTTAAAACAGAGTTTCACTCATAGGCTGAACTTAGGCTGATCCAGGACACCGTGCAACTCTAGAGAGAAGGACAGGACCAAAAGCCTGCCGTGCGCCTGGGAGCGCAGCGCAGCCTTCTGTGAGTCATCGCCAGTCTCGGGCTCCTGGTGCGACTGCTGCTGCATTGCCTCCAAGCCTACGCTGGCTCCGTGCCAGCCTGCTTTTGTGCCTTTCACAGCTTATTCTAGGGTTGGCTCGTGACTGTGATTTGCATCAAGACCGCAGAATATCCACAGGAGTCATTGAGGTGTGGAGAATATAAAATCTCACAGCGGTATATTAAAACAGATATAATTCAATATGATTGTAGCACTAACTCCAGAAACATTCCTCATCTGTGATTTTAAAGACATAACAAATCCATGCATTCCTGTATGCATCAGGAGAATGTAGAATTAAATTTATATAATCTGAGAATTTGCAACATTTGTAGCATTCCAGATGGCTTTTCATAGGTATTCGCCAAATATAAACATTTTTATGTGCTGAAAATCCTGAGATGAAACTTTTGAGAGTGGTTGTGGAAATTCAACTTACTCCAGGAGTAATATGGTTTTGGAATCAGATTTTGAATCCTTTTTGTTATGAAGAAGATAACTTACTGTTTAAAGAGAACCATGCAGTTTCTCATGTTTGCATAATTATACCTCATTTTTCCAGCTCACCCTGGAGAGGATCATAATGGAAGATGAGAAAATGTTTTAAAGTTTTTGTTTTTTTTAACCCATAAAAATCATTAGAAGTCCTCTATTGTTTAAAAGTATGCATCAAGACATAAAGAAAAATGCTCCTGTAACTTCTCACTGTAATTTTATAAGTCAGGATAACATTTCCTTGATATTCACATACACCTATAACTTTAAGAGAACACTGAAGTCATGAACACTGAGAGCAAACTTGGGCATCCTAGTAGCAGTGTTTTTCTCAGTCATTCACAGAACTATCCTTGGTTCAAATTCAACATGCTGTGTTGAGACCATGCATTTTCTGAATTTGGAGTTCAGATGGATTTCCAAAGGCTTGATGCTCAAAATGGGGTATTTTGCAGTGAAGATTCCCAAACTGCCAGCACATTGCAAGGCTGCTAAGAACATAGAGATGGATGACTGTGTCAGTCTTGTGCTTTTTGTATATTATCATTATTTTAGTGATAAAGCAGAGCATGAGGGAAATTGCAACCTGTCAGTGTCAGCATGTAACCAAATTGTGCAGACACACTTGCAAATATTAAATAAAAAGCTGAACACATGACGAAGGAGACTTGAGAAGCTTGTATTCCAAAGATTATAACAAGTTCTCTTCTGAAAGCAAGCTAACTCTTAAGGCAGCCTACTCCCAATTAAGAACCTTAGTTAAAGTCTATTGAAATCAATTAAAAAAGACTCCCTTTGACTTTGATGATTGTTCATTTAAGTCTTTATCTGCCTAATGGCAAATTCCTAACCTTGCAGTGCTGGCTTCTGAGATCAGCGTGGCCTGGCCAGCAGGAAGAGACCTAACAGAAGAAATAATGATGGGAATTGTGATTCAGAAAGTTTCTCAGTGAGAGCCTTCCTTTGCAATAGTTAATGTTAGCTCACGTTGTCTTTTACACTTAACAATCTCTTCATGCATCAGAAAGAGAATCTCCCTTTTAGGTTTCAATTCCCAGCCTTAGGTGTGCACTCCTTTTGGCACTGGAAACAATATGTCTACATCATTGCAGGACCATTGCTTGGCTAACTACGAAGTAGTATGTCATCAGTAGAGTTTTAAGAAGAGGATGCAAAAAAAGCCAGCTTTGGTAACAGTGCTTTCCTGTAACTCTGTTATGCTTTTCTAATACATGTTTATCTCATAATTCACAGTTCTTAGGAAATGCTATACACTGCAGCAGGCTACTAAAGAGCTATCAGTCACTGATACGAGGTTTTTATCAGTGTTTTGACAATGGAACAGTATTGTAGAGCCTACCACCACCTTGAACTATAGCGGAAGGCAATCTGGCCAGACTGAGAACTCAAATTCTAATCATAGGAAACAGCATACAGTACCTAATAGATTAAGATATCTGTTCAGTGATGTTAAGGTAGGTACACCCAGGGAGAAAAGAATCTACTGTACATGATGCTTATATTATGCTTAAATTATAAAGAAAGCCCTTTATCAAAATTTTATTTCAATATTATCAAAGAACAACAACTTCACAAAATTGAGGATTTATGTTAATTCATTTATCTTTTTAAAAATCAAAATACTTGTCATGCTGAACTCGCTTGAAGTGAAGAAATTTGGTGTAAAGATAGTTATTTAAAGAGGGAGAATATTTTATCTCTGTCAGTAGTAGCAGTATATGTCAGAAAGCCAATCAATTCTGTCATGGGCCAGGATGGTGGTTAAGAAATGAAAAGCATCTCTGCTGGCAGGTTCACTATTCATTTCTGACACCTGGCTGGTACAATATTGAGCACTTAAATTTATGGAAGATGGTAGCCTGAAAATAAAGCATTATGCTTTCATCCACTGAACCTCCTTCTGAATTTCTTTACTGCTGATTTGTATGATATTTTTATTTTTCAGTAAAGAATTTATTTCAGAAGGTTTTCGTATAAATGCTTGGTTGTACATGGATAGCCATTCATTTTCAATGCTTGTAAAAATGATATGAAATCTACCTAGAAGCAGTTTGCATCTGTTTGTTACAAGATAAGGTTGTTTTGTTTTGCCTTTGTGTCTGATGAGGTGTTTTTTGCCTCTTAGAAGATGATTAAGCTTACCATAACTCTGGATGGGTAATTTGCTTTACAAATGGAAACAGTATTTTTCTTGCATATTGTTTTCAGCAAAGGCTGGCGTTTTACTGAAGCTTTTTGACAGTGAAACTCGCAAGTCTACTGTTGGCAAGAAAACACTCTCCCACCTACCGAAAGCACAGTGGAAGTCTATATTCTTGAACTGGTACTTGCCAGATGAAGCAGGTAGTCTCCTTCCACAAATTTACATTTAGTAATTTTCTATATTGCAAACACTTTTAAAATGCTAGAATCAGGGTATAGAAATTATCAAGCAGTCCCTACTGGAAACAGGTCTCCTTGGTTCCTATTTACTTGTTTATTCATAAACGAATACACACACTTGTCTAAGTCCCAGAAGAGCTATTTACTTGTATGTTATGTAGCCAGTGTCCAGAATTTTGTTTTGTTTTAGTAGCTGTAATGAAAATTAACCTACATGATTTTGCCTATAGATTGTTTGCCAAAACTATACTGAAAATAAATACTAAAAAGAACAACAAAAAAATCACATTTCTTGCACATGCAAGAATGCTGTATCATATTTCAAAACTGGTCAACCGTGGTGCCACAATAAAACAGCTTGATACTAAGAACTGGGAGATATTTGCATCTCCATTTAACCTTCATTGTCCTTCTGGGTGCTGAAGGGAAGAATATGAATATTCTCTATGTAAGATTAGGTTTAATTTTGGATTTTGTGTGAAGAGAGTGAAGTTCTATTAAAGAGCATATCCCTTAGGTTAGCTACCTCAATTTAAAAAAATAAATAGGTAATTTTGTTCCAATTTCAGACTTAGCAGCCACCACTGAAGTTGGAAATGTAAACTACCTCCTAGTAACTTAACACTCCAGAAAACAACTGGACTTTGGAAGTGCTGAGCAAAATATAAATGTTAAAAGACAACAGTGGTAGTATAGAAGGATCTTCCTGTTCAGGCATAGACTGAAGTACATTAAATGGAGAAAATTAATCTGAAGTGACTTTGTGGATTTGGTACCGGACTGGTTTTTACAGCGGTACACCACATGCACCAACTTATGAGAAAAGGGACTTGCACTATGGCCAATTCTGAGAAGAGTTAAGTTAGAGGGGATCTAGAAAGCTGTAACTCACTGTACTTGGGGTGAAAGTAAGTTATAGGGGAAAAATCTCATTAAATTTCAGGGACACATTTTTAATACAATTTTTGAGAAATATTTGACTCTTTGAGGTTTTAAATGAACAGTCAATTTAGCTTGACCAATTCAAAGACTCCACTTGATCACATTTTTTTAAAAGGAAAATTTGAAATGTCTTTATGTGGCAAAGAAGAGCTGTACTCAACATGAAATGTCTTTAATGGCTGGACAAAATTAGTACAAATAAAGGTGTGATGGATAGATGGCCCATATTCAAGACTGTTAAAGACGGTTGTGAAGTCTCTCTCTCTCTCTAAAGTGCCTTAGAGGATTTACCCATTTTATATTTCAGTTTGTTCTTTACAAAAGTGGAGAGAGAGGATTAGAAGGAAGTAAAACAAACAACAACAAAAAACCACCCCTAAATTAGTTGTTTTAGTGAGACTACTAAAATGTAATTGCAGACAATTATCTGTAACTATATAGAAAAATATCTGCCATTATGGATGTAACATGAAGTAACTTTAGACAGCCGTTCAGTTCTGTGCGGACTGTGCTTCAGTGATGGGCCATGAGAATAATATATAAGTGTAATTTTTATTACTGATATTTTTGAGGCTATAAATTAGGTCTCATAATTTATTAAGAAACATACTATCTATATTTCTATACAGTACTGCCCTTTTTTGGGAAAAAGTATCTTGAAGAAACTTAGAGCAACTAGATTTTTTTTTTTAATTAATTCCCTGCTAATTCTATTCCATGCTTCCAGTTGTATTTCAAGTAGGGGATGCACAGGGACACTGCTGTTTAGTGTAGTGGTCTGGTCAAGCCCTCATGTTCAGCCGCGGCTGATGAAGAAGGCAAAGCATCTCTGGCGAGCCAGTGGCTTGGCAGCCTATTAGGGATTTCTCTAGCTGTCGTAAGCTATTTCTAACGGGGTATTGTCTAGCTGCCTTTCCTCCTCAGCATTACATAATGTCTCTGACCCAAAGAGACGGATAAAATCTGTACATCTGGACTTGACAGTGCTGATGAAGACTGCTGAAGACACTCTGAGCCAGTGAAATTTATCCTTCATAAATACTGAATTTGCTTTTGAGAGAAAACTTGCTTGTTCTATGAAAATCATTGTCTCAGCAATGGACCACATAGATTTACAATGACTTTTTCTTCTAGTAGCTTGGCATATTGATCTTTGCTCACTGCACGATGGAGTAGCCCATCATCAGTAAGCTGCTAAATTGGCATTTCTCTCCCTTTAGAACAAGTTAACGGTGAAATCCTAGCTCATTAACGTGAGTTTACCTATTGATTTCTGTAGCACCTGAACTTAATACAGTATGAAAAAGTTTTACAGGCTACAATAGCTACACAATAACTACTTTGTGATACCTACATGTTTATAAAAACAAACATGTAAAATTCATGTAACTTCATTGTTTGGATTATTGATGGTATTTTCTAAAGAGGAAGACAAATAAGCAGATAAAAAGCTGAATAAATTCAGATAAGTGCACAAGATAAGAAGCATGTGTCTGTTTGCCACAGATGCTAAAGATATAAGAGATTTTTAAAAGAACAAGGTGGAAAAATAACGAATCACAGTAAAAGCTTTTTCTTATGTCACTGGATCTTTAACATAGCAAGAATGAATAACAGTGGAATGACACACAGCTGAATTTGAGTGTAACTGGCTTTACACTTAGCCCCTAGCGCTTATCAGCTTCAGCACGTTTCCATACAAGTAGTCTACCACTTGGCTTCTCCAGAAGCCGCGTTCCTGCAGCCCTCCTGAGCTGATTAAGCCTTGCTGGACCCAAACTGGCCTGTTCTGTAACAAATGTTTCTCTGTCCATGACTTCCACAGCCCAGGCACTTGCGTACAATGCAACACCAGTTAATTATTTCTTATTTACAGAAGCTCTTAGTAAATGACTTCAGAGCTATTGTCTTCTGAAGTATTTAATTCCTCTGAAATAATGGAGTAACTTACGTTAGAACTTGCAAAAAGTAGAAAGAAAATGTCCCACTCCACATAAATAGAAAGGTGAACTATACCATGAAACAATGGCAGAGACCAACCACAGGACAGCCTTCCTTATCTGAGTAGCTGGATTCTTGTAGCAAAGAAGGTTTAGCCTGTTTGTGCCGATGTGTTCGTCTCGAGGGACGAGCAGAGCAGGCCTAGGGAGTAAGGTGTAATACTCTCCTCCAGTTGTTTTCAGTGGGGCATGAGAGAGAAACCAGGGCAAAAACTAACCATAGAGACAGCATCAAAAGTTTGTTTAAAAAGTGTGCTCTAATTCCAGTTTTCTTAGCTTTATCACTGGCTGATGACACAAGGCACACAGAAAATGTTGCCTGTCTTTTTGTACATTAGGATATTTTTAACTTCTATGTCATTAAACATTGTGGTAGGAAAGGAGGAATTTGTCTTCTGTTGACCTTGCCTTTTGACCCTTTCAGTTTCAGCTAAAGTTAAAGGTAGAAGGAGAGAAGGTACCTGAGTAGAGGTAACTACAGATCTCAGATTTCAGGGGAAGAAGCATTTTGATAAAGGTAAAAGCTTGCTATTGGGATTGCCACTGAGTGAAAAGCTGTAGTATGAATTTACTATCAGGGAGTCCACACAGGAAAGAGATAATGCAAAGGAAAATCCACAAAATAGTAGGACTTATAGGTTCTGCAGCTCACAGAACTGCTTGGTTTTTCCTCTTGCCACTTCATGTTCCTTTAGAGATAGCCTGTTGTCAGTTTACCCCTGTTTCTTGGCCATGTCTGCTGCTTCCAGCCACGGCCATGGTGGGGAGCTGATCTGCCTGCAGCAAGTCTGCAGGTGCTAGGTCTCGGAGAAAAAGGGGAAGAAAAATTGTTTCCTTAATGACATCCAGGGTGGATGTAGACTTGGTACAGTCCAGTCCAGATTAAGCAAAACTGTCATTGATTTATTCTAAAAATAAATTTGCTAAATATACAGATTTTGATTTGGCTGTGCTTAGAAACATAAAACAGTCATTTGCTTTGACTTCTGTTGGTGTTTTTGCTTCTCAGTAGTTACTCAGAAATTCAGAACTGCCCTTGCAAAGCAAGGGAAAGCAGTTCTAGCTTTTCCTGGCTTCAGTAGTATTTTTCTCAGTCTTTGCCAACATCAGTATTTTGGATTTTTTCTTCCGACCTTTTTACTAGGTCACCATCTGTTACAGCAGCTGCATAATTGTGTGAAGTAGGTAGGCCACTGGTTTTGTATTTAGGAGCATGCACCTGTGACAGGCCAGTGTCCCCAGCTGAGCAAAGACCTTAACTGAGCACAGAGTCAGGGAGAAAAGGACCAGCTACTGCACCACCACTGTTACTTCCTGCAGCATGTGGGGCATTTTGTTGTTCTTGAAACCACTGGCTTTGGTTGTAGGAAGGACATTACAAATAACGGTAAGCAATAACGTTATGAAATATTTATAAACATATAACTTAGACAGGGATGTTCAGCACAAAGTGCAAGTCAACGCGCTTCCAGTTTTGGAAACATTAAGATTAACCAAATATGAGGTTTGACTCTGCCATTCTTACTGAATAATGACCATAGATGTTTTTTCCTTAAAAAGGATCACAGGATTCATCCTGACTAGCTTAGAAGAATAGAGCCAATGATAGCGAATGATCTGGAAAAGTAAAAGGATGAAACGGCTGATGCCAATATGCAGCTTTTAGTAAAAAGCAGATTTAAGAATATTAGTAAAACACAGATGCTGAAGGAATGTCGGACATGTAATACATTATGGCAGGAAAAAACTGTGCAAGGTCTACTGGCAAGATGAAACAAACAGCTAAGTCAGCAACAAAAGTAATACTATCACATTGGGACAGACTGGATGTATTTTTGCAACCAGTGTCTATAGGGGAGACAATAACTAATCCATTCTTTGTGCAAATAAGATATGGGATATGAACTGATTGCTATTTCATCATTATTTAAAATTATGAGATGACTGAGAAAATATCAGTAGTGGGTTTGACTCACCATTTAAAACTAGTTTTGCTGACAGGTAATAGAAAGCGTGAGAGTGAAAGTGATAGTGTTGGATGAAATTTCTTTTTAGAAAACCAGAAAATAAAAATCAGCCACAAAAAACATCTCTTCTACCTCCCCCCCTCTTTTAACTTTTAAATAAAAGGTATGTAACAAAAACCTCACCAGTATTTTACTGTCTTAACCACTTTCTTAGGGACCCTGATCAACAAGTAAATTTAGTTATGGCTGTATATGCCAGTAGTATGTATGGAGTATGAGTTACCCTTATGCAGAAATCTGTCTATATATGTGTGTATATAGAGGGAGATTTCTTGAACTGCTTAAAAATTAACTAGTACTAGTGTATTAGTTAATTTTTAAGCAGTTGAAGATATCAGCTTGACTTTAGACTACCTAACAGTACTCCAACCTGCTTTTAATAATAAAGAAAATTGATGATTTCCATTAAGCTGTGCCAGTTAAGAAGCCTTCACTGCATATTGAAGTATTTAAGTGACTCTGCTATAAGTGGTAATTGTAACTGTGTGGCACAAATACCATGCAGCAAGGGGACTAATCCTGCCTTCAGGCCCCTGCAGACTACATGCAATGCCAATCTTGGAACCTTCTGATAATTGCAGCTTTTTTCTATAAACTCTTCACATGAATAATCAGTTTCCTCAGCAATATTGCTTTTGTTAGTAAGAACTCGCCAGAAAAAAAGCCCCTTTTTGTTTTCACTAGTATTTCAAATAGTTTCAGATGAGTTCATGACTCCACACGGACTTTATCTGCAGATGACAAAAGCTTTCTTGTGATCGCATGAATGTAATTTTCAGTTAATGAGAACTCTTGAGATTTCTAACATGAACAGCAAATTTACAAAAATGTTTTGTTTTTTTAGGATTCGTTTCATGTAATACTACTAAATTAGGTCAGATGTGAAAATTTCAGGCTCATATCTCTAAAAAGAACATAACAGTTATTCAGTAGTAATAATGTATTTTAATAACATTCAGCTGAAATCTCTAACCATCCCTCTTTGCGTCTATTTAAAACTACTGTAGCACAAATGAAATACTGGTCCCATGTTTCAGATAAAGCTAAAAGTAAGTCCTGTGACTAAACTATGCTGAATGTATTTTAAAGAAAAGTTTCACTACCTATTTTATAGAGCTATTAATAGAATTATTAAAAAAATCAATAATGAGATTTATGTTTCTACTTTATATTATTGATTTTTTTAGTGCAAAGTGTAGATCATTTTGGGCACAATATTTTTTCTGATTTCATTACTGAAAATGATCTTTTCTTCTTCAAACAGCCTGTACTCCAAAAAGAGAAGGAAACAGATTTCAAAATGTTACTCTTTCCCATCACAATTTAAATTTTTATTTAGGCTACTGAAGAGCTGACATGGTATATCTTCTAGTGATAGTTTCCCTCTTACTCTCATACATACCTTGCAAAATTTGTACAACAAACTTATTTCTTAAAAGAAATAATAAAAAGCCGATCGTTATCTGCCCATTATGCTGGCAAGTTTCAGTGTAAGTAAGTGAAGCGCATATAGCAGGCTTGTGATCACAAAAGTTGTTTTTTTTAAAAAAAAATCATGTTTGTAATATGTAATCAGTGTTAGATTGATTTTCTGCTGGTGGGATAATGTTTAAAATACATTTTAAAAGAATTTCAGAGGCCAGCTTTGCCATCCACAGGGGGGTTTCTTGTGTCTTCTAGTGTTACAGAAGCAATTTTAATTAGTATCTTTATGAGATAATTGCAGAATGGCCCTTAGGATGACTGATACAAATTCAGGTGCAAAACTGATACCAGAGCAGAGGTGGTTTGACTCTGCTGGAGTTCAGCCTATTACTTAACTCTCTGAGCCATCACATTCCTCCATGGAGAAGGGAAGCTACTAGAAAATTAAGTTTTTTTGCTGCTAGAAAATAGGTTTAAAAAGCAAAGAGAAATGCCTTCCTTACGTAATTTCTTTTTCATATAACTCTTTAAACTCTAGATAAGCTGTTTGTTATTTCGGTAGGCAGAAGACTTGGGAATGGTAGAAGGCACGTGAAAGAAAAACTAACCAACAAAAGGCAAAGGACAGGTAGAAGGACCAGTAGACTTTTAAGAAAGAATGCTGAATTTCCTTATTCTTAGCTATATTTTTGCAGTTGTTTCCTTTCAAATAAACTCTGCCTTCAATTTAATTTCAAGGTGCTACCATACTGATATGAGGCTAGACTAGAGACCAATAGCATCAGGAAATCCAATCCTAACTATTGAAGATTACCGAGTTACAGTATCCCCCTTACAAATATTTGGAGAATATAGCTGTTTTCTTTATCTTAAAAATTGTAAAATCCTACACGTCAACTCCGTATTTCTCAGAGTGAAAGCCACAGCAGCATTCAAGGCTAGTATTAGGTCCTTATCAGGTCCTGGATTTAGCAAAATCCAGCTGATACACCTGAACGTTTAGTGTCAGAGATTCAGATTGCATTTCTTCAGGTCTGTTGCTGTAATCGTCAAACAAAGAACAGTCTAGCAGATAGAGATACAAAACAGGCAACTTCTTTCTTCAGTTTTCAACTCATTAAAGTTTTTCAAGGTTCACTCTGTCACTTCCATTTTCAGTGTAAAGCTTTACCATTTGGGTTGCACACTAAATGATGGAGTAAGCCTGTAAAGGGGAAACACAGAGGAAATGATTCATGAGATATTTTAGAACTGAGTACTGATGCAGTATGGGAATAAGAACTCTTATAAATGTATCAGTGGGGAGGAAAAGAAAGAAATACAAAGAGAAAATACTTACAGTAATTAATGAACAGAGGATGAAATTCATCACTTCTAAAATAGCTGACATGCTGAATAAGCTCACTTTAAAAAAACTGTCTCACAAGAGATATGAAGATCAGAATATAATGTAAGAACCTATAAAACAGCTCTTGAAAAAATACAGATAAGGAAATGTTTGAGAAATTTTCATATTCTGTATCCTGTCAACAATCAAGCTCATTCTAAGATGCTAAAATAAATCCTTAATGAATTTCCTGAACTTCTGAGAATAAGTTTTGTAAAGGCAGGAGCATACTTTAATGAAATCTCTGAAAAATGGGGGGCGGGGAGAAGATAAAAGCAGCATCATCCATTTTCTAAGGTTTATAGCTGATCAATTTAGTACTATCTGCCATTGCCCATAAGTTTGCACTGGCCCATAGTATTGTTGAAGTTTGTGTTATCAGTCACACACAGAGCACACCAAAAAGTTGCGTATCTCAAACAGTTTGATACTTCTCTAATACTTGTTGCTTCCTACTTGGAAACTAAGGGAGAGGTGGCATATAGTAATGCGTTAACTCTGTCATGCCAGGGCTGTGTTCGGAACAAACTGGCGATTTTTCCGTGCTGCATTATAACACTGGTATTTCCGCAAGGGTCTGTTACCAGCATAAAGGCAGTGAATGCTGGCAACTGCGTGGAACTTTGTAAGGGTGATTTACAAGAGCGTGTGACCTAGTGTGTTCATCTGCCCAAAGTCCTTCACATGGATGCTCCCCAGTCTCCTCTGTTCATTATTCATCCCACTGCTTATTCTGTTTTAACAGTTGCCATCTAATAATAGACTGGCTTTGACTCTGTCAGTAGGCAAGAACATTTTTCACTCTGGATGTTTCTTATTGTTTTAGCTTCTTTTTCCTTTGTGTTCATCCTACAAGGTGTTATCAGCAAATGCTTAAGATCTGTACAGGTAACAACAGGAAAAGAATATCCCTCATTTGAATAGTTTTGATTGACTGAATTATGAGTGACACTATCCAATAAAAAAGTTCTGAAGTGGTCCACATGCTATTCCATAATTATTAAAGTAGAGCTGAACTTCTGTATTTATTAGTTGCAACCACCTGAATTAAAAGATACTAAATTTATTTCAACTTCAAGAAACTTTAAAAAATTGAAGAAAATTCACTTATACACCACAGAAATAGGTCCATCCATGATTAATGCAGCATCATGTTTGTGAATGGATAAATACGTCATTATTCAGTGAAATAAGTGTGACTGAATATTCATAGCTATTATATGCAAATTAAGTAAACATAAATCGATCCTTTTGGTAATGTTACCAATATGGCTGTGGTATAGTGTTGACTGCATGAGAAAATTTTAATTTAAAAAAAAAAAAGATTTGTGAGAAAAAGAGCAACATGAGGTCAAATCACTGGAAAGGAAACCAAATCCTTCTAGAAGGCAAATAAAATGGAATTTGATCATTTTCCCATACTGACAAGAAAGAATGATATTGTTTATCTTTTAAAAGAAATGCCAACAAAAATCTCACTGTTGCCTGAAAACTTGGTTGTTTTTGGTACCTAAAGATGATGGTGACAATAGTGCAACCTTAGATCAACAGACCAGCAGTTCAGTGTAATATACGAGGATGACAGATGCGGGGAATTTGGTTGATCCCTGAAGCAGCACCTGTAACAAAGTTGGAGAGAAGCCACATTATGCAATTCAAAGAGGAACTTTTATATATCAGACAACTTCGTAGTCATTCTGCACATAGAAACAAACAAACAGGATTTGTTCTGTTTGGTCCCCTAATGGAATCGTATGACCAGAAAGATTATATACATACATAGATTTTTCTGCTTTGCTTTTCAAGGTTCTATTTTATTTGTTTGGAAAAGCCTATATACAACTGGTGATGAGTACATTGTTATAAGACACATTATCGAGCAGGGAACCATTATTTTTGTTTTGATAGAACAATTTGGTGAGGTTTTTCTGTTTTTTGTTCTTATTTTGATGCTATTACTAACATAATTTCCAGTGCTTCCAAATAATTAGAAGCCTCAGTGTTCCTTAGTTATTCCATAGTTAGCATCTGTGAAAACCAACCCCCCATCATTCCTGGATCATCCCAAAAGATCTTTATGAGGATAGGACACACAAGACTTCATATTACATATCTCTTTAAATCAAAACATAAGCAGGATTTAGAGTGAAATTAAATACAACAACTTCTGTGTACTGCATGCAAAGTGTGGGGGGGCAAAGCCTCTTGCTTTTTTTTAGTATCTTCTTTTTATGACCTATTTCTCCCCCTATAACAAACATTTACACTTTGAGGAGCCAGAAGTCAAGACATTTTCCATTACCACATACCCACATGGAGGTATAAACTCTTCTGGCACCGTTCTGATCCTATTTCAATGTCAGTGCTTAAAAGTTCAGTGCTACCGTTCTGCATCCTTTAAGGAAAACTGAAGCCAAAGAGAAGCAGCAGACAGAAACGTTCAAGGTGAGGAGGGAGAGGAGGGAAGCAGAGGGAGCTCTCCAATACTACGTGGTAAGTGGGAAGACTTGAGAGGCTGGGGGAGGTAGCAAGGTGGTGATGCCCAGCATTCTCAATGCAAACAACGGAGAGCAGTCACCTGCTATATAGGTTATCTTTCTATTCCTGTCTACTCATGTAGGTCACCTCCTGTGCTGGCCTACCTATCCTGTTAGTAGGATAGAGAAGTTTTTGTCTCTGCAAAACGTAGCATAAGCTTTCTATTAAAGCGGATCTTTAAATAATGTATTTAAGATGTGTATATAAACAGTCAGATATTCTTCCTCTTCTTTTATTAACTGGGGTCCTTTCAGAATGCTGATTTTTGCCTGTGATTGTTGTCCTAGGCATTCACCTGCTTTAGGGTCTATTTTTAAGATAATGTCTAAGTAACATTGTTCTGAAAACAATATAAATGCAAGTCTAAAATAAATTACTAGAATTCACATGCTAATTACATATTATTTTATGTCGTAATACATTACTATTTATTTACTGTGAGCATTTTTTATATTATTTTCTTTGTGATTCATATGTTCCTATAGAAACAATTTCTTACACCGTAGAGGCAATATACAATTTCTTTTAATTTGACATTATTTTGTTAGTTTGCCCAAGTCCTCGTCTCTTTTCAAGCCTGTAAAATGTATTATGTTATTTAATTTTATAACAAACAGTGGACTGCCATGGTTGGTAAATTACTTTTCCACATACGTTTCCCAGACATTATGTAATTCGAAGAGTGCCTACTGAGTGGAATATTGCTAGCTCCTGGTTATCAGAATTATTTCTTGAGGCAAATTAGCAGGGAAGTGAAAAAAAATCACTTGCATTTTTATGTCCTCTATTTGGCACTAGATGTAACAATTCTGTTTGCTGTGGATTTTATGACACCCCCCCCCACACACAAATAATCAGCAAAACTGAATTAACAAATAGCTTTAAGTAAGGCTGAAAGAAGACGTCTTCCAAATAGTGGGGCTCCCTCCAGTTGTTGGGAATACAATCATCAACTGTGTTTTATTTCAGATGAAAGGATATTTGGCTAACCAGAAACAGAAAAAAATTGTTTCTCAATGGCTTTTAGTCGAAGGAGTTGTAGTGCTCAGTGGAGCGGCCAACTAGTGTCAGAGCCATTAGAGTTATTTTATATATTCCACCTTCTGAAGGGGAGTGGAGTTCTTTGCTAGATTGGCAATGCAAGGCCTCTCAAGCCGAAAAAGGAGGTTCCAGTAGAGATGAAGTTGAAAATGTTAGCTGTGTGTCATTTGAACTGATTTAACATGTGTCCTCTTTTAACTTGCAGTTTAAAAAGACTAAACATTAACCTATAATATCACCCCCCAAAAGAATGCAATACTCTACCCACAATACAGTTGCTAGTTATAGAATGTTAAATCATGTTGAAATTGGCTGGCGTACTAGTCAAATGGGTGATGGTAATGTTATTTTTTCAACACTTCCTGTAAAGTATATGAACTGATCCACTGCTCTTCTAATTTTTTTAAATTATTTTGGAGGCTAAAAATAGCATTTTAATTGCATTCCTCATTTACTTAATTTAGTTAATCAAATATTAAAATATTACTATGACTGATACTGCAACAATGTGAAAGCATTTAGCATCAAATATGACTTCATTAAAAACAAGGTTTAGTTTTCCATATTCCTTCTGTATCTTGCAGTAAGTGACAAAAGTACTAGGGAATCAGTAACAGCAACATTTATTGATTCAGGTCTCACATTTTCATCTAGCGTGTGGCAGTACATTATATAATACCAGAAGACAAGAGGCAAAGTTTCTTCCTATTTGGATCCACCAGTCTAGACTAATGGGCTGCAGTTATTTTTAGAAAGCAGACAGAATTAGAAAAGGTGGTTTAAGGCAAAAGCCTCAAACTTAAATTTACCAGGCTCTACCGGTAGGAATGGCAATTGTGGCTTTCTCTGCTTACTGTTAAAACTTTGCAGAGCCATCCAATGGCTATGTGTACCATCACAGCTTATAACACTGCTCAAACTCCAAAAAACATCTTAGTAGCCTTTACATCTACTCTTAAGAGTTTCTAGACGTAGGTCGAGCTTTGGCCTTTTGAGAAACTGAGCCCTGTAATTATGCTGCCTTCAGATGAGAATAATTCTTGGACTCCAAATATATTTAAAAAACCCTATTTATCACCTCCCCCATCTATTTTATCATTGTTCATGACCCAAACTCTCTCTTCAGAGGCTCTCCTGTGCAATGTTTTTCATCTGCCTTTACATTATTGACAATTATTTTCTTGTCACTTACGTATTCTAAAACAGAGCTTAAAAGTGAAAGTGGAAGGTTCCTTTCTATGCAGAGACTCATAAGAACTCTAATGATTAACAGCAGTTTCATTCATTTTCATTACACTGGGACACAAAGCTATGAAGGGTGACCATGGAAACTCCAATCTGACTGAAGTTCAGTTAGAGGAACAGGATACCCTCTGATAAAATGCATTTTAGCAATGAGCTTCCAAAATATCATATAAGAAGTAGAGCAATACCTGTAACAGTGCATATGAGACAGCAATACAAATTTTTATCATGATACAAATTTACTCAATCAAAAGAATCATTTGAAGAGGTTAGAAAAACTGATTGATGGAGTGTAGTATCTGCGAAGACTTCTTTCCTGCTTCTTAACTGAATCAGCATTGCCGGGACATAATACAGCACCATACAAATCAGCTAGGTACAAAATTACTACTAACACTGGAAAATTACTTGTTCTGCAGGCAAGAATACTATATTATAAGCTATATAGTGTGGGGTATCGATTTAGTTGCTTGAAAATTGAAAACTAGTTTGAGAACTGTGCAATACACCCATTTAGAGATAGACAACGAAGGAAAAGCACGATAATTGCTCAGATGTCATGGACTAAAAATTGGCCCATTAGGCAAAACTGTTACTGACGTCAGCGTGTCATGATGTCAATAAACACCTCACAGGAGTATTAGCAGCAAATCAACTGGGGCATTTGGGAACAGAAAAGTTCTCAGAAAAGGCCATACAGGGAAAAATAAGCTCAGATAGAAGAGTGAGTAATAAATAGTTGCAAGTGAGTCATATTACTAGCCAATCTAACATATTTGCCCATCTCTCTTATTCACCATGGGAGAAATATAGGACACAAAATCAACTCTCTTTTGATGTTCTGCTAACCCTTAAGTATTAGATGATGTTTGGGAAGATTTAAATAAATTTTAGCTTTTGATACTGGGTTGTAGGGGGTTGAGGGTTTACTTCACAGAAGTAATTATCAAAAATAAAAAAAAGGAGACCAAAAAAAATCAGAGTTTCTTTTTGACATAAAAAAGAGATGTCTCATTTAAATCACATTTTCTGAAAGTAATCCAAAACAATGTTACTCAAAAGAGTAACATGTTCAGTTAAACAATTGATTGCTGTAGTCACTTATCTTAACCTAATGATTACCTGTCTTGTAATAAATACAAGATTTAAAAGTAGGGAGAATACCAAGAAAAGAATGTTTGCCAGTAAAATAAGAACTCAGACTCCATAAAGGTTCTCTTTACTTAAGTGGTAAGTTTCTGATAATATCTGCATTTTATAGCATGGGTATGTCAGAGTGCCCTGATATATCTTAATTTTTCATGTAATAATTGTTATATCACCCAGTACAGGATGCTTTGCCTGTGAAATGAAACAGAATGAGCAAATGCCACTGTAAAAAGCCTGAAATTTCATGATACACCTGCAGAAATAATACTGGTGGCTTTGCCACTAGGCTACTTTCAACATGTTCCATCAAAGAAGAATAGACTGCAATATATTTCCCATACAGAAATACTCTGTGGTGTTAGTTGAAAAAACACATAAAGTCCCAAAACATCTACCTATTAAGCTGTGTCTTTATAACTGTATGCCCTCCTCTGCTGCTTTTCACTAGCCATTGTTGTACTTTTAGCTCTTAAAAGAAATTATCTAAAGTCTTCATTTCTTCTACCCTGAGCTTTAACTGTTACTTTAACCATTACACCAGTCCGAAATCTAACTCTGAATTCTGATGTTCTTTTAAAAAATCAAAGTTCAGTGGATTTTCATGTATGGAGACATTCCACTGTAGATGATACCAAAATGTTACCAATCCAGGCTACAGTGTCATGACAAAGTTGGTGCAGGTAAATTGTGTGTCAGGTTTGATTAAGTACTAAAGTCATCCAAAGTCTTGCTTTGCTTGACCACGCATCACCAAGGGAGTTGTTTGATACAAGGCTACTTTTTGATGGCAGCGGAGGCCATTCAGGAGTGAATGACAGTGATTTGTTCAGAGAGCGCTGCAGCCCGCTGCACTGCGTGGTGTGGCTATGTAGCAGACCCTCAGCGCTGGACTCAGAAAGGTGCTGGATTCGCTAGTATGCCTGAGGCTGATGTCTGAAACATTTTACTGCCCAACTGTCTACTAATAAAGCCCCTAAGTGCTTGAGTTTTTTTCATAAGGAATACAAGGACAGTAGATATCGTGAAGTTTGGTGGATTTGAATGAAAAGGGAAAGACGCAAGATCTCATTCTTGCTTCAGTTAATGGTACATATTAATGTTAAGTCCACTAGCTTCCACAGACCCATCAGACTACTAACACTATAATGCAGTGATAAGAATCTGGTATTCCGGGAGGTACAAAATACAGATTTCAAACCTTTTTGAAGTTAGTCAGGGAGCTACATTCTGAATTAGAATTTGGACCTGGTTTTTCTGATGTCCTTCTTAAGGGCTCTGATCATTGGATTATTCAGTATGAAGCTTGGCAGCTTCTCAGCTTTTTTGAGGGATCAAACTGGCTGGCTTAGACCCTCCTCAGGGGGAGTGCTCAGAGCTCTGAATCCTCAGCGGAAGTGGGCACCTTTGGCCCAGAATTAAGTATCAAAATCTCTAAGAAAGATGGGACTCGGGCCTCTGTTCC
Organism: Apteryx mantelli; assembly: GCF_036417845.1. Taxonomy (NCBI): domain Eukaryota; kingdom Metazoa; phylum Chordata; class Aves; order Apterygiformes; family Apterygidae; genus Apteryx; species Apteryx mantelli. The sequence continues at coordinate 29,070,907 of NC_089983.1, read as the reverse complement.
CATGCTGTGAATGTAAGTGGCTACCTATGGGCTGGTTACTGTAACAATCATTTCTAAGTATCTCACAATCCCTGCAGATACCGTAGGAACATGTGGTACCTATATCAGGACTGTGATTTCCACTAGGTATTGGGGGGCAAATGAATATATGCTCCCTGCAAATTTATTCTATATTTTAGTAAAACTAAAAAACTTACTCTAACTTACTCATTTTTTTTATATTTTTCATAGGCTATTTTGTTTGCCAGATATTCCTCTTGCCTGTTCATCATCTTCTAGTATCCACTATGTGAAATTGCTAAGCACAAAAGTAAAAATATTTCTTGTAGACATCTAGTAGAGCTAAGCAAATACTTCACAAAAGTGAATCAATTATTTAATGGCTTTTACTCTCTTTGCTTGGAATTGTCTGTGAACATTTTAGTTTTCTCAAAATGTATTTTTTTATTCTATTTTTCTTAGCTAAGGCTACACAGTGTAGCATAAGATACAAGCATACTATATTTCCCTTGATTTATCTGCCTGACATTATTCTGTTCGACTATTCAAAGCTAAACTAAAAAAGGAGATGATAGGAAGAGTAAGCAGGAAACAAATCAATGCTTGAAGGTAAGAAAATTCTTTGCGACTTCATGATGCTAAGAAAATAATGACTAGGCAGTTAGTACGGAAGATATTAAGAACTGGAAATAAACATTAATTTTAGTGAACATATACTTAAGGATAGGCTAGCCATCATGCAGATATTTGAGTTGGTAGGGCAAAAAATAGTATGTGTGAAGAGAGCTCTACTAACCATACAGAGGTTGTATGGTAACATGGGATTCATGTAAATGCAAGGAAAACAAATGTCCCAGAACAACCTACTCATCTCTGCCTCTTGCAGGAGCCAGATAGCGCTGAAGATCTGGTTGAGGTATATAAATTGGACAACACAATGCACTTAGCTTGGAAAAACAGAGAGAGAATACGGTTTGTTTAAAAAAAGAAAAAGTCTTTTCCCCAAAGGTGGAGATAAGAGAGCTAAAGAATTACAGTTATAAACTGGCTTAAAGAAAGGAAAAAAAGAAAGAAGAGGAAGGTGTTGCCAACAGTGAGACACTAGCAGACACACAGATCCTTTTCTTCCCGCCTATTCTGTACTTTTGGATTAATGAGCAATCCTTCTGACAGGAGCAGCTCTGAGTCTTTTTAGTCAGCCGTTGACTGCAAAAGGGAAGTTTTCAGGTGGCAAATATGATCAAACTTGTGCGGTAAATGTGGTAAGAGGTGGGGGAGTTGCAACTTAATGAGGCAGTCTGAAAATGGTAGTTTTATCCAAAGAGAGAAGCAAAACCCATCGTCTAACAACAAATGCACTCATAAAAGGCTGCAGTGGGAAGTTCCTGTTAGCACCACAGTACTGTGAGGACTGGGTGCCTCACAAATTAGGGATTTCGGCTGGATCACAGAGTGTAAATTTTACTGGAAAGGGCAACTGGAAAGGTAAAGAGATCAAAAGTGCAGCCTGTCTCTGAACCTTGACAGAAGTTATATTTAGAGCTACAAATAAATCTGAATTTGCCTTTGAATATTTTTAAGGTGACAACGGTGATAAATGCATAGGAGCATGAGGGTGCAGCCTCATTGCAGAATTTCATATTGATGGTTTCTAAATCTAGGAAAGCATTGCTCTAGTACGAACAGTCAGCCTTGCTGTGTTAGTATACTACAGACAGGTATCACTGAGAGGCAAAAGACTGTTTTTTAACTCCTTCAGGTTGTATTATTTGTTAAACACAATAGGAATGTAAATGATTTTGAATCTAACACATACATACTGACTGCTATATTAAGAGAATTTATAGGTCTGGGGAGCTGGAGGAAGAATATACAGCTTGTAATGACAGCAGAATAAATGTGAAGTCGTAACGTTTTGAGAATCATTACATAGATGAGATTTCAGTGTAGTTAAGAATACCTATGGATTTTGACCTTTCTTTGAAATATATAAATGATGCTTAGATGTGAAATTCATTATAGGCTCTAGTGAGACAGAGCTATTCATTTTTAAACTGATTAATTTAGGTTAGTATCGATGAAAGGCTTGATAGCACTAAATATAGAAAGATTATGGGTAAAAGTATACTGTTTTATAAGCAGACAGCATCTGTCTGCATCAAAAAGCATTCACAGGTAGCCATTTTATCAACTTTTTCAATATACAAAATAACATTGTTTAATTAAAAAATTTAAAAACAATAAATTGTGTCATTCCATATACGGAACGTTTTTTAGTCTTTGAAATAAAATGTGCTGCATTAGAGGCACAAATGTGACTAAAGAATCATAACCTTGAACAACTGGACAGCAGCATACAGACTCTGCTTTAGTATATGAGAAACAATAAAGCAAATGGCACCTATAGGCTTGTCTACTAAATTGGAAACTATAAAAGGCAGGAAATGTAACCATTTGTTGGGTAGTCATGAAATGAATGAGATCTCTCTGTGTGGGTCTACATCAGTCATGAGAATTATCAGGATTTGCATTGACTGGAACCTTAACTGGGAATTTCAGCCTAAACAGCAGAGTTTGAAATTAGAGGGAATGGAACTGCTTTTAATCCTAGAGGTAAGACATACTGTTTAGATCATTCAGTGAAAACTGCTCTGCTGTGGACTATTTTGTGCCTGTTTTGTGAATAAATTGAGAAAAATGGTCATCAGGGATATCTGGTATCATCAGGAAGACTGAAAGTCACTGCAAAATTAAAGCATAAAGTGAACATGTTATGTTAAATCATTCTCTGGATACCAAGTATAAATCAAATTGGATGCACCTCCACTGAGAAGAGAATGCAGTACACATCACATGCTTGTGTGCTACATGCTCTTAAATTTGCTGACTTAATGAAGAAGTGGTCTTCTGTGCTAAGACTCAGTTGTAAATCTTGAAGGATTAATATGCACATCTAATGGATATTATCGCCAACATGACTAACTTGTTATGGCTGAGAGTTCCTTAGCACTACTTTTATTAACTGCATTTACTGAATTTACTGATATTGAAGACCTCCCAGCTTTACAAAAGTGACTCCTGAGAGAGCTCTTCTAAATAAAGTAATAAATAAATAAATAAATAAAGAATAAAATGGCCTTTTGGCAATTCCAGCAAGATGTTTTCAAACGATAAAATAAAAAATTTTTGCATGTGTTCACCTTCTTGTGTGTTTTATCCTTTCCAGTGAAGTGGTGTATTCAGAATACAATAAATTAATAGTTTTAGTTTAGACTATCATTCCTTTACTGTGTAGAGGACATAAAAGATTAATAAATAAGTGTTTATAGTACAAAACTCAGGATTAACTTCTATGTTTAGAACAATAATAAAAATTATTAACTGTAAAATTTTTGCTTCATTTACTCTGTATCTCTTGGAACCTCTAAAAGCTGCTGCGATATCTTGAATTAATATGAGTAGACAGGAGTCATAAACTTTCAAAGCTCTGCTGACCTTGTAGTAGCTATCACAAATTACTGTACCTGAAGATCTTATCCCTTTGCTTTTATGGATAATTTTATCTTTGGCTAAAGATCAAAGTTAGTCTGTTCGATAAGCAATTTAAAATTAAAGCTCTGATAATGGTTCAGTAAAGATCTGTCATTCCACTGCAAAAAGTGATTAAATATACTTAATTATTTGATTACGTTTTCCCCTCAGTGGTCTGCATGTGTGAAAAGGAGTCTGAGAACACTCTATGCCGTTGTCAGAACAGCGTATATAACTTCATTTTTTAAAATAGATTTACTGATGCTTATAAGGCTTTGGATTGTGTTTATTTTTAAACAGCATTACTTTTTTTCTTTTAATTTACCTTAGAAGCCTTAATTGTGACTAACAATGCAATACTTGTTCTGAAATAATAAGATAATTTTAAAAAAGAGGTGTTTGTCTTTTCATACTTTCTGAATACTTCCAATAGAATCATCCATCCTACTGTTTACTTATATTATACTAGCTTATATCAATTAATTATCTAAATAATACCATTATGGAATACCAAAAAGAAGCTGAAACAAAACTAAAAAAGCAGATTTTGTGCATGAAAACACAAATATATATTAGCCCAAGTTTTCCAGAGACGGCTTAAGATATAGTCCTTACCGTGAGTGTATCTATGCAGGTAACTACCCATGCATTGAGAATCAAATGTTACGATTTTGTTGTAAGGTACAGCTTTACTTGGAGAGATAAGATCAGGAAGACTTCTTTAGCTTGGCTGTACTTTTATATATTCTGCCTTGCCCAGATGAACTGAACCATTCCATATTTAAATCTTTAATGTAATTTCTTGGGAGAGTCAAACTGGAAGACAACTCCACGAACCTGGACTATGTAAATGATTTCTATAGAGAATGTATTACTGGAAGCCAAGGTGAACTTTCAGTGTAGGAAAAGAAAAGAAAGAAAGGTTGAGCTATGTTTTATTAAAAAAAAAAGTGATCAAAGAAAGGATCAAAAGTGATCATTAATGTTTTAAAAATCAGCTGAGCAGTTTCCTAAAGACAGAGATTTAGAGACACCGGATGTCTCCAAAGAGATCCTTTATTATTGCAACTGCTTTTTTATTTTCTTCCACCCAAGAAAAAGAATTACAACTGTTGTAGACATCAGAGTGCTTCAAGCCCAAAGTGCCTGAACCTCCAGATTTTGAATTGTTCAGATGAGGCAAAATAGTGCATGTCAATGCATGTTTTTAGGTATCATGTAAGTTTGGCACAAGTTAACAGGTGACAGCACTTCAGCCTCAAAAGAAATCTTTGAGTTTCAGCTCACTGTGCTTTTTCACTTCGTCTAAATCCCTTTATGTGGCCCTTACCTGGGATGCTATGGAGAAGCACAACAGTGCACTTACTGCAAGTGCTAAGGATCCCATTTGCGGCACCTGCAGCCTTCACTAGCCCAAAGACTTTATGAACAAAACCGAGTTCCCTGTAGTAGGCTGCAACATTCATGACAGGGACAGCAATAAAAAAAAAGTAACCTTTTAAATATTGAGAATATTCACAGTAAAAGCTTGCAAAAGCACGATATGGGTTAAAAGAAAGTACTGAATGTAGGAAGCAGGGGCAAAGAAACAAACATATCAGACCTAAAGAATGACTCCTGAGGACTTTTCTTATATATTCAGTGCTCTGCAGGTTCTTGTATCGTGCCCGTTATGGTGGGTTGAGCACCTGGCGTAGGCCCTGCCAGCACATTCAAATCCGCGAGGGAGCAACACAGCCTCTCTGCCAGAAATCCTGTTTCTCCAAGGCCCCAGGCAGGTCGTGAGTGAGTCTGAGAGCTACCCAAGCAGCACGGGCGCAGATTAATGACTACCTCGGCCGGTTTCTGGCCGGTCTAACACAGCCCTGGGCAGCTGCTGGATGCCGTCCAGTCAGCAGTTTTGCAGTCCAGGAAGCTGTGGGTAGCTGTGAAGCAGCACAAATCACAGCAATATCTGTCCTAGGCCTGTGTAATAACAGCCCATGGTCAAAAACCAGTCAAAGATAAAAGAAAACCAGGGATTTGGCAATGTTATTTAAACTGATGTCCAACAACTATGCTGTTTGTAAAGCCACTCGGCTAAACTTATGGTACATTTTGGGTGTCGTAACATGGTATTTTATTCATATTAATGAGCCATGGTAATATTGTGTGGAGATCTGCTGTACAAAAAAAATCAAAACAATATTGCGATGTCTGTTAGTTAATATTATTCCAACTACTAATTTAGAGGTTGTTTCTTTGATATAATCTGCCCAAATTCTTAACTGATGATGCATAGCAGAGCTAATCCATTTGTAATGACTGATGACATCAGGGGCTTGTTAATAATAAACCTCTGCTATTAGATTTGAACCCCTCTCCTTTCACTTGCATTTTGCGCAGGTTATTTGTACTCACGGCTTCAGTGGGAAAGAAAGAACCCTCCCTAAGTAATATGAAAATGGATGCAACCTATATAGTCTGCACACCTTTTTCTTTTAATCTGCTTTATCACTGTGCTGTCAGAATATATTTAATATCATGTTAAATTCTGATCTACTTAGAGAATTAGATTAGTTCCATACCCAATGAATGATTTCAGTGTTTTGGAATAGTGAAGTCTTATCTTGTAGAATTAAGTTCCTGGCCCAGCACACCATTAACTTCAGGTTATTAATGCAAATTTAAGTACATTAGCACAGCATTTAATATAATGGGGCCTAACCTACTACAAAATTCCTGGGACCTTGATTGAAAAAGCTGTGAAATAAAGGAGCCTGGTAGTCACTGGCAATAGCATAGGCTTAAGCTTCCACGCTCCTACACAGTAAGTTAAAGGTTGTTACTTAACCACTGCAGAATTGGGTGAAGTTTCCTTTAGAAGCACGGCGGGGGGGGACAGCTGGCCCTATGACTCCTGGCATGTACCAGAATGGCAAACAATTGGCTTTGTTTACGCAAGCTGATGGGCACACAGGTATGGCTTCTCCTGCCCCCTTAAGTGAAGCGGCCAGAGAAAGTCCATAGGCGCAAAGATTGTGTTGGAAAGAGGATTAACATCCTTCATTCACCTGCATTTCGTGCTCCCCACAGAGGGGCTTTCGTGTTCCCGGGACAGCATAGTGGCTCATCTGAAGAACCAGAAAGAGGGCAGTGCTGCACAGAGAATATCAGTATGTCAGCAAAATGACAGGGGAGCAGGGGATGGGAATTAAAGGAAGGTGGTTTAAGATCTACAGCCTCCTAAATAAGTCTTCACCTTAATCATTATTATTTTCTTGCCCGCTTAATAGGATAGCTTTGGGTGTGGGGAAGAAATCTTCCTAAGCAACAGATAAATCATTGTTTTGACCTGTGCAAATACATCAATATGGCACAGCTTTGATAGACATGATTTCTAAATCTGAAAATTATCAGAGTGCTTAAACAATAAAATAAAAGATGAAAAGGTTTACAGCTACTGTATGTGAGATTCAAAGTGTATGTCTGAAACATGTCAGTAAGAAATGTGAAAATATGAGTTATCAGATAATGTTCATGGTTTTCACGAATATGAGATCAGAATATTTTAAGTAAGTAAGTAAGTGGGATACACACAGACCCTCTGGATGTTTCCCAAACCCTGGAGACAAGAGAGAAAGTCTGGAGAAAGGAAGACTTTCCCTTGGTGGAGGAGGAGTGGGTTAGAGATCAAACTTGACACCCACAAATCCATGGGCCCTGATGGGATGCACCCACGAGTCCTGAGGAAGCTGGCGGATGTCATTGCTAAGCCACTCTCCATCATCTTTGAAAGGTCATGGAGGACAGGAGAGGTGCCTGAGGACTGGAAGAAAGCCAATGTCACCCCAGTCTTCAAAAAGGGCAAGAAGGAGGACCCAGGGAACTACAGGCCAGTCAGCCTCACCTGCATCCCTGGAAAGGTGATGGAGCAGCTCATCCTGGAGGCCATCTCCACGCATGTGGAGGAAAAGAAGGTGATCAGGAGTAGTCAGCATGGCTTCACCAAGGGGAAATCATGCCTAACCAATCTGATAGCCTTCTATGATGGAATGACTGCCTGGGTAGATGAGGGGAGAGCAGTGGATGTTGTCTCCCTTGACTCCAGCAAGGCTTTTGACACTGTCTCCCATAACATCCTCATAGACAAGCTCAGGAAGTGTGGGCTAGATGAGTGGACAGTGAGGTGGATTGAGAACTGGCTGAATGGCAGAGCTCAGAGAGTTGTGATAAGCGGTGCAGAGTCTAGTTGGAGGCCTGTAGCTAAGCGGTGTCCCCCAGGGGTCAGTACTGGGTCCAGTCTTGTTCAACTTCTTCATCAATGACCTGGATGAAGGCACAGAGTGCACCCTCAGCAAGTTTGCTGATGATACAAAACTGGGAGGAGTGGCCGATACACCAGAGGGCTGTGCTGCCATTCAGAGAGACCTGGACAGGCTGGAGAGGTGGGCGGAGAGGAACCTCATGAAGTTCAACAAAGGCAAGTGCAGGGTCCTGCACCCGGGGAGGAATAACCCCTGGCACCAGTACAGGTTGGGGGTTGACCTGCTGGAAAGCAGCTCTGCTGAGAAGGACCTGGGAGTGCTGGTGGACACCAAGTTAAGCATGAGGCAGCAATGCGCCCTTGTGGCCAAGAAGGCCAATGGTATGCTGGGGTGCATCAGGAAGAGTGTTGCCAGCAGGTCGAGGGAGGTGATTCTCCCCCTCTACTCAGCCCTGGTGAGGCCACATCTGGAGTACTGCATCCAGTTCTGGGCTCCCCAGGACAAGAGGGATGTGGCACTACTGGAGCAAGTCCAGCGAAGGGCTACAAAGATGATTAGGGGACTGGAGCATCTCTCTTATGAGGAAAGGCTGAGAGAGCTTGGCCTGTTCAGCCTGGAGAAGAGAAGGCTGAGAGGAGATCTTATCAATGTGTACAAGTATCTGAAGGGAGGGTGTCGAGAGGATGGGGCCAGACTCTTTTCAGTGGTGCCCAGCAACAGGACGCGAGGCAACAGGCACAAACTGAAACACAGACAATTCCATCTGAACATGAGGAGAAACTTTTTCACTGTGAGGGTGACAGAGCACTGGAACAGGTTGCCCCGAGAGGTGGTGGAGTCTCCTTCTCTGGAGATATTCAAAACCCGCCTGGATGCAATCTTGTGCGATGTGCTCTAGGTGACCCTGTTTGAGCAGGGAGGTTGGACTAGATGATCTCCAGAGGTCCCTTCCAACCTCAGTGATTCTGTGATTCTGTGATTCTGTTCATATACAGTGCATGTCAGAAGGCAGCAGTGGGGAGAGTTCCTCTACGAGCAAAGGTAGTTTTATGGAACCCAATAATATCTCATCCACAGCTCCATTTAATGCACATAAAATCTTGCCGACAGTTAAAACTCACCCAATAGTACTCCTTCTTATCAAACTAACTGAACTAAAAGAGGAAATGAAATATGATAAAGCTCTGACTGCTGCAGGTAATGATGAACAGTTTAGATTTGACCCATGCCTTATCTTATAAACAAACAGACTGTTATTTTTCTTATTTATTCAGTTTGGGGAATAGACTCATTTCAGATAGATGCTCAATTTGTCATTATTTTTTCTCAATTCTGTGTCAGGGATAGTTGTCTCAAATTGTACTGTGCAATTGTTCTATATGATTACCTCTGAACTGAAGGAAGTTTTCTCAGCCAAACATCCACAGCCAAGACCTAAGAGTGAAAAGATGATGAAAAAAGACTGCAACAACCTCATGTTGACCCCAGCACTGACAAGTTTGATCCTGAAGATTAATACTAAGAGAAAGAACTAAACTAAAGCATAGACACCTAACGACAAGTCTCCCAAGGCAAAAATGTTTAGGTCTTTCATTGCTTCAGGAGGCAGGGTGTGGGGACAGCAGAACCCATGGAAGGAGGAGCAGCCTGGTAACCTCTATTGATATAGGAGGCCCATTGTGTTGCTTTAAGCCTCTGACATTCCAGAAGATGTGAAAAGCACCATGAATACTGAATTTTTCAGCAACCGAATAGAAGAACTTCTTTACTCCCTTAAGATGCTACAGTAATATTGTACTCATTTAAATATCAGCTCCCCAACAGATGTGATATCTGGAGTATGCTCTGTTAAAAGAGGCCTCATAACTTTTATGGAGACTTTTCTTTCATGGCGACATTCTGGTACATGCCTCTGTCTCCTGTGTGACACAGCGGGGACTCAGCAAAAGCAGTAGGTTTGATCAGAATACTGGGAGCATGTGAGGGATCCGGTAAGAGAATAACTTTTGTACACAAAGATGCCTTGGACTGAGAAGTCAGTTTTGATGTCACATTTTGGAGAGCAGTCCTTTAATCACAGTTTGACAGATACAGCCAGAATGCACTCTCCAAGAGGATAGGAGCTTTCTGCTACTCAGTTACTTGCAGTAGGATTCAGTAGCACATATGAAAAGAGGAGATAATAGATACTTACTCCAGCTATAATTGTTGTTCTTGGATGTGTTATCTTTAGAATGGATTCCACAATCTGCTCCCCAGTTCATGGGGATGTGAATTGTAAGGGAAACCTGGGAGCTTTCTGGGCTTTTATATCTTTACATGAAAGCAGAAAATGGCACATGATACTTTTGTGTCCATGACTAAGTTGCTATTCAGAGGTCTCCAGATTTGCCCAGATGACTGACAGAGGTCCTGGATGGTAGAAATCATATTGACAGCAAGATTTTGAACCACTTGCAGCTTTTCTAATGTAAAAGGTGATAAATAACGTGGAACATAAAACAGCGTATTTTTCAAGAGAGAAATGTGATACTAGAAACAGTTTGCAAAATCTAAGGCAAAGAAAGTCATTTGCCATTAGGAGAAAGAAATGATGCACCTTCAAACTTCATTCTGTATTTGAACAGTTAGTTATTGAGGGAACCTAAGTATAGAGAAAATTGTAAATAGGCTTCAAATTTTAGGATTTTTTTGCCAGAGGCTTCCTGCATAGTAAAGACCTGATGCAGCAAATATCCTCTGAACGGTCTTGCATGGATAGATACAGTGATGTTTACAGGATGTCTTGATATTAAAATAAGGATAAAAATAGAGAATAATAATAGCTACATTTTGAAAACAGCTTTTTTAGAATGGAAAGTATATCTAAGCCAACATTTAATGATAAAACTTTTGTTTTTCTAATAGTTTTTCTTTTCTATTAATACATTAGATGATACAACTTCCAGAAAAAAATGACAATGTTAAGTTCTCCCAATAGAATGACTAACTCCATGGTACATTGAGTTCTTTGCATTTTCTTTTTAAAAATTAACTTTAATGAGAAGACATTACAACTACATTTGCACTATTTCTGTGACCACAAAGACACTGTGTTAGTGTGAAGCAGATTCTGTTAAGTCTGATCAAATCTGTGGCCAAGGCCACTCCAGACAGACCTAAAACGGAAAGAAAAATGGATGCTTTGTGGACAACAGTAATCCCAGATTATTGTTCAAATCTATTCAAAGATACAGGAAAGCTTACAGTTTTAAGATATATGAAAAAATATCTTTTTGAAAACTCATTTGTGGCTTTGATCTTTTATGATAAATTCACTGGAACATAAGTGTGGCTTTTCAAGATCAATGCTTAATATTCATTTTATAACCACTTTCTTTCTGCAAAAGTTTATGCCAATTTCATTAGAGTAGAGGCTGTGAAAAGCAGTATCACTTAGGAAACATTTAAATACCCAACTTTTCTTTTAAGGTACAGCAAACTATTGCACTGTATTATACCAAGTTTTTCAAATTTTAGTGTAAATGCACAGACATAGAACACTGAAGGACTTACAAAACAAATTAAGGGAGTGTAACAGAATTTACCTTTCCTATGTAGACTGTATGTGTAATAAACCCAGTCGGATGTAAAATTGTGTTTTTCATGGTACATTATCGGCAAAACAGAGGAAACAGCAAGTCTTAAGACAGCCAGTAAAAACTAATATATTAGGATTGGAAGATAAATGATAAGACAAGGAATCCCAAAGCTCTTCACACGGGAAGACAGAATATTGCCTACTATCAAAATATTCTTGCTCTATGGATTTCACTGAAAGCTCCTCTCAAATAATTTTTAAGATGACCAGAATGCAATAATTCTAGGAAAACAACGAGAAAAATCCTAGACATATTATCAAAATACTGAGAAAAGGCAAAAAGCAAAAATGGGTTGGATGCGCTGTGTTTGCTTTATCCTAAGCAAAATCCTAAGCAAAACATTTATAGAGAAATAATTATTCATTATGTCAAAATGAAATACAGTAATGATTTTTTTAATATGAGTATGTACATAAATGTATTTGCAAACCAGGGAGCCTTATAAACATTAACTGAGTAAGAAGTGCACCATTTTCTGTCACTGTGGAAATAGCCCTCTCCATTTCTATAATCTTCCAGTCAGTTGTTAAGAAATATATAATACTACATGCTTCTAATTTGAAAACCAAATCATATCAAATCGTTTAATAACGGAAACTGTACCTGCATCAAGCCAAAAATACTATCATTAAAGGTGCTTAAACATATTCTGAACAGAAATTTGCATTTCTGAGTATGAAACCTGCGCCTAAGCATGCAGAGCACAAATTTTGGAATAGCGCCGTGGAAACGTTAGCTGTAGCTTGCTTTTCTCCCCGTTTAGCTTGAGAATAAGGCTGCTGGCTAAAGGTCGGGAGTGTCCTTGCCTCTTCCTGCTCACACATCACTCTTTTTTTTCTCCTGTGAACAGTTTTAAGCTGACATTTGAATTTGAGTAAATCACACCAAGAAAAGAGGTGGGAATTTTTCAAAGACCCCTCTTTGGAAAAACCTTTCAGGACTTTTAAATCACAGTACATACTGAGATAGCTATTTTATCTTCTTCCATATTGTTTAATTTCATTTCCAATGCAAGATGGAAGCATTCAAATCTCTGTGGATAAATTTATGTCTGATTCTTATATGACATGATGCATTCCTCTGGGCAGCTGTAGTTCACCATAGTTTACAACCTGTTTTTAGGTTTCAATATGAAGAATCAAAGAAGGTCTGAAGGCTGCAAAATGCCCCTCAGCTCTGAACAGCCATATTTACTAAATAGGCTCACTGTCCTGACCCCTGGCTTGTTTGGGTTCAGCTTTAGCCTCTTTTCCTTCCTCCATATATATGTTTTAGCTAGATATTATGCAAATTAAGAGATGATAGTCTCCCATCTGTATCTACCTGGCAGGTCTGCATCTCCTCCTATAAGCAGCCTATCAGCACTTAGCAACGTGGAGCAACCATGCGGGTTTCTGCTGCTTGAGTCTCTATTTCTTCCTGTTGTCAATCTAGTACGCAACAAGCTCTTAAATTTTTTACTAACTAAACTTCCTACAGTTTCCATGCTATCAGGGCTCTTCCCCCCTCAAATGCCAATACCCGTTGACTTCCATTAGGCCAGGAAATCCATGAAAAAGTCCTTGTAATTTCTACCAGGTTATGAATTCCAGCCAAACTGAAGAGCACAACAGCTTGAAAAGGGCTATGCGGTTAGTTTTCTCGGCTTCAAAATATTCAGATATTTGGGACTGAATCAGCCCTCTAATTGGTGCAAGCTGTACATATTCCAATATTAAAATAAAAATAATTTTTATTTTATTTATAAACAGTGCGCTAATATTCTGTTTAGGACACTAACTAGAGAAATCCTTTAGTTCCTCCACTGATTTTTAATATATAATTCTTGTTAATGTATTATTTCTGCAAATAATTCTGACTATAGGTGTTAAAAAGAACCGTATTGCTAATTAATTTCAAAACATGTATCAGCAAATCCAGAACTTTTTTTAATTATAGAACTTCTAGCATGGGTAAGTTATTGATGAATAATGTATAAATACAGAGAAAAATGTCATTTATGGTAGGGAATGTTTATTTAATTTTGTCCTTAATGAAAAATTTACATAAATTTTGAACATTTTCCCCCAGAACTTAAGTACTTGTTGGAACCTTAATCTTTGTTCTAGTGAAAAAGAGTAAACACTGTTTATGTAATATTTAAAATAATCTTTAACTGAGGTAAGAAAGCATGAAGTGACCCTGTTGCAATTCTGGAATAACTGCATTATGCGAGCTGGATGATTCCAGCATGACTGTTACCAGAATCTGGCACTTGCACTTTTGTGAACATTAATGTAATGAAGTATTGCAATGAACATGTGAATTTAAAAAATATTGTTAATCAAAGTCATTAAGATTCATAATGTCGGGTTGACTTACACTTTTAACTAGAGGATAATGCTATAAAATGTAAACAATAACTATAACACTCAAATATTTCACAAAGTTAATATTTGCACGTTTCTGTTCCTGCAAAGCAGCTTGGTATCTAGAAGTAGACTGCTCCAGAAATACTCCATAGGACCCCATTGGGAAATCCTTACTGCAAGGGTAACTTTGCCTCATCATTTACCTTCTCTCGCTGATCGAAAGAGCTGCCTTGTTTCTCCTGGTCATTTCACCCTTCTAGTGACCATCACTTGTTCCAACTATCCTGTGCCTTTTGATTCCAAAGAGCAGATTTTACTCTGATCCTGCTGCTCCTAAATTATGCTGCTTTACCAGATTTAATGTTATCTTTGTTCATCATTCAAGGGAAGTGCATGATGGACTGTGCAATACTTAGACAAATTCTTGTAGTATGAATGAGCTAATATCAGCATTGCAGGAGAGAGCTCAGAAAGCATGGTATCTTTGTTCAAAAGTGCCTATATTATAAATACATAAATGTTCTACAAGCCAACAAATATAAATGATGCCAAATATACTGCATCTTTCAAACCCTTCACTGCCAGAAGTACATTTTAAACCAGCCAAGTTCAAGAGGTTTTTTTGTTATTTCTGAAAACACAAAGAGTTGGAAAAGTTCTGTGCATTTTTTGAAGGCATACAACTACAAATCATGAAATGTTTTATTTATGATTATTTGATTAAACTAATGCACTGGGTATTGTCATCACTTTCAAGCAATCTGGAAGATTTGGACTCTAGCAAGGATGATTTATTGGTAAGAAGGAAATGAGTAGATTTAGGCATTGGTATTCTATTCTCAGCCATATTTTTTTTAGAATATGTGCACTTTAAAACCAGGCTGTCTAATATCAAAAGCAATGTACAGCTTACTGCTCACAGGGCTGGCATGACATCTCAAGAGCCTCAGCAACCAGTTCCTTTCAACCTCCCGCGGCTCATTTCCCTTGCCCCTGTTTCAAGAACACAAAGCCAAATTCTTTCTTCCATGTAATTTTTCTGAAACCATTTGTGTTGCTGTATGCTAAGATGAACTTAGTACTATGTTTCTTCCCTTTCTCTCACATATTAAATTCGTTGGGCAGATTCTCTCCTATATTACATTGTTATTTCCCTGTTGACCTGAGTTAAGGGGGTGCTGATTCCTCTTGCCCAAGTGAAAGAGAATTAGGAGCTTTATAATATTATGTTGGAAATAAGTGTTTGATTAGCGTAAACCAAGTTGCTCTTTATGCAAGTCAGATGTTTCCTGAAGTCATCCTGGCTTAACATGGAGACATCTCTACTTGTGAAAGGGGGAGCCCTTACTCTGTAGTTCAGACAGTCAATGTTTTTTCCCCGTTGGCTTCCCGACAGAGCAGGATTACTGCCTGACTGACACAACAGCTCCATGGCTGCTTTAGTGCAAGTTATCCATGGGCAGCTGCTGAAAAGGGTGATTGCACCTTCTCTTCCCAGATTTGCATGGCAGTGCAGTGAGTCTGACTGAGCCAACTGAAAACTAATCTTCTTTTTTGCTAGATTAGTTTTCAGACAGATCAGTCCCTGGTCCGATTCATGGTCTGGCTGTGCAAATGCTAGCCTGATGCGGTGCTGGCTGTGGGTCGGAGCAAGCTGGACCATGCCTTCAGTGACAGGCTGCACTCAAGTCGGATTAATGGGACCGTACAGCTATGGCCTGAATTACAGCAATGAAGGGAGGAAGTGATGATCTGCTGTTAACTGACCATGGAGCTATCTATTATTTTCACTGAATACATAGGAAGCACACAATTAATTCCACTTCCTATTGACCTAGCTAGAACTATAGATCACTATCCATCCTGCTTCTGGTGTAACAACAAATGAATCTGTTTGTGTCATATGTTTTTTTTTCCCCCTTTTTGCCAAAATGTATGAATTTAATTAGTAACATTTATTAAATAAAGGAGTTAGGACAATAATGGATCAAGGTAATGGGATTTAGAATGATAGAGGCAGAGAGCAATACTAATTTGATATATATACTACTAATTTTGATATATATACAGAACAGCATTTCTATAAATAACTTTCAAATGCATTTGCAGCATATGGATCAGATGAAAACATTTTTACTCAAGCATAGCTCCTAACGTTTCCTGAAGGTGGTACAAGTACTCAGTTACAGATACTCAGTATTTCAGATCAGGATTTCTAGGAAACTGCACATGATGGATTTCTTTTTTTTTAATATGGAATCTGTCTATCTATAAACTATTTAAGTTTGCCAAAAAAAAAGCATCAAAAGGGGTACAGAAATCAGAAGGGATGGTTGAAAAGAAGAACATACTGAGAAGAAAATACAATCAGGCATGGACAAAACAGCATTAAAGTAATCAGTCGGGGAATAGTACCAAAGTAAATCCATAATATATATTATTGTGGGTTCTCTGTTGTAAACTACTAGTCTAGGTTATACAATACAATGCCACTACTAAAAGCTGAAAGAAAATATAGAGCACATTAAAAATACTACTGTGGCAGCCACTGAGACAAAGGTGTAAATAACATCTGTCAACGTATTTTTTAAAAAATTAATAGCTTACTACTTTCTGCAAGTATCTGTGTTTTAAATCTACCTGGTGATTGCTTCATCTATTTCTGTTGATCTAGTAATTATTTCAACAAAAAACTTATATTTGTTTTATTTTATATAACTTATATTTTAGAAATATGAGAGTAAACAGTATTTTGAAAGTAAATAACTCATAAATCTGACCATATTGTATACGTATCCTGAGCATTGTCAAATAATAAAATGTATTTACAGCAAAGCAAATATACTCTCTCCCAAGAAAATACATGTTAAATCAAAAAATTTACATCCCATCTGAATATAGGCCCTACCTTAAGCAGTGGAATGTTCAGCTATTAAGAGACAACTTTGTTAAATTTTTTATCTTTCTCAGCATAAATACTTTAACTATATTTCTTTCATACCAGATTTAATGCAGGTGTTTTAATATAAGTAATTGACTTCACATGTACAGTATATGTCCAATACGATTTTCAAAAGTGCTGAGCTTTTGTCATTCCCTAGGTCCTATTGATCTTTTGTAAGGTATAGGATCTTGTGAACACAGCCTGTGTAACTTGGTAGACTACTCCGTTAGATATGAGAAGTGAGAAACCCATAAGCCTCTTGGGCTTGTTGCTTTTTTAGCCAGCTGCTGAGCCTGGTACTCTCATTCATGCTGTGTTCAGTGTGTCTTTACACAACTCCTGCTGCTGGCCCTTTCCTAAATTAAAGATGAATGCTAGGGTGATATTTCTTACAATTTCTCTGCAAATGTGGCAAGACTGGTAGATGACTAAGTAACACAACAGAACAAGGAGAATCAGGATGTTAATGTTGAGAAGTGTTGCAAATCGTGGCTCTGGCGCGCATAAACTGACCATTCAGAGAAGGGAGACAAAGCCTGCAGCAGCGGCAGAGTCCCGGGAGACCCTTTGCAGCTAGTGCAGGGCTTATGTCTGTTAACTCTACAATTCCAGTTCAACATCCTTAAAAGCTGGAGTGCAACATTTCATTTTCTATTATGATGCTGTGGCAGCAAGAATAGGGCAGAAATGAATTCCAACATTTCCAACATTGAGAATTTTCTCAATAAATAATGTATCAAAACTGGGAGGACTGTGTGAAAGATAAAACTTGAAGACATGCTGTGCAGAGTTTAAAATGCCACAACCTTGTAATGGGAACACGATTATTACCATTTTTTTCTGATTCTGCAATGTGAGGCTGCAGAGGGTGCAGCCAGTCACTGAGGCATGGGTCCTCACTTGCCAAGTAGTCCATACATGAAAATACTTCCCACTTTTTGTAAGGAACAGTCAAGTTCTTGCACAGTAGCATGTCATTAATTCTAATAGGTGGCTTAATCTTTTTCATACCACAATAATTTCAAAATTGCTGGTCACAGTACTGTGCTGTAATAGTTTGATTCAAACTAGCTTCAAACTATAAGGATGGAAAACAGGCAGATATAAATACCTTTTCGTTCCGACTGTGTGGAGGCTTCCTGGTGTGCTGGACAAGCTGCTTTCCTCCTCAGCTGAGCTGAACAATGTTGAGAGAAGTGACGAATTAGGAAGAGGTAGCCGAGAACACAGTTCAGTACTACCGTCTCTTGGTGAAGCCGTTACCTAACATTGTAAAGAAGCATATTTACTTAACTCCTTTACACAGATCACAGTATTACTAAATAGAATAAGAGTACCATAAGATTAACATTATGGTGGGGTCTCTTGCTATTGTAAAGTCTCCTTTAAAATGTAATTACAAGGGTGAAACATAACCCTTCTGCCAGTTCAGCACCTGAAGTAAACCTTAAAAGTATATGCAGCCCTTACACAATTTGTAATTTCTGCCAAAATTATCCAAGCACTCCAATTTAGTTTATTTATGATAAAGAGAGCATGTTATTTACAGCATAAAATTGGGACAGACAACATAAAAGGAAAACTACCAAGTAATAACTTAAGAACTGTGCATATATTTGCATTTGATTATTGATGGGAAAAAAAATCTTGTTCAGATTCTTTTTTTCCTGAAGGAGCTTGGAGAAAAACAGCTTCTATCTGTTGACAGTCTGACCGTCATCTCTTCTACAGTGTAATTCCAAAAACTATTTATGATGTTTCCTTTTGGCACAGTTATTTATGTATCTCCAATGCTAGAGAAAAATAAATGGGAAGTCTAAATAAATTGTCCTTGTCTATGTAAAGGTATTTTCTATCCTCTGTATGTAGAGTATGACTTCTGTGAGTGCTGCTCAGCTAAGCAACATTTTCATCATTTTATTCTCAACAGATCTGGTCCACATTTTTTGTCAAAATATTTTTTCAGGAAAAAACAGTGTTTTCATCATTAGCAAAATCTGTCAAAGAATGAATTCTGGCAAAATATTGTTTATAAAAACAAATTGATACTTCTTGAATCTTCAGTTAAGGATTTAACTTCTTCAGCTAAGAATATATCCTAGTTTGACATTTAAAAAGGCACAAAATGTTTTATATTCTTTGCTTTGAAACAACCTTTTTGAACGGACTGTGTAACTGAAATAAGCAATACAGAGGGTTAAAATCCTTTTTACTTTATTGATAAAGAAATAGTTTGATTAAACCAAACTGATTTTGATAGGGAGAAGGATTCATTTCATTAAAAATTTCAGAATGCTTTGTTTTCCATTTTGGACCTAAAAAAACTGAAGTAGGAGGATCTCTAATGAGACAGAAAATCTGGTTCCTCTTTATTTAAAGTTTAGCTGAGTGTTAAAGGTAGATAAGTTGCTGCTCCAGCTAGAATTAATTACTGGCTTCATAAGCTAAATATAATGCATTTGTTTTGATACTTTAGACAAGAAGGTATCTGAATACAGAGGAAGCCCACCGTTTCTGCAATTTGAGGGGAGTCAGTAGGAGGACTGAACAAAGCGAGATAGTACAGTCAGTCTTCACATGACAGAACAAATGGAAATTCAGCTCTCTGCCATAATACCATGCAACATAAATCACAAAAGAGAGAATAAATAGGAAAGACCAAAGAAAAGAGCACATAGAGATGCAAGTACAACTTGAAGAAATAAAGGGAACAGAGATCAAAGTATCATACCAGCATAACAGAGGAAAACAAATTATGCAAGGAGTGTACAGAAAGATCCAGTTACTTAAATGGAACATACCAACACGTTTGGCTTCTTCACTACAGACGTGAAATCTCAGAATTTGTTCATACTGTTTAAAGTAGAAGTTGCAAGTGTTCTATAACATATTTTCCATAGCCATTTGCAGAATATAGAAATTACTGTACTTTCTAATTAAAAAAAATTCTCAGATCTATGAAAATTATGAGCCAAACATCTGTGGAAACTTAAAAACATCAATGTTTTCTTTTTCTCCCTGCTGAATTTCCTGTTCCTTAAAAGGCACTAATCTGATAGAACTATACTATTTATACCCTGAATGTACCATCACACTCTACCCTACCAGCATGCCTAAAATATCGAGCTGGAGGAATCAATTCTAATGCAAATGAGGCTAGTTCAGTTGCCCTGAATATTTAAGTCCTTGTTGAATCTGCTGAGACTGACAACATGGTTGCCACCTGTCCAGCTGCAAATGGGGTCTAAGATAAGCAACATAGTTCAAAATAAACTATTAGCTGCTAACTGTTGTGCACTTCTGAATGCACTTAGAGTCTACCAAATAATCAAGAGGTGAAATGCTCTGTATTTCAGCCAGCGCAGTCATCTTTAAGAACATGCAATTCTTACTGCATTATATATCAGAATAAATACGAGGAAATCACTTCAGGTGAGGTTCCCAAAACATTCAGTATCAGGCACATTCTGCTGCAAATGAAAGCAGTAAAAGGCAGACCATAGGCATTAATGACGTTTAGCCAACACTGAGTGTGCAACACCTGCCCTAAATGCATAGTGACTCATAATCACTATTTTGGGATTTGGGATTTTCAATGCGTTAGTGCAGGCATTTGATTGTGTGATAGAGAAGTATTTGTAAATATGCCTGATCGTGTGAGAAAGAAGGGCTAGCATCATTAGGAGTGAGCCTTTCAGCAGGGTTATGCTTGGCTGAATACGTGTAGCTGCAAAGATGCACTGCCCTCTTTCAGACTGGAAGCTGACGTGGTTGACAAATCAAATATAACCTTGAAGCTGACTCCAGCATATGGGATCCTGGTGCAGGAGTCAAGGTGTGCTACAAATAATATTCATAACTTGCTGCAGAAGATGTAATATGAGAACGGAAGGGGAGAATCTTGCTCTCGGCCTGTGAGGTTTCATATGTATGTGTCTCCACAAGAAGCAATAATAGCTGTTTTCCTGCATTTGATTTTCTTGATTCTTACTTTGTCTCATTTTTGCTTTTTTTCCCCTTCAACCTTTTCCATTTTCTTTATTTCCAAAGGATTTGTCCACTTCTCTGCTATTGAACCTGCCCGCAAGTTGTGAAAACAATAGGGATGGTGAGTCAAAAGAGAAGGATGCAGTTAACATCTAGGCATTTGCCTTTCTGTCCAATAAAAATAGAATACAACACAGTTGGAACTCAAAACAATAAAAAGGCTCTTAGATAAAATGTTAGTATTTAGAATTTAGTTGCTTTAGTTATGGTTTCTTCCTAACAGAAAAACATGCTGAGATGCAAGAGATCTTGGAAAAAATAATGCTCTGCCAAGGCCTGTGAAAATGGATTCATTGCATTACAGAAAACTATGATTTGTTCCCAGAAACAGCTTATTTTCCTTGCTAGGTTTAAAAAGAATTATCTTTGAAAGTCTTTAACTTTCACCAATGGGAAGGCATTATAGAGAAATTTTTGGCCAGTTTCAGTTTGGCACTGGCTCAGGTTAGTGTTCTTACAGACCTGGTGCCCATAAAGCAGCAGTAAGCATTAAAAAAACCTGGATAGAGACAATTAAGGACCAACACATAGGCAGCGTAGCGGAGGAGCAAACTGGTAAGGAGAGCACATAAGAGAACCCAGCATATACGGCTACTAATATGCTTGAAGTGTAAATTGCAGTAGAGGAAGAGCAAGCAAGTAACTGTTGTTAGGCATAATTTCCCCTTGAGAAGATAGTGTTGAATTAATAAGAATGTCAAATGGAAACATATTTGCCCATCGAAAGCATGAGGAACGATGATTATTATCTATCAAAACTAAGCAGAATTACCTAGCCAAAAGTATATCCTGAACAAAAGACAATGATTATTCTTAATATAGCAGGTAAAGAGAGAAAAGAAAAAAATACATGACAAAGCAGACAAGGTATCTAGATCAAATACTTAAAAAGGATTGAACAATAAAGAAATCAGTGCTTAGATAACAAAATTACAATGACCTGTTCATAAGCTTTAACATTCTAATATGATTCACTATCAAGCTAGATCTCACAGCTACTTCCAGTCTGATGCCTAGTTACAAGCATTTTTTTGTTATCTGAGAGTACAGAGTAATATGAAAAGGAAGATTAGAAAGGACACATTGGATATCATCTGACATTGGATCAAGCCCCAAGTTTTTCCTATACTTATCACCATGAGATAGGGAATAAAAATACCATCTGCGTGTCTTCCTTGGAATTTAAACTGCTAACTATATGAAGAAAATGTTCATTCTGTTCCAGGCTATACTGTTCCTTAGTTTTGTGATCTTGCAGGTAACTCTAATAGCATCCTTATCACTATTATTTATATACTGTACTGTATGCTCACAGGAGATAATACTGGGACAAGGCTTTAGAAGGGTATAATTAAACCAGGCTTCCACAGGAATCAGGAAGGCCATGGCAAGAAGACTTAATTACTGAAATCACTACTACAGAGCCATATTCTTGGCCAGTTTCACAGCAGCCTTTTAGTAGAAAATGTCAGCTCTTAGTTTCCCTTTGTTTCCTATCGGGAAAGCAAACATTATGGCCCTTCTGAAGTGTTGTACTTGATTTACATCAGCAAAACCCTGGTGTGCATGCAACCCTATGCCTAATGCTTGTTCAGTACATTCAGTTCAGACACCTGAATTAGAAGATGGACCATTTTATGGAAAATTTCTCATATGCTTTTCTCACTATGTGCTTCTGTCAAAATTTCTTTTCCAAATGTTCTCTCCATGCTACCTTGTAGGGCAAGATCTATGGAATTTAAGTTATAATTGTGATATAAGGATGAAATTCAAGTTTGTCCTATAGTTATAATTGTGAAGCCGTGTATCAGGGCCATGCCTGTGTGCTTACCCAGCACACTTAGTCATCACCTTCCTGGGTGGTCCAGAAACTTCCCATCTAGTCTATGTAGATGAGCCCAACTTGTATGTAACTAAGGTAGTTGGGAGATGTTTTGTACATAGTTTAAGATAATTGATAGAAAAAGACTATGTATAGGCTGGCATGGTCATGAAGGACCTTATTCAAAAGAGTCCAATAAATTAGGTTTTGCTTGTTAACAAATACACTGTGAGTGTCTGCCCAAAACTGGCATATGTGCTGAGAGGGACAACTCTTAGCCAACTTTGTGATTTTGGGGAGGTTCTTTCATTCCTCAAACTATACTCCTTCAGCGTACAATTGTGTTCTGCTCAGTGGCTGTAGGATGGTAGGATTCACTGTTAAGTGGCAAAGCTGAAAGAATTCCAAGTCTAGAACTTGTGAGATTTGTAAAGTATGCTTTTGTTTACTGTTTATATGAGAAAAAGTGTTTTTTGCCTCTTTTTTATTTTAAGAGAAAACTGAAAATTTGGAAGTCTTGGGAAAGAAAAAATTAAATGTCTAGCAAAGAAATTAATTGCTAGGTTTTGAGAAAGGAGATCAAATGGGTTGCTGGAGATATCTAGAAATATTTTTCTAGCAGCATTTGTATGCAGACTTTACATTTGCACTTTCACATTCAATTTTCATTTCTCATTCTACGTAGAAGGAAATTTCTTATTCCTCTAATCAAGCCATCATAAAAGGATAGCTTCTTCTAATTAACCTTTCTCCTTTACTTTTAAATATAAGTTTGTTGAGTTTATTAGCAAATGTAAAATCTTCATTCAAACATCATAGTTCTCTTTCTGCTAAATATTTGATGGTACAGATGGTTCTGCTCTGCAGGTTACCATATTTTTAAATCAAGATATGTGGGCCTATTAT
This sequence comes from Apteryx mantelli, assembly GCF_036417845.1. NCBI lineage: Eukaryota > Metazoa > Chordata > Aves > Apterygiformes > Apterygidae > Apteryx > Apteryx mantelli. The sequence continues at coordinate 29,047,418 of NC_089983.1, read as the reverse complement.
AAATTATCTGTGACAAAGTGATACCCTTTTTAGGGAGTGATGGAGGCTTGGTGGTGATGAAAGAAACCCTGTTGGCTTTAATTTATGGTAAGAGGGAAAGTGCTAAACACCATTCCCAATCTGCTGAAGGATCCATGGTAATAACAGGCTTAAAAGGAAATGGAAAGCTAGTGCTGTGGAATCTGTGTCAAATGCCACATTTGACAAAGCAAGAGTTTATGTTGCTATGTCATACTGGAGCTGTAAAACCACAAGGAGTAGTACTTAAAAGTGGATGTTTTGACACACACACACACAGTCTTTTTTAAAAGGTATCATCCTTAGAATTCTTTATCCAAAAAAGTGTGCATAAAAACAAGCTATCTGACTGGAAAAAAAAAACTATTGGATTATTTTCAAATTGTTTTTCACTCACCAGAAGGTAATGATATTTTTCTGAAATCCTACAAAGCATTTTGTGGGTACTCATTATTTATCTTTGGGTAATAGTTCCATCAGGAGTGTCTCCAATTTAGACTCTTATCCCAAAGACCTTCTGCTTATTCCCAACATTTTGAATCTACGTTGCCCTCTCCTATCAATTCTTTTTGTAAAAATAGTTGTAGCATTTGGTTTTAGTTCACATGAAAACTTAATCACTGGTTAAAATTGAATCTTTCTTTTCAGTGTGTCACAGAAACAAAACAAATGGTTGAGGTTAAAATGTACTACTTTAAATGCTAAGTTAGGGACAAATAAATTTTATTTTCAAAATGTAGTATTTCAAATCTCTTTGTCTTAGCTAGCATGAATGTGGAACTGATTTTACACTGTTCAGTGGTAAAGGAGAGAAGAGATCAGGTATTCCTCCCATTCCTAGCTAGGTATCTATACAGATAGTACAATTTTCATTAACTGAGTTTAGAGAGCTGAAACTTGTTAGCATCACCAAGAACCAATACTGAAAGCCTATGCTCTGTTAGTACTTGCTTAAATTGGAGTAATTACCTAAATCACTTAGGCATCAAGTTGGAAAATATTTCAGAAGTCTCCCATATTTTTAATGTTAGAATTTGAATGTTAGAAGTTTAATGTTACCACAGGAATCAGCTACAAATATTCCATAGAGAAGAAATAACCTTAGACAAGATAACTTATAGCCTGAAGGATATTCTGAGACTCAGGATATTTTGAGACTTGAACATAAAATTGAATTTTCATATCTGAAGATCTACAGTTTATATTGTTTGTGCAGCTCTTAATGACATTGAATTGTGAGTTCATTAGGACTTTCGGATGATTTGTCTGATATATGTTAGACAGAAAAAACAGTGAAAGATCATAAATAAATTGACTTTCTTTAACAACTTAGCATGAATCGTCAGTGAAAGATCTTAAATAACATGACTTTCCTTCACAACTTAATGGTCTTGGCTAATTTATACCTCAGTGAATTTCAGGCAGCGGTACAATAGCTTTCTTATAAAAATATAGGAACAAAGCAGCAACTCTTTATATACTCTCATTCTGTCTTCTCCCAGGCTTTGAAGAAGTTGTCCAGTTTTATTAGCTGCAATGGAGGGATTCATGTTTTGGGTACCTGATGGCTACAGACTGTGTTGATGTGGCCACAGTGAATCCCAGTACTTAGTGCTCCAACATCTCTTCCCGTGTGAACACAACAGAGTTGTACTACGAGGAGGAAAAATCTAGCAGTTAGAGTAAAATGCACTGCCAGCACAACCATTCTCTTATCAAAAAATTGTCTTATTGTAGATGAAAATGTCCTTGTGAACCATGACACACGATTCAGAGATTCAGGGAACAGATGCAGGGACAGGACAGAGGATACCACTGGAATGGCACACAGCATCTTTCCACTGAAACAAATACTGTGCGCGGTGTGTCACAACCTCACCCTGGGTAACTTTTCCACTGTTTTTTTCCTGAGCCACAGAAACCTTGTTCAGGCCTAGAGGGTGAGTAAAAAGAAAGGAAAAGGAAGTATGCAGGACACAATGTAGGATCGCTGCAAGAACAGCCTTGACTTGCATCAGGTTCTCCAAAATCTACAGCCTCTGGGTGCCAGCATGCAAACGAGATACCCATGGTTGACACAAGTGGAATGTCACAAAAGGCTCTTTCCTTTGCAAAAACTTTCCTTGATAGAGAAACAAGAGGACTCACTCCCTATTTTGATCTGAATTTCACCCAGTCGCTATGTTTATATTGCTTTAGGATTCTGAATTACTTGCAGGTGCCTTTAAATGCTAATTTCCTTTTAATAGTATGATAGTGTATATTTTGAATCAATATAATCAAAGATACAGGATGTCATATGAAAACAAGCTGAAATAGTTTTGAAGATCATAACCTGACTTCTGGGAGGTAGCAGGTGGAAATTATTGAGTCAAATTAAGGTGCATAATTTCAGCTGGCCGTAATTGTTTCTGGTAAAACAGTGTCAAATTTAAGGGTAGAGATGAGTAAGAGTTCAGGGAGCCATATTCTGTATGGCTCATGAAAGCTACTGCAATGGAATAAAGCCAAATTTTTAAGCAACAGCTATTGCTGAATTCACATACCCTTTTTTTTTATTTCAATCGGAGGTGAATAACTTAAGAGAACTTGATCTTGAGTTTGATGTTTAGAAATACTGAGTACTCCCAAACTTCATCTTGAGAAAATCAGTTATACACTATTAAAGAATCTGAAGTCTAGCCCTAACGTCTTTTTTCATATTTTACAGGATCTTGCTCGCATTTGTCATATTAAAACATTTTATGTTATAAATATTTAAAGGATCATTTGGAGATGATACAACTAAGGTAGATAATGACTGTTGAGATTAGATGCTGAGTAAATTGTTAGATACATGCAAAGAGAAACACCAGGAAGCCTCTTATTTCAGGTGAACAGCTGGCAAGCTCAGGCAAATACAGAATCATAGACATCTATTTTAGGCATACTCCAATGCTGTTCTTCATGTGAGACAAGTCATGTAAGAAATTCTTTTGTCATTGTTTTACCTGCATGTTGTCATCAAAGTTAAAAAAGGGTTTTACAGAAATGTTTTAAAGTATTCAGCACTGAATATTACTTTCTGTTATCAGGGGTTTCTTAGATGGCAACAGATAGTAAAACCATACAGAGAAATGAGCCAACTCAGGCTGATGAAGGCTGAGTTATTAAGAAATGAGAATTTCAAAGCTATTGAGCAAGTATTTCTTATCACATAATATAAGCATTGTTTGATTTACTGTCTTTTTTTTTTTTTAACATAGATCATTTTGGCTGTGGTTTTTTGGCCTCTAAATTTTATTTCATGTTTTTGTAGAACTCATTTCACATCATGTATTGGAAAACTGAATACGCTTTTGTAATTAATGGGTTGAAACAGTTTAATTTCACTGATGCTTAGGAGGCAGGAGAACCAGTTTTTCCTGTCTTAGAGGAGAAATCTCATTCATCTACTTGTTTCAGGTGAAAGACATAGGTTCAGGAAAACAGCTGGAACTAACAAAGGCAGCAAGGGAAGGAGAGTTGGGATAGAGAATCCAAGACCTGCCAATTAATACTTTTTTAAAGGCATCTTCTGCTTGGGCTTTCTGGCTAAGATAGAGGCCTGGCCTCCTTTCCTGCCAACCACTTGCAATGATGCATATAGTTCTTGTGCAGGTTACACATAACTGTTGCAAACACCCACCTTGTTGCCGCTGCAAGGTTGGAAGGACTTTGCCCCTAGTTTACAATTTGCTAAAGACACCATGTAAATCTAAGCATATTAAGCATCCTATACAGTTACAAAACACATATATTAAACAAGTTACAGAGATAGAAATATTCAGAGTCTAGCTGCAAAAGATTCTTTTAGAATGTTAAAACTAGAATTTGGACAGATTTTCTTTCTGGACAGATTTGGAGCAGAGTCCCAAAGTTTGGGCTCTTCTACCTTGCCAGACAACAAATCTACCTTATCATAGTAACTGCAAGGTTGTGGAATTGTTGGTTCATGACAAAAACTGATTAATATTTTACTACAAATTACATCCCATGTGGGAGAATGGAAACCATTCTTATTGTATCATGTGACAACAATAAAAAAAAACACACACACCCTGCCAACAAACAAGCAACATCCTCAAGTCTGAACAGGATCTTCATTAAAACTAGGAAAGCAACCCAACTTCTGCTTTACTATCCAAAATCCTGCCTTGCTTGGTTTGCTTTAGCAATAACACATTGTGCACAACTACACAAATGGTGCTTCTTCAGATTAATACTTATTATTCACCTTGTTAAAGGAAGAACACTTTAGGTCTCCAGAGAAGCACAAATCACTTAAAGCTACATGTGTACAGATAAAGAGAAAGAATCTGGAGAAGGGCCAGGATGACTGGAAGTTGGTGCTGCGTTTTGGTTCCTCAGCAGTCACTGTTAGGTCTTACAGTTTTAGGGGAAGTCTAAAAGCTAAATGTAATTAGAAAAGAAGTGGCTAGAGACAGTGGTTTTGCTGCAGTGAGCAAGCTGCAGTCTTTTCTAGTGTAATCGCAGCCACAGAAGTGCTCTGGTTTCCTTTCTAGCGGGTTTTTTTTTTTGGTCATTCCACAGCGGTCTACTGTAAAAGCCCTGGTTGTTCGCCTGTGCACCAGTGCCAGGATTTGATAACTCATTTTAAAACTCTGGCTTGTTTGGCTGTATACTGGTGGCACGATTTGATAGAGTATTTCAAGTAGCATGAAATAGTGTCATCTGGACATTAGCATTTCCAAGACAAGTCTTCTGTATTAAGCCAGTAAAGGATGCAGGTCATCAATGTGTTCTACTTTTGTCAAATCTTCATGGACTGTTTTTCTGAGATTGAGTTTGTACTTTTATTTCCTCCTGTAGAAGCCTACTTATTTTTCATTGATTTCCATTAAAGTAAGAAGAGCAGTGATCCAGAAACAGTTCATGAATTGCATTATCCGGTTTAATTAGAGTTTCTCCACAGACAGAAAGTTTCTCCACAGACAAAAGACTCAGTGTGCAACCTAAAATGCAACTGTGGACAGTAACGGCTGAGGCTAGCAATGAACTTAAATCACACCCAGTACCAATGACTCCCTCCACTCATTAAGTGGTACATTAAGAATGATGTTACAGCATATTCTCTTTTTTAATATTTAGTAGTATAGAATAGTATTTAGTAGTATATAGTAAATTTATCAGAGGAATAAAAAGCAAATCTCCTTCCCTACCTGTTTTAATTTCTTTCTGAGTTCTAAACCACTCAGAATCAGCCCAGTAATAGTTTTGTTTGAATTGTTTATATATTTTAAGTCAAAAAAAATTTTTTTTTTACTACTCAACTTAAAAATGATATCAAGTCAATAAAATCTCTACAGGGACAAACCGCTCAGAAACTGTATACACTGCCCTTATTTTGCTGCTGCAATAATATTATGGACAGGATATGAATTCTTAAAGTTCACCGATAAACCTGTGCTTGGGAGAAGACACCCACAGGCTGAGAACTGTACCAGGGAGGGTAAGGGGAAAAGAGCAGGCTGAAGCTTTCCCAGACCCTGTAAGCTTGAACTTCATGATTATAGTGTGATGATACCCAAATACTTGCAAAAGATGAAATGCTAGCGGGTGCAGACAGGTGCTGTAGAAGCAGTTCTCAGATTCTGGCAATAAATACCTCATCTCTCATTCTCAGTACAGACACATGTTTAGAGAGGACAGGGTTTGATGGAGTCAGTTCATTCTGGGAATTGTCACAGCACAGGTTCACTGTGTTGATATTATATTGTCATAAAATTCACTAGAAAAATATTAAGATTTAAAATACCCAACAGAACTCATCTTGTGGCTTGAAATGGCACGAAAACTACTGTGTGATTAGAGATTATGAGACTTGGTCAAGCCACCAGGACCAGTTATGCCTCCAAAACTATCCTAAGTGTGATGTGAATCATTTATTTATTTATTTATTTATTTATTTTGGCCCGAAGGCCAACTTTTATCTTCAGCAGATCACACCCAGAGTATTGGGTCATATACTACACTAACCAGTGAATTACAACTAGCATTTAATAACCTTTGGCTTTTTACACATAGTGCCTACAGAACCCAGAAAACATAGCCTCGATTCATTGCTGAAGTCTATATAGTACATTTGCAAAATGGAGGGTTTGTTCCACAGAAAGAAATAAAATATCAAAAAATTGCCATGTGCTTTCCATTGGATCAGATGGATAGACACCTGGCAGTGGGACGCAGAAGCTAGGTGCTTCTCAAGAGAAGGGAAAGAGTTACTGACTGTTTGTTCTCCAATAAGAAGGAAGAAAAGAAACAGTTGCAGCCTTGGTACACCATCTTAGCTAGCTAAAAACACCTCCCTTCTGCTGATACAGATTTATACTATGGCAGCTACAAACTTTAGTATTTGCTCCTTTTAGATATCTCATCCATGTGAGAATCTAGTCAGAAACCTTTCTAGTCATTACCCACATCTGGACAGTTTTCATGTGCAGTGCTCCATGTCAGAAATAGAAATAGTGCTAAATGAGTAAAAACTGCAGGGAAAAATCATTCTATTATCAGATAATTTCTCCACTAAACATACTGAAAGTGCCAAGAAATAGCTGCATCACACACTGTAAGTAAAAAAATACATATATATGGGTTGTGTGTGTATATATATACACAAACAGGATTCTGTGGATTAATACTGACTTGAAATGTAGCTTCTTCCAGCGTACATGACTATGGTTTTTAGAGCTGAGTATTACTTTACTAGTGAATGTAGTTTTAGAGCTGAGTATTACTTTACTAGTGAATGTACTTTTTATCCCTATAAGGTAACATCACTGTAGCACCTGAGGCACTATGGACATTACCATTCAGATTTTGTGGCATTCTGCTATGAAAGGCTTGACTTTTGAGGCCATGTCTACAAGGCAGTTAAAAGTATGCTTGCAACTTGCATGAACATGTCCAAGCAAGGCTTCCGTTAGCCCAGGCATAAAGAGCAGTTTAGTCAAGGCCACAGAATTCAGTGTGAGCTGACTGCTTGAATTTGTGGTTCCCACACAGGTGCTGCATCCCGCACAACGTTCTTTTCTGCGGCAGATGCACAATCAACGTTTGAGTTGCCAAACGTAAAGCTGCAATAACTTGATCTCAATATAAAGGAGGGCAAGAACGATTGTGGGAAGGATAAAAATGGAATAACTAGTGAGTTGATTGTTTTACGTTATCTTAGTTGTTAAAATAATAAGCATGTAATTTCAAAATCATATTGGCACAGGTTAAGAGCCTAGATGCAAATCCAGCACAATGATATTCTTTGTTCTGCAAATGTTACCAGTAAAGTTAGCGAGGGCAGGGGAACAATCTCTTTCTGCGTGGAAAGAATCCACGGCTGGCAGGGAGGTGGCACCAACCTCTCCCCAGCTGGCAACATATTTCCCATTGAAATGCAATGTTGGTGCCTCTGTCCTGTTTCAGGACAATGCACTGCAGGCAAAACTAGTTGACACATCTGCTCATCAGCTACATCCATCATATGTGGTGCAGGATCAGGAGAGGAGCTACTCTGCAAATACCCAACGTATCAGCACTGTGGACACGGAGCGGCAAACTGGGCAGGTGGTGGAAGAGTCTGTACTTAATGAGTGAGACCTGGGTATGTGAAATCAAATTGAAGTAAAATAGTGAAGTACAATGTATGGATTAAACATATGGATTAAAGAAAAGTTAAAAGCTAATTTTTCTTAGCGTCTAGTCTGTAGAATTAAAAAAAAATCCTGATAGGATAATAAGGTCATATGTCAATATGTCATATTAGAAGGCCATTCTGGTCTCTTCAAGAATTCATGTCAATGCCTCACAATTTCTTGTCAAAGAAAATCTTTTTACCTTTTCAAATGGAGTTGGTTATATGCATAATATACAGTGTGTGCTTAGTATTCAGGCAGTTTTTTGCTAGTGAGAATTTTTTCTTTTACATTGATAACACTTTCTTAATTTGGAAATAAATCTAGCTTTAAATCTATTCAAACAGCAAAGTAGAGTTGATTTACATGATTGTTCTCCCTATGAATCATATACTATACACTGAAAATCTGCTGTGGGGGAAAACCATTCTCTCTTTTCCCTTGTGCACTATAATGTATCTGTTTCTGCAGCAATAATTTAACACTCCTAAATGTTGCCAATGAAAATCTTCTATTATTACAGTTCTGGAAAGAGATATTAAAGTTTCTGAAATGTATGGCCTTAGGAAATGCTAAAAAAGGTGGCACTGAATTCTTTGGATTAGGGGAAGCACTATTAAAACATTATCACTTATGTATTCTAAATGTAGGAATATTTTTTTAACGAATGTTCCTAAGATAGAATTCTTTTCTCAGTTGTGGTGGGATTCTCATAGGCAAAAAAACCTCTCCAAAATTAGCATTAGGTATGATTGTATAAATCTGAATGCAGACCAATCTTTGCCATCACAAATACATCCTTATCTTATCTTAGTTTACATTTTTACCTTTTTTAAACTTAATTTTCAGTTTACATTTTTATTTCTTCAGTCATCAGATTAATCCCAAAGTGCTGGACATCTAGAGGCAGTGTAAATAAAGCAGATCTGTAAACCATACATGCCAGATCTACCAATCTACAGCTATTAATAGGTAGTTTATGGGCTTATTCATTTAACAATTCTATTCTTTTTTTCAAGTATTCATTTAAAGCATGGCTGCACAACACAGGAGTGAGATCCATTTACAGTCTATCATAGGGTTAATGGCAGACCATGAGTTTACTGTCAGTCTGTTCTTCTGGAGTTTTGTATAGTCCTTACAATAGCAGATAGACTGTGGGGTATTCCAAGAAAGACTCCTAAGTTTAAGTGCCTGTCTTCTGTTTGGCTTCTGTCTTTACAGACAATTGTTTAAAGCTAGAGCTCCACAATTATTTAAAACTAGAGCTCCACAGTAGTTCCGGAGAATTGAAATCACTCCTGTTGATTTTAATGAGAGTAGGTCTGGGACTCCCATATCTAAAGAACATTTGCTAAACTTCACCAGTAGTCAGTTAAATCACTTTTATCAACAGTTACTCTAGAAGAACAAAATTAATAAGCCTTTAGGCTTCTCTCATATACTATGGTTCTATATATATGCCTTTCTCTACAGGTGTGAAAGATTCATAATTCATATGTGCCTGAAGCGTATATGAGTTATGACTAGATTTTCCATAAGTGAAGGGTCTATCCAACTCTTCAGAGGTAAGGTAATCTCGTCAGTAAGTTTCCACTAAGATTTCACAGCTTGAAGAGATGTCTTTTAGCCAATGTCAAGCCAGATTTTGCTTGTGGATTTTAATACCTGAATCAGATTATAATCATATAATCACGTGGTCACATTTTTATACTGTGCAACAGAACATTTACTAAACAGTAAATGGGGCTTTTTGAGGAGACACTATTCTACAAACAAGTCAGTTTGCAAAACTTTAATCAGAAGCAAAATGTAAGGTAAAAGAAAATTAAATACACTTTGAAGTATTTTGAATTGTATATTCTGTAACATCAGGAACCAAAAATGATATCAGGCAAAGGAGAATCTGAAGGTATATTATCTTGTTGACTACTCAGTGGGAAGCATTCTGTTGCCAAGCTGCACTATGTATTTTGGCTGGGATCGTGCTTGCAAAGATTTGAACTGTGCTTCACCCTTAGATGCATGACAGTAATCTGTCATTTATTAAAAAGAAAAAGGTAAAAATGTAATTGGATGTATGTGTACATTTTTGAATGACAAGAGATAATATTTACACAGTTGAGTCAATAAGAAGCTGATACTGTGATGGCATTCCTTGAGAAATGGAAACATAATCTCAGTAATTTTCTAGTTACATATATACAATTTATAAATTGCTTATGTTTATTTTGCTCTACATTTTCTCAGGGATGTCTGAATGTATTTCCACTTAATAATATTTCTACTTAATAATAAAACAACTTAGATGTCTACCAGAAAAACTTAGGGCAATAAGACATACTAATAAGCACAACTGTATGTGCCCTTTCTTACATTAAAGGACACTTAGCATTTTTGTGTAAATATTAAATAATACACTTTTGAATTCTTTATTATCTTTAAAAAATTAAAAGAGAACTAGCACTTATGACATTACACTTAGTATGCACAGTGCTGTAAAAATCAACTGTTCCACTTTTCTTACACAAGTATTAAAATTTTTATAAGAGAATTTGAGAATACAGAAAGAAAACTATATAGTGAAACAGAATAAAAGGCAGTCCCTTTGTCAGGCTCCTCTGTGAATTGCAAATATACTGCACACACAGCAGAACTGGCCATTGCAAATTCCCATGTCCTCTGAGAAATCATTCTAACCCCAGTTATTAAAACCATGCCTGAATATTATCTTGAAAAGCTGACGACTGAAGTTTATGTTCCGGAAACATGAAAGGAAGGGTAGAGAGATGAGGTATATCTAATTTTGCTGTGGCTGTAGGGCTGCATCCCTTACAGGTAGTCCTGGAAATGAACCTGCAAAACTCTGTTTTTTCCCCCCAGATATGTACTGTTAGAAAGCCAATATGTAATAGCTGATGATATGATAGATCTCCCACCTTTAGGGTAATTGTCCTCCCACCTTTTTATAATTCTTTTATGGGCTTGCACCTTTTAAACGCCATCTAATCCTGATGCGTATTCAGGAGTGTCTCTCAGAACTACTATAGTAAGCAACTGTTTCACTCTAGACAGAGTAATCAATGATACCTTCTCCTTACTTTACTGGACTGCCCAAACAGTTGTCTAATGCTTCAGAGAAACATCAGCTGATAGAACAGAATTTGAGTGGGAAAATGCCTGACTGTATTTTAACAGCCGCTGCCCATTGCCAGTGGAAAAACCTGTAGCATCTCACTCAACAGGAACAGACACTGGATCTAGAGGGGGAGTAAAGATATGAAAGAATTAACTCATCCGTGTCTGGTCAAGGGCAGAGATCGAAGGGTTTTTTACATGAATTCTAGTTACACACATTCCATATGGCAAGTATAATGGAAAATAAAGGAAAAATAAAATTAGTTTGTGTAAGTTATTCTAAATATAGAAAAGAGATAAATGCTGCTTTACCTAATTGTTAAAGACACTGCTAAAAAATAATGGTTAACCAATGCAGTGTGGCAAGAGCAATATAAAGTAGGTTAATCATCTTAAGCTCATGCAAACCATGTTACCCTCCTTAGTCTTGTCCCTAAGGTACAAATACCATTTGAATTTCAAAAAAGAGCTTAACAGAGCATAGTTCTTTCTTTTCTGTGTAATAACGATTTGGACCATAAAGAAATCTAACTTAAACTGAAGTTCTGTGTAATTATCCAGTAAAAAGTAGAATAGGTATCTACTACGAACTACCGACACAAACACATGCAATTTTCTGAAGTCAGTTTTAGTATGTAATATAGGCAAAGGCTATGTAATCCAATACCATCTGTGTAATACTGTGAGGCTGGATTCAAATAACTACATTATGTTGCAGTTGGAGATGTCCTGAGAATACATTTCTTTCATACCCTAGTCCAAGAAAAGAGGATCCCGATTTATGAAGCAGGAGTGGAGTTGATTATTCAGTGAGATAGCATATTATCATCTAAGGCTGGCTGTAGGTCAGACAAATGAACAGAGCTAAAATTATAGTGCAATTAGTGATACAATTGTATCAGTTGTGTCATTCATAAAAATATATAAATAGAATGTCAGTTTTTAAAACAAATTCTTTAATCAGGGAAACACTTTCATACATTTCTCTGACCAAGGAAATGAAGGCAGAGCAGAGAGAGAGAGAACATCCTGAATCTGACTAAAAAGCCAAGTTATTAATACCTGAAGGTATATCACTAAAGCACTGTGATTTATGCCACCATGGACCCCACAAGAAATCATCTGTTGTCAGTGACTGTAGGTGTTTTGTTACAGTCCTGGAGCCGAACACTAAAGAGCATCATGCCTTTTAAGGCAAGAATGCTTAAAAGGCATAGGTCAGACATCTCTCATTTTTACTTCTATGTAATAGTGTGCAAGAAATTTATGAATATTGGCTAAAGATTCAAATCTTGATTCTTTTTCAGCTTTAATTTCCACAAGGACTATTGGTTACCCTGAGCTTATGCATAACCCTCACAAGCCTTTCCATGTATTTCTAAAGGTGTGTTAACCAAGAAAGATACAACAATCTTTTGCAGAACATCCCTTAAAGGTGTTCTAGATACGTTCCATCATTATATTCGCTGATCTGGACAAACTCCATCAGTTTTTATCTTTCATCATTTTTTTGTTGCCTAGAAGTTTGCATCTGAATGCAGTAATTATGCTCCCAACATTCTCCATTCCTCTATTTAAATATTCCCAGCTATTTGTTCCAGCCAGACATGGCATATGTTTGAACGGCAAGTGACACTGTCCTGAGAGACTGAGTTGAATCCCAGTCCTTTCCTGCTTACCTGAAGAATTCTCCTGGCTTCTAACACAGAGCTGCCAGACATTGATCTCCTGTCCATCTAACCTGGAAACCTAAATTAGGTGCTGTGACTATTCCCGACTAGCTCCAGAGAAGGCAACTGCGAAGCTCCTACTAAATTCTGACTCCTTAGTCCCAGATACTAAGTAATCTGAAGTTCTCATGCAGGTAGATAATCTCTGCTAAATTATCTCTGACAAAGCCTTTATGCTATGCTGCTACATGTAGATGCTCCCCATTCCATGGCAATGTAAATGCAGACTATATCACTGAGGTCAATGTACCTAATATGCCATCTGGGCATCTGACACAAAAATAACTACAAAAGGGTTCCTCAGCGTAATGTTCATAGAGATGAAAAGCAAACATAAGAGACAAAAAAATAATAATACTAGTAACCACATTTAGAAAAGCAGCATTGGCTTTCATGATTTTTCTTTTTCACTTATCTTCTCAATTTTAAACTTTGTTACTAATTGTTACTAATTAATTGTTACTAATATGTATTACTGTAGGACTGAAAAGCTGCAGTTTAGTGAAGAATTAACAGACTACATTAAATCTAAGGATTATTACTGTGTTTTTGTAAATTTTGTGCTAATAAAAAGGAACTGAGCTTGTGTAAATGAAGATTAAAATCCTTGAACCAAAATGTTTGTCATTTGACTTCTCTTCATCCAAATTAAACAGCTCAACAAAAATGAAAAAAGCTGATTACAATTTAACACAAAGGCCCACTGATTTTTACTAGATTCAGATTAGCAAGCCAGCTCTCCACAATGTATTTTGGATACTACTTTTCTGGAGAACATAGCTTTCTCACAGGCTTTTGTTTTATTCTTTCTTTTCCTGTTTTTTTTTTTTTGTTTGTTTGTTTGTTTAAGATAAACTGCTTATATCTGACACTGTCTTAAATGTGTCCTGCTTTTGTACCTGAGTTTTGGGATAAAAATAGAATTCGCTAGGGAAGTTCACAAGTTCTCCTGGGAAGACTTGTGAAAAACTTTGGTTTTTATCCTAATACTATTTCTCTAAGAAATGTTTTGATTAACTAAAATGAAATCTTAGCAAAAATTAACAAACATTTTCTGTTGAACTTTAGGTTTAAAAGCACATTTATCTATAAGGCACTCATGACTTCAAATCTGGTGAGTTGGCCAGATATGTGTCTATGACACATGTAACTTCGAATTCATGATATTCTCCATATACAGATTAATATTTCCATTATTTTCTATAACAATGCCAGCTCCAGACTGACAATGTTACATCATTGATTAACCCTGCACTTGTTGTTGTTGCTGCTTGGTTCCACACATTACCTTTAGAAATCAAAAGGTATCCATATTTATAATGTTTATTTAAGACACCTCCATAGCTGATTCTTCTCACACCAGTAATTTAAAACACATTAATTCTTTTTTTTTTCCCTTTGTAAAAGGAAATATGTGAATGTCAAATGTTCTCAAGAGCCCAAATTGAGTTCTTCTGGCTGATTTTGTGCTTTCTTCAAATTGTGCTTTTCTAAAGAATGGAGGGTGGGAAATTGAACAAGCTGGTTTGTATTTCATGAAGAAAATCCAAAAGCCCAGATTCTCAGCACACAGATGAAAATGAATTGTCTATATAACATTTCTAAAAGTAATACCAGAAACTTGCATTTCTTTCTAGAAACTGAGTGATCTGGTAGCCAATACAAATTTTATAAGAATAATATGTTAAGCTAGATTCATGTTTATGTAGTGTCATTGAAAAGCTTTATTAAGATCACATGGGAAAAAGCAAATTTTTGAGTAAAACAAGGTAAAATTCTAAAAGCTGACCAGAAAATAAGCACAATTTAATTTCTATTTCCTTTTTGGGGTACTTACTTACATTGCAACTTTCTCACTCTTCCTTACAATAGTGAAGAGTTATACAGTCTGGAATGTATTTATTATCATCATACAAAGTAAGAAAGTCTCTCTGTCTGCATGTTATAGATCAGGGACGGGACCCAGAAGCCCTGCAAGGAACATGAGTTTCCCTGAGTCCTACTCCCAGGCCTAAATCTGCCATGATCCACACCTAATGGCTAACCATGTCTTGCTACTTTGAGACAGCAAACTCAGTTTGAAAATATAGGTGCCTATTTATTTGGTACATTTAGGTGACAAGAAAACTTTATGTTTGTGCTAATGATTTTCACTGCTGCTGCTTACTTCCAAACAAGGTGGATTTTTTTTTAAATTAAATTTCAAAGTGACCTGAATGTCTGCATTTTTTAAATGGATTCTATTAAAAAAAATCCTGATGAGAGTAGTCATATGTGTCAGCTGTGATCACAAGGATTGCTAGACACAATAGTCTCCTACATAAATTACCTGGGCCACAACCTGCTTTTGCAATGAACCTGCTCACAACCTCTGGGCCTTCCAGAACAGGGTTCGGTGCTCTCTGAAGTGTACCTGAAGGCTTGGTTTGAGTTATTCTTACCTCTTCTGCCATTGCATCAATTTGCTCTTTCCTCTCCTGCACCTTCATAAAACAATACTCATTTACTATTGCTCACTACAATAAAGATTAGGAGCATTTAACAGGACAAGTATTATGGCTGAGAAGAGGCCAGAAGAGGTGGCTTGTGAGATAAGCTAGTGCCTCTGTCAGGGGCTGGCTGAATGCAAGAGAAAGTTAAGAAGTCAAAGCGCGTAAGACTATTCCCATATTGCAGTTCTGACTCTCCCAAACCAGGGATCCCGAAGAGAAAATGTCTGATTCAGTTTTGAGTGCTTTTCTAGCTTGTTAGTTTGGTCAGCAAGCAACTTTAATCATCCTGATAAACCTGCTTTTGAACTGCTGTCTTTGCCGTGCCCCTTGCAAGAGCAGCAGGCAGAGAGCAGAAACACAGCACTCCTCCCTCCTTCCGCCGCGCTCCCCAGCCTCTGCCAGCGGGCGCCTTCTCCAGTTCTCCTCATGGAGCTCTTACAGCAGCGTTCACACATTACCTCGTTCTGCGTAATGCACTCGGAACGGGGTTCCTCTAGTGTAACCACAGAGAGGAGATGCTTTGGAGAAGGGCCGTACCATCACGGACAGAAATTGGCAATGCATGCCCAATGGACTTCTTATAAAGCTACTGATTCTCCTTTGAAATACTTCCTCACACACAGTCCATTTGGCCTTCAGCCTCAGAGGTTTCTGAGAGTTGTAATGCAAAGATTCATGGATGTGTGAATATCCGAGCCATTTATTATTTTATCCAGATGGGGTTGTTCTATTTTAATCATAATATAACTAGCTTTCAAATTAAGATATATGTTTGGAGAAAGGACAATAAGGGGGGGGGAAAGGTATTGAATAAGATCATAGTAAATGAATGCGGAATGAAATGAAAAATTACCATATAGAATAACACATGAGAATAGTCACAGCTCTACAGGGAAAAAAATACCACAGAAGTATTTAAGGCATAGAGGTAAACTATTTGTATTTCCTACCAATAACACACTAAATTAGTAATAGATACTGATATGGCTAAAGTACTTGGTAATAATTAATATAAAAGACATTTCAAAATGTAAAAGAATTAAGAAAGGACCATTCTTATTTTTTAAGGATAAGCCAATATAATGAGTTAAAAATTAAGAAATAAGACCCTATTTATTTAAATATCAGACAACACATTTCAGATAGTTTTGTGGCTACCAGTTGAACTGATGTACATACAAACGATATTCACAGCAAAAGGAAACAGCCTGTTGCACTACACAGTGACCAGTTGGCACATCAAACTACAGTATTTCTGGAGCACAGATGAGCATCAGAACAGAATCAGTAATGCTGCAGCGGTGACAAGGCACAGGGAATCAGTGTCCATTTCTGTGCAGAAGATTGTGAAAGGAATAAGCACAACATGGAAAGTTTTAGCATATTCAGTAGGTCAGCTGAGTCAGAAAGAGGTTCAAAGTGTTAAAAATAAGTAACTTCTTTTTCAATAGACAAAGCATCAGATGTTACTCATTCTTTCATGTGGAAATTGGAGACCAGTTGGCTGGACATCAGTTATTGAAAAAATCATTCTGTGAAAGTTAAAATGCCCACTGGAAAAGCATAGTTCAATTAAGAATAGTCTGCCCGGATCAGTCAGAGAAGGTCACACTTTCCTGACGCGCAGGAGTAGGGTGAGGATGTCATTGCCATGACTGATGAGAGGGATTCAGGAGATTAATGACACCGGGATTTGACAATGCCCTGCCCTCAGAAATTAGTATCTATAGCACAGTGTTAAGGCACAGGGGGTAAATGAGAGTGCTAGAAAAAAAGTGCTATGAAGAGGTGGAGAAAAATGCATCCAAAAGCTTGGGTTTTGAAGTTTTTGTGGGAGGTATGATGTAGGTCTAAATCCGACTTCTAGAACATTCATAGTCTTTGCTTTGGGACAAGGGTATTAAGTTTTTCCTTTTCAGTTGCAACTGGATATCAAAGTGTTCATATTATCTAGATGTACCAGTAGAGGACAATCAAGGTTTAGCCTATACAAACATAAACCCATATAAAGAGTATAGCATAAATACACTTTGCATAGTACTGCCATTCAGAAATGAGAAAAAGACGCCAGGGAAGCAGGAGGACTCACTGAGCACTGCCCTCCTCTGTATTGCTAAGGGCAAGAAAGTAGCATCTCATCTCAGCAAAGCTGTGAACTGCAATGTAAACAGGGACTTGTTTCTGTTATTTAAGGTGCTGAACAGGCCCCAGCTGGACATCCACTTATTGCAGGAGACTAACATTGCTTTGCCCCATGCCAGAATCTGAGACCTTTACCAAGTCTTTGGACAACGTTGTAAATTAAGAGGTATATACCTATATTCAGCAGGCTTTGGCATGCGTGCCTGGAAGATGTAGCAGTGTGAAAATATTTTTAGCAAATTCTGTCAGCACTTCCTATGGAACAAAAGACCTCTTATATGAATTTTAAGCTACTCAGTATAACTTAAAAGAGAAGAACAGACCTAGTATAGAATTTTAAGAGTTGTCATCTTCTACGAAATACAGCAAGTTTTCAGAGTAATTGTGAAAGAGCTCTGTCAGATCCACCTTACAAGTTCTTCTAAGATTTTCCTATAGTTGTGCTTGTTATCTCTGAAGTATTTAAGAATATTTAATTTTTTAATTTTTTCCTAGATGAGATTTTAGACAACACAAAGAAGTAATCAGAATTATGTGTGCGGGTCAGTACCTGAGTTCCCTAATATGTCTCTGAAGAAGTAAGATTTCCAATTGGTAAAGAAACTGGTCTGACCTATTAGTGAGACAAAGAGTTGTAGGAGCTAAAGGAACTGTGGCAAATGGAGCGACCTCCCTTCCTCAATATTTTTGAGCAATGGAAAAGGTATAGTATAGTTCAGGTATGGGCAAGCACTCCAGCTCATTATCATTTTAACCAAGCTGTTTTTACATAAAGGTTTCAAAACAGAACCCAGTTACCATGGAAACTGATTGAAGCAGAGACTGTTACTGTAAATTCTTTTCTAGACAAGGATAACGGGATTGACAGGTGGGCTGTAAAAGGAGGATGAGTGCAATTTTGAGTTAGGCATGATGGCTGTTTCCTCTTCCTAAAAGTGTCTTTTATAGCTCTGCTTTCTCTCTGCTATTTTCAACAGTGATATATTGACCGTAATTCAAAAGGAGCTCCCACCCAAATGAACCTTTTAACTGTCATAATCCTGCTTGCCAGGGGATGTATGTGCGCTGGAGGAAAGAACCGACGGGCAGGGCACTCTGCTGATTTTCCCAAATTATTATGTCTTCCCCGAGTCATCAGGGAGGAAGAGTCATCACTCAGGAAACACATTTGCATAAAGTGCCCTTCGCTGCCAATGTTTAGATTTTGCTTCTGAAATATGTTCTAGGTACATTCCTAAGATAGCACAGCGGTCTCCTTGTGCAGTGTGGGGGGGGCAAGGAGGGACCAAAGGATTTTCAGTAAAGAAGTATCTCTTTTCCCATTCTCAACATTTTTTGAAAATATACATATTTGCTGCAATCTGATTCAAAGACAAAATCATTTTGCTCTGTTCATTAGTCTGTTATAAAGGATGATGGTAAGAATAATAGAGATGAGAGTACACAGCCCCCAAAATTTCGTGCTAGAGTTTTAAAAAGGGAGCTTGGAGAAGAATGAGCAACAGCAGAGCATATACCTTTTCCATTTGGAATAGTTAACTGTCAGCGCTAGAAAACATTTCAGCACATGAATATGCAAATATCTTTTAAAATCTGTGCAGGATATTTCTACCTGCTGTGCTTAATTTCAGAATCTTGTGTTATCATTAGAGAAAAATAGTTCTCTTTTCCAATACAATTTGCCACTGAAAGGAAGGAAGGGGAAGGGGGGAGATGAGGGAAATTCTTACTTGATCTTGTCCTGATATCTTTCTGGCCTTAAGTTCCTGCTGCTTGGTTTTGGTTCCCAGCTGGAGTTGTGTTTGTGCATGTCGTCCTGACAGGAACCATAAAGCAATTTTCCTCAAGATTTTAAGAAGTTTACTGTCACCAGTAGTCACTGTTGGTCCCAGTTCACTAGAATCACAATACATAGCCACCTTTTCCAGCAGGTTTGCCTTACAGCTACCTAAAAGTAATGGCAGTGGGTAGTTGTCAAAAGCAAACATCTCAGCTGCAGCCTCTGCCTTCCAGGTACTGTGGGGGTGGGGACGTGACTGGCGGCTTCTGCAAACTGATTGCAGATAACATGGTACTTGGGTGTACTGCACGAATTTCCAGGCAAATGATCAACTATTTTGATTTAATATCTTCCCTAGGAGAAGCGGGACACCTTAATGAAATGTGGCATGCTCTAAGGAAATGCCTATAACGTTAAAATATATCAAGATGTAATTAATGGCAAAGCAGCAATAAGTGATGCACAAGCGAACTGTTACTCACCCTAAGTGATGTCTGTGTTTATTATCTGTAAGGCTTTCTGGCAGTGAGACAAAGGGAGTAAAACAATTATCGGTGCAAATGTCGCTCTTTTTAAGCCATGCAGGTTCATCTTTGATTCAGGGTTTTATCCACCACATTAGTGTGTCTCTGCGGCATGCAGGCTGTGTGGCAGGCGGCCTGACACAGACGCTTGGGAAGTCCTTGAGATGGAACACTTAATGCATTAAAGAGTTGGCCTGTTTTTGTCACTGAAAGGAAGCTATTTTAAGTATTTCTATGCTTTTTGTCTTGGTACTTACATAAATCCTACTTGAAAAAGGACAACAAATGCTGCCATTGTCCTTCTGAAAGAAATAATTTCCCCGTGAATACAGAAATTGTTTTAAAGATATACTTTTAACTTTACAAAAGATGTCCTAAGAGTCTGCAGTTTAATTCAATTAAAATTCTTTGGTACCTTTTGCATGTTCCCAAATTTTAGCTTTTATTAAACATCTCAGGGGAGTTAATTATTTTTCATACCTGCTTGTATGACAAAAATATGTCATCTCAAATAATTGTGATCAAATTCCCTATATAGGTGTTTATAAGTATCTAGGATTTAATTAAGGAAGTCAGAGGATTAGAAATGAGATTGCTGGGAATAGCCAAGGGGGTCACTTAATAAAATAGAACAATACAATTTTAATTTACAAACTCATGCCTAAAGGCCTAGTTCTCCATTCAAAAACAAAGGTGGGAAAAGGAGGCCCAAGGGATGAAAGGTTTGTTAGGAATTCGTGAAAAGCCAGAAAATAGGTTCTGGCAAAAAAAAACCAAGAAGAATGATAAAAGGTGTTGCTTGGGCTTCAAAAGAACAACTTCCCAAATGCTAGTAGTTTCTGTTTTCCCTACGCCTACATGTTTTGTTTTGTAAAACACTTCCATTATTCCTATGTCTTCTTGTTACTACATTTTTTCAAAAAAGGAAATTACATATATGGGTTGAGTGAAAATCCACGCTGTGAGTGGATTTAAGTGGCTAGCAATATAAAAATATGGCACTATTTACATGTACAAGCTTGTTATTACATCAAAACTTGACCCCAAACCTCTCATTTTATCTTGGTGTTCATGCAAGACAGAAGAGTAATAAAAATAAGTCTATCATCTACCTATATATAACTTACGGATATTTGTCAATGCAGGTTTATCAATATACAATCTGCACTGGTTTAATATGTGACAAGGAGGCAAGCCAGCAGTGCAGAATGGCAATGGATATGATGCAGTTGAGCAAGCAAGAGAAATTAAGGATGAAAAGGCAGAAGAGTTTCTGAAAAATCAGGTAAGGAATTTGGGTGATTCTCCACAAAGGTGTAAACTGTGCAAAGAATTGTATGAAATAGCTATGCTTACCTTGCCCTTTCTAGTACTTCTGGGAATTACTGCTATGTGTCTATATATAAAATATATATATACACCCACACATACATACATACACACATATATATACACCACACACACTACTTAAACCCACTTGCATAATGAATTTCCTTTTTGAGCAATATTGTTATTACCTTCAGTACAAACACTTACTGTAACAGCATTTGACATAAACCTCTTCTTTTAATAAAATCCACTTCATTTTATGTTTAAATGAAGCATTGATACAGAAAACCAAACAAGTATATTTTTACAAAGGAGTAAAAGAGAGCTTTGCCACATGTGTTACTAATCTTTCTCAACAAATCAGTTCAAAGTTCTCAAGCCTTAAATTACCCTGTCCTAGTACCTAGCTCTCTTGGCATCTCATGTTTGCTTTAGAAAAGCAACAGCAGCATGACCTACCTCTCCCTTCTTACGCACTGATGACAGGCGGAGAGTTCATTTAGAGCTACAGCACACTTCAAGCACATAAGCGTGACTCAAGGAGAGTAAAAATATACTTGTCAAGGAGCAAAGCTGGAGGAACAAGGAGCAACAATTCATCCTTTGCTGCCCTGCTCCCATATTTTGGAGAAAAGTTGCTTTACCACTTGTTGTGACACAGTGGGAGCAGTAAAAGTGATGGCAACGGTACATTCTCAACAGCCTACAACAATCTGGGAAGCTAAGCAAACTGCATGCTACATGATGCTTTTCACTTGTTTGTGACAGAAACGCTCTCTTAAATTTTTAGATATAGCTTAATTTTAGAATGGATTGAAATTAAAACTTTTGCCACAAGCATAAAATGGAAGAAATATTCACAACATTATATATCCATCGTTTGCCCGCCTACACTATCCCTACTTCTCTCTCCCCTTACAAAACTAAAACCAACATGAGGTACCGATAAACCAAGAAGTGTCAACTATCAAGAAATGGATCCTTCCAGGGTTTGACATTCCCCAGAGCTACAGCACCAGCTCTCCGCTTCCACTGAGGCCACCAAATAGAATTCTGTGCAGAGTTAGGCTTTACAGGAGAAGCACGTTAATGCCCCTACCAAATGTCTGTGTGTTACGCTTATGTTTAACTTTTTTAGAGCTACATCAAATATTTCCAGACAGCATGTTTCAGATGACCAATTCCAAACCTATGGAATTTACTATTTAACTAACACATTCTACAACTTGCCAGGGGCTCTACAGAAAAAATACCACACCCCAAAATACTCAAATAAAACCCCCCAAATCCCTAGTCAAGCCTCCCAAACTGCATAAAATTCATTATCACTGTTACATCACAGCAATTACAGGTTACACAGTTCATGCTTATGCAAATACTGTTGCACTTTTTGCCATTTAGTAAGTTTACCACAAACTGAGACATTCTCTCTCTTTGTATGCTGTTGATTTCTGCAAAATGAGGGCTGCTGTATTGTTATAAAAAAAGGCTCAGGGTATCAACAAGAATGCCTCTAATGGGAGAAGCAGCATAATACAGCCTGCCAGAGTTTCTTTAGGAGATGCAATATTCATCAGTTACAAACTTGGGAATGTCATATTGTAAAAAGCCACATGATAAAAGATGCTGTGTGGTGTTACAGCTGATTCCATTTGCCATATGGCACACTATTATTTTGTATTACCTCGAGAAGTGCGCTAAAAGTGAAAGAGAACAGAACACGCTCAAGGTATATAGAATAATAAGCAGAAATTGTATAGTTCTTGATTATAGCAATAAGGTCTGTAACCAAAATGGAGATGGAACCAAGCATGAGAGCTGAATGTGTGCTATAATGTTCTCCAGCTACTGAACAGTAATATACTCCTATCAGGAATATTTAAACAGGAAGAAATTGCCAGCTACCATATGTAAAAGCCTACAGACATCCTCAAAGAAGATTGACTCAAAAGTCAGCAAACACTATGTGCAGTGCTACACACAATACCATAATACAGTTTTACATCTGATTTTCTGGGGAAGCTGGAGAAAACATTAAACCACTAATCTCCAAAAGGAGAATTCAGATGCACAGCTATAACAAAATCATCAAATGAATGATTAGAACAATAATTAGGGGGAAAAAGCACTTGCTGAAAACAGTTAAAGAATCCTAAATTAATTGTGGCAGTTAAAATCAGAACAAGTGAGCTTTTTCATAGGGCTTAAAAACTCCCAAAATAAACAAGCTCTCCAGACCTCAATTCCAGAACCACCTTCCTTTTATAATATATCAGAACTCACAAGCAAATTATTATTAATCTATCCAAAATTCATGCAAGATTTTTCATTGCAGTTACTTTCCTGAAAATGCTTTGTATTCCAGCTGGCATTCTCTGCCTGCAGATTCAATTCCCCTCATGCCAATAAACTGACTTTCACCCCTCCACCCTCCAGTGCCACCTTTGGAGGCGCACACAGACTCTGAAGCAAGATATTCTGCAGGCATAAATCAGAGAAATTCTACTAACACTCAGTATTTCCTATTCTGTATTCTGCATTTCTACTTCCCATTAGCTTTTACCAGCTATTAGGAAGACAACTTTTTTTAAAAAAAAAGTCATCTAGGAGACTCAATGTCATTTAAAGATAACTGAGCCTCCCAGTTCAAGGGCTGCGAGGCCCTTGTAAGCTTTGCCGTCCTTATGCTGACCGGCAGCCCCCCGGCCCGGGTACCGCTCACCGGGGCCAGGGCGCACTCCTGCACGATGTACACGGGGAGGCTCCCGGCTGCGGGCTGCCAGGAGGCACTCAGCTCCACCGCCGTGCACATTTGTTTCTACATTTCCATATCTCAGCTAACGTTAACACCAACTCGTGACATGTCCTGCACTGTATTAACAGCAACTAAGAAACTTTCACACCTTTCAGTCCTAATGTCACTCTTGCTTAGTCCACACAAAATCCTCGGTACCAGCCATGGAAAGAGGTTGCTGTAAAAATGACTGATGTCAGTAACTGAGGGTTATCTTTCAGTGAGAGATAAAAAAAGAGTGTTTTATAGAAGGATGGATGGAAGGAAGGGAGGAAGGAGAAAAGCTTGTTCACACTGTCACACTCAAGCTCTTCCCTTTAAAGTTAGCAGGAATCCGGAGTGTGCGTTAGCTGACAGGTCAAGTTTAAAGACTGTATCTTGCTAGTGCACGTGCTGCGTTAGCAACCATTCGTCTTCTATCCTCTTCGTTAAAGGAAAGCTACGTAATATTACAGGAGGAGGGTAATACTTGTAAAGATTCTAGATTTTTCCCTAGGAGAATGTATTCAATTCCACATGAACATAAGATAACTAGTGTTTGACAGAATGAGCATTTATTGTACCCTAATAAATTGTGAATTTGCATCTACATTTTAAATATTTTATGATTTCTGTTGTTCTGATAAACTCCATTACCTTGACAACAAGCACAAATGAATGTTTTATTGCATGGAGAATTTTCAGTGTAAGAATGAAAGTTGGAAATGAAAAAGTAACTTTTTTGAAATACTTAATTTCTGCTTCTGAAAAGACAAAAAATGTTTCATTATGTATCAGAAATGAAGTGTAAATATGAATTCTTATTTAGGTAATATCTCAACCTAAAAATCTCATCATAACCTGGTAATTATTATTAATTTTAATAAGTTAACTCACTGTGAAGTTTCACATTGAACAACTCAGCAAAACAAAAAAAAGTTAATAAATGGAAGAGGTTTTGAGTTTAGGTCAAGGAAAGAAGCATTCTCCAATGACGTTTTCTCATGACATTTGAAGTTTTTCTGCTGGTCATTTAACCAGTTAATTTTTGATTAATCGAGCATGACAGTATTATAGCAATTATTGATTATATGAGATGTGTACACTTTCAAAGTCTTCAAATAGTTTAAGATAATGCATTGGGGCCAAAAGCTTGCTATGCTTCACAGTAAAAATGTACACTTACATTAGTAGGAAAAACACAAGTGAAGTATTTTTATCTAACTACAGTTTTTAAATAGCCAACGAATGGATGGTGACAATGTCCTAAGAGAATTTCAGGGAGGACAGAATCTTTAAGACAAACTATTTGAGTAGTATGTTATGCATTAGAAAATCATAACGTCAGCTACATGCCCAGGTTTTGGTGAAGAGTCAGTATTCAAAAATTTGGAACATTGGTCATATGAACTGGAATAATAAAATTGCTAGTTTGGTCATTTAACTTTTATTTCAAATGGCACTAATATACTCTATTCTTTAAATACACCTCTAGTGAACTTGAAAAACATCCAACTACCATATGTTTTGGAGGTGCCTAAGGCCTAAGGAAATACAGTTGCTGTATTTATTTTAGGGTTTCTTGTGACATGTATTCAACTGTCAGTTCTCATATGCTTCTTTGAGAAAGATGCTCTGCTGGATATTTGCAGTGTACAAGGAACAGATGTTATTACTACTCTGCTGATTCATGTTAGAGGACTAATGTCCTTGATGGAATACGAAAAGTGGATGAAACAGTAAGTGAACAGCACCGTATTGTAAACAAAATATTTAGAATTTCACTGTTTTTTTTTAGATGACCTTATTCACAGCAGGTTATAGATATGTTTTCACACTATTCTATTTTAAACTTAAGCCTTTTTGTGCCATCAGCAGCTGATAGGCTCTGATGGTAAATGCCTGCCTGAGTTTCACATCCTGAGCTGTTCACTCAGCATGATCTAGATTTGTTGTAGTCTGGAACAGATCTCAACATCATTGGAGAGTACAGGACCATGATACACCTTTTATGGTCCAACAGTGTTACTCATGATATTATGAATTTTCAGTGGCATACTAGGCAGATCCCATTTTAAAAGCACAGCTTTTTAAATGTATGCCTACATTGTACATTTGGCCAGTCAAATCACTACTAAAGGTCCTGAGCTTTTTTCTACCCTTTTGTTCCCAAAGATGTGTGTGTGTGTTTTGAATATTCTGTGTAGGTTCCTAAAAAACAAAACAAAACAAAAAAACCCAAACAATTATTTGAAATAAGCAACAGAATTTGAAAACTAAACAATGTTAAAAGTTCGGAACGATGTAGTCTTTCTGAGTGAATTTTGCTTGAAATAACTTTGTGCTCAGATACCACAGTGAAGGCTCTACCACCCTTATTTACATCCTCATCTCCAGGAACACTTCACCTCCTGCTCAAGCCTGCATGCTAAAAGTAACATTAAGTGCTTTTCTAGAACAGGCTAGGGAACTACATGCTAAGAGTAGCGCTTGCAATTTCCTATTTTAAAGTCATGCAGTCTGCAACAACACTGTGCTAATAACTATATTATAACCTGTGTATAACTGTATAAAAATAAACCTGCAAAGTTGTCCAAGTCTCTATTCAAACAAAGTGGGAGGGTTTTTTAAAATTGGAAAATACAACAAACTGAAAATTGTGTTTAGAATGAAAATAGCACTTTTGTAATTTCTTGGTTAGCCCACCAGAGGACCATCTGATTTCTATAGAATGAATTAAAAAATAAGAGTTATAAATTCCTTTTTACCGTTTGGAACATTATTGAATTTTTTTGACATCACAGATGACAGTAAATGTGATTAATTGTTGCTCATAATTGGAGTTTCATTCCAGTGGTTATTGCTTGTCAGTATCAATTAATAGCTCCACAAAAACCTCATTCATTTCACAATATTAAAAAATGATGGCTTGTGGAAACTATGCTAAACTAGCACTTTCGTTTAGATTCTGAATTTTATAGTATATTGAATAACGGTTTATGCTTTTATAATAGTAGTGATGGTTTATTGTTGTATGGTTATCACTCTAATGACATATGTGTTTATCTGGAGAATTGCCAAAGTTAAAGTCCTATTAGAAACAGACAACTGCACATTACTGTTTCTTTGAAAGTATGGAGATTTTTAGTCTTTATCTGTAAAGACGATTTTGAACATCCATTGCGTAGGTTTTGTCCCAATATTTGATGAGTAGGAAGCTATAGTTAAGGCATGTGAAGAAGGTTGTAGTTCCTCAGTATCAAAAACTAGCTGCTATGGCGTGTGGCACAACCATGTCACAAGTCTCCTGCCTGCGCTGGACCGGGCTGCAAATCCAAGGCAGTAACTGGCGACCGTCTCATTGGATCCTTCCCAGAATTGCAGGGAGAGAAGAGGGGAACTCTTCCATAATGGGAAGACTACTGATTTTGGAGGGGCACCGAGAAGCATCCTACTCTTTGCCCATTTCTCCAGTAAATAACTTCCTGCAGACAAAAAGAAAGGAAAAAGAATGGAAAAGGAGAAGGAATTGAGGACTGGCAGAGAGGACCACATAGGGGAGGGAGAGAGAAAAGGGTGGTGTAAGATGAAGTATATTGAAAACCTGCAGTCTGAACCAAAACAGGACAAAATAGTGCACAGAGTTTAATGTGAGAGACTGGAAAGTTTTCCGTGACAATCTTAAAACTCATCAGAGTGAATTTTAAGTTTCTTGACTAAAAGACTCTGAAATCTAACATACTTATTTGATAAATCTTTAAAATATAAGCATACTAGTAAAAATTCGGGTCTTCGGGAAGTCTGCCATTGACATCTGCAGTGTTCAGTCCTGAGTCATAAATCATCTAACAGAGTTCAACAAACAGTAGGAAAGGGAACAGCGTGGAGGAAGAGCTTTAGAAAGTTAACTTCTTAACTAGCAAGGCATCTTCTGAGTTCAGTAGACTTCATTACAGAGACTTCAGCTACTGCTGACTTCATTATTTTTTGATGCATTGTCAGAAAATACAATTTCCATGAGAATATTCTTAATGTCTATTTTACTTTGTCTTCTATTTGAACATGCTCTTAAAATTTACTGATAATTTCTGATTTTTTCTAATTTAGTCCTATTCATACAAATTATCCAACAAATCCTCCAAATACAGAAAATTCCAACCATTCAATCTCGTAATACTCTTCCAGACAATGACGTTACCTTAGTGTAAAATAAGGTAAAACGAGAATCTGTCCTATGAAGCAGTGACTTCTTTTAGCAAACTAGGTTAAGCAAAAAATCTACAATAAAAATGGCTGGCAGTATTCTAAGGAAATTTCAAGTTAAAACTGCAGCCCCTTGCGTGTCCTCTTTAATATATTAATTTTCTATCCAATTATGATCCTCTTTAAGTCAATGCCAAACTCTGATTGAAGTCAATGAAAATAGGAAAAAACCTTTCTTATTGCTACTTGATTGATTTGTGTAAAGTAGCAAAAGCAGAAAATCGCTCTTAGTGATTAGGGGAACCTCAAAAGATTTGCCTGTTTGCTTCATTGGAAAGATCATAATCAAGAAGTTTGGATGATTATCCAAAGTTATTTAAAACTTTTTGAACAAGTTTAATTCTGGCCTCCAGACCATCTGTTTAGATTTTTTTTTTTTACAGTTTCGTGGTACTATTATTATTTATTTGTTATATATTAGTACCAAAAGGCCATAATTAGTATTTGTTCTGCTCTGGCAGGTGCTGTATAGTTCTTGCTGAAACCAAGTGCAGAATAAGATTGGACAAAATAGAAAAAATAACCAGTCTCGTAATTCCCAAAGTAAATTTGGGCTAAGCTTATGTTAGGTCTTATTTTAGATCAATAATTTTCTTGTAATTTCTTTCTAATTACAAATGTTTGTTTGGAAAATAAAAAATGAAAAAAATCCACAGTTTAATAAATTCACAAATATAAAAGTCATGATTAAAGAGAACAAAGTATAAAGCATGTATGTCAGGAGTCTGATACAAAAGGACAACAGAGTTCAAAAATGCAATTCAGTTCTTTTATACTTAGATCTAATCTAATAAACCTTTAATCTTTCTATCATAGGACACAAATTCAGGCATTGCAGCTCCTGTAGATCCAATTCTAATCTCTTATTCAGACAAATCATTTGCGCTCCCCAGTAATGCTCAGGTTTGATAATACCAATAAAAAAGAGTGCCACGATGTATTTTCCATCTCCAGCACTAAATTTACTGGTTGGTGACCTATTCATTTGAGGACTGAAGAAGTTCTTTTGCAAGACAAAAGGGGAGATTTTTCTTTTTTATGTTCTGAATCCTTAAACATTGAACAGGAATATTCCTTTTCCCCAAAGTCCACACGTCTCATTCCTTCTGTGACATCTGAGGTAAGTTTTTAACAACAATGATAAAAGTACATTATGCTGCCTAGTCTCTTGAAGGCACAATGATACTCAGTCTTCCTGGTACGAGAGACTTTGAACTAAGATGAAAGTTTTAGTTCAGTTCAACTACAACATAGCAAAATTAAGCATAATTCATAAAAGTCAAGCACAGATTCCTTCTTGCATGTGTATATTTAAAGGTAAAGTTACTTAAAGTCAGCAAAAGCAGTAGTTACTTAGCACGTGAAAAGACTAAGACTCTCCAGGCAAAGATCTCAAACTCTGTTAACTATAAAATCAGACACTAAGAAATGGCTTTATCCTCAGTTTCTGCAGCACAGTATCACCATTATGAGTATGTGCAGAATTTTTCAGCTTCTTAATCAATTCAGACAAACATAAACATAAGCAATTGCTACAGGATAGCTAGGCATGGCATATGACTGCATCCCAGGTCTCCTGTCCTTATACCCTTGTCAAAAGGTGGATACAGCTCCAATCTTAAAGAATGTTTCGGGCTGTATACCACTTCCCTGAGTCGTTCCAATATTCCACTATTGTATCATGTGAGGAAGTTGGCCTCCCAGCATGCACGCGTACACACGCGTGCACACACGCACACTCTGTATAGTCTCCTGGCTCCTGTATGAAAATACAGGTGCTTTTATTAAATTGTTGTTCCTTTAATTTTATGCTTCTTCCAGCCATTTGGTGTATTTGATAATGAACCCAGAGAGTAATGAGGGACTTGAAATAAGTATCCTGGGTGAAATCCAGTACCTTGAAGTCAATTGACATTTTGCCATTGACTTAAATGAGGCCAGAATTTCTGCTGTGATCCTCAAACTTCCCCTTAAGAAACTCAACCTATCTCATTTGAGAATTCCTTCTCAACTCCTACTCATATGCATGATAAACCTGCAATAATAATTTGACTAGATTTAGTATCGCGGTTACGTGCAGTGTCATTCTTGTTACATTTACTGCAATCATTTGCAGTTAAGACGCATCTGGTAGAGAAGCTTATGCAGAGCATTCTTGAAACTTCATGCAACTGCACATCTTTTTCCTTAATACTGCTTCACAGCTGTGATCTCCACCCAAACTTCCCTTGATTTCCAAAAAACAACCGCGGCTTACTTCCACATATCTGAGACAGTACACTAATGGGTATCGGTGGTGCGGAAGATGCCTGTACAGTAGTGGGACTTGAAAGGCATCTCTTTAAAAGAGACAATATTATTATAGCTTGGAGCATTAGAAGAATACTTTTCATTGTAAATGAAAGTTTTGTATTGAAAATTCAGTTTCTTGTGCTCATTTAGAATCAGTATTTATGGGCTAAATTTCATTCTGTGTAGCTGTTGACCTTAGCAGGGTTGTGCATGTAGGGCTGTGATGTGTAACTGGGATCATATTTAGTCCTCCATATTTAATTTGGAGTTTTTCACCAGGCTGTAATTATGGTATTTAGGAAACTTGAGTGGGGGGAGTGGGGGTAGGGGTAGAATATTAGAAAACCTGTTAGTGAGTGATCAAAGTTGTAAGTTATTTTTGGATAGTAGTTATTTGCTTAGGACTGTTTAGAGATATGCTGTCCTCACCCTCTATTTGTGTTACAGTTCTTGTGAGTGAAGTTACTTTTCCCTTCCCGTCTTTTTCTCAAAATGTTGGACACGGAATCATTTCAAAATTTAGATTCTTTGAAAGATGGTGCATAGGAGTACTCTCTTAATTACCTCAGAGGTTTTGGATACAAATGGTTCATGAGATGCAATGCTTTAAGAGAACCGTGCTGCAAAATCCACACTGGCAATTCTTCAATTACTGTTTTCAAAATACAGTACAAAACAACCAAGGGAACTAGACCTTATCTTTAAGAAAACTCAGGGGAATGGGAAAGCCAAGAAGTCAGGGCATAACTAGGCATATGAGATCCTCGTTAGTTGTCCTTTTGGGGTGCAGAGTCTAGCTTCTGCATGCTTTTCAAATTCTCAAGCACTTAGCAGTTTTTGTGTGCCTTGGGTCATTAGGTAATTAACATATGCATAAATTCAATAGCATAAGACTCATGAGAACACATAACAAATCTGATGTGTTGAATCTGAGACCAAGCTGTTTGCTGCTTTGAAGAAACATTTATATTCTTTTACTATAAGTAGCATCTGTAAGTACTGAGGATAGCAAAGCCAAGCAGAACATAAGTTATAGGCAGAAAGGAGGAACTGACCATGTGAATACTCTTTGTTAGAATGAAACTGAGGATGTTTGACTGTGTTTTGTAAACTCGGCCAAAATTTCTGCTGGAAAAGCATTAGCTACTCCCATCTTTTCAGGGGCATGTTGCATATTGTACTCTCTTGTCCAAAAAACTACTCTTATTATTATGGAGTGAGGTGGGCATAATTCCCCTGCCCCAAGATGTATTGTGCCCAAGAAGACTATGTTTACTTCAGGGATAAAGATCATCATTTACCTCTCCTCACAGCTGTGACTTTTTAGAGTTTTGGAAGTTTCTGCTTACTTATTAATTACAGGTGAATGTTATGTACTGGAGACTTTAACCTGATTAATAGGGGAAATAAAAAGCTTTTTACTGCTGCTATCTATTTACTATAACACTTAGTGACTTCATTCTTGAATCTCAGGAGAACAAGGACTGTTCTAACCTACACTGTTTTAACCTATTTCTGTTAAAAATTCTCTCTCTGGTACTCCTGCTTTACACAAATTAAAGTCATGTGAAGAGCTTGACTACAATTTTCAATAGAAGGCTCTTCAGTATTTGCTCTCATTTCACAGTAGCAGAGACCATTCAGTTATGCTAAGGAGTCTTCTACAGGGGTCTATGTCAGAGCCTCTCTTTTCACATCATTGTTATGCTTATCAGGTGCATAGATTTCAAGCATTTACCTTCTCTGACTTGTCCTTCTTACCTTCTACAACTTACACTTAATAAGCAGGGAAAACTCCTCAGAGCTTTACTAGCAGGAGATAATTGTTCTATACTCTCTGCAGCATCCTCTCCAGCACTGCGACATCCATCAGTTGGTAGTGGTTAATTACTCTGTGCACTTGCAGTTCAGTCTCCTGAGGAGTGAAATTAAATTTTGTGTCCTTAGCCTAGGAGAACATAGACTCAAAACACACAAACACTTTACTTTTTCCTGAACACTAGTAGCAGCAGTTCCTTGTCCCCTGGGCCAAGGAGTTGCAGGCCTGACTTGTATTCCAGGGGCACTTGACATCTGCTGGTTACCTCAATGGCCAGAGCTGTCTCTTTGCACCTAACGTGGATTAGATGAGTATGTCCTTTCCTCTCAAAGAAAGGCTGGTTATCCACTGCTGTAATCCTGCAAGAGGCTCTATATACTACTACAACAAAATGATTTAAGAATGACAGAAATAACCCGTCTGCGTAACCCCTCATGTTGCTCACATCTGACTGAAACTAACAGTCCTGGCATGACAGGGTAACCAGACTCAGCGCACGGGCAGCACTACCAACCCAGCACTTGGCTTCTTTCGCCCTGGAAGCTCTAGGACCACTTTGTCACCCTTTGCCCAAACTTAACTGGGTAGCTAGTATTTAAACCTGCAGACTGAAAAGACCAATTGTGTTTTGCCTGGAAATACTGCTGATTCCTATATGCATTGTGTAAAGCACGCCCAGATATCTTGGAAAACATATGATAAACAGAGCTGTTTGGAAATATTCCAGAGAAACAGTTTTCTCATGAAGATCTGCTTTTGTAAACCTGAAGTATTTCCCTGTAGCATTTTGGATTTAAAGAATTTTCACTGAATGGAAGTCAGATTCATTGGATCCCTTGTCTGGACTCCTGATGGGTTGTCCTCGGAGATCCAGAAATTTCTCAGACTTTTTAGTTTGCAGGAAATTTAAATAAGACATTCTTAGACAAACTGCAGTCGATTTCTAGCAAAATGAAAATCTTCCTTTGTTATGCTTCTTAAGGAACATTTTTGTTTATTTTCATATCTATTTCCCAAAATAAATGTAAGTTACTCTAACAGCTCTAAGTGCTACCTTTAAATTTGGGATATGACTGAAGACGGTCATTTAAAACCCTTATAGCAACGTAGAATTTAGTACTAGTTTCCCAGGAAAAGCTCTTGGGCAAATGCAGTTATGTCAGTAAAAAGACAAAAAACAAACAAAAATCCCAGATGCTTTTTCTGATATAGAAACAGTGCAACTTCAAGAAAAAAAGAATTCCCAGAGTTTTTTGTATGCTTTGGAAAGGTTAGCGGGTATGACTATGTCAGCTATAAATCATTTCTACTCTGCAGTAGGCTTTATGTTATGATCAGTATTGACTACCAATAATGACAAAAAAAAATGCAGAATAAAATACTTTCTTCTCATGCTAGGCAAGGACCTTAATTACCATCAATTCTGAGAGCACCTCTCAATTCATCTTCCTTACTTCACAGAAGAGCTTCTGCTGAGACTTTTTGCCATCTTTTTTCTACCTACAGGGCAAATGGCCCTTGACCTCCTCCCTCTCTCTTTTTCTGTATGAACAATTTGTATGAAATACTCATATTTTTTTAAGGGTTAAAAAAAACCCTTGTTTCTAATTCATTTGGATTTGACTTTCCTGAGGGTGAATTCTTGAACTCTTGAATTCATAAGGAGAAAAGCTGGCCCAAAACTTATTTCTGGTATAAAAGAAGCAAGCAAACAAGTTGACCAGCTCTAATAGAAGAGCTGACTTCTAATATTTTTCAGTTTCTTTGAGGCAAAGTTCTTTATTTTCTCTAAGACTAGGTTGCAAATAGCAGAAGAACTTCACACTGATTTATCAGGGCTTGGAAACACCCGAGGTTGCCGTATGGTTCTTCTGCAGACAGTTACAGTTCAGAGTTTCAACTATGCAAAATTTCAGAGTGAACTACATCAAGATACATTATCTATCCAGCACTATCTGAGATCTTCCCTCTGCTAGTTTTAATAAGACTAGGCATCCTAGATAAAGTATGTGTAAGCTTTGGGCTACTTTATGGCAGGTCAACAAGAAAGAGTCCTTTTAAATGTGGCATTTCTCAGATTCACCACCACTAAATCAGAGTCATTTAAGAACAAGGTTGGCAGCATTCCTTTTTTTCAGCCTACAGACAACTGAGCTGAGCTTACTCCAGTGACTGATAGAGCAGCTATGTTATAGCTTAGCAGACTAACACACAGCTTTTTGTTGTACAGTTCTCCTGGCAATCTGCTCTGCTCTGCCTGGTGTCCCACTTCCTTGGGGGCCTGAACACATTTGAAATAATACCATATAAAAAAGCTTAGAATTAAGTGCTGACAAACTGGCTGGTGTTCATTGATTACTTCCTCTTGGAAGCAAGATTTAGAAAAGAAGCACCTTAACTTTCACTTTTGACACGAAAGGAGAAGTAGGATTTCTACATGCTACCTCCACAACTGCTATCAGTTAGACCCTTTTTTTTCACATTGTTCTACTGTTGTTTTTTTTTAAGGGCAATATTATGAAGTTCTCTGCAATTATCTTTCTAGTCGTTCTCACGATGACGAAGACATTCTGCAAACACGGAGCCTGAATATAGATTAAAATAAAATATGCAGAACACAACTGTTTGTTTACCATAAGGAAAGAGATAAGTTTCTAAGAAGTGTCCTTGTAGAACTATATTATTTGTCACTTAAGCTGAAGACCAACACCCAATTTTGGGTAGTTGATTCAGTTATCAAAACCACACAGCACATTTTTATTAGAGTAAATGATAAAGAAATGATTAAAACAACTATATCATGGGCAAAAACATCTGGAAACTGGATGAGTTTGCACCAAATTCTAAGCATTTTGTCTATTTTTCCACTGCCTGTAATTATTTTGGTTATTTATTACAAGCATTCTTTGTTCATTTTGTTATTTTGAGGGAGGAGGAGACATAGTATACATTTTGGATGACATACTCCTATTTTAAATTTAAAATTAGTATCAGCAATCTTAAAATGTAAGGCTTCATTTTCTAGAATCTTTATAAAGATCTAGCTTTCTAAGTAGTAAGTACTGCAAGTTACTGGCTATATAAAACTTCATATATTCATACCAATGAAGAAAACAGTCATAGCTCTGACCCCCATTTTGTGCAGACTTTACAACCCTCTAAACCACAGCAAAGTGGCACTCATCTTCAATTTTTCAGTTGAAGTAGTTTTTTTGTTTTGTTCTGAGAATATAATTTCATTGCAAAATATTTCTGGTTGAAAACATTTCTGGGTTTTTAGTGTAGAAATGGTAGCATCTGTGTTGGAAAATCATTCTTTGGTAATAATGCTTCCTGAAAGAAAGGATACCTTCACTTTAAAAGGTCACCAATACAATCCCTGTTTTCCATTTGGAAATAAGTAAGCAGAAAGAAAGCACAAGAGAAACATGCTATAACTTTTTCCCCAACATCTTTCCAAATGAGAAACAGTAACAAAGAACTATGGTGACTTTTTTTTGCAATTTTCTTTCTAATTGTTTTCTTAGTGGCAAAAGCTGGAAGACAACCCATGTGATGAAAGACAGAATGTCTTCACCTGAAAATGTAAAGGTGGAGCTGAATGCTTTCACTATATTTTATATATAATGTGTGTGTGTGCGTGTGTGTGTGTGTATTATAGTCTCATTTACTATTTTTATTCCAACATCTTGCAGCTGGAAAACAGTTAAAAGTTATGGGGAAAAAAACAAATGAAAAAACAGAGTTTTTAGATAGACACATTTGGAGCACCAATTCAGTCTTCCGGCCACCTTCAGCAACTGAATGACCTCCACACAAAAGGTGAAATAAATACATACCCCTTGCCTCAAAAAAATTCTTCTACATTTCAAAAATAAACTCTCAAACTTAACGATGTCTGTGAAAGACTTCTGTATTGCATTTTACTTAAAAGATAATGGAAAAATTATAAAATTTCAAGACACAATAGTGTATTTAATGTCATACAATGCTCTGTTATTAGAAAAGAAAGCCTTCCTTCATCCACTTGGTTAGTTACATTTAACTAACAACTTTATATCAAATCATTATATCAATAAATTATTAAATTAAATCATGTTAAATTATTTATATCAAAGAAAATTCTCAACTGAGGGCTGAACACTAGGGTTTCAAAATTAAATCATTTCTCATTTCTCAGTTACTGCCTGTTAAATGGTGTTTGGTTAGTATACGTAGAGTTTTGCTTTTTTTTTTTCTCTCAAATCTTTAAAGCTATACACTTCTTGAGTACGTGCCTAATTCCTTGTTGTACCCCGTTCGGTTATACACTTTACTTGCAAATGAAGTTCTCTGTGAAGGAAATATAAAATTGTTGTTCATGCCTGTGCTCTGCAATGGAACAGTAGAATTTTTTTGTATGAGCCAACAATTTTCATGTGAATAGGACCTTTACAAAACATATTTTAACACTCCTGCAGATTAATATTGTGTTACCAGAAAAAAACATGTTGAGCTTAGCTCAATTATCCTTCCATCGCAATTATACTGTGACATTAAATCTTGTGACATTTAATAGGAAAGGCCATTTCACCCATGGCTGCCTCAACTGCTGACAATTTATGCTTCAGCGTTCCCTCCTAAGAAACTATTCTAAAAGCAAGTGGCATTCTCTCATGCTATGTCCAACTGCCCATGGAAATTAAGTAAAGTGCAGCAAAATAGATAAATTGTTCATTTTATAATTACCTGATGCCTTTGACTATAGAAAGATGAATTAACCAGGCTGGCAGGAATTCTTTTCTAGATTTTAATAGTGTTAATGGACTAAATAAGAAAGAACCAGGGGTCAAAATAACAAACTATTTGTAAGCTGACATCTCTCATTTGTTTATAGTGTTTCACATTTGTGAATGCAAATTCACGTTTAAATTAGCTCACCTTTTTACTGAAAATTGGCCATTAAGCAAAACTTTTAGGGAAACTGTCATCGAAATCGGGAGAAAAACTCCTTAACACCCATGTAGCATTAATAAGCAGGCATTCTCTGTGCTACGGTGCTGGGTGCACGGGGGATAGCTCCACCCAACGTGCACACCGTGTGTCGCATCATCTAAAGTTTATATTGCTCTATCATATACATATGCATTAAATTTCCAGGAATGATTATACACCCTTTTGGTAACAACACCACTATATACGCCACTGGAGTAAACCTGGTGTTGTCTTCCTAAAGCCAGAACTGAGTGGGAGCCTTTAGGACCAGCTCAAGATTATTTCCCAGATGATAAGTGCATATGCTCCTTATCATTCATTATAAGGAGAGAAATCTCAGCTAACTGCTTATCTGGCTCCAAAACTGGAAGATGTATAGCTTGGTCTAGATCTGAAATAACCAGACTTGTTGACCAGCAACTGGCTTCAGGATTTGAGCTAGAATCTCCATGCAGTACTAAATCACAATATAACAACTATGTAATTATAATATAAACTATTATACAGTATGATAATTCTATAATACAGTTGGTATCAGCCACCTCTACAGATATCTTCAGGATCTTTGCAGGAAGTTCCACTGAGTGGTGGTGTAAGTCAATACCTACCCTATAATCATTTAAATTCACTTCTGCCTCTAGAAGTTACAAGTAAAGTAAGTCAAGAATATTTAGCTGGTCAGTGCCAGTCCAACTGCCTACTCTAGTTTTGAGACCATCATTTTCATATTTTCAGATAAGTTTGGAGACACACATTTCAGTGAATGGCTTGGCTTTCAAAAAGGATCTGAGTTCTTAAAGCAATTTATTTTACCCTAATATGAAATAGGAGTTTATAGTAAATGAGCACATCTGGTCTTTTGTTTAGGCAGGGCAGAGATCTCAAAACAAACGTCCGAGCACTGGAATGTCCAAGCATTGATGAGCAGGCTGTTCGCCTTAGATAAAAGCCCTGTGAAAGCCACATGGACTAAAGAATTGCCTTTCCTGCCTATTAAGACTGGTAAACTAATTCAGGTTCATGCTCAATGTGGAAATACCAGTTTCTATGGATGTATTCTGCCCAGAAATAGCTATTTTGCAGCTTTTCCATGATTCTGTGAGAGAATGTATAGGAACATCAGGTAACAAAAAGTAAAGCAAAATGAAAAGCTTAATCTTGTCAATTTTTCCAAAGGATAAGAAAAAAGTTGCTTCAGTTTAATTACTTGAATACTATGAAAATCACTTTTTTTAAGGATTTGTGGGTGAAGAAAACAGTGTGTGCCTACATCTATATTGGCAAAAGTTAATCCAGCTGCTCCAACTTCAGGGCATGCCACAAACTGCTAGTTCAGGATGGATGAAGGAATGAATCATTGAGCCACAATCTTCATCCCTCTTCTTTAAAAGTCATAGCTTGCTTTTGCAACCAAGTTATAAAAAGTTATTTTCTTGTAGCAAATGACAGTGCAGGAATGGGTACTGTACAAATTCCTCTGAAAATATTTTTTATAGAAAATGTAGTGCTTTTATTCAAGATGTCAATGGCAAGCACTTTATGCCAATATCAGATTTTGTGCATCGTTTCATGTAACACCTCTGTGAAGCAGTTAGGCCCAGTACAGGATACACAGTGGTTACATCTGAACCACTGAAGGGGGGCAGCGGAGCCCCACGGAGGAGCCCCCTCACCTGCGGCAGGGCAGCCAGCCGCCGTGCCAGCCCTTCCCCGCAAGTCGCGCCGAGCCCGGCTCCGCCAGCACTGCACGGCGGCACTGGCCTGTCCGACACAACACAGGCAGGTTTCTTTCATTGCTGAAGAGCCTCAGGCCACTTTGGCCATAAGTATTTCTTCATCACTCTCTAACAGCATGTGCACGTTAGAAAACTATTTTTAGAACTGCATCAGCTGCAAATGAAGACCAGTTTGATTTTTCTTGTGTACCACTGCTCCTTCCGTAATTACACTAGAAGTTAGAAAGAGACTGAACAAATCATATAGACACTCCTCTCCATCGCAAACCTTTTTCCTATTACACAGAAAAATTGGGCATGAGGATTCTCTCTTTCTTGTTTATGTTATGAACAAAGTTTGTCTGTGGCATATATTTAAGAGATGCAGCTCTACAGTGAATTGCCACCCTACAGTGAATCGCCACCCAAAAAAGCATGTTTCTGATAATTTCAATTCAGAAAGCAGGCTGAAACAGTTTGGAGCCTTGGCATCATATATTTGAGTCTCTGCCAGATAACAGCAAGCTTTTTTGAGAAATATTGACAGTCACATCGAAGGGCTTCAGCTTGCGGGGTGTTGTTGCTATGGCCATTGAACAAGGGCAGAAAAATATTTTGATTTTTGAACATACAAGTATTCAA
Organism: Apteryx mantelli; assembly: GCF_036417845.1. Classification (NCBI taxonomy): domain Eukaryota; kingdom Metazoa; phylum Chordata; class Aves; order Apterygiformes; family Apterygidae; genus Apteryx; species Apteryx mantelli. The sequence continues at coordinate 29,008,120 of NC_089983.1, read as the reverse complement.
CTGAGATGAGAATTCAAAATTTTATTCTACCTCTATACAAGCCTGTGGGAAATTTCCCTATGATTTTAATGTTTTGCAATTAGAGCTATGATTCCTATTTTGGCTTCTAGATGTCCAAAGCAGCTTCATTAATTACTTTCCAGAATTACAACAGAACTCTCTAGACTCACCATCTTTTGTATCTTCTGCTTTCTTTTAAAAACTTATTCTTCCACTATGATCATGTAGTATACCAGGATTCTAGAATCATTTACAAGAGTGGAAAATAAAATCTATCATTTTTCCTGTTCTGCATGGAAATGAATGCAACGGATTGTTTACTTTGAAGGAGAGCATAAGCACAGTGTTGATGAATTGCCTCAACCATCAGTATGACTGGGAGACAGTAATAAGACTTCCTTCATATGTAATCATCAACAGTGCAACTTTTGAAGGGGACGATGATGGCCTGTGGATAAACAAAGGAATTCAGTCTCTCCTGCACCAACATGCAAATGAAACATTTATTGTAATTTGTGCTGCCGCTAAGTGCTGCACAAACTCACAGAAAAAATACAGTTCTGGTCTGCAAAGCTTAAAATATAATTATGGGTCTTGATAAGTAAAATAATTGTAATTACTTTGACTGACCTTACATTACTCTTCTGTTCTGTAAACCTAATTATTGATAAATAACTTGAAGTAAGTCCGTTTTCTCCTCACTGTAGTTGATTTACATTAATGGAAATTATAGGTCCGATTCTGCTTCTTGCAAAGTCTGTGCCAGGTTTTATTCAAGTTCTAATCCCTAGAAAACTTTCCTCCTGATATGTAGCACAGTGCCTTTTAATAAGCCCCTATTATTATCAGTCTAAAAACATGACATAAGGCATGCTCAGAGAGTCAAAAAACTGCCCTCTGCTGTAAATTAATGTACACCGCTGAGATTTCCCCTTATCAAACACTGAGTTGCGAGTGACGTAATTGTTGCAAGTGAGGCAACGTTTGTAGGCAGAGAGAATATATTTTATTAGACTAACTGACATAGCTGGAAAAAATTCAACAGGAGTAGAAAATCTTTCATTCCCAAAAGCACATCTATTTCACCCAGCCATATCAATTGCTTTAACAAAATATACTCTATCTTCCTACAATTTTGCCTCATTGGATCACCACAGATACAACATTACCCCCACAAACAGTAGTAGTAGTGATGATGCCGTGGTAACATGCATTAATACTTATTATTTGCATGTTTTGAGGCAGCTGAGATCTACTGGGGCAGCAGAGGGTGGTGGAGGTTTGTTAAGAGAGGATATTTTGCAAGACAATGAAAAAGAGCTCTGGTATCTGCTCATGTCCTGCTAATTTTATCAATTTTATATTTAAAATTTTTCATTAAAATTCTCTCTCCTTTAACACAAAGAAAATAAGATTTTCTTCACCACAGAGGAAGGGTGTGAGATAAAACATGCAAAGTGCTGTCAACTGTTTACAAAAACCAAACCTGTTTTTCTCCACTTTAACCTCATTCAGATAGTCTAAACACATGAGCACAAACAAAATGTGCGACATTCTTGTACCAAGAAGAATACAAGGAAACAGACCTTAAATGGGCAGATGAGCATGTAGTAAATGGAATAAGAGAATCGTAAAAAGGGCAGAAGTTTCAGGCATTTTTTTAATTGGTGCTTTCCCGTAAGTAGTCGCATTTGTTAAATAGTAACCGGAACTCCTTTGCCATTCCTGCAGTACTGGAAGCATTGCAGCAGAACTTTGCATCGCCCAGCAGACCTGCCGGCAGGTGTCCCGGCCCGGCTGCCACGGCAGACCTCTCCATGGGTTTACTGTTGCTACACACGTTGCTAGATGTTTGCTTTTTGCGCACAAGGGAAGATGCAGGGATTCCTTTCCAACAGCCCGCGGCTGCGCAAGCAAGCAGGTACCTGTGAGGCACGCAGTAGGGCTGTCTGGGTGCAGCAGGCAGACGGCTGGGGTCGCACTGGCTTTACCCTTTGAAAACATGTCCCTTAAAGCTTCGAATGAAGTAACAGCGGTAACAGTTACCAACTGCTTTAAGTTCTGAGACCATGACAACGCAGAAATGATTCACTAGAAGCCTACATCCTGGATCCTTATGCATTAAGTTAGAAAATATTTATGACAAAGTACAGCTAAGATCTGATCCTATTGCCATTAAAATTGATAGGAACTTTGCCACTAGCTTCCATGATAGCAGTTCATAAAAATGTGTTTACGGTGGAAGGCAGAAGTAATTCATATGTATGACTGCATGAATGCCTATACCTATGCATACAGATATTATAGTTCAGTACATTCCTTTTTTTCAAAGTCAAGGTACTTAAAAAAAAAAAAATCTGTCCTTTGTCTAATTTTATGGGCTTACACTTTTATGATATATTTTAGTATCATTTTGTCATGTTTCCCATAAGCCATTATGTCTAAAAACTCACCAGTAATACTGTCTTTAAGCTCTTCTATTTCAGCCATGAGTTAAATTCATATATACACATTATGGCCAAGTTACTGTTTAAAAAACAAACAAAAAAACCCCTTATCTTTGAAATTGCATTTGAATTTCCTTACTCTATTAAAATGCCAGCTATAATTACAGTGCAGGACTTACTCTCATGCAATTGCTTTGCCTTTTTAAAACCAAGAAGTAGAAGTCTGATAGCAAATTCAAATGAACATATTACATGGTTTATCTGAAAATGCAGATTCAGATTCAATTAAACACAATTAACCTCAACAGCTGCCACCACTCCTGAGGGTGAACCATGTCCCTGCCAGCAGTCGACCCTTCCCGCAGCGACAGTCTCTCGGCAGGCACATAGGGCCTTCAGCCCAGGGGGACCGAGTCCGCTGAGCCCCAAAACGCTCACGTCGGCCAGTTAACATCACTGCAAGTACCTTGTGCAAACACAGCACAAGCCGTACTCATCTTCACAGGAGTTTCTTAGGCTTAACGGGCAGAGGAATCTAAGGACCAGTGAATTGTAATTTAGAGGGGACTGGTTAGCTATTTCTGGGAAGAATGGAGGCAAGAGATGCGGACTACTTTGGTACTGAAACAGCAGTCATAAAGCTTTTCTGTACCTTAGTTTTTTGTCTTTGCAAAAATATAGTTAACAAATACAGTCCAGCTACTCAGTCTGATGGAAAATTCTGGTAGAGTTTGACAAGAACTAAATCAATTAGACTACAGAAATGTAGCAATTGTCCTATGGAAGCAATGTAGCTCTGCAAGCTTAGTAAATAAATTAGTAGTTAATGACATTCTGGCCTTCTTCATGTGATCCGGCAGTTTAGTGAGACCTTATACTGGTTTAAAATAGCCATCTTAGGATTCCCTTGCATTGAAGATCCTCCAGAGGAAAGACTGAACAGGCTGGCCCTGCAGACTATCTCAGGGAGAAACTTTTTTCAGGATGCAACTGTAACAGTATCCTGGCTTCTCTAATTGGACAGTTAGGAATTGGGAGCTGGAGGCATAATTTATCTTTACAGACCATCTCCATCTGCTCATTTCCTGGGATCCTGCATGGAGCTCAAGATGTCTGACTTTCCACACCTCATCCTAAATCAGCCTGCAGCAGGTACACATTTATGTGAAATTGTATTCCAAACATCCAATCTAACAGAGCCACACGATCTCAGAAAATCCACTCTGCCACTTATGGCTGTCTGTGCACCGAATAATCAGCCTTTGAGTGCCATGCTGAATTTTCCAGCTTTTATTCTAAAATACATTTCTTCAGACACAGAAAAATACTTATTCAGCCATAAAATCTGTTTTATCTGAAAGCCAATAAAAATACCTAGAAGAGTATGTAGTGGAAGGAATGAGGAGAAATGGATTTGGCTATTCCTATGTTATCTGAGGAGAGAAGATAGAGTTAAGAAGCCTTAAACCACCCAAAAACAAACCAAAAAAACCCTACTTCTGAGCTGAAAGATGGAAAATTAAAAATTTCAGAGTAACGTTTTACAGAAGGTTTTCAAGTGTCTCAAAGGAGATGATCTTTTAACAAGAAGTCGCTTCTTAGTGATAGCTGTAGTGTCAGTTCTGTGACTCAATTCATCAGTAGCACAACATATGCAGTCACTCGTGACAAGAAAGGATTTCTGAAAAGATTTAACGCACTCGAATCACCATCTAACTTCACTAATCTCCAGTTTAATATTATGCTTTAATAAGATTTAGTGCTAGTGCTCTTTCATCAAACAGATTTAGCCAGGCAGCCGAGCCTGAAACGTATTATATATATGGGGGAAAGAATATTTACATTCAAAAAGAAAACACATCGCATTTATCTGATGGAGAAGTTGATGATTAGAAATGCCAAAAAATCAGATCAAGGTGAGGAGGAAAAATTTTGAAAGGAGCTATACTGACAAAACATGAAAAGCACTAATGTGTTGCGAAGCCATTCAGTGGTTCTCGGTAAAGATGGGTTAAATGCTTCAGACAAATTAGAAATGTGTTTTAGTCACTCTAACCACATCTTAAACTCAAATGAAAAGCATCTCATTGTTTTTGCAAGGAAATCAGAAGTGCGTCAGCTTCACGATGGTCAGTGCCCCCTGCCCAACACCCCCCAAACACACATCTGGTTGCCTTTGAACAGGACAGCTCACCCAAAATGTGGGAAAGAAATGTTCGGTTCTTTCTGTTACCCTAATCTGACCTCATCTCTTTCCCTCCCAGACATCACCTTAGCCACAGTGCTGCTGGCTGTTTCAGAGCGATGGCTCTTTTCCGTCTGTTCTTGCTAGCTGCCCGTTGCAGGGTAATTTCATGCCCACTCCACTCTGCAGCTCCCAGCTCCGAGAGTCATGTCCAGGCTCCTGCCCTCTGCGACTACGCGAGCATTTCAAAACAAGTGAAATAGTAAAATGAGGGATTAAGATGATCTGTCCTGCTCCTTCCCTTCCAAAATCTAGACATTTTCAGTACTTTATAAATCTAGTCTGTCACTGAATCACAGAATCAGAGAATGTTTGAGGTGGGAAGGGACCTCTGGAGATCATCTAGTTCAACCCCCCTGCTCAAGCAGGGTCACCTAGAGCACGTTGCCCAGGATTGTGTCCAGATGGCTTTTGAATATCTCCAAGGAAGGAGACTCCACAATCCCTCTGGGCAACCTGTTCCAGTGCTCAGTCACCCTCACAGTAAAGAAGTTTTTCCTTATGTTTAGACGGAGCTTCCTGTGTTTCAGTTTGTGCCTGTTGTCTCTCATCCTGTCACTGGGTGCCACTGAAAAGAGTCTGGCTCCATCTTCCTTACACACTCCCTTCAGATATTTAAATGCATTGATAAGATCCTCCCCAAGTCTTCTCTTCTCCAGGCTGAACAGTCCCAGGTCTCTCAGCCTTTCCTCATATGAGAGATGCTCCTTCATCATCTTAGCAGCCCTTCGCCAGACTCTCTCCAATAGCTCCATGCATCTCTTGTATTGGGGAGCCCAGAACTGGATGCAGTACTCCAGATGCAGCCTCACCAGGGCTGAGTAGAGGGGGGGAACCACCTCCCTCGACCTGCTGGCAATGCTCTGCCTAATGCAGCCCAGGATACCGTTGGCCTTCTTGGCCATAAGGGCACACTGCTGGCGCATGGTCAACTTGTTGTCCACAAGGACCCCCAGGTCCTTCTCAGCAGAGCTGCTTTCCAGCAGGTCAGTCCCCCACCTGTACTGGTGCATGGGGTTATTCCTCCCTAGGTGAAGGACCCTTTGTTGAACTTCATGAGGTCATGTCTTCACTTTTCCAATAAGTACCCAATCAAACCAAAAGTTTTGATTCTGTATTTTGTTGTGAATAAAAACATTTAATCTAAACCAAGTTGTTCTCTCCATCAGACAGCTGCCTGCAGCTGAGCTGAAAAAAATCAAATTTTCACAGATATTTGAAGGTTTTCAGGTTTTTCACTGTGTGTTTTAGCTTGCAGCAGAAAATGGTGTGGCCATTTGTCCTTCTTTGCAGTTCACATACACAGAATCCTGCTTAAGTTTATCAGGTAAAGACCCAGACTTGTTCTTTGTTTTAAATTGGTTTCTTTAGAGATGATTTTTCAGTAAGCCAATTGCCAGAGCATCGTATCTGAGTATACTATGGCAAACCCCAAATTCTAAGTCTTTTACACTAAAGGAGACTAAGGCTTAGGCACATCTTCAGATACAGTAAACATTAGCATTTCCATTCCTCTCTTCAAAGAGTGTCAAGAGTCAAATTGTCACAGAATCATCCTGTCCATTATCCTTTTGAAAAACGAAAAATGATCAAATAGAAAAGTAGTACTGTGAGGCAGCTGAGACTGCTAAAGTAAAAAGTAACTTATATTCGAATGACATGGAAAATGTTCATAACTGGCATGTGAGGAAGGGCAAAGACATTACTGCTGCTATCACGGAGACTCATTTGCACTGTGAAGTGGAATTATGTTGCAATATGATAACCCGTGACCCTTAACAAGATATTAAATAGATGTGTCACAGCTGGTCACTACCTTAAGCTGAAGGTATATTTGTATCCCAAGTACTGAATTACACTGAATACTGTGTGGAATGTAGGTGTGTTTATATAGCACAGTGCTGTTGCAGAAAGATGCAAACTGATTTTGAATTAGCTGCCTCAGAGACCAGAAGCATTACAGTTGTATTAGTGTGGCAGTGCATCCAGGACACCTCATGCTCTACTAAGAAATTTCCTTTTCCCTTTTCTCCCTTTTACTTAGGCCCATCCAACCTAAGGTAGAGCCATGATCTGAGCACATTATTAAGTGAGGATAATCTGCAGGATTAGATGGTCTGGTGTCCTGCACGCAGCCTTGTGCTCATCCTACCCATGCTCTAAGTTAGCTGAATTTAAGTCTACCTTGCTTGGACGATGCTCTGCTCTTGCCGTGCCTCATTGTATTGCTTGTGTTGCACTGTATAAAGCTCAGGACCTTCCGATGAGCACTGACTGGCTCCACTCCCCCCAGCGATCCAGGAACGCTCTTATGAAAGACTAAAAGGCCATTTGAATACAGGGATTTTTTTTTTTTTTGGTCCTATATTTAGCAACACTTTGAAGGCTGTGGTTGTTACTCGAGCACAGCCTTTCTTTAAGCAAATGCAAGAGTATCGGGGCAAATGAGCCATGCTAGCATGAGGCTTTGTGCAAGCTACACTGCAACAGGTTGTACAAGGTTGTGCGTTCAGCTAGCTCCAGCATCTTCCCTGGTACTGTACTGTTTTTTGTTGCACTGGAGTGGGGTATTATAATGCATTGTTGTAACTCATGAGAGGCAGATTTTGGGGAGGCTTTTTGCTTTCCTGGCTAAAATACTTTATTTATTACAGGTCTCTATGAGTTACATTACCACTTCTTATATAGAACTTTGACACACATACAATTGGAGTGCAAACAGCATACAGCAATATATAAATTTCCCCCCTATATGTAAAGAAGCATGCATATGTAGCCCTTCCTTTGAAGCAATAGCTTTAAAATATGATTTATTATAGCTGATAGAAAGACATTTTCATAACATTTAAAGGCATAGTATGTAAACATGGATTCTAAAATGCTGAAAGATAAACAAAGTCTAAAACAATTGATAAAAATATATGCTTATCATAATGTCAAATATATCATGTATACTTGGAGAGGAAAAAAAATCTATTATCCAGCCACTTTTTTGCAAGTTTTCTGAAGAGTAGCTATATACATGACAGATCTCACTAAAATGTCACATTTCTGTGTTGATACTAACTGCTACACAGCACTTTTTATTTAACTGTAATAGCAAAAGGTGTTAGTATAACCTGGTGTCGAGTAACACAGACCTTACAGAATATAAAAGAGACACCTGATAACTCACAGTCTAATGAAATGGAAAAAGGTAAAAACACCAATATTGGGAAGGGCATGGAGAACTCTTAGAAAAAGTCTATTTTAAGGATAGATATAAGAGAAAAAGAGAAAAAAAGGACACAGGAGATGAGTGTGTGCAGTTAGTAGGAAATTTAATTCTGACCAGATAAAAGAAGCAGCATTAATGAAGACATCACAATGAAAGAAAATAGGAAAATGAAGTGAGGATAGGAGAGAAGGGGATGGAGAAAAGTTTGACAAGCAGTGAGGCAGACAACAGAAGAAAATTAAGACAACTATGACTGTCTATGTTTTAAAGGCAGGTATGACATGGTGAGAGGAGGAAGCTAGAAAATGGCTTGGTCTTCAAGAAGTCAGAGAGGGTGTGAGGACAAGGAGAAAAGGAAGTTTCAGTAACAGGAAAAAATGTAAACAGCTTGGGTAAATTGGCTTTTCATGGCAGGTCAGAGGAAAGAACAGGACAGCCATCAGCAGAGCTGGAAACAAGAACTGGTGGAGTAGCATTAGCAAGAGAGAATGAAGTTTGCTTTAGGGTGTAGCAGGTTTGTGATGATGGCAGGACATAGGAAAAATGTGCAGAGGGAACAGCTGTACACTGAGTGATGGATGGATGACGAACTGTTGCGGAGCCAGCTGTCAGCTCCATTTCCACATTGTAACAATTAGGATGTCAAACTCAGGTGGCAGAGGAGAGTGTTTCTAAAGCGCAGCTAGGCATCATCACCCTGGAGAACCGAGCGGGTGCTCTGCGCTGCACCGCACGGGTACAACCTCACGTTACCCCAGCAAGCAGTATCTCCCGCTTTCTAAAGCAGCCAAGGGAACCATTCTTATAGTTCTAGTCACCTTTGACAGCTGAACTCTCCCCCACCCCAAATCACATTTCTTAGTCAATTGGTGTCTCTCAACAAGTAATCTCTTGGTTTGCACAGGCTCACACAGGAGGCAGCCAGATCTGTTTGGAGGTATTGCATTTGAACGGATAGTCTAACAACAGGTTAAACTCAAGTACATATTAACTTAACATGAAGTACAAGACAGGAAAGACAGCAAATAAGCAACACGTTCAAAATCAAGTTCACTTCTGAATAGACGCAGGGAGTGTTTCCCAATAGCAAATTAAATTCAGGAGGCAGATTTCTTACAGAGTTTGTCTCTGCCCAGGATAGACAGACCTGCTGCCCTGTTTGCAGAGTCAGACACCCTGGCAGAGTCGCCCAGGGATGGCCTGGATAAGTGACAGTCACTTAGATGGGAAAGACTCCTCCCAGGTAGGAAATCCAAGAAGCCCCAAGTCCAGCGGCTGAAGGTCCTTTCTCCCCACATCTGCTGCCTGGTGCTCAGACAGGCTTTCATTTATTTATTGGTTTTGCAGGGACAATTACTTTTGCTGTTTGCTGAGGTTGCGTGCAGGCTTCTGTGCCTCCGCACACTGCATTTGTACCCCAGGCAAAGCAAAGCAAACTCCCTGAAAGCCCAGCCAAATACAGGGGAGGTCATCAGGCACACAGGAGAGCTCCTACCATCGTCTACCTCCCAGTGCCACAAGCAGTCTGTAACCTCACCCTCAGTCATGCTGGGGAGAAGCCCAAATGAGGATCAGAGAGTGTCCAACACAGCAGATTTACACAGACTAGTAGTACTTACTGTCTTTTTGTGCCTTGCAGTGTAACTATAGTGTTTGGCCAAGGCAGGAAAATGAACAGCCTTTCAAAACCTCTCTAAAAACTTTAACAGTAGACAAATGCAAGTGCAAAAGTGTCCAGAAAAGGGATTCAGATCTTGGCAAGTGGCAAGTGAGGCAAAGAGAGATAATAGAGAACAGGGGGGAAAAAGTGCAAGAGCGAAGATACTCTTAATGATACACCAAATCCTAATTAAAAAAGGACTCAGCCAGTCACTGAAAATTATTTGCCATTGATATTATGACATGCATTCTGGATTTAATGTGTAATCAGTGCTAATCCATTCCACGCCTTGCAATATCAGCAACATGTAAGGCAGATCCCAACTTGAATTGCACAAATAATGAAGACAGTTCAGAAACTGAGTTTAGAAAGGTCTTCTAAATATCATTCAAGACAACAGTGAGATTACAGGAGATGGTGTGACCTCAGAAAACTGCCAGTCTCACTTCTTTCCCATCTTGCTCTCCTTCAGGCCTATTTGGGACCTCTACAGCTGGATACAGTATCTGTTCCCTTTAACAAAATGTCAAGATTGGGCAAATATGTAACAACAGAACTGCTACAGTTCTTTAAATCTTAACAACAAAGATTCTTTATTCCTGTGTACAATCCAGACCAGGATTTGCATGACTCAGTTGTTTTACTGGAAAGGAGAACATACATAGTTTTAAAGGACTTTTTGGCCGTTTTTGATTTTGCTGCTTCATCTGTTCTTTATAAATAGATATATATATATACACACACACACACACACACACACACACATATATACAGTTTTAAGAACTCTTAGGATCAATACAGTGTTTAAAATGATTATTTGCTTATCTTCTGAAGAGCCAAAACAGAAGCATCTATGATCATTATAATGATCCATCTTGAAATGACTGATAATTACTCATTTGGCTTTATTTAAAAAAATAAATCTGAGTAGGTACCTTAAGGATTGTGCAGTCCCAGCTGAGCAACTGGTTAATGATTTTTCATAGTTTTAAAGGACTTAGTGTCTGCTGGACCAAAACCTGTTCCCTAAAGAACATAAAGCCTGAGCTTGACTGGAAAATAAATCTCAAGTGGCCATCATGAAAAGTATAATTTCTCCTTTTTCTACAAAAGCCATGTCAAGGAAGTCCACCGAATTTCAGAAAAATGTAGAGAAACTGTTGTTAAATTAAATGGAAATATGAATATATAAAGTCCTTCATCATCATCTTCTAAAGTATTCTAAAATCCAAGTCAAGTGTATTTTAATGTTGCACCGGTGCAGACCCGCTTGCTTGTCTAAAAGGCCACAAAATGCCACTGAAGTTAAAATGGATGAGTTAACCTTTCAAGAAGTACTCACAGCACCACAATTATTCTGACCTTTGACTGTACAATCCTGTAATTTTGCTAGCTATTCATTTAATGCCCATTTGTATTTTTTTAATTATTATAACATGATTGAAAACATTTGTTTGCCAATCTGTCACTGTGACATGTAGCAGTTTCCAGAAATGTAGTATTTGGTATAGGCAGATACAATTATTTCACCAGTAACAAGGCAAGGACAGATGTGGGAGAGGCAAAAAAGCAGGATGTGGGGAGGGAAGCCCACGAAGAATTGGCATGAATTATTTTTACAACTATATGAATGCATAATCCACTTCTGATTGATAGATATTTGTTGAGACAAAAAAAACAAACCAAAACCAAAACCAAAACACATTGCTTGTCATGGCTCATCCTTCGTCAAAGAGCCAAGAAGAAAGGTCCGTCTCCACAGCCGTGGGGCCTTCACTGCAGCTCTGAGAGGAGGGGAAATGGGCTGCATCGCACTAAATCCCCCAGGCCAGGGAGTCCCACCTTGACTCTGTAATAAAAAGGTACTTGCATTGCCTAGCAATAACATGGTATCAGCTGTCACTTAACAACAGCCTAATCCCAAAATTCCTTGCAAGTTTAGTGACTGATAAGGCTTACTAGTAACCTGTCTCCCCCACTGATAGCCATTAGTCCGTTGAACTCAATGGGAGGTCTGTTATTTGAAGCGCTGGCAAGAGCGCACTTGGATCAGCAAGGGGACTCCACAGCCCCCGCGCGCTCTCAGGCCCTGGCATACAGCCAGAGCAGCTTTGCTGCCCCCTTCTCCAAGGGTGGCGGATCCAAGATGCCACCTCAGACACAAACTGCCCAGCCCAACGAGTCAGAGCGCTGCTCTGGCCAAATCACGTGCATCAAACATACTCTCAACAGGAAAGGAAACAGACTCTGATGCCAAAAGAAGATGCACAAATCAGACATGAGAAGTGAGAAGTGGGTGAAGAAAGTAAACGCGTTTATTTCCTGCAGCCTATAGAAGAGCGTAACAGTGATAACAAAACAAAATTAGTGTATGTATAAAGCTCCATGAGCCGTGGCAGCACTTTTTAACCTGTTCTCCTCAACACCAACCAGTCTTATTAAGACCTGTGTGGTCTGATCACCACAGAGGTCTTAAAAAGCAGGCATGTGCACTGATAAATAGAAGACCAAAAGTCAAAAGCATCCAGGACTCAGCAATGCAGTTACCTACAGAAATACATTTCTGTGAGTGCTTCCTTACCTGGAGATTTTTGTTGCCATTTGAAACAGCAAAATGGAGAGCTGATGGTCTGTAAAGAATACAAATTAGGGATTTAGAGCAAAATAAGACAAAAATTGTATCATAAGCCAACTCATGGATATTTAGTAACTCTCACAACTGCAATGCACCAACCCTAAAGGCAACCACAAAACTAGTGAGTGCATGTAGCTCTGTTTAAGAAAGTACGGTATTCAAAATAACATCTTTAGGTCAACCAGATTATTTTAACTGTTGTATAGCAATATTAAAATAGCTCACAATATTATGTTTCATTTAGAGAGTTGAAAGTTTAATGCTGTAGCCTGTTTCCTATGCAGAAGAGGTCTGTGCATCGGTTCAAGTTATTTTGCTACCACAATATTATTTACTGCAACTGTTACATTTCTCATTTATCTCAGATTCTCAAGATATGTATTAACAAAGACACCTAAAAGTTGACAGTGAATATTGTTGTGGCACTGATGATTCTTTCAGCACAAGAACTGTGACAAGTCAGTCTTGCACTTAAATCTTGAGAAGATTTTAATGAAAAAAGAAGCAATGAAACTTCCAAGAAGTTCACTAGAAGCATGCCAACTTACACAAGAGTAAAAGAAAATCCTAGAAAAAAGAATTTTTAATGGGAGGGAAAAAGCGTCACTGAGGTTTTTTAGGAGGTGAAGGAAATGACATGTTAGCAGGTTTAAATCACAGAGGAAATAAAGTAAATATCAAAAGAAAAACGTAGACTGCTGCATTCCCAGTGGAAATGCCTTAAATTAAAGCAGAGGGATGCAACGCCAAGATCTTACAACTCTAACCTTTTGAGATCCTGCACTGCAAAACTATTCACAGAGGATAACTAAACTCTCAGCCTCCTGTCTCATCCTGTGCCCAGGGTTTGGAATTAAAGGCTATTAGATCTTGAGACACCCCTTCCCTGGCTGTTCTCATAGTCTGAACAGCAGGAATATGAAGCAGTCATTCACAAAGAGCTAGTCTGGAAAGCGATCATGTTAGAATAAAAATGTTCACAGAGAATTCCAGTAGATATGTTATTAAGTTAGGAGATCAGATATGTAAAGATCTGGCTGTAACATTAAATAGCATATCTTATGAAATCAAATCACAGCATTTTCTTTTTAATGTAACCTCAAAAACGTGTTGATTATATCCCCATATCCTATTTATCCGATTGTCACCTTGGCTGGCTGGAGATTTTATACTTTTCAGGCAGAAAATAAGAAACTGGAAATATCCAGATCCATTTCTGACAACTGTTCAAAAAAATGTCACATGTGCACAGGTGAAACATGCACTTCTGCAAATGTACTTCTGCATACAGTAGAATGCAGGACTCCAGAAAGCCATAACCATGCTGCCCCGTAGAAAGGCGCGAAAGAAAGCAGAGAGAAGGAAAAGCACCACAAATAATTCCAATGAAGTGTTTTTTCATGAGAATTTTCCAATTTGTCAAAATCTAATCATTAGGTAGAAAACCAAACGATTTCAATAAAATTACAGTGGAATTCAAAAGCAGATCTCCAGCAGAAGCTAACAAACCCAGCCTCTCTAAAGGATGTCTGCCTGGTTATCTGTCAGCACATGTGTCCTTTTACCTGGCAACTTGCTAAGCCTAAAGTTTAGAAGCTCGCACAGTCTGAACCATGCAACCATGCTGCATTTACCATCACTTCATACAGCTTAGCAAGGGCAAGCCTAAGTAACTTAATTCTCACCATATTATAATTAAAAATGCTCAAAGTATAGTATTTCCAAAAAGAAAGACGTTCCTTACATTCCTCAAATTGTCCATCAAGCTAGGATTTAATTGAGCTAGGCCACTGGAAGGTCTTGCCCAAAACTAAAATTGCTGTAAATCCTGACAGTTGCAGGGGGCGTAACGGTTAAATGTCAGTAGTAATATTGGGATTGACTTTGCCATTTCACTTGGCAGACAACTGCTACTTAGATAGCTGGACCTTATGTGCAGAAATATAATAATAATGGACTCTGGAAAAACAGTATTAACAGAAAAACCAATATCCAGAATGAAGAGATCGTACACTTTTTCTGTAACCTTACAACTCCTTATGATCTAGAATTGTAATCTTTCTTATTGGAAACTCTATTACTCCTGGTCCAAAATGACACTATTATCCACAAACATGGGTAAACTGTTTTATTTATTCAGGAGCAAGGATGACAAACCATAAGTACCGTCTCAAAGCAGCAATGGAAACAGTCACCTACCTAACTGCCAGGATCAGTGCCAGAAATTTAAGATGTTATCTCTAGATTTTCTGATAATCCACCAACAGATGGTGGATGGAGCCAGACTCTTTTCAGTGGTGCCCAGTGACAGGACACGAGGCAATGGGCACAAACTGAAACACAGACAGTTCCATCTGAACATGAGGAAAAACTTCTTCACTGTGAGGGTGACAGAGCACTGGCACAGGTTGCCCAGAGAGGTTGTGGAGTCTCCTTCTCTGGAGATATTCAAAACCGCCTGGATTCAATCCTTTGCGACGTGCTCTATTTGAGCCTGCTTGAGCAGGGGGGTTGGACTAGATGATCTCCAGAGGTCCCTTCCAACCTCAGCCATTCTGTGATTCTGTGAACAGATGTGTATTTAACTTTACATCTAACATACTTCCAGTGGATTGAGGAGGAAAAGGTGCAAAGTTCAACCACCTTCTCTCTGTCCAGTCCAGGAATATTATGGTTCCCCAGTGAAAAGAAAAGCTCAGCATTTGAGAAATAATCAGATAAGTGAAAACTTGTCATGTACTCCAGACATCAGTTTCTGTTACCCAGAGCTGCAAAATTTTTATGTCATTCTGTGCTGTGGTGAAAATTGCTGATTGCTTCTTTTGTTCACTAACACTGCAGCAGCTCCAGGAATTACTTAAAAACACATTAAATTAAAGCTCTATTTTTCCTGGCCATATATATTTAAAAGCAAAGAGTTTATAGTTGCACATTCATACATTCTCTACATACTACAGAACCTGGTCCTGTAATGAACTTTACATATACTACTTTTTCATGCATGAGCTTTTCCATTAGGAGACAGGAATTTTGATTGCATTCTAGTGTGACAGATGAAAAATAACTGAATATTTTTTCTGAGTTAGAATCCTAATTTGCTAATAAGAACATGTGCACTTTTTGTTAAATACTGAATTCAGCCAGGCCCAAGCTAACATTCACTGGCAAAACAGTAGGAAGAATACACAATATGATCTCAAATCTTACTGCTATTTCTTTCTTAAACAGTGCAGAGACATGAAACCCAAAGCACAGAACACATTCATCTAGGAATCTAAAAGTATTTGTAGGTTAAAAGCAGGAAGATACAAAAATAAAAAACATAAGCAAAAAAACTTTTCAAAGAAGCCTTTTAGGGACTGAAATGGAATAAATGCTTCTGGAAGTTGAGAAAAAGATAGCTCTCAAGGACATCTGGTAAACTGTCATTTATCACTCTCTCTAAATGTGTGATAGAGATGTATGGCTAATAATGCTCACATTTTGTTCTCAATAGTGTACCAACTGGGGTCTGAAAGTAATATAGTCATTTGTAAAAACAGCGTATGTTCCTGTGATATGTGGGAAGGAATATCCTTTCAAAACTGTATTTTCACTTTATTGGATATAAAACTGTGAGAAAAACCCTAAAATCTGCCAGTTTTTGATGAGCACAGATAAATTTATAGACTCCTGCATGAACCAGATACTCTGCAAGTTTCCAAAGGAGTGTTTGCTATTTATTCATTTTTGTAAAGCTCTAATTCCTGGATAATTTATTGCCAATAAACCATTTTGGAAATAATTTCCATTGATAAACAGTGTAATGGAAAAAACAATTTTTATTTTTTTGTGTACAGTGGTTTTCAGAGCCTCATTTAGGATCAGGGACCCTGATCAGGATACTGGGTAAGATACAAGGAAAATTATGACCAGGTAGATGGAATTTCTGCCTCAGTGAGCTTACGTTCACCAAGTGTTAAGCAAACAATGCAATTCTTTTACAGTTGTGCATTTTCTGTAATAAATACTAATACACATCTTCCTGATTTCCAGAATAATTTCTCATAAAAACTTCATAAACAATGAGAAATCATTATAGCACAGTTGTGCAGTCACTGCACTTGCAGATAACTGAGAAGAAGTCCAGAATGCCTAACGCCGTTTCCCTTGTAACACTGCAGGTCTGATTTGCCCACAGTAGTCTCCAACCATAAAATGTCACCACGTTTGCTTTGTAGCGTGTAAGTAGGACACAACCACCGTTTCTCAAGGAGTCCCATTACTGGAGTGGTAATTCAGCAGCAGCGTTCACCCTCTGGTATAAAAGTCCAGCTACATTTGAAATAAATGGTCTGAGCTGTATGCCCGTATTGCTAATTCACACTGGAACAGACAGCTACACACGCTAGGATTACCCAAAATCACTATGTTGTGCTAGCTTGTACTTAAAAAATAACGGCGCAGGCCATGCTCCTCCCATTCCTTAGCAGTGACTAGGCAGACTCCCAACTACCTAGCTGCAGTCTAACCCGGGATCCTGCAAATGTTTGGCAATATGCTTAAATTCGGATACATAAATAGTCCAGCTACAGTCAACTGACACTCTTTATGTGCTTGAAGGCAAGCACACACATTCATATATGTTAATGACTTTATATATATGGCCACCTTTAGTAGAGCAACATGACACTTAAGATTATGATTCACACGTGCTGAGTAGTACCTGGATTTTGAACTTGGAACCTGCCATGTCAAAATAACACAAAACCAGCGAGAAGAAATCAAATACCTAATCTGAGTCATTTGAAAGTCAGTACATGATCAGTCAACAGCAAATTTGTGGAAATCATTAATAATTTACTAGCCATTCATAATTTAGTTGACAATTTTTGCCTTTTTTACTTACTAATGAAATGCCTGTGAGTCGATCCTCATTTTCTCATATTTATTATTCATTGCAACTATTTGCTGAATAATTTCTGCAAACAGTTCCTGTTTTGTAGCTTATTCCCATTGTGAATGTATATTATTCAAAATTTAGTCTGTGAAACTAATTACCTAAGCCATATATTAGATTCTGTTCAGTGTTTGCCTGAACATTGTTCTTAAAACCAGCGTGTGTTCTTCAAATACCCTCTCCTCCAGTATGACCTTATATTGTCTTCTTCTGTGAACGCTCCTTCTGTTACGCTTATTTGCTAGAACATTCATAAAAAAGCAAACATCATGGAACAACTAAATTTAAAAATCTGTACAAAAGCTGGGGGATATTTTTTCTTTGGGACCAGCTAACTCTACCCATAAAACATAGCACAGTCTCAGTTATTGCACTGTATTACTTGAATGACCAAAGCATCTTGCAACCCAAACATGACCTCATTCATCTCCTCACAGGGAAAGCAAGGAACACGGCAGCATTAAAAGCAGATACCTTTTCAATTGTGCATTTCTTATAACTCATTTATTCCAAGCACACGTGATTATCCTGTGCCTAAAACAATGGGGCAAAATCATCTCAGTGCTGCACCTTTGCACGGAGACTCCAGAAGTGCCAGGGTTTTACTGGGAAGGAGAAGAGGAAAAGGGAATACACAAAACAGAAGTGCCCCCCTCAGACACCTCTGCTGTGGCCCTGGCAGTTCATATGCCCGACAGCCAGCGTTTGCAGCAGAGGTTACCACCCCCTTCTCGACAGAGATCCCCTCGCATCCATTAAGGCCTTTTGGCTTTTTTGGTTTCTTTGATTTCAGATTTTTGGCATATGTTTGCTCATGTTTTCAAACTTCTATCAGTTACCATTAGGACATCAGGAGCTTGTTAGACTTAGATTTAGCAGCTGGGACTTTAAGGGAAGCACCAGCTCCTGGGGGATATGCAATAAATCCGAGAGACCTGGCAGTGTTGAGAGGCACTAGTGTTGCAGAAGGCCTGTACAAATTTTAGAGAGGTGAAATGTTTGCCCAGCTTCACACAGCTACCCAGCAACACACATCAAATTACTGCTCAACACACGAGCATTAAGAATTAGAACTGAAATATATAACTGAGTAAGTGGCACAAACTCACAAAAGCCTTTCTTCATGGGAATGAATTTTACACTGACTCAACATTCAATGATTATTCACTGCATTTGAACTCAGAGGAACTATTAATACTAGCAGTGGTTTGATTCAATGTAAAATAATTGCTAGAATTAATAGTTTCACTGGATTCTAATGAAATTAATTAAAATTTGACACTTCAGAAAACAAGTCCAGAAAATGGTACATCTGCAAAACAATTTGTAAAGCTCTTGTTCCATACCCACTGGTGGGTTCTACAACGGCTCAGCTGCAGCTTCCCTTCAAGGAGGGGCCTCACGTTTCACGCCTGGAGTCACTACTCATCCTCTGCTATCCCAGTGCCTTTGCCTTGGCTGCGGTGCAATGGGAAGGGTGCTTTTGAATGAAAAAGGATTTGGAATACAAGGCTGATTCAGAATAGTAGAAAAATGGAGTAATTAGGTTGTATTTTAATCAGAAGAAGGATGTGGAATTATGGGGGGGGGGAAAGAGTTGCATTCTTTTCTTGATTTGTCAAAAGCTCTTTTTCTCTACTTCCTACTGAAACACCACTCCTCACAAGTCTCCTAAGGTTAATGCTTTTTTCCAGCTGGAAATCTATTCACAGGTTAATTTTTAAGGTTATCTCATCAGAGGTGTATTGCATGTAGAGAAAACTGGATATTTCTCCTGGATATTCTCCTGATGGCCCACTAGCTTAGATTTCTTCAGGTGCATTTGCTGGCCGCTTCATGTCACAAGCAGCGGAGATGTTTTAATTAAAAACCTCCTCTGAGATTCTTCTCTTTGCTCGCACTTATGGTTCCCTGTAGAACAACAGAAATTAGCTGTGAAAACGGACACTACTATCTTTGAAATAAATTCTAGATGTCCAGTGAACTGAACCTCCTTGAAGTGTGGGTTTTTCTGTATTGCCAGAATAGGTTCATCAGGACAATCTGAACCTGTCAGTAGCCTTTTCAAAAATCTTTTGTAAAGCTGCAATAACACCTCAGAGATAAAAGTAGATTAAGTGACACTGGTTATAGAAAGAAAATTCCACTGAACTTGCTTCTAATTGCTGACAAAGAATATGCACAGAATGCATGGGCATGCTTCACTGGAAGGGGGGAATTATATTTTATTTATTAAGAGTCTCAAAGACCATTTGGGATTTTAATCTTACAGGGCAGAAAGTTATTTTTCCTTTGATTATCAAAATACAGAAAAAGTTTGCAACCAGTTATACATTTTAAATTTTGCACTTTTCTTTCCAAAGCATTAAAACAAGCTTCCATGAACTTAGCAAAATGTAATAATATCTAACTAGCTGACATTGCTGCAGGTCTGTACTGTAACTGAGTGTCACCTTGCAGCAATATATTGTCTAAATCATTTCTTTCCCTTTTGGCAATCTACTAAATAATTCTAAACAAACACTGCTGATGAAGGATTATTTCCACATAAATATTTCTTATTAAAATATCATACAGAAAGTAAAATATCTTATTCAGATTTAGAAAACATTTGCCAACAGACATTTAATATTAATTTAGAACCTTCTTACTGACAGCTGCTCAGCAGGACCAAAACTCTTCATTTGATTATAGTCTCAAGGCAGTCTCATGAAGGTTGTTACTGAGAAAGAGTCATTAGGGCTCTCTTTTATTCACCTCCAGATATGAGCAGACCTAAATGTGCAAGGAGGTTCCCTTTTTATTTTTTTAAAGATATATATGTATATATTTATTTATTAAGGGTATGTTTTTATTCATATGAAAGGATGAATACAAAACAGAAAGGCAAAATTTTATAAAACTGAGGAGTTGCATAAAATTCAAAAACAGAAGGATTTTTGAATGATGGACTGGAAGACAGTGTTAGTAAAATACTTACTTGAGGATGCAGTTTGAGATATGATTTTCTGATGTATTTCCTATGCCCTATTTCTATATAGCTGTAATATGCTATGAATTATAATTGTCATCTAAAGAAAAAGAGAAAAAACAGTTCATTCTGCCCAAAACTTCAGGCTTGTCCAGTCCTTCCTCCCTACTGATATTTAATGTTTAGAGGATGCTTTGTACTTATTTAATGTACTCCCTTCACCTGGTGACCTGGAGGTGAACGAATCAGCCCTAGAAGATTGCCAAAGGCTGTATGAGGTACAGATGAAAAAAGTAAATTAGCCACTCAGATACCCAATAAGGACTGGCCTTTTTTTAAAAAAAAAAGGTAATTTCTGAAGTCTTTCTATCCATCCACTATGCCCACTTATTACCAATGAACTGTTAGGTTTTCAGGCAATATGTCCCAGAGGGATATTTACCCTCAGGGTACAGAGCATTCTCTTTGTGACCATGGTTCATGCCTCCCAGGGTACCGTGGTTTATAATGAAGTGGCTATCGCATACAGCCTGATTCCTGACTCTTGTGAGACTCTTTTCAAGATGAATTATACGTATATTATATAGATTTCTAAAAAACCAAACACACACAAACCACCCCAAAACTCACTCTTATCTCATGGGTCAGATTTCTCTTCAGTTGGGACACAACCGACCACATTTCCACATGGTCTCAGTGACAGTGCATAAACAATTCTTCATTCCGTTTTTGACACACATTCTCCTAGAGCTTAATTTAGATTGAATTAATATCTTGGGCATATAGTTTCATGTCCTTAAATGTACATGTCCTTAATCTAATATGCTGTTTGGCTGGAAAAAACAGCATTCTGCCTGTGAATTTATTCAGTGCAGAATCTCCATCCTTTCCTGTTCTAGACATAAAAACTGAGCAAAATGGCTCAGTAGTGCTGCCATAAACACAGCTCCTGTCTAAGTGCATACGGATTTTGACAACATGTAAATCCTGACCTGAACTAACAGCATTTATTACTAATCACACAAGCAGACAAGATTTAGGATGTTAATTAGGTGTCACACTGAAATCCTTGACTCATAATTCCACAACCAATGACCTTCTGTGAAAAGCTGGCTCAAGAAGTTCCTACCTTTCCTATTCAATACAATGACTGCTTGTGGAGTTCTGCTCTAAATCACGCCACTGCATTGACCTCGGTTAGAAATAACTCTCCAGAAAAGATTGTTTTCACCAGTTCATGAAATTATGGATTCTATGCCATATTGACAGTTGAATCAGTAGAGTTGGAGGGTTATCTTCTACCACCTGAGGGCAGGACCACGTGGTCAGGAGCAATTAAAACAGCTTCATGACCAAAGCCAGTGTGTCTGGACTTTGAGTCCCCAGAGCAGGCTTGTCCGCCTTACCAAGTTGTACATATGCTTCAGTTTTGAGAAGTTCTTGTCTCTGCATTTCCAAAAAAAGTGGGTTTCTCTTACTAATTTTTTTAAACAGACATATTGACAATCCCTATCTTCTTCCCCAGCAATTTATGTAGGCAGTTATCTTTAAAAATAACTTCTATTATAATGACATTAAAGAAAATAATCATCTGAGAATCTGGCCTTAAAAGAATGGCAGGAAATAAGTCAATTTACTCAGGAATTCCCAGCTTCCACTATCAAAGCACTTTCTCACTGGAGATATGTTTCCTAAAGATTGCAGGCTGGGAAGAATTATCACTGTCAGAGAAGAATTAGGAAATGTATCACTACACTGATCCAATGTATCTCACTGTGGACTTGCAATATCGAGATAATTTTAAAATAAACAAAAGGCCTGAGCTGCAACTGGGTATGTTAACGCAGAACCCAAGCACATGCATTTTGGAAGTGACAGAAGTAAAAATGCCAATAGAAGCTTTAAGCTAAGTTCTAGAATAAATATTTTGAGAGAGATCAAAATGCTACTTAAATAAGGCTGTTTCTTTTATGGGGATGAGAGGGAAAATGAAACACAATTCAGCATTTGTCTTACTAACTCCTACTCCTCTCTGAATTATTAAGCATCAGTCACTGCAGCACACACGAAAGATGATGTTCAGAGGGTGAAAAATAGCTGTGTAAAGAATGACCCCATTGTTTGTAAGCCCATTTTCCTCTGTTGCAGAAATTGAAAGGAGGCAAAGAGCTTATATTTAAGAAAGCAGAGTGGAGAACAGAATCGTCTTCCTAGCTCTGCCCCGCACTCCTGCATGGCCCGAGGCAAACTGCTTCAGCGAAAACTTCCACAAGCAGCCGCTGCGCACTCTGAGCACTCGGTCTGAGGCACCAAGGATTAGGTCTGCTGAAGTTTTAAGAATTCATAGCTCCAAGTGAAGTCAATAGACTTGCTGCTTTTAAAAACACTAGCTCTGGACAAATACTAAAGACTAGGTACTTTGAGAAATAAGGATATGGTCATTTCGCATTAGACATCCACACTGGTCTGTGCTTTTGAGGATATATTGCTTGCCTTGTTACCACATTGTAAAATGGAGTTAATAATATCCACTTATTTCACAAGAGTATTATAAAATGGAGACACTAATGTTTGTGAACTCTGAGATACTGCAGTTTCAATGGAGCCCATCACTTTTAGGAGGAAATTAATAGTGTTGTATTAAGAGAAAGATCTGAATGTTGCAGCAGGCAAGGGGCCACAAACTGAATGAATCCCATTTTTAAATGACATATTGGATAACTGCCAATTAAATGAGTACTGTCCATCTTGTGACCTGAATGAGGCAGGCAGGGAAGGAGCTGGATAGAATAGTGTGCTCTCACATAATTAAAGGCTGTATCATAATGCAAACCCACATTTCAGCCCAAATACTTTAAAAGTTTTGCTAAGCTCTTAGCAACTGAATGCAAACTCTCATAATGAGAAGTTCTGGGAACCTTAAATATAGTCTTGTCTCCTTTGTCACATCTAGCATGTTCTTATTAGCAAAGTCCCCAAGAAACTAATGGAACACTTGGCAAACTAACACAAGAACAATATGAAATAACATTCCCAGGCTGGAAGATTAACTCCTTCAAAAAGCTTTTGTTTTATGTTGTAAGAGCTTTAAGACAGAAATTCTCTTTGAAAGGAGTTTCTTAGATATTTTTATGCAAGAAAAGAATCAAAAATGTGACAAAATCTTGCTTGAACAGAATCTATTCATGAACTGCATCTAGTAAAGATCACTCAGATTGTGATCACAGAGTCAGCGCCATTTAATTAGTATTTAAGTACATGTACTGTAGCTACATTTAATTACAGTCCCAGATTCCTATCTATTATCCAACAGATGATTGCTACTATTTGGCATTCAAACAGTTTCCAAAAAAATAGGAAGTGAAAAGCCTAATATGAATAACAATCAGCAATACAGCATGCTGTTACACAAAACAAGCATACAATAAATGCTAGATCACATAAGAAAAAAAACTAATCACCAAATCATTATCAAAGTCCTAAAGTAAAAAAGGCACTAAACGAAGGTTTCCTCTAGTGATGTTTCATGTTTTCTCTTTGTTTAGATTCTGGTCTTACATTTCAGTCCTACAGAAGACAAGCTTGTATGGTGCACGTACGATCCTAGTATCACAGAGAAACCTGAATAATCAGAAGCATCGGATATACATTTCTCAGGACAAGTCTGAGCACTGCATCTGTATTGATGCTATATGCTGTATACTGCTACTCACTATACTGTATGCTGTCATGCTCTGTGATACAATTATGTCACTGGCTCCACTTGTTAAATTGAAGAATGTCACAGATTCAACTGGTATCAGAGACAGTGACAGAGGCTCACAATTAAAAGTAATATTTCAGTCAAGTTACTCTTGACCTTCAAATTAATATACATATACTATTTTTCCAAATTGCAATGGTCTCTCTTCGGTTCCTCTAAGCACGCTTTGTTTTGTCCACACAGAGTTCAGTGGGAAAAAGTAAGTATGTCTGAATAATGAATACTTAAGCCTGCTAAAGTTCTTCTCATTTACAATTGCATTCTAGGTTAAGTTCCCTAAATACTTTCAGGAGATATTTTCTTAGGTGAAGTAATAATTACATCCTAAACCACAAATGCTACGTACGAGCCATTCAGACAGTGTAATAGAGATAACTAAAAAGAAAGGCCAGCATTCCCAGAAATATGCTGATACAGTGGGTGATGCCCCATAACCTGCATCCTGTAGGAATATCACAGAAACATGCTGAAAGGCAACGTCCTCAGGTGTCCCGCTGCACCCGCAGGAGACCCCTGCCGCCCGCGCCACTGCACTGCTCAGCACGCGCATTACGGGTTGCCACCAGCTCCTGCCCACAGGACAAGCAGAGACTGCCCTGGGCTCGTCGCTCTCCCCAGTGGGGAAGGTGACTCTGGTCTCTTTGCTCAGGCTGATGATTTTCACAAAGCACGTGAGGGATCTCTAGGAAATCTATCGCTCTTTCAAATTTGGCTGAATTTACCAGCCAAAAAGAATGGTTAAATATTTTTAAAATAAGTTATTAAATGTTAAGAAGAGACAGACAATATGATCACATAAGACTCATTTTTTTGAAAACATACAGAAAAATTGAAGGCCGAATTCTGCTGTCTTGCATAATCACTGGGAATTAATTTGAGCAAAAACTATGGAATCAGCTATGCAAATAACAACAATAATAGCGGTAGAGTGAGACAGAGCTACAGTTTGCCAAATGGGAAGGAACAGTTTGTAGGGAAGAATGTTATATTTTCAAACTTAGTAAAATGTATTATAAATAATCATAATGTGTAAAATAAAACTCATTGGCAAGGGTCCTTATATCATCACTTGCTAGTTTGAAAAGCACCAGCTGCTAGACCTGGTGTAGTTTCAAAAACAAACGTAAAAAGGTAAGTAACAAATACACATGAGCATGAAAAACCGTACTTCATTACTGAAAGAACGCTTTCCACACAGATGTCCAGTTTTTAATGGGACTAGAGGTTACTGCAGCATTTATGGAACAATGTGAAAAATGTATATACTGCTACAAGGTGGGAACATTAAATGAAGATGGACAAATAGATCAGTTCATGGGGTTAAACAGCCAAATGCAAACTTCTTCACATGCAACACTAGTGCTACAATCACAGCGCAGCTGGGTAATATGAAAATCTTGACTTAGTTTATGTACACAAAGGCCTTTTATTTTCACCTATCTAAATG
Organism: Apteryx mantelli; assembly: GCF_036417845.1. Lineage (NCBI taxonomy): Eukaryota > Metazoa > Chordata > Aves > Apterygiformes > Apterygidae > Apteryx > Apteryx mantelli. Next base: position 28,982,796 of record NC_089983.1, on the reverse strand, counting down.
ACTCCCTTTGCTGCTAGGATTACACTCCTGTGCATTGGAATTGAATACAAGAGCTGTTCTTTACTTCAGGCATTTCCCTCTGGAGAGCTGCTGACCCAGAATTCTGTATTTTAATTGAGTCATCCAGTGCCTAGTCTGCTGGGTTACAACCTGAAAATCAGCAAACACTGTAGTTCAATTACAAGCCTTGCTTCATTGTATTGGTACTTTGAACTGATCATGGCTATAAAACATGTCAGTGGTATAAACTGTAAGATAAAATTCCATAGGATTTTAGATAATATTCTGGAAAAGCAAATAATAAAGAACTCAAGGATGAATACACAAGAAATGATCCAGTTCCCCTACAGATCTGATTGTTATCACTTAAGGACATGCTGTTTTCTCCTCACTGTTTGGCATTTGTTTAACTTTTTCATCATCCTCTCATACAATACTATCTGTTTTTAATGTTGACATATTTACATTTTTTAAAAATCCAGAAACTCAGCTTTACCTTTACCTATATCTTGCCAAACATGAATAAAATTCAAATCAAAATGTATCAACTATTTCTGCTGACACCCAAGGTATTCATTCACTTCTTACTTCTTCCTAACTCTTAACTTGGGTTTATAAATCCAGCAATTACTTTGGTGTAACATTGTTGCCAACATGTATGATTCTGTTAAAAGTCTTACAATATTTGATGATTGTCTCAGAATTCCAGCTTCTTCAATCAAAAGTGTTTACAAGGAAGTCTTAATCTCTTCTGGTTGTAAATAAGAACTGCGCTCTTAGGCTTTAGAGGGCTTAAAGATTATATAAAAGGCCCAAAGCCTCAAAAGTACGAAAAAATGCAAGAGCAGACAACAAATGCAAGAGCAAGACAACACTAGCAAGGAGTGACAGAGGAGACTGACAGGACTATTACCCAGTGACCACTCTGCAAGGGGAGCCTGAGATAAGCAGCAAGTCTGGGCTTACACCGGAACTGCTATTGAAGTCTCTGCTCAGCTTCCCACTTTGCTTCATAGATGACAAGATCTAGCAAAATGATCCCAAGTCAGAACCGAAGACAGGATGGAATGTAAGGCTTTGAGAAACACGAGTGCTGCCAGCAACCAAGCCAAGGGATTGAAACCTGAGGGGACTGCACTGCGAGCAGGAGATCAGGGAGCAAGGACAGGAATTGGGGGCTGCACAGCACATCTAATGAGCAAGCCACAAGCCAAGGGATGAGCTGCAGGAATATGCAGTGTGAGTAAAGGCAAGTGGCGTACTGAGTGTCCTAGAGCTATCAGTAGGATTCCTTCATATGCCAGACGGACAGGCAGCTATCGACCAGGCTAAGAGACTAGTCTTCAGTCCTGGTAGACCAGCTGTGGCCAGGTGGCTGGCTTTAGTTTGAACCTTCAGAAAAGACTTCAACACAAACATCCAGCTGAATTTTACAAACATATGGCAGTCTATGTGCATAAGTATAACCAAACACTTAACACTGATCAGATGCTGCTGTAGCTAGTGTGTAACAAGCTGCCTGATCGGATCGCTGAAAGCTGCGAGCTGCCAATGATCTCATAACTGGCCCACTGTCACTTTCCATTTTTTAGCATTGCTTTTCACCTCAGAGACAGATTTTAATCTGAGGTCCGCAGCTCTCTAGATATGTAGACACACTGCTTGAAATAAGCAGTATTTTATGTGTGAGAGCAAACTTACATGGCTACAGACAATTTATTTTATATGCCATAGCAGAAAAAGCAGCTGCCTGCAAAGCCTGAGCCACCCCATCAGCAAAGAGGTAGAGGGAGTGAAGCGCTGGTCAATTGTGCCTCATCTGCCACTGAGCACACTGTCAATTGCCAGCAAAGGGGAACAGGGACACGGGAAATACAGACAGCTAATAGAAATAAGGAGACAGAAGTTTAATAGCAAGTGTAACAGAAAAAAGGTATGAAATACATTTGATACAGGTGCAAGATGTCAGCTTATTGCTTTTTATTTATAGAACTGCACAGATGTGTATAGTGCTTTGTTACATAAAAATTAAATTGATGCAGATAGCTCAAGGAGTAGAGACATGAAATCTGAATTGGTGTGGAGAGAAAATTAGAATGAACTGAACTACCAGGGAAGGGGAAGTCCTTTATCCTCTGCCCATTACGACAAGTATGCAATGAATTCTTCTGAAGAAATACTAAGCATTTTGCTAATGAGGCCTAAGGTGTCAACTGACAACAGGGTGTTCAAACAGGAGTTAGGGATAAGCAAATAGGCCTTAGGTAAAAATCAGGAATAAGACTATAAAATGAGTAAGAGCAGAAGTCAAACTAGGCATAGGCATATCTGAAGAGGAGGTCTGATATAAGCAGAAGTTATTTCCTGAGCGGAAGTCCACTCAAAGACAAAACTTTTCTACAAACTGTGGGAAAGATACAACACAAGCAGAAGTGCTTGTGATGCCCAGAAGGAACATCAGGTAATTTCTGCTCCCAGAATATACCATAAAGGTTTCATCTTTGCACACATTTAATTATCCCAAGCAAGAAAGAGAAATTCAGCGCTGTGCCTTTTATTTACTTGGTTGGTATCTGAGTTCTAGAAGGGAGGTGAGTGGGGGAAGGACTCCAAGATTCAAGGGCACCTGCAGGAACCGATGGAGAACTGCATCTAGAACAAGGCTCAGCTGCACCTGTTTCTCGCAGCCTGGCCCCCAAATCAAAGCACACTGTACTAGTTGGGACTCCCCCACCACCAAGTGCCATTTGTGGTGCCTCCACCTATCAGCTTAGTAGAAAGGAAATATGTTCTGTGTAGACAGAGTAACAGAATCAACCTAATTAGTCTTCTGTAAAGTAAATTATAGCACCATTACCTGTTTATTTTGATTTTCTGTAAAATGAGAATAAGGCTTGAACAAGGACAAGGCACATATGTACTGTACTGTACGTGTAAGTTCCCTTTATAGGGTATAACTCACTGCAACAATGCTTTGAAGTTAATGTACCTTCGCAGTTCATTATAGATAAAAATACTGTTCCGTCCTTTAATATATTCTCAATCATGTAAACAACTTCTGAATTACACTTCTGATACTGAAACTGCAGAAATAGCAAGTGATTTCTTTCCATATATTTGAGATGTACCAAGATAAGCAGCAAATTCTAACTCTTCAAAAACTCCCCAAAACGATATTAATTACTTTTCTAGATTTTTTTTAATAAAGACTTGAGAACTTTTTCATAACACCAGCAGAGTTTATTTTTATTTCCAGCATTGTGAAATAGTAATGGTTTAATAATGAATATTTGATAGGAGGATGAATGTTGTTCACAACTCTAAATGATTTTGAAAAGTCTTTGGTTCAGTTTCACAGAGCAACAAAATGATTTTTTAGATTGGATGCATGAGAGAATAAGAACTTGCTGGAAAAAAGACAACTCAAGAATATTTCTAACAGGAACCATTTCCACTAGGAGGAAAAATAAAATGCATTTTTCTAAAGGATAAGGAGTTATTTTTACCTGTCTTTTTCCTTATGCTTAAGTGGTTTTTTTTGCTTTTAATGAAAGGTGCTATGGCAGTGAATTCATGTTTTAGTTGAATACAGAGCAAGCAGCGAGTGAAATTATATGCTCAATACAGATCTCATGCAATAATGATAAAATAAATGTAAAATGACTGTAACCAAAGCAGCCGCTTTATGAAGCAAAGTCTCCTCTAAACTCCGTAAGTGTAGGCAATATAAAGAAAATGGGAATACATTAGAAAAAGATGGAAGTTTAGACTAGACAAGCCCAAAAGTTTTCATGATACTGTAAAATATTATGATAAGCGTCTTTTAAAAATATACTTGGCCTTTGTCACTGCAATATAAAGCAGATAAAAACCTGGTGAGATACAAAGGAACATAATTACAAGTCAAGCTGAAATGGAGTCAGGGTACTCGACCAACACCAGCAGACCAGCGCCCAGACCCTCAGCTGTGAGGAGAAGTTCTGCTCACCACAGCACTAAGAAACTCTTATTTAAATGATTGTGGACAGCACAATTGGACCTTGGTCATTACTTAATTTAAACATATTAGAACTTCCGTTTAGTAAGTGTGACATGAACTTTGCAACAAATAGCTCCTTAACAAAGAGGTAAAAAGTCTACCACTGCTACTAAGTAAAGGAGCAACCACTTCATCACAGTGCATAGTGGTCACTACAAAAGAATTGGACATTTATAGTCAAACTTGTAATCCTTGCACTCTCATGCACACACAGATGCACACAATACTCCAAAGAAAGATTAGGCTGATGTATTTCTTTTTCCTGAAATCTGAAGCCATTTTCTATCAGAGGCATTTTTCAAAAGGTTTACAGTTTAGAATTAGGTAAACTCCCTTCAGTGTTGTAAGAATATAAATTTGCATAACAGGGATGAAATTCAAGACCTTCGAGGAAAAAAATTCCTCCTGGAATATGTGACATTTCCCAATGGCAATACCATCAGAGCAATTAATGTTTCAGATTCAATTCTAGATTTACAAAAACAGTTACAGAAAATAATAGGAACCACAAAACAGATTTCATTCTAAAACATTAAAGTTTTAAGGTTTCTAGTTCTTAATCAACAACTCGCCAGTCCTCAATCTTAGGTACAGCAAGTACAATCGTGTCATAACCTTCTTCTCTTTGCCTGAAAACACTGTTATTGAATCTTACTGAATTACTCTGGTTGATTAAATGTATGGTGAAATTTGAGCATTGGACTGACTATTCCCACAGGCAAGGACATACGCGTCCCTACACCTTTCCTTTTGGATGGAGTCAACGAACAGCCCAAATGCCTGTGAAAGACAGATGATATTAAACAAATCATACACTAAACATGGTCCTCTGCTGTGATAAATTCTTGAGTGAGTCTGGTAGGGAATAAAAGAGGGCTGAGGAAAATGAAAGTGCTTTAAACATGACCTTCATTGTTTCAGTGAGTTATTGAGTTACACATCCCCCCACCCCTTACTCCTATTACTAATTAGGAGGATATATCTTGACAGCCATTCCACAAATCATTCATTATCACAAAATCAGGTTCCCTTACACAACCTCTTCTGCTTAGCACCTTCTTATTTGTACATGCCCAGTAACTGAAGAAGTTTTATATATACAAATTCAAAAAGTATCCAAGAAAAAACAACATAAGCCATTATACTTGTAAAAAGGTTGTCATCAGACTGAAGAAATTATTACCAGAAATTCAGAGTTGGGTATTTTCAAATTGATCTCATTTACAGGTGGTCCTATACTTACTATATAGAGACAACATTGTGCTTTGATTCCTGTCTCTATTGCCAGAAATTATTAATACTCATTTGTTTGAGGAAAATATTCTGAAGAATCTCTCCAGACTCCCCATCCTATTCTACCTTGTTTGCTATTTGGGGCATACCAGAGACAAGGCATCAATCCCTAGGGCAGTTGGGAAGGAGCAGTTAATATCCACATGGCTCAGATGTAGCAGGAATAGACTGGCCGTGTTCTTACTGAATAGATATGCATCTCATACAGAAATTTAAAATGTCTAATTGTGTCAGTTTTGCCACAGGTTCTTCCAAAGGCATCTAAATGGCTTGCTTGTGAAAGAAACCTGCAAGGGCAGAGGATATTTGTGGTATGGAGGATCAGGGGACCAGAGCCTCGAATGAAAGAAGTTAGCCTGATTAACAGATAGATGTATCTTCTGAAAACCAGATCTTATTTTTTCTTCCTTAGTCTCATCCTTTTTATTCTCTCACTTCTTTGTTTTCCTACTATGTGTTCTGCCTCTTCCTTTGTTTTTTACTATCATATTTCTTCCAGTTCTATTTCTCACTGACACTGTTTCACTGATCTCTAAGATCCTTCACACCTTCATTCGCTCTTTTCTTCATCATATCCCTTGCTTTATTTCTTCTGCTACTGTATGTTTCTTTTTCATTACATGAACCTTACCACCTCCCTTAGGTTGTCCCTGCATTTACTCAGCCTTTACCAACTGATCTAAACTGTTTTTAGTCATGGCTTGAAAATGTTAAAACCTGCCTCAGGCCCTTATAATTCCTTCTTCGCCCTAAAAAGAGGATGCAATTTCAATAAAAACAATTAGTGTCAGGAGAAAGTGTGTTTGCCCCGGGCCTTTTTATTTTATTTTTTGAAGGATTTTGGAATAAGTAGCAGATGAGAATCAGCAGATGAGAATCTAAAAGATACTAGCAGAAGTGGTGTTAACAACCACCAGTTAAATTGAGTTTTATGTTTCTTTTTTAATAAACTACTTGACAATGAATTAGCAAAGCAGAGCTGAAGGTTCTTACTAACCACTAATTAGAGCTCTGAAGTTAAGCAAAGGCATTCAGAACAATTCAGTAGCTGCATTTTGGGGCAAGAACACACACATAAAGTGAAAAGAAAACATTATTTACACACTGCTCAGTTCTTCTGTGGTGGGAAGAAGGAGAATTAACTTTTTTTTGTACTACACTATCTAATATTCTGTAATTACTTTCTATTAGTAAAAGTATGACAGCTTTCTGACTGCCAGTGAGCATGGTCCTGGTATGCAGGAGGGCTGAAACATGTACAATGTGGGCCGTGTAACTAGTCGCTCCTGACTTGAGACACACAAAGTTGAGGTGGGGACTCTGAGCTCCCAGGACCCCCAAACTCTTCCTGCTATATTCTTTTACCAATTATACAGATTGCCTTCATAATCTACTCTTATTTATACTTTTAGGTGAAAACTGAGGATGAAATAACTATTTCAAATGGTTTTTCATTATACAAAATAAGGATACCTACAGCTTAAACTTAAGATTTCTCATTTCATGTACAGAATGGAAGCTGGTGTTTTTAATAACTGAATTAATTCATTGGACTAATCCATACATATTGCACATACAGATGGCAGACTATACTTGTTTCTGCTTACACCTTAGATGATGAAGCTCAGCTCATTTACAACTGATTGTCTGGCTGACAAAAAACAGGAAGAAACAATCCCTTGGCAAGAGTAATTTTCTACATGGGAATCTTGTTGGATAGTCAGCTCTTGACAGATGCTCAAAAAGCAATTAATACACTGGGCATTTATTCCTATTTGTACTTGTACAGAAGACTGTGACCTTTCTTTTGACATGTATGTCCCACAGCTGTTTCACATTCATTTTATATTACTTTAGTAAGCTAGAACAGAACAGGGAAGCCAAAAACACAGGGAGTGTAGCTCAAGGAAGCATTTAGACAAGCATGCCCTCATCTGTAGTGGATAGAAACAAGATGAGTTTTGACCACTTTAGAGAGATTTCGTCTTTGCTGCAGCTTCGATTAACCTTAGTACTTGGGCTAACAATCTTTAGTTCATAATAGCTGAGGACTCTCAGGAGATTTTTAACAAAAAGCTTTCTTCTCTGCAGTGCATATGCATTCCTTCTCTCCCCATATCAGGGCAAGAAGTCCCAAATTTAATGATCATCAAGAGCTTTGTCCAAGATTGCTGTCTTTTCTAAAAGCATTCCTCTGGGGAATTAAAAGTGATCAAGTGGCTTGAGAAAGGGCAATCTCAGTTTGGGCTGAATACAAATCAAATATATAAACCAAGTTGCACATCACTTAGACTTACCACTGGTAAGTATTGACCGCAGCATAGCCTTTTCCCTTTCCTTGGTCCATCTTTCTTCAAGTCTAGCCTATACAGATCAAAATAATTACACTACTCTTCTGTATTGGTATCAAGATGCTCCTGACACTATAATCTTCCAGGTTTCAATGAGCTGAAGGGTTATCTATTAAGACAGTCTTATTAGTGGCCATTACTTCTCTAATAGGGATTTAGGAGCAACTAGCTTGTGCGTTGCAAGCTTGTTTTCAAAAGAATTGCAATAGTAAATAGCGAATTCCAGTCCAAGTTTCATTCCCAAAATAATTCTATGTTTTCAAAAGGATTAAGTTATAATTCCTTTCCATTTTTAAACTACAGAAGCTGGAAAGAGTTCCTCACTGCTTTGACCCCGGTTAAGATTTTAAACTGTCTCTTTCAGATAGAGGGCTTAAGAAAACCGGATACTTTATCTCATACCTGCTTAAAAGAAACATTATTTCACATCTTTTTTATTTCAGACACAGACTCAGATGAGAAAAGGACTAAGTGAACTAGGAGGGAAGGAGGAAACAAAATGATCTATTATGGAGATATGAAATTCTGTAAGAAGTCCCAGTGGGGGAAAAAAATGGCAATTGTGTCCAAGTTACTGCAACTCAAAAATTTTATTGAAGAAAGCGACAAGCACTATGAGCATTAATATTTGTATCTGCATATAGAGCAGTTCTGAAATCAATTTTAGATCAGTAATGTTTTCTGATTGAAGGAAACAGTGAGCAATGATTTCTCTTCCACTATCACTTCCAATTATGAAACCAAACCAAATCATTTTCCTTTCCATTTATCCCACCACGCAACCTCTAAACTATTTTACCTCATTCTTAGACTATGTCCTATACCAACAGAGATTTGTTTAAAGGTGGGAGGAAAGACAAGGAGCTTTGAAAGAGGTTTGTTTATGGCTCAAGACTATAACTCATCTTCTAGCAGTCATGCTAACCAGCACAGCAATACTCATCTTAAATGAGATAACATTGTACCACATAGGGAAGGTAATGTACGACCATCTGACAAAGTCAAAAATCCAGGTCTCGCCACACTAAGCTCTAAATTGCATTTAACAGACTGAGGGACAAAGTCTAAACTTTTTTTTTTTCATATGAGGACAAGACACCCCATAAGATTTCTGTTTTATTACAACAATTGTGAGCCTAGCCCCTAAAATTAAGGTTTCTTTAAAATTAGAAAATTATTTTGAAAGATTAAGAACTACGGGAACTTTTCATTCAAACTATTCATAGGGAAATTTAAAGGGAACTAGCATAAAATTTCTGATAGAAAGCCAATTCTAAGATATGTGAGTTACTGACTTACCAGACTTTTGCCTACATTGCACCAAAATACACTAGCTATTCATGCAATGCCTCCATGCAAGAAAACTTCCTGATATAAACTCAAAAATCATGAGAATAGTTCTGTATTCTGACCTATTTCTCCATTTCTCAAGTGTTTTGAATACAAGGGTGATTTTTATTTGTATTCTACAATTTTAAAAGTCCACTAATTGCAAAACATTCTAAAATAAATGGAAACTGTCTGGATGGGCACCATCCAATTTCTAATGGACAGGTGTTCATATAAAAATTCAACAGCATCGGCAATAAGCTGGCAGCTACCAGGAGGAGGGGTGTCTAGAAATGATTTGGCTCACAGCTGAATTTCCTATTTAACCACGGGGATGATCAAATTAAGTCAAGGTCAAGTATGCGAGCAGAGCAGCTGTGCCATGCAGCAGATAAGGACTGCTGGTGTATATATATAGTAGATCTGTTTTGATTTTCTATCTAATCCACTGTTCCAGCCTTGCGATTCGAGGCTGCTGCAGGAAAGAGAGAGACCTCCTGGGCCTCCCGGCCTTTCTCAGGGGCTCCCAGGTGCTGCTGCTGCCCACCTTGCCCGAAACTGCTGGGTGCAGCAGCCCTGGCCTGCTTGCTGCATCCCCGGAGCCCACCTCGCGCCTGCCAGGCAAGCTGCCCGCCTGCCCGCCAGGGCACAGCAGCCAGCCGCTCTTCCCCTCATCAAATCGGAGCAATGCTGAAATCTCCCTCACAGCATAGAACAGTTGCACCAGGCTGCGAGAGGAGGTAGAGGATTTCACCGGCAGAAATTTTACTCTAAAATGGAGCCTATCTGGAACTTTCATTAACTACTACAAACACGCACTTTTTTTCAGAAGAGAGTGTTCTTGCGTCCTGTAATGCTTCGGCTTCATAATCTATGATTTTTGTGTTTCAATAAATGAAAATCAATTGGTTCTTGGCAGTTAATGCACAGGTACTGAAAATGGTGGCTGTAGTTTTTCGGTACCCATCTGTCCTTCCCTTACTCCATCTGTTTCCTTCACTCAGCGCACTGGAATCTTGCTTCAAGAAATGCAATCAAAACTCCGCGTGTAGCACAGTGTAAGTTACCTAGTTACCCAGCTGAAAGATGTTTTGAAAATAAATCACTGTCCTTGCAATCTGTAGAAGGCAACAGACACTGACTTTGTCGTTAACATGTCTGAGCAATCCTTCTTTCAACAAAATATAACTGTTAGTAAATCTCCTCTAATTTCAGATTGTGCACTTCAAAATAATATCACAAAGGATCATCACTGTAATCAGTTACTGACTACAGCTGGGGGAATTTTCACAGACTCCACTTGAGGCTGCTTTTTAAATGGTAAGTACCTATACAACTGTATGATATTATAAACTGTTTATCAGGTTTTTATAGCTAATAAAACAGTACAAATTGACAATATTATATGATTTATTTGGATAGTATAGCTTTTACTAAAATATGGTGACTGATTTTTTATTTTTTGATTATATTTAATAGTTCTTTGGCCTGATGATAATTAAAGATTTTGATTTGACTCTTCACACTGAATACAAGTGTTTAGAAGAAAAACAAAACAAAACAAAACCCTCTGCCCTTTCCAAGCCAAAATGGAAGACACGATACAGAGGTTGAAATTAATTCTTTGTGAAGTTTTGAGTATGGTATTACTCCAATACAAAATCCAATACTAAAAACATTTATTCTATTGGATACTACAAATGAAAGACATTTCCACTTTTAACTCCACATTAAGGCAGTGTGGTAGGTGAGGTCACTTGAAGGTCAAGAAAGGCCTTTTTTTAATAAAAAAAAAGACGAGCACTTTAAATAAAAGCTTTTCACTATTCATGGTCTTTCTTTTCTATACTGACATGATATCTAGAATACGTAAGCCCCATAAATACTTTGTTTTATGCACTTACCATTTCATTAATATTATCATACTAAAAGGGCATAGCTACATTTTATTTGCAGCTACACAGGACTTTTGACTGACACTGAGTTCATACAAAAAACTTCTCAAGAATACTAGCATACAGAATACAGTTCACAGAAACAAGCATTCAAAACACACAACTTTATGGCTATGGCAATATTAACTCCACTCTCATCACTTTTTTTTTTTTTTTTTTTTTTTAATCCCACAAGTGATATTACCAAAGTTTCGGTAGCATAACTTCCTGCGAGAATTTTCCTGACGCAAAAGCAGTAAATTACCTAACCTCTTGAAATGTAAAAGGAGCCTTTTTATAAGAAGAAGATTTAAAAGTATGCAATGAGAACTTAAGTTGGAAATGTTTTTCCATGATGAAAAATGAAAATAAGTGCTGGTAATAACATTTTGTAAAACAGTTTTCATCTTAGAGACCAATTTTAATGATGTAAGTCCCTGAAAAAAATGAGGACTGCAATTCTTTTAATCTTCACATATACATTTAAATACATTTATCCCATATTTCCTTTGTATGGCAAGAGTTTACTTACAAATGAAAGCAAATGGAGAATGGCTGGTATTAATCGTACAGAAAAAAAATTAAAGGCTCCTAAGATCTTCAAAAAAGCATTAATAATAAACCATTTGCATAAAGTTAAAGCAAGGAAACACTTGTATGTGAGAAAACATGTATCTTTTTGACATCTGCAAGCTACTTCTCTTGATCTGCTCTATGAATAGAAACTAATTATGAAGAGTCTAAAACCAAGATAATGCCCTAGAAAATGAGTGACTGTCTTTGTTAAAGATGCTTAAAATAGTACAAGTAAATCGGTATCATATAGATACACAGCCATTAAACACATTTGAATAGAAGTTCTTTCTGGTTCTAGTCTTCCCTCTTTTATAATCAATGGTCAAACTCCCATTAAAGTAATTGAAAGTAGATCAGGCCCTGATGCATCCTTCCTCTCGTGACATTTTCTGGCCTACGCAGTTTCAGTATGAACTGGGAATTGCAGCAGAGCTGCTCAGGCTCTGGGGAAGAAAGCAGGCAGGCTTCTACATGAATGCCACCGCTCTGTCCTCCGTCGGGACAGAGGTCAGCAACTTAGCTGCTCTTTGCTTTGCCTTCTTACTCATGATCCAAAGCCCGTGGCTTGGGGAGGCCATAGTAACATAACCCATTGCTCCTCAGGAATTACTGCTTTGATCTGAGTTTTCATTTAAGGAAAACTTCATTCTACTCTTTGTTTATAAATGCAGTTCAGAAACAAGTATGATTCAAGGCTAAATTCCAAGCCTCAAAGCTGACGTGCTCCAAAGGTCAGCAGTGATAAAAGATTAAATAAAAGCTGGGGCAGCCCCTCAGAGCTGGCAAAGGGCCATTAGAGGGACTGAAATGGAAACAAGTGGTGGAAACTCGTCCTCCTCAGGACTCCAGGGCGGCAGTGGCTGGATGGAGCTGCAGAACTCAGCTGAGGTGAAGTGTTTCATGCTGGATCGCCCAGAATTAAACACAATCTTGGCCTTTATTTTCAGACATCTGCACTAAGGGAAGGGAGATTACGAAGCCAGAAACGATTATCCTTCAAAAGGCAGAGTTTCTCGGGAATCCTATCTATGTGATTGCAGCTACTTGCAAACATATTGATTCATCAGGACGCAGCACTGAGCCACAATTCACAGTTTTAGCATCACGCAACCATGCAGTGGTCAAAAAACCTGTCCCATTCAAACAGAGTACAAACTGACAACCTGCCATGCTGCTTTACAAGATCATCATGGCAGAAGAAATCTTCAGGTTTCCCTTAGCTTACCATCCCTCCACACAAAAAGTCAGAAGGCGCAAACTCGCATGCACCAGTTTGCCACCCAGTTGCTGCTGTTGTTACCCTCCCACCCCGTGCTAATGAAGATGCTATTCTGTATCACTTCAGCAATGACATATTCATTTCCCGTGAAGAAAATAAACCAAAGCAACAGGACACATCTAAGAGTGCAAAAAAGCATAGCCTAGGATTTGATGTACAACTCAAAGCACATGCTTTCTATTTGCTGTTCCCTGCTACTTCGACATAAGGGCAGAATTTTGCACACACCTACAGGGAGCACTCGGGGCAGCAGGAGGCAGCCGCTGCAGTCTAGCCTCGTCCCAGGCTGTGCCTGCACAGATCTATTTCAAACCAGATGGACATTAGCCCAAATAGCATTTACTTGAGTTTCAAACAAATGAAACATTCTTTGTTCCAACTTCCAGTTTCAGAGTGCAACAACATTTTAATTTAGCCTAGAGTGAGCACAAAATGAATCCCCTAAGTCTAAGTGGGTGAGCTGGGCAGAAACAGGCACCATCATTTAGAGCAAAAGCAATTAGATCACAGGGAAATGCCTTTAAATAGTTACAGCAGCAATTATTTCATTTCCAGCTACTTTGGACTATGAGACCGTAACTTGAAAATCCAGTCATGCCTTTTGGTTTACAGACAGCCAAATTCAAGATTTTAGCTGTCTATGGATAACTGATCAGAATTCAATCCTGATTCTAGATGTTACTCTTAATGTAAAAAAACCTGCATAATATTGAAAGCTGAAAATGCAGTGTCTAATAAATGAACTTAATATAGAAATAACAGGGCCTGTTGCATTTTTGTAATTTTTCATATTTAATTAACTGAAAACTTCCACCTATGAATTTTAATTCACTGACAAATGACTTCATTAACACAAGGTTATGATTGCCTGTGGTGTTTCATGTCCTTCTAGAAGGCTGACTTGAAAAACATACAAACTTTGGAGGGGGAGGGTGACAAAAAGGAAGCAAATCAGAACATCCTGAACTTGCTTCCTTCCAAAGCAAAATTCCCTGCACAAACTCAAACTGAACATGGTCTTGGAGGTGAGAACAGAGCAGGAATTACATGAAGCAAGTTGTGGGAACTATGACTGGAGGAACCTAGCAGTGAGGAAGGGGGAGAATCCTCAAGGCAGGAGACACAACAGAGCAACCATCTGCATTAATTAAAACAAAAACCAACCAACAAACAAACAAACAAAACCATTGACAATGAGTTCATCCAGTTTTAAAGACGGAGGGAAATAAATTGTAAAGGTGAAACAGGATTTATCAGTCCGTTGGAGGGATATGCCTCTTTCTTCTCTTCCCTCCCACTTCCTGCACCCTGAAGTTCAACCTATTCGGTAGAACATTTTTGCCCTCTCAAGTCAAGAGTTCAGATGCCATGAGCATGCCAAAAGTTGCTTGGCTGGGCCTGGTGCACATTTAGTGGAAGACTATAACTTGAGATGTACGCCAAATCATGTTTTAAATGTAACCATAACCTCAAATTTGCATCATGGTAAGAATGAACCCCCTGACAGCTGTGACAATAGAGCACCCATGATGGCAGCCTAAGTAACTATACTAAAATTACAGTTAATTATGCATGTGCTGGGTTTAGCCCTCTGTAGAGAACCCCAGGCTTGGCACAAAATGGCTCTTCAGCTTGACATGCAGACAAGAGCTAACTGCAAAGCTGTTCAGCTCTCCATAATGGAAGATCTACACAGCAAACCAGAAAGGTGAAATTTCACTTAACCAGCCATCACATTTCATAAAAATAAATAGCATCTGCTTGTTTTATTTATACAAGTTGAGAGGACACTGACACACATGCATACTAAAAGGAGTACCGAATACAGTTCTGCAACATGCTGCAGGAGAACAACAGAAGAACCATACGTAGGCCCAATCGTCAATAATGTCAAGGTTGCTACGTCCGTGAAAATCATTGGAGGGACCCCAAAACATACCATGCTAGTGGCCAGCCTATTACTTGCTCTGTTGTGCTAAAGCATTTACAGTAAGTCACAACTGCTCGGTAGCTCATTCTCCTCCCTGCACTCTCCCCCCTTCAGACATACCAGCACGTGAATAAGCAGGCAAACGCAGTACGTTCCTCCTCACTCAGCACGCACCTCTGCACAGATGCTGAGGAAACGCTGTGAGATGGAGCAGATGACCCTTACTTTAAATCCTTTCCTGAGACACAAGCCAGTCTATTACACTGATCAAACAACATTGATTTGGACTCACATATACAATAAAAGTCCTCTAAAATTTTTCATAGGCAGGGCAGACCCAAATCAAAAATAAATTACATTGCATAGTTTGATGCAGAAATACAAAGGTTAAAATTCCATAAGCCTGTGTAGGTCAAAACTCCCACTGACTTCCACATGAAGTTGTGGGTTTTGGTATTGTCTTATCTTTGAAAATATACATCTATGTGAAATAGAGTATTTTATAAAATGTTTATTGATTTCCTAACTTTAGTTTCAAGGTCACGTTAATTTGCTCTTTAAAAGACTGTTCCATAACATCAGAAAAATATGCACAAAAATAAATATATTCTGTTCTTGAATTTATTTGGCTACTAATAGCTACCATATTAGTTAATAGAAAACACTCCAGATAATAGAAAAACGTTTTTCTATTAGAAGTGCAAGACAGATATAATCTTAGATTTTGCTAATACATAGAGAATTAAGCTCAGGGAAAGTTCAATAATTTATTATTGTTAGCAAAACAAAAGAAAAAACAGTTAACAGACATTTCTACTATGCAATTTTTTTGAAATAATTGTTTGATGAGTGATTAAAATACAAGAGTGAAAAGAGACTGAGACAGAGGTAGGAAATGTTTTACAGATATGTCAATTTATTGTTCCTTTAAGAGTAAAAAATGTTTCACAAAAAAGATGCTGATTTTAATCTAACATCATTGTCTCTCAAAGAAGATTAATCCCATTTATCAGTCAAAAATAACATTTGCTCCTCCTTCAACAAAATCCAGGGAATGAATCTATGTACAACTTAAAAAGAGTACACAGTCCGGATATAACTTTTTTTAGTTGATCTTCTAGCTGTCCTGCTGCTTTAAAAGCTACATGGATATTCCCACTCAAGTATCATTGAGGCCCAAATGACCATTTTCTCAACCTCCTCTTATCTGGCTCCAGAAAACCCGGGGAGGCCTGTCATGAGACACAGGAAAACACACTTGCTCATTCAGCAGGCTTTTAGCTGTTCTTCTGCATTGAAGACACTAGGGGATTTCTTTAATAGACAAATTTAATACAGTAGCAATGATATTATGAGGCATAGCTGTACACTCGAAATGCCACTTTCCCTAATCACATGGCAAGAGTTTGAAAGTTCATAAACAACAGGACAAATACAAATATTCTTCAGGTAAATACGTCAGGGATTCAACAATGTTTCTCCCAGCACCACTGTTTTTCTGCTGCTACTACACACACTGATACTCTTGTAGCCTGTCCATTTGCCTTAACAAATGATTCTAAACTTCACTTCGTTTATATGCCCATAAATCTTTCCAAATCTGGCTGCTTAGCCTTTAGTCACCTTGTTATTTTCTTACTTATTAATCAGTGGCAAGAGTGAATTCTAAAATCTTTCAGCCACTGGATAACCAGTATCTTAACCTACAATTTGTACTTACACAGGCATAACTCATTTTTTTCACCAAGTAAATATTTCAAAAAGCAGCAGCTGACAGCTGAAATTTGACATTTCATTTCCGTATTGTGCTGATTATCACAGTGAATAGAATGAGCTTTGTCATTGATTTTAAATGGGACTAGTCTTTTATCTAATTCATATATTCTTCTTAGCAAGACAAAAGATGGTAAACTTCCAGGCTTGAAATCTCCACTAGAAAACTCCAGTTTCTTGATCAGAGACTTCTCTAAGCAGCACTCTGACTTGTACCCAGATAAGCGACACAGGGTGCTGCAGAATATGGCTAGGATAGCATTATATTTGTCATCCACAAATATAACAGATTCTTTTGGAATCTTGCCCTTAATCATATTTAAGCGTAGATTCCAGAGACTGTGACTAAAATGCATCACCCTGAATCCCATCTCCTATCTTCAAGAACATCTGGTCACCTACCTTCTCCGTTCAGATAACTCTATTGAAGACATCAATTACACTAGTGGCCTTCACTTCGTTTCAGAAATAGCAAGCAGAGCTTACAATATACTTGTGACAGCTAGAACACACAAAAGTATTTTGCGGTACTGGAGTTTTAACCCTTTTCTAACACTCGTCCAAACAAAGGCACAGGACTAAGCTAGACACATTTGTATACCTAGAGCCCAAAGAATTCCATGAGCTTTCCCAAAGAAGAGCTTATAGGACTGTGCTCCAGATCAGAAAAGTCTGCAGCAGCTCCATGTTTAAGCAATAGGAAGGAGGCTACATTTTGGTACCCAGGATGGCAAAGCCTGAAGGGAATTTCAGAAAGAACAATTTAGGCAGTCTAAATTTCCATTTCTACCTTGAACTCAATTCTAACATTATCATGCAGATGAATTTGTTAATAAGCTGTGTAGTAAAAAATTATCTGTTTACAAAAATGAAAATTATGAGACCTATATATTTGGAAAACAAAAACAAAAACAAAAAAACCCACTTTTCTCCAGCATAATAGAAAATGGATGAAAATTAGTTGAAGGATTCTTTCTCCAGCAGGTATTTTTCAGAACTTTTGCTCATCTAATTGCTTTTACAAAGACAAAAATCAGTCAAATAGTTTTTTCAAATTAAGAATGAACCGAAATTATCTCATGAGGCTTGAGTCATATTTAGTTCTTCCTCTTTAGATTTTTTTTTTTCTGTTAGAGATTTAGGAAGGGGTTCAGTTGTGCCAAATTAAGGATGACAGTTCAAAGATAGGATATCAGATTCAAAACTGGCATTCCCTTCTATCAAAGAAAAAAGGTGCTCCTGAGTACAAAAAGCAGTGTTCTTTTAGTCTTGCTATCTTTAACGCTGCCATTATAATTTCTTGCTAGACAGCATATCAGCTAAGAGCTTCATATTTACCATCCCACTCTCTTTGCTGGTTGATCACAGCATGGCGATATGCTGTGAGATGATCTGATAGGGATATATCTTGTGCGGATAAGACTCACCTCACCATCACCACCACTTAAGCTACATCCCAGCTTCAAAACTGCTTTCAGCCACAGAATGGCAGACACGAGCTCCTTGCTTCCAGAGATAACAAAGTGGGCTTCTCATACATAACAAAAATAATGTATAAGCTAATATTAGGAAGTCTCTTTTTTTTTTCCTTTTTAATTGCTAGCTCTTGAGTTCTGTTCATAGACAATCATGTAAAAAAAAATCTGGTAGAATTTCTGTGGTGAGATAGAAAGAAAAATGTGCCTTTATAAAAGATTTAGCTCTACAGGAGCACCAATGATATTTCTGAAAATATACCGACTTAGAACAAGACTAGTTGAATCTTTAAACTGTCCTTCTTTAAGATCAGTGTCTGCTCCGCTTAGGAAAATACAGCAGCCAGGACATCATGAGTTGAAAAACTTGTTTGCAGCTTTAATAATTAATTGAAATAGAAGTGACAATGTATATCTATTTATTTTATGTTTTGTACCATAGTAATTTATTTGCTTTTGAAATAGATGAGTGACTTTATGATTTTTTAGAAAGGTAATTCTGATTCTTTAATCCAAGATAACTTGCCTAAACAGAAATGATAACCATTAAAAGCAGCAACAAAACATATTACTCACTTTCACTGTTTAGTTAGAATGCCCCTAGGTACAGAAACAATGCTTACTAAAGATAAAAAATGGGCAGAATTCAGGCCCATGAAGACATATATAGTTTATACGTTAGAACATTCTTGTATATATGTGGATTATCTTGACAAACAATTCACAAAAAAGGCTGGCAAGTTTGGGACCTAGAGGGTACATTTTCAAAGGTTTCCACAGAAGGTACACTCATTAATCCTATTAATGAATAACAGCATTAGTGTATACACTGCTTATACACGGCTTTGAAAAAGTTCCAAATTTAGACCAAATTTGAGGAAGCAGATGAACAAAAAATCCTAGTAACGTGTCAACCAGTTATTATTCCGTTCAATTCATGTATAAGCTGATCAACAGCATTGTTACGTCTTCGTTGGAATTACCACTGCTGGAAAGCAGTAATTCTAAGACAGATTTTATTGTTTTGGTTACTATCATAGAAATGTTCATATCCTGCTGAATCTTCTATTTTTTTTCTCCTCACATTGTAAAAATAGGCACCTAAATATCTCTAGAAAAGATGACACAGAGCATAACTGTGTCCTCTACATTAAAGAGGACATAGAGGTTAATGAAAAGCAGGATCAGCATTTCTCCAATGTTTGCACATCTTCTGGTTGCCAAGCTACAAAATATATTCAAAAGTTTTTTGGGTTTTCACATATGAAAACAACTACTGGGGAAAGTGTCCAAACAAATGTCTTGTAGATGAGAGTTTCTCGTTTGCTCACTGAACAAACACTGCATCACGAGGATCAGGCTTATCCACTTCATCTCTCACAGGCAATCTAAAAAACTGCACGTTTAGTTGCCTGAGGATTTGCCCTTCTTATCTCTTTAATCTTGAAGAAAGAACCATAAAAAGCATCAAGTAAAGTCAGTTTTCACAGCTGCTATGCTCGGCAGTCTTATTAGGAACCGAGTAAGAACCACAGGCTTGTTTCATACAAGCCACAAAACAGTTTCCATATGAAAGGGATTTTGGCCAGGGTAAACAACACGAAACAAAGATTCTAAATACTCTGGACAGTGCAAGACAGTGACCCTTAACTGCAAAAATAAACTGAATTTGGTTTAATACTTGCCCAGCTGCACAACATGTGTACAATACATCCCCCAAAATACCATCAAACACTCCGGGAAATGAAAAGTGACTCATAAAAAAAGAAAAAAAGAAGCGTCTAGCCATGTGGTTTTTCTGGTCGTGGGCATCTGGTTTAGGTCTGAATGTACGACCTATATAGAGCATCTCTGGATGAAATAACCAAAGGGCAGAACAACGCCAAACTAGCTGCGTTGCCCAAGCAGGCTCAAGCTTCAACCTCCCACCCAGGCAACTCGCTGTTACACAGTGCTGAGGATGGGGCTAGTGTTCACTGATCATACCCTCAGTCCAAACTATCTCTAGTCAATATTGAAATTAAGCTTATGTAACATTCGAGATGCACACCTTGCCTACTCCCAGTTTGCTATGAGAATTACTGTGATGCTTCAATCACTGTTCAAAGTACTGAAGCCACCAGCAGATATGTTGGACCATATGAGCCCCTCTTGCCAAAACATGTAAATGATTTAAGCTCACAATCCAGCTCTGAATATTACTGGAGAGGAAAACAGAACTGGACACAGCAGTTTTAAAGGGATGGACTACAACTATAGAATTCAAATTGCCTCAGGACATGACAGGCAAGGAAAGGAAACGCTTCCCACTTCAGTGGCTAAAGACACTGAGCGTTCCCCCGAGACGCTGACCTTTGCTGGAGAGACGTCAGGAAGGAAGGCATTACCCATCTCTCATCTTTCTTCTCCAGTAACAGCCAGCAGCTGTGAGAAGTGCACACTGCATATGTCATGGGCAGTAGTTAAAGGTACCGTACTTCTGTTCAAAGGGAGGCAACATGTCAAGTGTCCTGCTGTAATTCCTTCCCATTTGGCAGTGTGGCTGTAAACCTTGCCCAGTATGGCCTTTCATATAGAAAAAGCAAGAGCTGTCGTACAGCAGATGAGTGGAACAGGAATATAAGAAAAAAAAGAAAAATCTTAATGCTCTACCTTAACAAGTACTGTCTAAGATATGCCTGACTCTTTAGCATATTGTCTTTTGTTGGGTCTTTTCTGGTAATTTTAAACTTGCAATGCTACTCCATGTCTCCATACAGCCAATATTGCTGTTTAAACACATTACTAATTGTTCAGAAAGGTATTTGAACCTTAAAGTGTTCACAGGCTCCTTGACCCAGAAGTCTGGGATAGTATTACACAAGTTATTGATGGAAAAGTGACTCAATAAAAGCGTTGACTAAGAATAGCCTGGTATCATTGTGGTTAACCATAATTTACTAGCTCTACCTCAGGGTGAGTGACTTCTTGGCATATGCTCAGTCATGTCTGTTGTAAAAATTATTTTTATATTTAGACAAGTTTATATTTTACACACAGATTAGAAAAAGAGATGAGGGGAAAAAATCATTCTAAGGAACACAAAACAACCAGAATTAGATACTTGGAGCAATGTGAGCCACAATTTACTTAAACATACACTAGCCAATAATTTTGGTGACAATAATTATCTTTTCGTTTACTTCAGAGATATGCCAACATTATGTTTCAATTTGACTGTGCATATATGCAATTTAAAATAATGAAAAAAATCCATGAAAGCCTTTATACATGATATTTCAGAAAAGGTCTTTCTTTTCATTCAGGTTTAAAAGGGCCACCTGGAGCTCCCTATCACATTATAATCACATAGCCAATTTCTGGTACTTTTAACTACATATATATGCAAAAGTACCCCTTTTAAATCAGATGGACAGCTCCAAGCATCAAGTTTTACCCATTCCATATCAGGAGCATTTTCGATCAAGGTGTTATGAATTAGCCATGAGACATATATACAATTAAAATGCAAACCACATAGAATTTCAAGGTTCTGTGTTCATTTCAGGAGGATCGTAGCATTCAAAAGATTAAAATAATCAGGTAAGAGGAACTCGCATGCAAGTGACTGGATGCTCAACCTACTGGATGCTCTTTTATAGCACTGTCTACTCTTAAATATCATAAAGATTGTCTAAATGCACACAGGTTAGAAATTTCAGTACACTAAAATCTGTGCCCTAATACACCACACGAACATTTGCTTTGCTATTAAAGAGTGCAAAAAGTATTTCAAAAAGACTCTTTCAGTTAACTTAGCAACAGGGCAAAGGGGTAGCGAGGTTGCAAGATAGCTAGTCAAGACTGTCTTCCTCAATGCAACAAGACGGATCACAATGCAAAGCAAAGGTCCGTTCTAACCTCCTTAATCAAGGAGTCCATGAAAAGTACCATCCAGCCCCAGTCCCCCTCCTCTCAAACACACACACTTTTGCATTACTATAGCTCAACTATAAATTGAGACTGTCAAGAGGAATGAGTGGCCTATCTTATGCATAATGCATAAATGAGAAACGAAGGAGAAAATGGCTATGGACAATTGTTAACACTGCCTAGCCAAAAGACTTTTGCTCTAAAACATAATAAAAATGCATATTAGGACATCCTGGGGTACAACAAGGATCATGAAAGTATCCTAGCACTTTCTTTTCTTGGTGTGTGGATTCTAAACCTATGGTACTTGAACATCCAGGATACGTGCAGGGAGCAGTGAGAGGCTCTTGAACAACAGAAGAGCCAGTTCTTCTAAATCTTGATTTCTGCAACAGTATACAGTGCCCCAGCTTCCTCCTTTGGCCTTCTTTTCCCAGTCTGCATGAGGCTCTACAGGATTCCTACTGACTTCAGTGGGTTTCAGGGTCATATTCTTTCTGGAATTGTATAGCATTTTAGAGTCCATTGTAAGATACTTATTTAACTTTATTGTTGTTCTTTTCATTTTTTACTTAATTAAAGCCACATTCAAATGGGTAGCACGAGCATTTAAATGGTCTCTATGACAGCACTCAAGCTAGTGCAATGTTATAATTACTATCATTAGAAACCCAACTGTTTATTTACTTGGAATTTACAAAACAGAAACCCTGTATTCTCTCCTGCTTTCAATATATAACTAATCATTTCTCAGATCCTTACAAATATGTACATATAAACTTCAATTTTCAGAGAATAAAATGTTCAGGACTTCTTTAATAACATGCAAGGAATGAAACAGTTTCTTTAGAAACATACTTTTCCATTTACAATGATTTCTGTTACTGGCCTGAAGAGCGTACTATGAAGAATAACACGTCAAGATAAGAGAATCTGGGATGTTTAAATAAATATCCATTCTGACACTGGTAAACACTTAGTTTTCTGGACATCACCACTATGTAATTCAACTGTCCAATTTTTCGGAAGATTGAGAGTGCCTCAGAAAAACTTCTGATAAGCAGAAAGCTCTGTTAGAGACTGGATTAGTTCCAGATTAATGGCTGTCTGATAGTTTAAGTAAATACGAACCCACTGGTCTGTAGCCATAGCACTCAAAAGCTAATAATCATCTAATCTTGCTAAAGACATGACAACTCTGATAAAAGGTGTGGAAATATATTTTTCCTCCCCACAGAGAAGTACATCCTAGAACATCTCAAACCTCATGACCATTCCTATGGCAGTAATCTGAAACAATCGCTATATTGTTAAAAAGGAATTTGTCTTTCATATGATATAATCATATATATGCAGTAGGGCAGACTGATTGACACAAGCTGTCTCTTCTAACTTAAATGAACTATGTGTAAAGTAAATTTAAAGCAAAGCCACAGAGTCATAACGTGCTTCAACATAAGCCATATGAAGGTTTGATCCAAAGTAAATATGTCTTTCAGTTCAAGTAGTAGAAAAAGAAGAGCTAAAGGACATCTGCTGGGAGCACTGAACCAGGAAAAGGTGTCCTCTGCGACACTCCCGTCTCAGTGCAACTAAAGAACTCACTGCATGATTAAATACAGGACTGAAGGCCTGATTTTTAGAGGTCTGGAGCACCATTCACTCAACTGAGGATAGTAACATTCATTGTGCTTTAAAATTAAGCTATTCTTAAGTTTTCCACACTAATAACCAAGAAATTAGGCTATCCAAAAGTCAGACTTGAATTTCTAGAAGTCTGCCTCCACTGATGGCCATGTGGAGCTGGGAGCAGCTCAGTGTAACATGGAACCCTCACCCAGCTGCGCCAGAAACTGTTGTTTACTTTTGAGAACCGAAAAATAAAGTCAACCTAGAATATTTCTACTAATAAAAAAGTCAAAGTGCAAGTTATTACAAATATTTAGTTAGAAGGCCTATTCTTTTGATGCTGAGGACGGAGTTTTAAAATCATTAAAAAGTTCATTTTCTACAAAATCCCTCTAATTTTGAACCTGGAAAACAGAATCTTATATATAAAGAATTGTAGGTCAATTCCAAAACATTCTAAGAAAAATGTGCATTTCAAACATAAATAAATCAGAACTTTTGAATGAAATATTTATCTACTAAACATTTCTAAATATTTCCAAATGATAACATTTTTAGTGAGATATAAGAGTTTAAGTTGGTGGCAACTACATACAATGCTGCTTTCTAAATCAAAGGAAGGAAATGTAGTTTTGTATGGCAACAGGCTGATTATATATTATTCTATATACTCATTATTAATATATACCCATTTACACCTATTGTTAATGAAGACAAAACATTTGTAAACTTAGTTTGGAGTTTTCCTAGAGCAAATACTTTGGGATTGATGATTTTTGCTTTTATGTGCACACCCGCATGTAGGTACATAGGTATATAATTTAATCTAATTAAACTGGTACCAAATTCATCACCATTTTCACTTTCTACAGGGCAACTGATGGACAAGATCCTCAAAATCTTAGTAAAAATATTACTAAAGAAGTTCTAATATTCATATATTCTTAGTATTTTATACTGCTACTCAAGTATATAACTTGATTATTTGAGTTTAATGAAATCACTAGATGACAGATCTTTTCAC
Source organism: Apteryx mantelli (assembly GCF_036417845.1). Classification (NCBI taxonomy): domain Eukaryota; kingdom Metazoa; phylum Chordata; class Aves; order Apterygiformes; family Apterygidae; genus Apteryx; species Apteryx mantelli. The sequence goes on along the minus strand of NC_089983.1, from coordinate 28,958,252 downwards.
AGATGTTCAGAGAATTATGCATTCTTATTAAGAGATTTGCCACATATGCAGACTTTGTATTGAGTAATGCTTAGCCTAAAAATAATCAACTAAACATTAATCCATGTCTAAATGTCATTGGGAATGTCAGAGAAGTCTTTGAACAGCAAAAGCACAATCTGCCTTATGCACCTGAAATCCCAGGCAGGGTTGAGAAAACATAACACAAGAGTATATTTTTCATCTTCTGAGGAACTGCCAGCACATTTAAAGCCATCACTCATAACAGTAAATCAAAATCTCTCAGTATTGCTTGTTGAAACTGACTTTCAGGATAGAGGGGGGAACAGAAAGATCTTTTAAAATTAAGTTTAAGGGAACACATAAATTGTCTGAACACTGGCATGGACAATCAGTTTTAACAGCATATGTCCAACAGCATAGTATGGTTACTTGCTTCTCTGGGAGCCTGCCAAAGTAAGAGAACCATCCAGAAATTATGAGGAAAAAAAATCAAGAGAAAACTGATAATAACCCAGAAATTATGTTCTTCTTTATCTATTCTATAGCCTTTCATTCAGCTTCCATCATTATAAAATCAGTGTTCCTGTCCCAGTATAGATTAAATCCTTATTTTAATAGAGGAATACTTTTTAAAAAAGCCTGAAAATTCCTATCTATTGACAAACTTGTACAGTAACATACTCAAGACATATTCTAATGTGTAACTTTCCAGCAGAGCATCTGAGAAGTATTAATGACATAAGCATCAGTGAACCATTGACTGATATAAAACTGCTTCTGTTTTGTAGCTAGGGAAGAGCTTAACAGCCAAGATTGCAGACCAAGTCAGCTGGAAACCCTACAGCACAATTAGTAACTGATACTCCTGTTTTAACTTGTAGGAAATGTTTCACAGAGGAGACTATTTATTAAGGCAGCAACTACCTCCATTATTCCAAATAATTTAAGTGAACTTTATTTCTGACAGACACTGGCAACTCAGGTTGCCAAGGGCTCATTTTCTCATTAGTGCAGAACTTTGGTGAGACCAGCTTGGGCAGTACCTGATTGACTTCTTCATAAACATAGCTGTGTCGGCTCAGAAAAACCACTGCACAGGTGTGCGCTGTTGAGCAGGGTTCTGGTTCAACCACTAACTCCAGCATTGGGGCTTTTCACCTCACCTAGCAGTGCGAGGGGCACACTCCTCAGAGCTGAGAAAGCTGCATTACTGTGCCCAAGTGAGGCCACTGTGGGCAGCTGGTCACCTGCCTGAGCACGGCCACTGGCGCAGTGCGGTCAGCACACATCAGACACGCTGCTGGGTCTGCCCTCCTGCCCCCCTGGATCAGCACCCTGCCCAGGCCTGAGGGCTGGGTCCAGCAGGGACACATAGCCCACCGACCTGGGAACTGAGCTTTGTCAGGAGGTGTGCCTGAGAGGTCTTTCAAGATTGATGTAGGGCTGAAGTGTTTTGGAGATACCCCAAATCCATAACGGTACCCAATATCCCATGGCTGGGGTGCCCTAACATCCATCTAAGAGCCAGTTAAAGCTCTTGCAAGCTCCAGAGAGATTTCTGGATCTGCAAAAACACTAGAAGTTTTGTAGCTTAGTAGCTCACTCATCTGAGAGTGGGGAGCCCTAGTTCTTACTTTCAGGACTATTTCTTTTTTTATATTCAGCATAGCAAGGATCAGGTGAGTGCCATAATCTGGAAAGACTCAAACTGAGAACAAATAAGGGCTTTGCAGTTTTCCTTCTGGGCAGTATCTCCTATTTAAAACAGCTCAAGATAAGCCCTGGACTGCCACTGTGAAGTACCAAATTCAGTGCAAGTGCCAAGAGGCGGCGGCAGTTTGGGATGCCACACTGTCCAGTGACAGATGGTGACGTTCTTCGTTTGTAGCTGCCTATCTACTTTTACTGAATCTACCTGTCAGCCGGAGTTAGGACTGCAACTAAAGCTGAGACAGAAGAAGCCTTTGTGCTTCTTATAAAGGCGGAATTTATAAACAATTTTTTCAATATATTTTAAGCAGTTACTGCAAGTCTGTGGTGTTAAAATCAACTTGCCTCTGACACGATCTAAATATTTAGGATTCTCGTACTTCTTGACTTATTTACTTGACTGCTGATTTTTTTGGTCTTTGCAATTTATGTCTATAGTGCAGCATTGCTAGGAACAAGGGCTTGTGGAATTTTAAGCTTATATTTCCTTATATTTAACACTTCTCATATTCTAACCTGTGCTGTTTTACCTTACAGCTGAACACTTTAATTTCTTTTGCACACCTATTTTCTGACTCTTCATATTTTCTAGTATTTGGTGGTTTCAGTCATCCAAACAATGCAGTATGAATTTCTGCAACAGTAGGAAGGGCACTGCTAGCAATGTATTCTTAGGCAGAAAACATAAAGGAATCTGCTACAGTGAAACATCACTTTAAAATAACATTACTTTCTGGACAGATGTGAAAGAGCTTACTTTCCTTTTAGTCCATGTAAGCCTACATAATCTCCTAGCAATCCAGTGTCTAAAGTACATGCTATGCATGTTTTGTGTATCATTGATGACATGTTTTGGTTTGCCACAGATGACCGAAATTTTGAAGAAACTATATACCCCAACAAGCTCACAGAAACATAAAATTTATGGTGAGATTTCAAGTGCTCTGTATTTGTTTAACTGCTTTTATAGAGCAGTGCCAATCAGCGCAGTTGATATCAGTGGTAAAATGCCTGTTGATTTTAATAAAATCTGGGTTACGCAAATGATGGATGCCTTGAATATCCCACCCTGATTGGATGCTAGTCCCTTTAAGCACAGTCAGTTCCTGGTATTCTGTGCACTTCCAGATGTAAAAGCCCCATAAAATGACATGTTTGTATTTTAATTTTCATAAATGATGCTTTGGCAGTCCAGCTACCCAGGCCTACATTAATTCAGCTCTGGTTTTATGTAGCAGATGGTTCAACGGGACTGACCTTCTCTGTCTGCTTAATGTCTCCCCATAAGCCAAAGGTTCATTTATAACTTTTCTATATCTCATCCTTGAGATGTCAAGCAGACTGAATAGAGAGCAAGCTTTTCCTGGAGGATAGAGAAATGGTAAAACATCTCAATAAATGAAAGAAATTACTCTGAACTTCCAGGGAATAGCAGACATTTTCTATCAGTTCAAGCTACTTGCACTGCTATTTATAGAAGCTACTTTGATGTTAAGGACTTTTCAAGGCTGTCTGGTCTGGTCTGATAGAAGGGTGCAGGGCAGTTTCTCCAGAGCTTGAAGTCTGGCCTTAAAGTTGCAATGGAGCTGGAACTAGATGAAACTTTACAATTTACATTTTACAGACTGATACTGGTTTACAATATTAAAAAAATCCTAAAATCAAATTAGCTTCTATAAACAACCCTGAAAAAGATGAGTCTTCTAGCAAAATTGTAGCTTTCTCTAAACTACTTCTTTAGCTCTTATTTTCCCTGCTTAGCATAAATAATATTAAATACTAAATACCTAGTTGAATACTGCATTATTTTCTTTTTGTTATTACTACCCAGTGTTAAAGCTGAATATAAACCATTTCACTCCTGTAACACTCTCTTTAGGTTTCAAAAAACAGTACTTTTACAATATATCTTTGCTGAAAGCTTTATCCCATGTCTCAACGGCAACAAAGTTCATTATGATAACATGCACGAGACCTAGAGGTTCAGTACAAAGACGGTGTGCATCTTTTAATATCTGCAGCAGGGAGATAGCTATTTCCTCACCTGCCATGATGATTTATTCAATAAAAAGACAGAATATACCTTTACAAATGCACCAATTTTCCCTGCGTCTTAAGAAATAGCAAAGATCTTAGGAAATTAAGAAAATGGACTCCGACATAGATATTACAACAGTGGGTATTTTGGAATACCAAACTGAATCTCTGGAAAAAATAAATACTGCAAAGACTTCTATACCTGGGGGGGGGGTTAAATCAAGACATAAAGTCCTGTGTGTTCCCTATGGTTTTATGCTCCCTCCTCAATATCTTTTGTCTTCTTCTTGAAAAGGAATTCATAAAATTTTCTGCATAGACATGTATCCATGTATCTCATATTCAAAGACATTAAATGATCTGGTTAATTAACAGAACAAATTATCTACAGGCACTTTTAAAAGCTGAAGTTGACGTTTAAGCAGGAGGGTTTTAAAAGCATGAAGCACCAGGTTTAAAGAAGAAAGGCAGAGTTAAAGGAGAAGAACCAAGTCATTTTCTATATTATGCTTTGTTCATAATCCATTGTAAATAGTACAAGCAGCACTGACAACGGAAAAGGGATCATCTATAGTTCTAAAAGTTGGGACTGTTCTCTCAGGGTTCAGTGCCCGAGTTGTGGTATTCAGTTCCCATCTGAACTCCTTATTCTGAATCACTTTTTCAATCTCTTCCCTTGAGTAGGAGTATATTTTGCTGAAATATGACAGGAATAGTTAAAGTAGTGTAAAACCTACCATGAGATCTTAAATTTTTGCTACAAAGTTTGGTCTTTTAAAATTATTTTAGGCAGGAAAGGAACGGAAGATGAAGGTAAGAGAGCAGAAACAAAGCATGGTCTCCGCCAGCCTTACAGAACGAGCAGTACAGTGGAGACTAGCACTGCCTCTATGAATACCTTCAGGAATTTCTCATTCACTGTAAAATTCTGCAGTAACACTGGAAACAGCAAGCAACAGTAGCAGGAGAGGTCACACTAACCACGTGTTCTCTGATGAGGCTTTGTTTCATGCTACAGACAAGGGAGTCTAGCAAAGTAGAACTCACAAAAAAAGGTTCTGATCACTAACGCACTTTCATGTTTACACCTCCTGAATTGGACTTAAAAAGAGAATTTTCACCCAGAATAACAGACTTTGGCAGCATCTGGAAGAGTGACATTACAGTGAAATCCATGACACAGACCGTGAGCAGATGCCATGACAAGATGAGAAAAGCATTTTGCAAAGAAGGAAAGCGACCACACATAGTGGTGGCCTGTGAGGATAAAGCAAGCATTGCTAAGAACAGAGAACAATTAAACCACAAAATTATGCTATTTTGTCATCCAAATTTCTCAACAGCTTTATTCAAAGCCCTTTCTCACAAGATGGTAATTAGGAACATTTTAATTACATGATTGTAAGAAGAAGGCAGTGATGATAAAAGGAATCACCAGGCCAGGCTTAGACAGTACAGAGTCTGCTAATACATAAGATACATTGACTTGCCCATTTTAGACAGACCTCAGCTCACACTATCCTGAACCAGCTTGGATTTAAGACCTCTGTAACCACATTTAGCAAGGTGTTGGGTTGAAAGTAACAAAAGCAGCTACCCAGTAGGGCTTACTACGCTTATAAAAGTTCTGGGTCACATCTGCTTAATAGCTATTTTTTGGGGGGTGTAGGCAGACTTTTATAGACCTACATATAAGTACTTATAAAAACACATTCCCTGCACTTTCTGAAAGACCAGCATATATCCTTAATTTTTTCCTCTCTTTACACATATGTCTATCAATATATGTCCCATGTTTGCACTAAGATGGATGGATGGATGAATCTACTCCTATCCTCGACCAGCTGTTTCTTCGTGGTCATTCAAAAAAGATTCTCTAGGTCCCATAAATGACAGCACAATCCTCTTCTTTCATTATCCTGTACATGCAGGCAATGGACACACACATAGAGATACCGACCTACATAGCTTAGACATGATCCTAATGAGTTATAAATACTTTCTGGGGAGTCATCAAGAAGAAATCAGAAAGGTGTACTATCCCATAAAGTGAGAATGATCATAAAACCATGCACATCAAGTCTTTTTAAAGAAATTAATACATTTCCCCAGACTCCTTTTGTAAAACCCCAATCATCCAAATAAATGACCTGTGAAATAAACTTCTATCTAAATTATTCCATAACCTCCAAATCTTTCCCCCACCAAAATCCCTCCAGTCTTTTGCAGGACTCCACCTCTCTAAAACAACAACCTTTAAGCTATGTGGGTTTCTTCCTTAAGGAACGTATCTCACACAAACAGCACAATTTGCCCTTTAGCTGCCCTAATTCTAGGAAATGGACCACTGGAACGTCCAAAGCACTGTTGCACCGTGGGGTGGTGAATTGGTTACCATTGCAAAATACGGAAGTCTGATACTGCAGACATCTGCTCAAGAACAGGCCACTGCTACCCCTATATTCTTTATATAAATTGACTTTTTTACTCTGTGCCTTTTTTCATTGCATAACTAAGTAAAGCTACTGAGTCAGCTTATCCCCAAATCTATCAGAATTTATGAAACCGCAGTATCCATAAGATCTTATGCTTCAGCAAGCCTTAGTGTGTATAGTTCAGTGCAGAAGAAAACATGAAATGGAAGAATATGCACCAGTTTTATACTGCATTTCTTATATGCCACTTCTTTATAACACCATATATTGTTATTCCAGATACTTATTTAATTACTTGTAATAAATTCTTCTTTAATTTACATGGATGGGAACCACACTGTGCTAGAATATATAACACAAATAGCAGTATTTTACTTTTATACCATAGACATAAATCCAATTGCTAATTGGATTCTGGACATCAGGCTTTAATCTTATGCTTCATTGACCAGGAAACAGTTGTATTTGTTTCTGAGTTTCTAATTGTGACACATCTCTCCAAGAGCATAATAGTCAATCAAACTCGCCTGATCCTTAAGATTGTCCCATGAAGGGGGGCTGAAGAAATTAAAGGCATCGTGACTGTGACTTGTCCTTTTCCTCACTGTGTCCTCTAGATGAGGTTCAGAAAAAAAGTAGAGGATCAATGATCATTGTGTTTCACATATCCATGTGTAGAATTGCCAGCCCATATTACACCTGAGTGGATAATGAAAATAAAACCCTTTTAAGTTGCTTAAATTTTTTTGAATTTCAAATATTTATTTACTAAAATACTTGTTTATGCCAGAAGCTTCAGAAATTGCTAAAATGGGTAGAAAAGTTTTGGTTTAGAAACCCAGGGTAAAATGCCACAAATAGAGCCATCTGCATGTACTCCTGCCCTCCGCAGTATATGCAGAGTAGAGCCACTTTGCACATACTTAGGGTCTACCCCTAAGTCAGCACACCCCAGTGATTTCAGTACAGTTCTAGATCAAAAATGTCCCAGCAGATCTTTTTTCAAGCTGTTGCAGAGCCCTACTGCAAGATTCACTGTAATGTGGAACCCTGTGCAAAATTGTTATCTGTAATAACAGATATTGCAAGGTTTAGGTTATAAGAACATAGAGAAAAAGCCTTTTCTTTCTTTTAATCACTAGTTTAGTTCAGGATTCCTATGTAAAAAAAAAAAAAATCTTATTCTACTTCTGCAACTATTTAATATATTATTATTGTCACATTATTATGAAGTTGCTCAAGTTTATCAGGGTTTTGTCAGAGCCCCAGCTGCTAAATTACACATTAAATTACACAAGAAGAAAAGAGTACAAAAACAGTATCTCCTAAAAAGAAAGAAAATCACTTAGATAAGGGAGAGATACCAATAGAATCAGCCTTGTACTCAGTGGAACATTTTTAATCTGTTCCAATAATGCATTCAATACTTTTTGTATAATTTCTAAGTCCTACAATACTTTATCTTTTTTCAATCAACATTTTCTATCTCTGACATTTCTTCATTTTTAATACTAATTAGGAAATGACTAAATAAATGCTCAATCTCCAGTGCTATATTTATTGCCATTTTTCTTGTGAATTTCACAATGAAGCAGCAGTTCTTTATTTTACACTTTAAATCATCTACTTTCTTTTCTCTAGACTCTTTTCCATTTCCTCAGAACATTCAGATACTTGAATTTTGTCACCACAAAAAGAAAACAAATTTCAAAACTGAATGTATGAGCATTCATAGAAATAGAATGGTAAATCTACACACATACAAACCAGTTCTAGAAACACTTGCAAACTTATCCAATTAATAAAACCATACTATTTTGCTTATTTGACCAGGCACAGCCAAGCAGCACAGCCTAATTTTTGAATATTCACAGTCCTTCTTTAAAATAAAAACCTCAAAAGACATTTCATTGTCAAATACATGTGAACACTGTTAAGAAATCATGATCTAATTATTGATATTGCACAGACAGAAAAAGACTACATTAATCGAATAAGTTATTCATTTCACAAGCTGAAGGCACAACTGGTATGATATATATTGATGAATTCCCCATTTAGTTTAGGGAAGCTCAGTCAGTTTTCATTATTTACATGCTAATTTCATTTAATGCTACAACTCATGCCTTTTACAATATTACAAGTACAGTTGTCACTACTAATTAATGAGAATTTCCTAGCAGTTATCATCCAGAGATTTTTAAGGGAACAGGGAACAAACCCACTAGTTATTTAGCAAACAACCCATCACTACATGTCAGCTTTTACATGGTATCCACCTCATTCATACCAGTGATGTAGAGGCAAAAGCAGTGTCCCACCTTAGTTATGAAACCTCTGTAGTGAGAAAGTCTTAGACTGTACAGAAATGGGTTCACTTTTGATCTTAGGTGTTCATTTAAGTCACTTCATATATATCTCAATCAGCAGGTACACAGTAGAAATAAGACAGTGACAGAGACTGATTTAAAACAACAGGCCACTGCAATATTAACTTGTCAACAAGCTGAATGGTTGTCGTAGGCTTTTGAAGGCCTTGGGCAAGTGCATACACATGCATTTCTGCACATCTGTAGCAATTGCAATATATCATTATTACACACGTGGGGCAACTAAAAGCTTACTGCACACACAACACAGATTTCCTTGCAGGCAGCCAGACACGCAATGGCACAGCTCACATGCCGTCCACCTGATGCATCCAGCCACAGATCCCTGTGTCCTGGCTGAGGAGCTGAACAGAGGGGTGAAAATAAGCAATGATGTTTTCTGGCACGTGAATTCATGGTTTGAGAATGTCACACTATTCTTCTCAATAATTCAAGTTTTCCGTGATAAAGCAGGGTCTTGCCTTAAGATAGTGCTATGGTCTATCATCTCACCTGCTTCTCAACTACTGGCCCTGTATGGACCCTGTGTTCAGTACCAGGCCTTACACCAGACAACTGCAAGGGGGGTGAGCAGATGGCAGTGCAATACATCCTGCGTGTATGTGAACCCGTGATCCAGCACAGGGGGCCTCTGAGCACCCTACGCTCACCCACTCCTCTGCACTTGGGACAGGGGATCGCAGGGCTCTGGTCAGAGACTTTTGGATACAGGAATGCAATTTGAACACACCAATCTTTATACCTCCACAATAATACAGGAGAGCTTGACTTCAGTGGGGCAACAAAAACTATTTGTCAGCTGAAGTCCTGCCCAATAACTTCTATGGGATTTATAGGATTAAATTTCTAGCGTCTTTCTGAAGACCCACTACCATATAATTTTTCAGTTTTAAGCTTCTCTTTCACCTTCTACCATCACAGAAGTTATCTAAAACCCATGCAAATATATCTTGAAACATGGATTAGTTCTCTCATATTTAATAAAAGTCTACTTAAATTATTTTTGAACTTCGTTATCACTGAACATTGTGAAGCCTTTCAATGAACAGAATGTATCTCTATTCTATTCAAATAAATCCACTTGAATGGTAACATTTTAAGGGTTTATTTAGAATATAAACACCACAAATATTGAACATTGAGATTTTGTACCACAGAAGCAAAACGAAATAGGATCCTTTGAGATACTCCCTGTTGTATTGCAAATCAGAAACATACTTTAGTATGTTCATTCTGCTTTGCATAATATTATTCATAATACTTTCTCTATTTACTTTTCATGATTATTACATTCAGGCCTTACTCAAATTTAAGATCAGTTTGTCTCACAGGACACCAATTTCCCTGGCTAAGGAAACTGCTGAATAATTCAAAGAACCCCAAGTCTAATTTTCATTCCTAACCTTGGGTCACAAATCTGGAAACAATTTTGCACGTGAGTAACTTTATAAACCCCTGCAATTTGATTAAACACTGCAAGATGGGATCTGCTGTGCTCGTGACCAAACGAGGCCGCCCGGACCCAGCTGCCAACAGCTCAGGGCTTTAGAGCTTCACTGGGATGGCGAGATGGCAGCCGCGGAGGCAAGCACCAATCAGAGCTCGCCTTCCTCCGCCCTGGCCAATCAGCTTGCACACAACTCGAGAGGAGATCTGTGTACTCTGATTGGCTATGCAGGTGGCGGGAGGCATGCAGCTGCTGCCGGATAGGCTGGCCGGGCGCGGGGGCACGCCGGGCTGCGCTGCCCCGGCCGTGCCCACCTCCCGGGCCCCTCGACAAACAGCTCCTCATGCCATCAGCCTTCCAGCTTATTCCCAGATTTCGTCCCAAACTGACTTTTTGACAGCACTGCCACTGACATGTTGCATTTAGTCAGCACTGGAGCATGACACTTAACTGTCTCTAGTTAATTGCACATTCTAGTTCTGGTTTTATTTCCAGCTCTATACAAGAGATCTTAAATTCTAATCAACCTGCTTTGATGGGATTTTATTTTAAATTCAGGAATATATTCTTATTTAGTCCTATAAACACCTTCTACTTTTTTCTACCTACAGGGTCTACATTTAGAGCCTTAAATACTTGATAGCATCCTATTAAAACAAACAAACAAAAATCTATAATCATTTAGAGGCTAGACCAGTTAAAAAAAAAATCAGCACTGTTCTGAACTGCTAAAATGTGTGTACAGCTACGCAACTTCTCTCTGTCTCTCAAAAAATTGATTTTCAGGGCTTTGGCATGAGCCGTTGCAGTGCTTAAGACAAATGGATTGTATTATTGAACCCAGCCCTCAGGAATCTTGCTTCAAAATAAATCAAAACCAGAACCATTCTTTCCTGTAGGCCCACTAAAAACCTGGTTAGAAAAAGAATTAACAGCTTCATGAAAACAAAATAAAGTATAAATTTCATATGACTAGAGCAATGTGCAAAACAACATTATCATGTTTATAACAATTAAATGGAAAATGCAGTTAATGGAAAAAACACAAATAACCCTAAAGTACAAGGATAGTCATAGGCAAGTAGGTAAAAATAACTAATAAATTATTGTGCAAAGCTGTCATTTAATATGCAGCTGTCAACTGCTTCAGTTTCATTTTGTCCAAGGTCTGGAAAATGAGGTCAAAATGGGATTCTGCAGATTCAGGGATAATTGTTCGAAGAACTACAGACTTTCCTAAAAGTGAGCATTCTCTCTGGGCCCATTAAAATCCTAGTTAGAAAAAAAAAAATCTCTTAAAAATCCTCAAAATAGAGTGTAACATTCATCCATAGCTAAACATATATATTACATACACGTACATTCACACACAAATATATATATATATGTAGCTTATATATATAAAAAATAGAGAGCTTATATATCATACACATTATATACATTACATAATTAGCCATAGGTCTGGTGAGTCATATCAGCCTTCTACATATATGTTCGAGTAATTAATGTACATGGGCTAATGTTTTACCCTCCTTCATGCTTGCGTAATTTCCAAGCTAAAGTCAGCACACGTGGTTCTCCACTGTCTTGCATCACTAATTTATTGCTGTGTAAAAGAAGTCACCTGCTAGATAAAATCTGGGAAAGAGATGACATCTCTGAGGTTTCCCTGGAGCTATACCACTGGTCAATGGGCCCTGGTTATCTGCCCCATCTCTTGTATACATCAAAGCAGTTTGCTCTAATTTGTTCCAGGTGGCTATGATCCTCCCAAGAGGTCCTAAGCAGGGAGCATAACTCACAATACACCAACCACCCTGCTCACCTGACAGCATCCCATGACCAATCCAACTTGTTTACTAGGGACTGCAAGAGCCAGCTGCATTGATTTTGTGCCTGTCAGGAGATCCTATCAAGGACTTGAACCTGAGCACTTATATAAAAAAAGATATATATGTTAGTATGGGGAGGAGGACATAAAAGCCATAGTTGGCACTGCAGACACCATAACTGGGTTTAGATTTTTCCTTATATCATCATCAGTGCTCTGGGTTGCTCTTATTGCATAAAAAAATATATATTGTTCAGTTACCTTTACAGAATGCAGCTGACAGAATGTAAGAGCATTTTCTGAAAATTTTAACTTTAGCCCGTGATTTCTAATCACATTTCTCATGCTTAGGAGGATGTGGCTGGTCTTATTATTGTTATTTCATATAAATATCCTTGAAAATTCACTCATTTCAACTGAGGATGGCCAAAGGACCAGTCCAGGAGCCTAATCTGGATCCCAGCTTGACCAGGCTGCTGCAAAAGTGATCAAAAGTTAGCAAGCCAGCCAGACTGTTCTGCATGTTGCAAGGAGGAGAAACACAGAATTTGGTTGCATCGAGCAGGGTTTAAGAGAGCTGCTATTCACAGGCAAATGAAACTACAGTGGTCTGGCCTATCCACCTGGCTGAGAATGAAAGTGGCCCCTGAACTGGCCCTCCACCATTCAAGCTATTCACATCTGCCTCCAACCTTAGTTTTAACTTACAACTCTTGACCCCTGAGTTGTTTTAGCACTGTTAGATCAGATTTCTCATCTCTGTTGTGAATGCCATTCTGTTTTCATCCAAGCATGTGTTCCCAAGCTCCCCTTAACCCAATCAGTTATAGAACTTATTTTTCTCACGGCCAAGCTATATTTTCCTTTGATCTGTTTAATCAGCCTACATCTGCTCTGTGTGAGGTGAAAAGCAGAGAAGTAGCTAGGGACATTTATTTGCTCTGTGAGTCTATAAAAGAAAATAAGTTGCCAGTATAAAACTGTATTTCTCTAACATATTCAGAAAGGCACAGGCACCTTGTGAGAACACAGAAGAAAGCGATCAGAGCTGAAGGGCATCATGTTCCACTCTGTGTGTGCAAAACTTCAGGCACTGCTGTGCGCCTGCCCACTCACGGAAATGTCCCACAGAGTGATATGAGTAGTAGCTGCTCAACAGGGGTGTATCAGTGTGGATGATCTCTCCAATATGTTTCTGTGCATAATATCCACTTCTGCAGAAATATTACACTAATATTTAAAACTGGTTTTTTTTAAATTCATAATCCTAAATCCATGCAGAATCCTGAATCCATGAAGACATAATTATGCTTTTCTATTGAGAACCAACATTTATGCCAGTGACTTTCATCACAACACCTGTCCTTCTTCATCTCACTTCTTTTTCACCTTTAGTTATATCTTAGGCCAAACTCTTTGGATTTCTGAGATCTGACCTGCACAAAATCCTGGTCTTACCACTTCCCTCTCCTGTTATACCCTACACATGCCCTATGAGAGCTACTTTTCCCTTGGTGGCTGCACAGCTCTACACTACTGCCAAGAACCACTGCTTCTTAGAGACTGGGTTCTTCATTTTACCATAAATGCCATTGGCTCCACTGTCCCAGCACAGTACATTTACCCCATTAAATTAAACCTTCAACGGTAGCCTAAGATCCAGATCTTCAGCTATGAGTTAGTCAAACATTCTTTTGCTCTGGTCATTTGACGAAAACTCCATTCCTCTTGCATGAGAAGTATCAGATCTTGAATACTGCATCCTGTTGTAATGAAGTGATGAGAATGCAATGAAGAAGTAAGCCCAAAATTTCAGCACTAATAGCTGCAATTTTCTGTAAAACTTCTGACCACTCAAAGTTTTCTATTTCAGGTCAATGCATAAATTATCATTTAATGTTACTGTCACTTTCAATATGTTCCCAGCAGCATTCAGAACTGTAATTTACTATTTTAGTCTAAATAGAAGGAGTACAGTTTGCTCACACTTAACCACGTAACCTCATTGACTTCAGTAAAACAAGGCAACAAGAGACCAAGTCAAGTCTAACTGCAATTATAGTCTGTATATAGAACATTATATTCATTACTTATGATATGATGACAACATTTTGAAGCGTGAGGTTGAAGTTGACCCAATTACATTAGAGCATAAAGATGAATTTGCTTAAAGAGGCAGAAAAAGTACATTGTTTATAACAGTTCTGCTATACTGTATTTCATTTGTAAACATTTCAAATTGGTACTCAAACTAGCAAGTTAATAAAAATTAATCTACCAGTGTTGTGCTTTAGGTTAAAGGATGGTTACAGCATGTTATAGTTCTCCTGTTTAATTAAAATGGTATAAAAGGAAATCTAATGACCTTTTTTGGAAGCACTTTATATGTAAACAGAATATATAAAGGCATCCTATATAATTAACCAATAAAGCAGCATCTCAAAGCAAATGTTACACCCATTTTAAAATACTGAATAATGGGTGAAATTCAGGCTTCCTGTATCTCCAGTGAAAGGATAAAACTGCTTCAGGTTCTGCAGGGAATCTTTAGAGGCTGAATTTTCAGATCCTGCTTCCCTTACTTTTCCTTGATTTCTGCAGCGCCTCTGCTCCACTGCGTCATGAGAACCCAGCACCCTAGACTATCAGATTTGTTTGTTACAGGATGTGAAAAACACATCATACCTCTTCAAAGACAGTTACACACCATGTCTATTTGCAGTTGAAAATAAAGTTCAATTAAAACTGCTTCATTCAATCACAGATACAAAGCCCCCCTCAGCTACGGTCTCTGCTGGCACAAGAAACTTCTTTGGCATTCCATGCCGCTTTAGTCAGCTGCTTTCTGTTTTGGGTCATAGACCCTTCGTCTGCTTTCACTTTCAATCCCAACAGAAATAAAATTTACCTCTTGTTTTTCTTTTATTTCTACCATACTCTACTAAAGTGTTTTAGAGTTTTTGCAATAAGATGCTAGGCAAAACAAAGCATATTTTCAGATCAAAAGAACAATCAGTCGAGAGCCTATTGTCACATAGAGATGCTGACAGAGAGGTCCTCCAGCACAAATCTCACAAAATTGTCATGTTTGGGTCTCTCTGTTGATCTAGTAACAGAGGATTAAACTTTCCTTGATATAAGCAGGCTGCAGCACTTGGCTGTTTCAGCTCACTTCCCAGGCACATTGCAGCTGCGTGTTCTCTCTCCAGAGCAGCAGCACGAGGGCTCAGAGGCCCTGCGCTCTGAAGCCCCTGCTGAGGGCCAGCTCTTCTCACCTTCTAAACTCAGAGGAGCAAATGCCTCTTCCAGGGGACATGCAAAGTAGTCATACAGATTTTGCAAGGGCCTCTAAAAACAGTTACCGTTTTCTGGCGCAGAAGGAATGAAATTCAGAGTCTGCCAGGCAGTGGGGCAGGACAAGGGCAGTGTATGGCACGGAGGGCCGGGGGGGGACAGCTTCGCTAAGCGCTGGCTGGAAGCGCCTGTCAGAGCCCGAGCCAGGAGTCCTCTCTCTCCTTCCCTTGTTTCCTCCACAGCAGCTTTCTCCCACTCTGCGGCTCCTGCACGCGGAAATTCCCACCATGTTTTGAAGAACATGCCCAGGCCTGCAGCCATTTCACCTTCCTCTACAGTCAGCCATCGCTGCGTAACGGCCATCCCTCGATCCTGCTCCGGGAAATGCACAACACTACCTTACCAGCACACAGATTGCATCTACATCAAAACATTCCTGATACAAGAGTTTCGTAAAATCAACCAAAATTCACAAGTTCCATCTTTACAAAGCCTCCAACTGTCAGACAATACAGTAAATGTATAAAAATATCCGCATAAGCATTTTGCATTACAAGTTGGCAACATGAAATTACAGTAATTATAAATAATGAAGTCTCTGTCAGACTTCAGTGACAGGAAATATGAAAAAAGCCACTCACAGAGAACATCCCTCTCCCTTCCCTACACAGGCATCTATTTAGCTGCTACTCTTTGGCAGGGGCTGCAGCCATCAAGCAAGAAAGAGCAAGGAAAGAGCAGTTCGACCCACTATATTTCTCAGTCACTGCAGGCCGAACACCCCTTTGGAAACGGAGCTTTAGAAGGGGCTCCAAGCAATGGTAATTTCTGTTCTGTGAGCCACAAGTGGTGTTGGAGAGGACAGGGGCAGGCTTGATGGCTACTGCTGCTCCTGCTCACACAGGGCAAGTCCTGTGGTGGCAGATCCACAGCTTTTGGGGATTTGTCATTTGCCTATACTACATCACTGATGCAAATCCACATGGAGATTTAGATTACTTTCTCCTCTTCCCTATGTTTTCTATTAAACCATGTTTGCAGAAGATTATAAACAGCTGATAAGTAAGGCTCCAATATTAATATGATACAAGCATTCAAAGTGCTTGAGATAATACATGCAGAATTTAGACCCATTTTCATCAGATAAAATCAGAGGAGTAAAGCAGGTCACAGTAAGGGTAAGTCAACTGGCAGACACAGCCTCAGCTGGGTAAGGCAAAATAGCATTTTGCTGGCAGACACGAGCTTTCCCTGCCACCTTCTCTGATGAAGCCACATGGCTGTGATTGGCCATGAAGAACAGAGAAAGTTCCAGTCTGTCTGAGAAACGTTAAACATACCCTAAAGCTCCAATTCTCCAAGCTTTGCAGCCTTCAGCAAAAAGCAAGCATAACAGCAGTCCTAGTTTTGTATTCTGAAAAGCAATGACACTTTAGAAGTTAGAAAGTAAAAACAATTAACGAGCTAGCCATATCCTCATTTCTCACCATCCTGCAAAATTGCCTGGCCCTGAAGAGGAAAGCAGCTATTTCATCTCAAAGATTGAGAGAGACCGCAAGCTTCACTGGCACAACTGTGGCAAGACTGTAGAATGGCTTAGCATCTGTCTTAGCAAATTCAGGACCAAATGGTAAAAGTGATCCAAAAGAATGTAGAAGTGGTAAATGCCTATTGGCTCACTCAGTTCTGCTGACTGTAAATGCGTGATCAAATTACACTTTCTGATGTTCATCCAGACTAGTTTTAAAATCCTTACGTGATTGGATGTAATCTGTTATTGGAATAATAACATGAGCATCATTACAGAAGCAAATTTCATGAAATTAAAAGGTTTAAAAAACACAGCTACCACATAGTACTTGTACTACTTTATCTGGCAATCTGTGTGCAGATTTATCATTTGTACAGCTGTCTCTAATAGAGTAATTTCTGTAGCAAGTGTATGGTGCTTTGCACTTTAAGATGGCACTAAGTTGGCAATAGCACTCCCAAAACATTTCCCGTTATAAAATTCTCATCCTAGAAGAGTGATTTGCTTGCTATATGAGGTGAGTGGATAGTCTGCTCTGAAAAGCTCGGTTTTACTTTTATTGAAATACCCTAGTTTTCAAGGTGCTTAATCTTATTTCTTCTATGAAAGATGACAGGGACTGTGATTAATGTTCTGGTGAAGGTCAAAGCCTTTTCTCTTCAACCACCCTCAATAAGGCACTCATAATGATTCGTTTCAAACTACTGCGAGTCTGAGGTTCCAAACTAAAACCTGAGAACAGAAATATCAGTACTTTGTTCAGACATGGCAAGGACATCTGGAAGCTTAAATGAATGTCCTATTACTTTAGTCCTATATGGAGGTTCATCAAATTAGCAGCCAGTAGCAAGTAAAAACAATCAGCTTGACTTTTAGCTGGTGGCACATCTCTCCTTGACCCTTTGGCAGCAACAAAACTTTCAATGCTTAAATTCACAGGCTGAATGAGCAAGGGTCTAATATAAAGAAGAGAAATTCTAGCTCAAAATCCAAAGCTTGAAATAAAATGCTCTAAGTACATACTGGAGATATATTTGCATTAATAAGCATTTATGAACAATTATTTCCACTATTTATATCCTGTATTACCTGCCTATCTTGTCAAATGAGATCCGATCACATCAGGTTACATCCCTGAACTTAAGAGCCCAGAGTCTAATAAAAACAAAGCAAAGCAATCCAAATACGTAAAACTAGAAGTAGAGAGAGAAATATGTAAGGTAGGAAAAATAATGGGAATTCATTAAAGAATTTTCTAAGTAAGCCTCGATTTGTAGGGAGAGGTAATATTTTTTGCTAGACAAAATTATAGAGCAGACAAAAGAACAGATGTGGTTTTAGGCATACAATACTAGCAAGGCCTGAAAAAGAAACACAGACTTTAGGCTAAGGACAGCTTGGAAATAAATCTCCATGTTTAAATTAATTATGCTACTCATTTATAAAATTTGAAATGAGAAGCACCTTTAGAGAAGAAGGGAGCCTTAGCAAGGAGGGAGCTGATTAGCTCCTGTGGGATAAGCTAGACACATAAACCAATTAATTATTGTCCTTGGAACACTGAAGGTTTCCGATGGAGAAAACTGTAATGTGTCATAAAAACAATACCTATTGAATACATGATTTGTATCCAAGAGCAGTTAAGGATTTTATTTCCCAGGCTCATCTTCCAATTATGGATGAGGACGTAGGTTAGAGATGGAGCTGTATTCTCATAACTGCAGATTTTTGTCTTTTCTCACATATTTGAAGAAATGCACTCAGTGCACAGAGGTTGTTTCATTTTATCTACAGAGTTTTCTCAAGGATGCCTGGTGCATGGGATAAAGTTTGTTGCATATGTCTATGTGCCAAGGATTCTCCATGACAGGAAGCATTTATTGTAGGGCCTTGTACCTATATCTTGGCTAATGTCTGGTCTATTTGGTATATTTTTGCCTGTAGGAAGTTTCTGATGATGAGAGTGGCAAGAAACAGCAGGTTGTTAGAAGGCAGGGAGAGGTATCTCTGGAAAAATTATTTCACAGTATGATCTTCTGCCAGGATAAATTATAATTTAAATATAACCAGCATCTAGTTAACTTGCCTGCTGTTTTATACCAATGTAAAAGTCAAATGAATTACGTTCTCATTAATGGACTTGCTTAAAACAGATTTGGTCAAATTATTTATACACCACACTCCACCCAGAATACATCTCAGGTTTTATTTTATTGCAGTTTTTCTAGGAACTTTTTCAGGGAAATTTTCCCTGAGATACAGATATTCACTTCCTTTGAGACAGAGCTTTTTTCCCTTTCTATTTTTGTTCTCTTAAAAAAGAAGGAATAGATTTCTGGAACAAAAGAAAACTGGGCAGTAAGTTTGCCACATTAAAGAGGAGCGGAAAGGAAGATGCAGCAAAGCATAGCATGTAACAATGAGACTCCTGGAAATCTCAGTGTCTCATTCAAACTCGTACCAGCCACAGAAGCAGAGTTCAGGATGATACCAATGGGAGTTGTGTCTGCAAAAGAAAAATGAGACCAGAAATGTCTTTGAATAAGAAACAGCCCAGCTTTTGGATAATTACCTGACACTAGAGCTTTTAAGAGCAAAATGAGGTGTTTTTCTTTAAAAGCTTTAAAATAATTTTAAATCTAAATCTATACCTATGAACTCAAACAATGTTCTGTTTATTTTATCTTGAACCTTTGCTATCAATAAACCAAACAGCAGACACTTTTGATCAGTGTTGCCTGATGAGCTGATGATCAGTCTGGCATTCTTAAACATAGATCTTTGAAAGCTACGCTCAAGCTTCCAAGTTTAACTGGTATCACTTTTTGAAAAACAGGAAAAATGATTCCCTGAAAGGTAACTTTTTCAAGAGAAATCTAAAGCAAATAAAGTGATGAGGAGACCTACACTGTCATTTTAGTGACCTTGATTCCCCTTGTTTGAGAATGCTTCCTGAGCAATAAATAATGGCAAAGAGCCCATATAATAGCCCTGCATTTTAAGTGTCTGGATATAGCATAAAAATCAGTGTATTCCTCTATTCAATTTGGAATATTTTGAATAGGAATCTGAAGTAATCTAACATATTATGTAAAACACAGATAAAGGATTCTGTATTATGTACCTGTAAAGCACACAGTAAGGTTCATCTGATGACATCCAAGGGTGAAGGAGACAATGTTCCCTAGGGTTGCGGCTCTTTGGAAGCTGGAAAATGCTACTGAAGTCATGCAAGAGACTTTGCATCCTATGTATACACACGCACACACACAAGGGCAAACACACTGCACTAGTTCCCCAATGAAAGTCAACTGCAGCTTGCACCGAGTTCACAGCTTTACACTGTTGGTGTGCAAAACCCCATTTAGGAAGCAGATATGTCCAAATAACTGCTTGCCATTTATATTGTTACATTAGGCTTCACCACATATATGTAGTTTTGAGAACTTTACCCAGAATAGCTCAATTAAAATGCAAGTTTTCAATATTTTTGGTGTTCAGCATGGTTATTGCTGAAAACAAACACACAAAAGAGCTTTTACAGGCCATTTTGCTATTTTGTTTTTTTATTAACTGATTGGAAACCACTGTTACTTCAAGGCTCAGACAAACAGGTCCCTCCAACAACTCTAGAGAAATGGAAAGGGGAACTTTTTGTACAAAGCAGAAGGGCAAGAAGCCTGGCTGTGTGACTGACAATATGATAAGACCTTCCACTGCACATAACGCATGCCAGCATTATCAGTGTTAGATCACTGATGCAGGTGATTCTGTGATAGACAAAGAGCATTGTCATGAGAGTGTGCATGAGGCAACCGCTGGGTACATTTCTTTTGATAACTTCAGCTGTATCTCAAATATTAATTTTAAAATCTGGAGCTGTCTGTTGTCTGAAAAGTGTTTAGGCTGGCTTTAAAGCCGTTACGTTTTTATTGCTAAACTGCTGACTCTAAGAAGCATTTTTAGCGAACATTTTATTCAACAAGACTTAAGAGACAGCTGTGTCGGACGTGCTCCCTGTCATCCTTTATTACATTAGATCTTCTGATATTTGAGCAGAATACTGAGAATTAAAGGTGAAGGTCATTGAAATGGGAGAATAAAATTCCTCTTCCACTATTCTTGTTTTCATATTGTCCATTGTCATATTGGCCATCAAAAACACAATTTGAAAATGTCAGATAGTATGAGTTTCATTTTTATTTTAATTGCTTAGCTCTATGATACTATAATAACTTAAAGGCTCTGCGGAAGATTTATCATGAGGAACAGGGATTACTGTCCGACAGTTCTCCCAGATTACTGTTCATTATACAGAGACTTAAGTGCTAACTATACAGTTTACATGATCTGGTATTTTCAAAGAAAGTTCCTTACATATTAGAAGACAAAAGCACATATTTAAAAGGTTTGGAGTTCAGATAAGCATCTTAATTTCTGAGACTGCAATAGTAGGCTGTAAATATCAAATGGACAGGCACTCTCACTCCAGCTATTCAGTGCTTACATTTCTAATCATGGTAAGAAATCCAAACTAGGATCTATTTAAGCAAATATTTCAAAGCTTTAAAAATATTTCATTTTAAAAATTATAGGATACTTTTTGTTTTTTAAGAGAGAAGGGTATTTTTATTCCATTAAAAATGCTTTAGTTTCCTAAAAGGAAAAAAAAAGGAACTATCTATATCCAAAAACGTTGGCTGGCAAAACTACACAGACACAATAAGGAAAAGCACATGAATTCCTTTAAGAAAAAAATGGATTCGGTGTTATACTCATATTCCTTTGTACTCCTTTTGCACCTGCTGATTATTTATCAGTATTTCCCATTTCTATAACATGCTATTTTTACTATGAATTATTACACTACCTCCACAGTTTACAAGTACGTATTTTTCAGCTTCACCATTCTTGTAGTGTTGGGTCTGTTATTGTTTAAGAGAAAACCTCATTATACCTGTGTTTCTAAATGAAAATCTTTCATTTAAGGAAACTATGATGTATTTTGAAGTTTCTTTAATGTGCATTCTGTTTTTTAAACCAACAGCATTTTTGGTTTGGGAGTTACAGATTTTCCCTTAAATGCATAGATAGCAGTGACTGACTGTGGAAGCGAGTATTGCTTTCACTTTTCCAACTCCTACATATCAGAAATTACATGGCCTCTAGGTCCCATTCATGTCTACATTAATATGGCTTTTGGGGTTCCATTCATATCTAAATTCTGATCATTAATTTCCCCATCACATTAAAGAATATCCTCATTAAAGGAGATGCGGATCTTTAGCTAAAGGCTGAAAATATGAAAACTGCATTGGCCAACAGCTATTACAAGCATCTAATAAGATGTTGCATTAGATCCTAAGTGTTTAATTTTACAAATATGTCAGCTTCCCCATTGCAAGCATTATTTGTATCTTTAAGAATCATTTTGTCATAAATACATTATTTCTCCTCCCACTGCAGACTCCATGTATCAGTTGATATAAAAGAGACAGCTCTTTTGCTGCAGCAGCTGCTGTAGCTTAGTTGCCATTTAGGAGAATCTGAGAGTGACTTTGTCTTGACTACTCTAGATCCATTTCTGTGCTGCGTGTAAAGCACAACAGACTACAAAATGCTAGACAGAATGGACTGGTATGTGCATCAGAAGTCCATCACCAGGATTTTAAAAATTATTTTGTTTGGTTGTGGGCTTGTGGTCTGCTTATTTTTTGTTTTGTTCATTTTTTTAATGCAGACTAAAGAATCTAAAGGCCTTATTTATTTTGATAATGATAGTTTTCATAATAAATGCTCAAGAGCATGAAAATCTTGAGCTGTGCACAGCCCAGGTCCTTACTACCACGTGTTGTGAAGTTTGGCTCCTAACATGGTGCCAACAAAACAAGAAAACAGCATTTTGCTCCTACAGAAACTATTACAGGAATGATAACCAGCCATACTGGACATTTAGGCTTAGGGTAGTGAAGAGACAGAGGTGATAATAAGAATTTTAAAAGCAGCAATGAAAATGAATGCACAATTATTTGTGATTTGAAAAGTGCAGGTCCTCTTCAACTTGGCTGCTGCTTCTTTCAACATTTAATAGATATGATACAATACACAGGGCACATAAAATCCCCATCTGCTATTTAAAATTCCAGAAGCCTGACCATCCCTTTAAATGGATGATATGTTAAAATAGGAAGAGCCAGATGTTGCATTTACAAAGCCAATGTGCTGCATCTTCTCAAAATCCAAGAGCTGCCACTGCTAAATCTAGTCTGTCAGCCTTAAACAATTAATCAGTTAAACAGAATAACCTTTATTAGAGAAATAAAGCATTGCATGTCATGGGAGATAAGCAGACATGCACTGCTCAGGCCAGTTATAAGCACGGGAGATAGAAAACCAGGCATCAGCAGGACTTTCAAATGATTTCAGGAACTTAACCTATCTACAGAAGATATACTAGATTTCTCACGTTTGGAGTCTATGGCCTTGCAGTTGCTGATGATGAGATGGCTGCTCTACGCCCTTGGAATGAAGCTGCAGATGTGCAGTACTTAACTAGCCCTCCACGAGGTAATATAATGAATGGTCATACTAAAAAGCTGTATTTCTTAGGACTGTATCTAACACAGCAGACTAGGCTCTATTCAAACTACATACTTTAAAAAAATAACTAATATCGTAACATGCGTGAAGACACATCAGAAACATACTGTGGAGCCATTTCAGAAGTATTTAATACCATTCTGGGTACCCTTTAAGAAGAGACCAAGCAAGATAAAGCATGCAAAAATGAAGAGACCCATCCCAGGAGAGAAGAAACAGAGGTGATAGCATGCCAGTAGCACAACAGAAGCATGAGACTCAACTCATTTACAGATTCAAATGTCAAATCTTTAACTGGAAACTGTATCCATATACATAGAAGAACTTAGAGCAGAGCAAGAAGCACTAGCAGCAGAAAGGAACAATCTCTCCTCAGCTAACCTCTGACAACATTGGTTGTGCAAATGCTAGTAGCACTGGGAGGCCCAGACGAACTGCAGTAACCCTCACAAAAGCAAGAGCACTTGTTACCAGTATGAAAGACAGCCACAGTCTTGGCCATAAATTCTTTCATTAGCCCACACCGATTAAGTCCTGCACACTCCAAGTTGCATGCAAGGTGTGGATCCCTCTAGCAAACTTCAGGAACTAGATGCCTGGTCTAGTTTCGCTTCCTGAGGGTTATTCCTATGCACTGGGATACAAACCACCATAGTGGTCAGGCAAACCACTCAAAGAAAGCCTTTGCTATAACACTCAGTATGAAAAGATACATCTCTTAGGGGCAGAAGAAGAAAACCTCAGATGACATTATCAGGCACCCACTGTAAACCGACACAAACGTGGTGCGTGTACTTAAATGCCCCATTTAGACAGAATGCAGAGTGGCAAAAAGAGCTGCATACTCTATTTTAGCTAGCCAAGAGTACTTTCTGCCAGCACCTTGCTCATCAGGTCATTAAATTGCTTAACAGCCAGTGGCCATCAAGAAAAAGCTTCCATCAAGCAGGAGAGCAGAAAGTATATTATTAGGTTGCCTACAAGCACAATTAACGTAAACATCTCACAGAATACCTCCTCTACCACTCATCGCCCTTGAAAGTTTAGGTTTTTCCCAGGCACGAAAACCACTGAAAGAGTTTAACTACATGTATGTGTGATTATCACTTCTGAAAGTGAGACACAGAACTGGAAGGTTTGATTTCACAGAAGCATGCCACAACATAATGCTACATGCATTCACACCTGTGCTACCCCAAATACATAGCGCCTAGAATCATTAATGACTTCTGAAATCTTGGCACAATTATTGTGCTAAAACTGCTCCCATGTTTTTTTAAACACTTTATTCCTCTTGAGATGAGGTCAAGCATGCGATCATTCTAAGGATATGGAAAGCATTAAAGATACCAGTGCAGAATGGGGTTTACGTGACCAATTTGAACTAATGGACAGGTTATGATGGGAAGGGGCAGAAAGGAGAAGAATTGCAACAATACAACTGAAATGAGCTGATCGATCTTCTCCACAAAGCTCCTGAATATTTGATGATCTACACATTTAGAGAGCATGCAGGCTGGTTCTACTTTTGCTTTCAAGTATCAGATGTTCAAAATATTTGGTCCTATCATTAAAGGGTTGATTTTATGGCCGTTCTTGTTATTTCACACTCTTGCTTCCCGCTTTACAACAAACCAGTTACAAGCAACACATTTCACATAGCTGGTTCACTCACGCTGTCAATTGTGTTGCTTTAGTTCATAGGTGGTTCATGTCATGTATGGTATTCTCCAGTGTCTTCAGTCTGACACATTCTGTGAATCAAATGCAAACTGCAGTGGTCTGCTACACAGAGGGTAACAGTAAAAGGTACCGTTTATTCTGGAATAAGAGCATCCAAGACCAATTTAAAAAGTGGTAGTGCTGGTGATGATGATGATAGAAGGAAGCTGTTTTCTGCAAATATTTTGTTCGATCAAGTTTGCAAAAGTGTCTGACAAATAGCAACAGATTTAAGAAACAAAATTAAATGATTCCTGTCTTCTCCAGAATAGTTTTGACAAGAAAATTTTCTCATCAGCTCTACTTATAATAATACTGAACATGCAAGTCACTCTGAAGTCTTCACTAAATCCACAGTACTTGTAAATTACTTTAGCTCTGTCCTTTCCTATCATCATTTCAGAAAAAGTTCTATGTATTAAAAGACAATTCCAGGATGCACTGAGTTTCAAAAATATTATATTAGACAGTGCCTAAGTTATTCTGAAGCACCAATATGGTGGTGCTTTACAAAATCTTGGTTTGGTTATTTTCTAATTTTCTATCCGTAGGGAGTTAAAAGTAAAGTTAACTGGGTTTTTAAACTTATTTCTGCTAGTTGAAAATATTGAAAAATTATACTTGTGATACATTTCTAGTTTGCCAAAAGCTACCAAACTCAGTACAAGCTTTCCATGGGCTCTCTTGTATTCTCAGCAGAAAGTTACAGAACTAGATTCCCTGGCCTAGACACAGAGCTGCTGGAACGCTGCCCCACAGCCAAGACAACACAGAAAACAGCTAGGGTAGGGCTCAGAAGCAGACCTCCTCCACTAAGGGGTTTGCTCTCGTCAGCAGCTCTAGCTTCGTGGTGGGCAGTCCAGGAGGTGCTATCAGGCCAGCCTCTAAAGCAACCCAGGTCTCTGGCCTCAGTGCTTTTCAGACTGAATGAAGAATGGGTGGGTGAGAATACCATTTATTAAAAAAAAAAAAAAACAACCCCCCCCCCCAAAACCCACAAGTCTTTACTGTAGTATGACAAAATATGTCTTAAACTGACCAGCTATTGAGATTAAAGATCAACAGTAATGCCACCCTATCATCCTTAACACACTCAATTCCTTCTCAGTTCTGTAAGACTCTGCACTATGGAGCCAAACTGGACCGAATGCAGTAGAGCCAAGAGTCGCCACGGCTTTCATAAAGCTGTTATCCTGGTGTGTAGTTTATTGGATGAGAGGAGATACGTGAGAACTGCAAACAGGGCCTGATCAAGATAGTGCTGAGCATTCACAGCTCCCTTTAAGTTCAATTGCATTTGCATTGCCAAATTTTATAAAAACTTATCACAAAGGGATACTAGCTGTGCTAATTGGGGGTATTTTTCCTTAGTAAAAAGCAAAGATTGAAATAACAGACTGTAGTAAGTTGTTACAGCCTGACAAAGCTGCACTGAAACAAAAACTCATAGTGCCATGAAGGCTTTTCTTTCATTCCCCAGCATTTAATCTCAAATGTCAATAGTAAAAGCTATAACAAAATGAGCTTAATGGGTTATTTGGGCACTCAAGATCAGCTGCCAAACACAGAGTGGAAAGGCAGAATTGAAACGCCCTGACATATTCCTTTTCTGCATGTATCAGGTAAAGTTACAGCTAAGTGACTTTTAAAAAGTACTGCAAAAGTAACTTCTGTGCACAGGATTTCAGACCCTTAAAGAAGATCAATATTCAAATCTCCAGTCATCCATCCACCCCTTCATTTCACCCTGGGTAAAGTGGGATTTATTAGGTGAAGAGGACTAAGAGAGTTCCAGTCTCCCATCAGCCTGTCTTTACCCCCAGTCAGTCTTCCCCTGTGGTGTTGGCATTTTTGGCTTTGGCTATACACCTTATAGGAGGGAGAAGGGGGGAAGAAAGTGCATAGATGTTTTTATTATGTCCAGTTTTTACCCTTCACCTCATCTTGCAGCTGCACATGGGAGGCGCCTGTCACAGATGTTTCCCTGGGGGGGCCCTAACTAATTGTACCATGGGGGCAGAGGAAGCAGCCTCCTTCCCTCCCACTCAGGCTGTATCTTCATTTGGCAAAGAATTCAAAGTTGAGGGGTGAGAGAGAAAGTGCCCAGTGGTTTTACCCAGCAGTCAGGACACAAGCTAATAGAGACAATTCCATTGGTTTGGTACCTGTTTTGTAGACTGGTTTTCTATGAAGAGGTCCCTAAGAATATGTAAGCTTATGCTGCAGTCTCTGGCAATGCAATTTAAAGGAACCTTTTTTGTCTTCCTTACATTTTATTTTATCTACTGGGGTGGCTGACAAATGACCGAGCTCTCAATTCGATATATCTACTTTTAGAACCTTGCAGTTTTGTTCTTGTCACTGTTGGTCCCATCATTCCTCAGATTAAAAGATGATACGTCTAGACTTTTAGTTACTTGACCAAGGCAACCGAGAAACCATTTTTCATATATGATACCATCTGATGGTTTTTCTTCCATATGTGCCAGACAAAGCTATAATTTACACATTGTTTGCTGCCAGCCACGATAATAATCTGGTATTGTTTGAGGCAGAAAATCCTTTCGGTGGTCCTAATACAGCATATAGGTTACCTAAAGAATGTCTGCAGATTGAGTTTTCTGTTGTCTTATCACCAAGATGCTGCAAATCTCATCTGTGCTCCTTCCAGCCATCCTAAGTTAGTAAGCCTACTCTCATTTAACTTGTCAGATCACTCTCAAAAACAGTTGTTTTTGGAGGATTTTTTATTTTTTCTATAGCTCATGGCAAAGCAACTTTGCTAAAAGTACTTCTCATACAAGCTGTCATTTTGAAATATATAAAAATTATTATACAATACTAAATATCCTGGTCTGTCCTTCTACATGGCAGCAAATATTGGTAATAGCTAATTTAAAAGTCAGCATTTCACCATATTAAAATTGCTTTTAAGGTCATAAATGTCAGTGCACTAAGTTTAATTCACCGTATTTTCTGGCTACCTTTCTGGCTTTGAGAATGAATGAACACAGTCAATACAACTAAAAAAGATTATGACAAACAGACAAGCTGAAGCTGAAAGATGACTTAGACCCACAGACTTCCCTCAACTGCTTTTGTCTCTGGATCTCTACTTATTTGAAGCTTTCTAGGTTATAGTGGCATGTGTATAATGCCATTCACAAGGGGTAACTTTTCTCCTAAACATGTTCAGTCATTCTCAGAAACCCAAGAACCAGAAGGTGGATCATTCTGACATTTTGTTACTGAGTGAATATGCAGTTCACATCAGGTTTAGTTTGAAGACATCTGGAAAAAAAAAAAGTCTTTGTGTCAGCAAGAGCAAGACTCAGATATCCAGTGAAAAACTACTCATTTTTAGTTGGAAGATGTAGTGATCTATCCCATCTCATTTTTATTACAACTTTTTATATATTTCATTATAGATGCTAAAGGTTATTTTTAAAAGATTCCTGGGAAATCGCAAACACAGTGTTTAGTTTCAAAAGCCAGATAAATGACTTAATCACAACAATGAAAGTATGTAATTTGTAACACGCAAATACTTCTCGGTTTTGCTTTGGATGTACTAAAGAGAGAAGAATCACAGGTAAACTCAAAGCACTACTATTTTTAGTTGAGCTAATAGAATCTTAGAGGAATTTAGTAACTCAGCTTTGAGATACAGAAGAAAAAGGTATCAGCTGCACATTGGCTCTTACCATCCTAGTGGTGGACACTTTAACCAACGTTTAGAGTGAAAATACACCAAATTTCACCACTCAAAACATTTGAATGAAGCTTGTTAATAGGTTTGGCCTGAAGACAGAGGTTTGACCCAACATACAGGAAGTGCTGGGATCTGATGATTAGGTGATTGATATGCTACCTTCAAAACCGCACCTTGGGATTATGTTTTGCCAAAATGTTATATAACCCTTGGCAAGCTACACACAGTCTATCCCTCGTTACACCATCTGGAGAAAAAAACAACAGCAATAAAACCCTGACATGTGCATTCTGTCTTGGCAAAGGCACATGTGGGAGAACAGTCTACCTGAGCCAAGAGCTGCCTTTTGCTTCTAAAAAGGAGCTCCGGCTGATTCAGAGGCTTGTGACAATGATACAGTCCCTCACTGTGCTTTCATTTTACGTCAAAATCAGAAAATCACATCTATCTTTTGAATAGCAGCACATTCACAAACACTTTACTATTCATGCCCTGGAAAACTGCTGTATGCATGAACAAGTTTACTGTCAATATCCAATTAAGTTTCCAGTTTATGTTCTAATGTGATCTCAGTGGAGTTGAAGGATACAAAGAATCATTAGGTGCTGTGAAAACAGATGAAAAAAGGAGAAAATGGCTGAGTTCTTTATTTTAATTCACAGAAATACTTGAATCAGTTTCCAAAACATTCCCATAACCAGTGGAATTTAAACCTAAATATTTAGTAGGCAAAAGGCAAACAATTACTTGTTTGCAACTGATGGAAGAGGAAGAGACAGGAGTTACTTGTTTGGTCTTAGTGTGGTGGAAAGAAACCTCATAGCTGTTGCTACAACCCTCAGGCAAAGAGGGCAAACGGGGAGCCGTGAGCTGTGGGATGATCACTTGGGGCACCCCCGGGGCCAAGGGAAGGGCTCTGCCCTGTGCTGCCCCGGCTGCCTGCGTCAGGCCCAGGAGCCCCTAGCTGCGCCGAGCTGGGCTCCGGAGTGGCTGAGAGGCAATCTGTTGCATGGTGTGAGGCTGATCGCGGAACCGGTCTGATTAAAACCAACAGCCAACCAAAGCAAACAAACAAAAGGGGGTAGGAATTATAGCCAACCTCATGCAAATACCTATATTGTCATATGCGTTAATTGCCACCCACAGAAATATTTGTTGTTTTTCCTAACCAGCCTGTCAGAAGACCACATACAAACACAGTGCTTGACCTCACTCTGCTCTCGTAGGAATGGCAGGAACCAACCATGCTTCTGCCTAGGGTATGCTGGGATGGCATTACTCCCAGTTTCCTCTCTTAATACGCTCACTTAATAAGCTAAGCAATGCAAGTAATTATTTTGTTCCCTTTCTCCGTAGGCTGAATATTGAAATTGCTACATAAAGTTAATGCAGCTATCCAGTGAATAAAACCTGGCTCACGCCAATACAATACAATCTATAAATAAACAATAATGTATAAATAAACAATAGAAGGCTTGTTAGGCTATCACCATCAGTCAGTTTAGTAAGCAAAAACTCAGTATTTTCCCTCCAAGGAAAAAGTGAATGAACAAATAAAATCCCCTTTCTGCAGGATGTGCATGTGGCAAGGGGTAGAGAGGGAAGGAAAATGAGCAGGCACATGGATTAGGACAAGTGAAAAATAATCTGAGAAAAATAGTTCTTAGGAACTTCCCATTTTGGAGTTGAATTGATCCGGTCAGTGTACAGGGGGAAGAACTGGAATGGAATTCTTTTCCCCAGTCTGTGCATATTTTCCCCCAAATGAATTAATGTCTTATTGAAAAAGTGATCTGCAGTTGGCATTTAAGTGAGCCTTGCTGCCTGGCTTTGGAATTATTCTCACTGTTGTTCACAAAAAGAGAAGATAAACTCAATCACCTTTTTTCTTGGCTTCCTTTTCCCTGAAATATATACCTAACATTACAGCTTAGAAAGGAAACTAAATGGCAGATGGCTGCATTTTCACAAAGTATGTGCACACTGAGCTATACAGACTGGCAAATTAATTTGAAAAAAAAGAAAGGGACAAAGAAAGAGATAGCTTTTCTTGGAGAATGAAAGAAAAACAAAAAATTGAAATCCTCTTTAAAAAGTATGGGGCAGCTCTTAGTGATGTTTTTACCACACAGTTGAAAGAAACCATCAAGAAATCCTTTACGTCCCTTTGGAGCATTATACTTTACTGCACTGGTAGCAAGAAAGGCTTTTAGAGAACAATGTGAAATTTTGCATATGTAGGTTGCTTGTCTTCCCCCTCACCTTGAGCCACTGAGTATGGGGAGGCTTCAGTGGGCACAGTACCCCACGCAGGGTTTCCAGACGCAGCACGATTTGATCAGACATCCCCTTCTGCTGGGAGCCGAAGGCACTGCCTCTCCAGCAGCTCTTACCCCCGTGAGCAGCAGGAAAGCAGTCTTTTCTCCTGAGCAGCAGAGCAAACCGTTCTGGATGTTTGCATGAATCCTCATGTTTCTGGGCTTTTTTTCATAAGGAGAGTGAGTCAGAATGCATCTTCCTCCCCGCTAGACAGAAAGTGCCAAAGGAAACACTGGCTGTGTCACCTAATGGACCCCCCACATGAAGCACACAGTTACACAGCAAAGCTCCGTTTCTCCCATGGCCTGTGGGATCCCACACCAGTTGGCCTGACAGCTGCTTTACTGCATTTCATATCACTTTTGCTTCATGCTGTCTTTGATATCAGAATAGATGGGAAATAAATGGAACCACAGATTACAGAGTGCTTTAACATCTCTTTTGTTCAAGAAATCTCTCAGATTAAAATAATACTGAAAGGAGACCACCCAAAGAGACAGAAGGCTTTAGGATGTTGAGGGAGACTGCACAAAGTTTCAACAGGCTCAGGAGAATCCCCGTTGTTTCCAGCTATGCTATGAGCCAAACACCGTTCTCCTGAGAAGCAGGTTCATATTATTTATATAGCAATCTCTTCTGATTCTGCTCAAAGTCTTAGCACCCCTGAAGTTTAGAAAATGCTCAAAAGAAAGGTTTTATCTTATGTTGCCTCTGCAAGAAAGAGTTTCCCAGAAGAATGTCTCTCTGCGAAAGCATTCTGTTTAATTTTTACAACCCAGAGATCTGTATTAAGATTTGGACCTTGATGCGTATTGGTTGGCAATTTTATTACTGTATTACCTGCCTCCTTGGGATCTACAGCTGTTCAGTGAACTTGTGTTTATAAAGCTCTTGAAGATCCACAGATGGAGAGCAAAGAGAAGCAATCTATATTTTTACACTGTGTATTTTTGTATCCTCCCTCTCCTTAAGAACTGGCCTTGAATTCATGGATAACTAAGGCATAACATGCTTCCCCTCAGGCACAGTGACAGAACATACATACTGTTTATTACTTCACAGAGTTAATTTCCATCAGTTGTGCATTATTTTCACATCTAAGCAGAAACCAACATATCTCAAAGTAAAGTAGGTGGTAAGAGAATTTGGTCTGTTGAGACTGCATCAGAATCAGCACAGACAGCCATCTTCTGTGTCATCAACATTACCAACGTAACACACCAAAGCAGAATGACAGATAGCACTAAGCAACGCTACGCACAGGTTACTGCATAATCCTCTCTGAAGCAGCAGTGTAATCACACGCTCCACATATAGCACAGTATAGGCTAGGTAAGAATCAAGCTGGGAGGAGGAAGGCTGCTTTGCCTGCTTTTCAAGCCTGTGTAAGCTTTGGGCCATCCTTATATAACACTATTTTGCATATGTTTTGAGAAATCCTTCAGTACAGACAATGAGTCTACATTTACACCTACATCAGCCCACTGGAGACCACACAATTACAGGTGGAAAAGCCAACTGGAGAGTCTCCAATTATTCTGAGAAGTTGCAATTGCATTGGTTACGCTTCTGTAATCACCATAAGAAAAGAGAAAGCAAAATGTGCCAGCAAGGTAATGAGCCCACAGAAATGGGCCCATTCTTTCCCTACTACTTTTAGGGAAAGAAAGACAAAGGCACATGCACACACATTAGGAAGAAGTTCACTTAACTGTTTTCCTAGTTATCAGTCACTGCAAACACCCCTAATTGGGAAGACGGACAGACAAAAGATGTAAGAAATCAGACCTAGTATTCCTGACTACCCACACTGTTCTTCAGGATTTTAAATTTATGCTCCCTAGTGAAAAATTTAAAAGTACATATGAAGGACATCTCTAATGATACAAACGATAAAAGTAAGTTGAAACAGGAATTCAGACTTGCTCTTTACCAGAATGCAGTTCTTCCAGCAGCCTGATTAGATGCTTGAGATTATCAGCCATATTCTGTCTGGGAGATAAAGTTATTAATGAGAAATTCTAACTATTCATCAATAGCAGTTTGTGAAACACTTCTTCAGTTTTTGTCTACAACAACTCTCACATGGCTCCAGTTAAATTCTGATCTGATCACAAATGAAAAAGTTGTTACCTAGCTACTTTTTCCAGAGACATTTACATTTCTTTCACTGAGACTAAAAGACAATGGACAATTTTTTTTTGTAAAGGAAATAAAAATGGAAGATTAAAGAAACATTCTTTGGGGGAAGAGGGTGCACTATGTAGGCATAGGTGATTACCAGCATGGGTGTACAGTTTAGCTATGGAGGCAGTGACTCATTATGATTCCAAGCACTATTTTCAAACCTCCCTCTCATTTGAGGGAGCAATTTGCTGCATTTTTGAAATAACTTGGAAGAGCGAGGACGAATTTACTCCTTTGGATTTTCATGGATATATATTTACCCATTTACTAAAGCACAAAAATGCAAATCAAAATATAAGTATTCCATTATCTGATTCATCAAAAGTCTTCAATTACTATAAGCCCACCTTTAAATCCCTGCCACAAGAGATATGGCTTCTTGTGTTGAATACATGTTCTTTGAATGTGCAAATATAGTGTAGTACAATGGTCCTTTCAGCTGCAAGCTTCAGAAATCTAAATGCTGGCAAACCGACGGGGATCATGCCTGTTAAATGCTCCATTTATGCTAGCTGAAAGAGTCCAATGCTAGCTTGCTCTTCAGTGTTCACCGTTTTGCAAAAACGCCCGCTTCTGAGGTTGAAATTTTCTTGTTCGATCCCCAGCAAAAGTGTGTTTTCATTTATTTTTAAGTTTGAGCAAAACCTCGTCTGCCATTTAGCTATGGCAAAGCGAAACAATATGCTTCCAGTCTTCTTTGTATAGGCAATTACAGATTGCTGACAGCCAAAAGTGCTGACCCTCAGACAGACTGGGCTCTGCTGTGGTCAATGGACCTGTAAGGATTTACACCATTTGATGGCTACACCAGCTCCTTCGTGTGAAAGTACCACTCCATGTAATTAAGGCAAATGGCCCAAGTCAACACAAGGTCATTCCCCCTCCTTTCAGTGCAAAGAGTAGGCAAACCCCAATTTTCCAAGATGACTATGCTTTCTCTTTAAAATAACTTCTGTATTTTTGAAAGTACAGCAGGCACTACAGTGTCTAAGTACTGTTACTTCAAGAAGAGCAGGGAAAGCGTCAGGGATATCTACCAGCTAGGGGGGAAGGGGTGCAGCCAGCTGTAAGCAGCCCCTACAAGGTTATATTAGAGCTGTAGTTAATCGTCACTGCCAGATTTAAGGATTCTATTAAAAAAACATGCCTGGAAAAGTTCCTATAAACTGAAGAATCTCCATCACGATAATCACTCCCCTTGCCCCAAACTGCCCCCCCCCTTCCCAATAGTACATCCAAGAAAGACTGAATTTTCACATATTTGAAGATAAGTCATCTGGCTGAAATGTGTCCCATATTTTCCAGGTTGGAGCAAAACTCGTTTGGTTGTTTGGATTTTTTCTTCTTAATGTTACAGTTCTGGGAAAGAGGAGTGTAATTTTGAAAGCAACAGCTTGCATTAAAAGTATCACAAATACTTCACAAAGGGAATTAGAAACTTCAAGCATGGCTTATAAATAGCTCACAGTGAGAAATGCTTTACAACACAACCTCACATTAATTATTGTAATGCAAACATGAAGGAAAAAAAAAAAAAAAAAAAAAACGAACTGCAATCTGTTCCTGGACAGAGAAAAGCTCTGGAACCTCTTCAATATAGGGAATATTTCCAGGGAAAGAAAAAAAAAGAAAATCCATGTGGCCACAGAAGTTTTTAGCCTAATTGCTGTGGAGAAAATGAGAAAATAAATCAAGAGAATTCAAACCATTTCAGCCTGTTAAAAATCTCCCTATTTGTAAGCCAATGCTTTTTTGGGCTTAGCAATACATTTACCACCTTTTTGGAGAAAGCAAGCTACCATCTTATAGACTGCACTGATCCTGAGATGATGAAGTAATCATAAGGCATTTCTCTTGAAGAGGAACAAGTGATTTTTGAACCTACCACTTGCACAGTTTGGTTACTAAGGCTTTGCACTGAAGACAGGATACACCCACCGAAACTCTCGTCCAGATAAAAGCGGGAAACTCCTTAAAGGTCAGTTGAAAGAAACATGCTCACTCTCATGTTACAGTTTTTAATGTCTTCAAGACATTAACATGTTACATAACATGTTCATAATCTCTAGAAATCAAGTAACTCCTAAAATAATTAATGAATCAGTCCAGAAATAGTTTTAGATTACAAGATTTGACCCTCTTCCCTTGGATAATCTAGGTTTAGTATTAAGAAGTTCATGAATAGAATAAACTTAACACCATCATTAACAGGAAAAGATAAAACAATTAACATAAGTATAGTTACTGGACACATACAACTAAAATATGGAAGAAACCCATTAGTAACTGTCTATCAGTAAGAGCTATGCTCTAACACATTTATATATAGCAAAAATTAATGTTTTCAGACTGTGGTGCCCGCAGTTTTGATTAGGTTTAAAAGCAAAGTTCCCCAAACATCACGACAGATACCTTGATAGGCAGGTTCACAACTTTTTTTTAGAACTTTTCCCAGTAAATCCAAAAGTTTTAATTGTTTGTACTTCTCCAATTTCCCCTGATAGCATGTGAGTTACGGGAAGTAGATTCATTATCCAGTTCAGAGAGTTATCATCTCCACAGACACTGCAAGTATGATTTCAGGTTTTTCAGTCTTCACATAATTGTTACTCCTCCTTTTCATGACAAAGATTAATTGAGAATGGCAGTACCGCTAGGGTAGGCACCTATATAATCAAGGCCATTGTCATCTATTCTTGGTGTCATAACCCAGACTGCCACCTCACAGGCTTCTCCATGAATACAAAGCAAATGAAATGGTGAAAATTAGGAAGATTACAACAAGAACAGTACTGTATTTGATTTCAAACACTATTACCTGAAGGTAATTTAGCCTATTGACGCTTGTAATAAAGTCTAGTACTCATGAAACAACTTTACATAATTTGTTAAACCAGTTTTAAAGATCTTCCCCTTGAAATTTTTTTTAAGAACTCAAAGGCTCTCTTTTTTTTGTCCTATACTTCAATTAGATGCAAAACATTGTAACCAATTTGGTGGTGACAGGAGTTAAGGAACCTTGCTGTGAGATTTCACAACAGAGCACAGCACAATAGCTAAAGAAAATAATGGTTGTGGCTATGGTAACCCAAAGTGAGATATGTTATTTGCATCAGTTTATAACCATATTGAGATGCAATTTTCACTTTACTGCTATAACAGGCCATGATTGATGTAATCACAAATGACCCATCACAACATGAAGTCACAAAGTATTTTTTAAAATTGTTTCTGAAAAGCATTCATGAGAAAAAAATGCACAGATTGACACTTGACATCTCCCAGGCAACTTTTAAAAAAAAGAAAGAAAAAGATTTCTGCTTAAAATTATTCTGCTTGTTCAGTTTATGTTCTTCATTTCTTTTCTCACCCCTTTAGTTAGCGCTAAAAATATCTGCTTAAAATACCTGCTACTAATGTCAACAGCAAAACTCCCATCAGCGCCAGCATGGCCTGGCTCCAGGTAAATCACTTGCAATCAGCAATATAACAAACAGAACTGCTGACTAGTACCTCCCAAATTATTATTTTGAGTTGAGTAAATCTAGCTATTAACCATTCTACATATAATATCTGGCCATGCATTGTCAGTTTACTAGAACTTTAAAATTCATCCATCATATTGCCAGTCCTCAGGGTTTGGTCTCTCCTTTCATTTCCCACCTCAACGTCAGCTGCGTGATATCACAGTTGGACACTCTGCAGAAGACCAGGCAATCTGAACACAGAATGATTATGATCAAGAGAGTTGTTTAAAAAAAAAGAAGAAGAAGAAGAAGAAAAGGGGGAAAAAAACCCACGATGAACAGAAATAGAGCTACTGGAATTGTAAATTGAGACATGCCAAATGGGATTAAAAATCACTAGAATTTCTTATGAATACCAAATTCTAGGAAATCTTACTGTTTTCTCATTAGCAAACCAACTGTGAATGTTTTACTTGCACGAAATACCCAAACCCATTCTTTCACAGTATCCAGTTTTGGACAAGCTTGTATCTTTGCCTATCACCACTTTGTCCTCTAACCCCAGCACAGAGCATTTCAAGGTCAGTTTTATTTGGAGTCAGATTTACTAGGAAGATAATGGAGCTACGGGAAATCTCCTGTGGTCATATCTAGTGCAGTCCTTACTCCTAGGCATAAGAAAAAGCAGCTATTGTGCAAATACTTGCTTTTACATTCAGCTACTGCCTTAGGCAAAATCCATCATCAATATTTCTGTGAATAAGGAATGATTCTACACATATCTGCATATCTTAAATTGCATATCTTAAAATGTGATCTGATTTTCAGAAAATGTTCATCCTAGCTGTCTTGGAAGGAAGAGAAGAGAAGCCAGCCTCCTGTAAAGTCTGACAGCTGCGACACCCCAAAAACAGAGACACTGACTTTTCTAAAATATTTGAAATTGAATGTTTGTACTTTCTTCCCCCCAACCCCAGACTTCAGCTACTACATTTACTACAATCCTTTTCTATATATATTCTGGAGAAGAAAGTCTTCCTTTTCAACATCAAATTGGTTTCAGGTATGTTCCAAGATCTATTTTGTTCAGGCAGAACAAAAACATCTGGAATGTCTAAGAAACCTTCAAAGAAGGTTGCTAGAGAAGAGCTTGCAATCTCCTGTTGTCACCTATGCCATCTGTCCAGAATTTCCTCAAGAAATTACTATGAAAAGATACAGCCAAGAACATAACAGTTTCCTCAGACTTCTTTGTAGATGTGTTCTTGATGTTCAGAATAATTATTATCTCAACAAGATTCGACAATAATCTCAGACTTTTCTTGGGTAATTGAAGGACTTCATGAATGGTAAAGAGGTTTTAGTGTCTTAGTCCACGTACAGATGAAAGCCATGAACATAGAAAACTCTTACAAAAATATCTCCTTAGAGAAAATTATTAGGATTTTTTATGTTTACTAAATAATTTGACAGCAGCATTCCATTCCCTTTTTTTTCAGGGGAAGGAATAGGTTTTGGAAGGGGAAGGAATACGTTTTGGCAGAGACACAGGGTGCTACTTTGGCTCAGTCGTGCTCTGTCCGACAGGCTCTCGGGCCTCAGGATGAGCAGCTGCAGCCTCCCGTGGCTCCTCACCCGGGGTCCTGCCCAGGGCTCAGCATGGTGACTGCCCCCACGCAACATCTACGCTACGCTTCCGCGCCAGATAGTGACAGGGTATGGATTATGACTCTGGCAATACACCGGGCTTCCAGAGCTGTGGTTTCTATGATATTCATCCACTGTGACCTAACTACGTTTATGCAACTGGACTTATATATGACAACTGAGCTAGACTTTATTGAAAGGAAAAGATCAACCAGCTCCAATCAGAAGCAGCAGCATTCTAAAATACTGCAGTCAGTGAAAAACATTTAGTAAACTTAATTTTATGCCTGCCTGAAAATTGCCCATGAACAGTTAGCAAGATTCTCAAAGGTGCTCATTATCTGGAGGATTATTCCCGATGTGCAGTCAGCTCAGAAAAGGTTTGCTGCGACTACTCTCAGGCCCGCTCAGGTCAATTACTTACCCGGGTTACACAATAGCGCTCCTGTTCTCTAACTGGATGACTTCTCTGGCTTGCACAGCATGAACTGTGAACAGCACAATTAAGTACACAGCTTTGAATCACAATATGGGAGCATTATGCTAAACATTTGCTTTTCAACATCACCTACCCCAGCAAAGCTTGAGCCTTCGATTACTAATAGGATGACAGTGAGGTTGAGAAAAGGGACAGATTGAATTAAAACATTTTTAAGAACAAGAATCTAAGAGCTTAACTTCACTGCTACCCTGCTAAAAAAGCTTTCTTTCCCTCCACAGAACAGAGGAAAGAAGGTGACACATCCCTTTGCCTGTGACAGTGTCCCCAAATGTGGCACGCCCTATCCCAACAAACAAAATCCAAAGCTGACACAAACTCTCTGCTCTCTCTGTGACAATTCATATCCTGCCACTAGAGGGTCTTCAAACAAATTTCAACAAAAAGTTCAAGAACATCATGGCAGAATTAAAAAAAAAAAAAAAAATCATTCTGACAGTGACAATACATTGAATTCAGTATCAACACTAGTAACACAAAAAACTTATTCATGAATTTGGTAGGCATTTTAACTTTTAAGGCAGCTTTTGAGATATTAACCATTGAATAGGTCAGAAATATTCTGAAGAACTTCCAGGCTCTTTGCACTGGGGGTTACATGAACTGCTAAAGGAACAACAGTAACGTACTGACATGAAAGTGCTTTCAGTTGTTGTTTGAATGCTCATTTGAAAGTAGTGACCTTATTTCATTGTAGCTCAATCCTCCTCTCTTCCAAATGAGATAGGTGACACAAACGTTTAACAGGCTCTGAGCACATTAATTTTACACTTTTATTTAATTTTTTTGTAATTCTTGTCCCTGACATGCAAGCCTCTCATATTGCAGGGCAGCAGAGTTTAGTTTCAGGTCACAAGGCCTTACAAGGGAAAGGTTTATTTACATTATGGACTTCGTTATTTTGAATAATTTTGCAAGATGCCTTTGTGACTAACCTTAAATGCAGGAGTAGTTCTAGAGAAGTTCAGATTAGGCATTTGTTTAGTTCCTTGCTGATTCAGGGTCTTTAATATCTGAATTTGGTAACTGCTGACATTCTTGACTGCTAAATCCTCACTGATGAAACACATTACAGTGCTTAGTTCATGTTTTTCTGCCTAAACAAGCCATGTATTTTCTCTCTTATGCAAAGTCAGTATTACTGGAATTACTGTGCAGGAACAATGTTACTGGAAACAATTTGTATGAACTTTTGCCCTATGGCCAAAAAAATTCAAGTGACATAGCTACTTGTCTAACCTCCCTCCCACTCTGAATCTATAAGGAGTGCGAGACTGGTCCTGAAGGGGCCAGCAATCATTCAGCAGGAACAGCAGAGCAAGACTCCTCACAGCAAGTTTTCTTTTGCATTAGCACTATTTGCAAATTTTGTTTGCCTTATTTTCTGCTGAAACGGTTTTTGGTCTATAAACCAAAAAATCAGTTGAAGCAAGAACATGAACTTTAATCTTCCACTTCACAGCAGAGTGGGAATAGCAGAGCTATTTCTGCTGTTCTGTGATGGGTGTCTCTCTGTTTTGTTTTTTTCCCCTACAACATCCTAAAAAAGTAATTAAGTTTAAAATGTCACTTGTCAGGAAAAGTATAGCCAATTCACCCTTAACCACTTCGCCTGCACTTTGCTAAGAAGTTACCATAGGGAAGACACGAAACATTCCAGACCTAGGAATCTAAACTCTCATTTTTCTTTAGAAAAAATAAGTAGAAAAGAACTTAACAAAACAAAAAAAAGAAGAAACTTATTTCAGGAGACATCAATTTGAGGGCCACTATAAGAATTATTCATTCTGGACAAACAGTACCTGTAGATTTCATAACTGACCAAAAAAATCCCTCCCAATAGCTTGGAATCTTTCTTCTAAATGGTAGAAGGCTTGTGTTGTTTCTAAACCTTTTAGAGAGCACAACATCATGCATCACAGCCATGACATTACTGGACTGAAAAGCTATTTTACGTAATTTTGCAGCTTGTAAGATGCACTGATGACAGTTTTCCTTTCCTTTGCATATCTGCACAGTATGCATGGTAACTAATGCACCTACCTCTAATAAAGAAGAGATGCAGAAACATATAGACATATTTAGAGAATGCAAAATATAGTTTCCTGGAATAGTTTATCATATGGAGAATATTAGCAGCATATAGGTTTTACAAATACTTAAGTCCATTAAATACACTGATCTACATAGCTCACACTCAAACCCAGGACTGAGAAATTTCTTCATTAACACAGCCTTCTAGATGTTATGTTTTTGCTATGTTACAGCATTTCACACTGTCTTTTTTCCCACTGAGGTTTCCAGTGTAGGTGCTTATCAGAGATTCACAATGAAGCCAGAAAAAAAAAAGAAGAAAAAACTCTTACCAGAACAGGAATTTTTGTTTGGCCTTTTTCAGGATTCTGTGTTCTAGTGAATATAATGGACTGTTACAACAACAGGATATATTGGCTCTCCAAACATCACAGTACCATTCATAAATATGTTATAAATAATTCACAGATATTACAAATGAATATGTATTACTATATAAGAAATCATAAATATCCATAAATCAAAAAAATTCATAAAAATAATAAAACTCATAAATATCCATAAATGCAGAAAATCACGACTACGTTTATTTACACGGGTGGTGTGGAAACTTAGAAAGGATATTTCTAAGACAAGGCTTTTATTTTTTATCTGAAACCAATCTGTTTTGTACTAACCAAAGTAATTATTAAATATTTCAAAGACTCTTTTGTAAAGCTTGTCTGTTGCATGCTTCTACTCTCCTTCAGCTCTGAAGCTGTGTAACAGGAAAAACCCATGAATGTGGAGCCGTACTGACCAGCTACTGGTGTGTCTTGGAGAGTCAGCACTAACCCCGCAGGTTTAAGGCAGCTTGCCTCATTTCTGTGAAAGGATGATAAACAGAATCCTTTGCAGGAAATACCCTGAGGGTAAAGCAGGCTTCAGGGCTGGCAATTCCCTGGACCAAAGGGAGCTTAAAAGCAGCCTGGTGCAGGAGGCAGGACACAACCACAGCAGTCAGGGAAGGCCTGCTGCTGGGTACCTTGCTTAGATACGCACATACTTTGAGCACTAGCCAGTAAAGTGATGCTGTTAATAGATTGCCTTATCTTCCATGGTACACAGATGATGTAGTTTTTCTCCATGAAAAATAAAGCCTAGTTTGGGGGAAGAGGAGAAGGAAGCCAGCAAGAATAATTAAATTGTATCAATTTATTTCTAGACATTTATGGATTCTACTTGGATTCTGATCTTTACATGGGTAAGACAACATTTACCTAGTCTTTTCTCTACTGTAGTTATGTTTAGAATCAGTACAAATCTGTTTTATTTCCAGAGCATGTTACTGTTAGCTAGGCAGACATTAGCATCATCTAGACCGAACAGGAATTGTAGATATTCACGTGCATACTAGCCAACGAATTTATTGATCCTAAGATAAATCACATTCTTTTTCACTCTAAGCAATTTAAGAAATGTTGCATAGCATATTTTGAAAGATTACAAAAGTCCAAAAAAGACTAAGCAGCAAGAAAATGGTAAGAAACCAGAGAGGGTTTACAGGAAGTTAACTGAAAAGCCAACATGCTATGCATACTTAATTTTTTTACTAGATATTATCTACAATAATTTATCAATCATAAAATCATTCCTTTAGTTGTAATGCTATATTCTAGTACAGTATCTTGCATTGTGGTACTTCATGAGAAATAAAGGATATCTGAGAAAAACGTTGGTAGATGTAGCTTATTAAGGGCCAGTCATATTTAAGCTCATTTTTCTTGCCCTAGGCTTTTATGATCTAGCAATGGAAAATTTTTATTCATGTTTTTCAGAAGTAACAGAGAATTCCAAGAAATGGAAGCTGCTGCTAGTAAAAGAAGAAAAGCAGAGTATCATCAGGGTTAATAGCACCTATTTGAGATCCATGAATGATTACAGAGCTACTTTTCTATATCGAACTTTCAAGTTTCATTAATAATATGCTGCCTCTCTGGGACATAGGTACATTCTTGGCAAGAAGGCTATTTATTCATTACACTGAATAGAAGAGCTACAGGAACAATGGCTTCAAAGGTCTCATGCTTATACGTTTTGACAGTAGTTTGCTGGGCAAGTGCTCTTTGGTACTTAAGTATAACTCGTCCTACTTCTTCCTACACTGGCCACAGACAGTTCAATAGCATATCAATAGCCAGAAAAAACGTCTCCTTTGGCAATATAAGAACTCGACCTATTAATCCACATTCATTTGACTTTCTTATCAACGAACCCAATAAATGTGAGAAGAGTGTCCCTTTCTTGGTCATTCTTATCAGCACAACTCACAAAGAATTTGATGCAAGGCAAGCAATTCGAGAAACGTGGGGAGATGAGAACAACTTCAAAGGAATTAAAATTGCCACGCTATTTCTTCTTGGAAAAAATGCAGATCCTGTGCTAAATCAAATGGTAGAGCAAGAAAGCCAAATTTTTCATGATATTATCGTGGAGGATTTTATTGACTCTTATCATAACCTCACTCTGAAAACTTTAATGGGGATGAGGTGGGTAGCAACATTTTGTTCAAAAGCAAAATATGTTATGAAGACAGACAGTGATATTTTTGTAAACATGGATAATCTTATTTACAAGCTG
Source organism: Apteryx mantelli (assembly GCF_036417845.1). Taxonomy (NCBI): domain Eukaryota; kingdom Metazoa; phylum Chordata; class Aves; order Apterygiformes; family Apterygidae; genus Apteryx; species Apteryx mantelli. The sequence continues at coordinate 28,914,768 of NC_089983.1, read as the reverse complement.
CTCAAACCCAACACCAAGCCAAGGAGAAGGTACTTTACCGGTTATGTTATAAATGGAGGACCAATAAGAGATGTTCGCAGTAAATGGTACATGCCTAGAGATTTGTATCCTGATAGCAATTACCCACCATTCTGTTCAGGCACTGGCTACATTTTTTCAGCTGATGTAGCAGAACTAATTTACAAAACCTCCCTTCACACCAGACTTCTTCATCTTGAAGACGTGTATGTAGGACTCTGTCTTCGGAAGCTTGGCATTCACCCCTTCCAAAACAGTGGCTTCAATCACTGGAAAATGGCCTATAGCTTGTGTAGGTACCGCAGAGTGATTACAGTGCACCAGATAACGCCAGAAGAAATGCACAGAATTTGGAATGACATGTCAAGCAAGAAACATCTCAGATGTTAAGATTTTTACAGATGTAAATACCTTTTTTGTTTTGCTTCAGTTTGGTTATTTTTTGACAGAAAGTGATCTGCTGATTTACAGGTTAAATTGTGAGATACTACCTGTGAGAGGGTTTTTAATGACTGATTTCTCATTCTCTTTTTGACTACTGGTTTACAGACGTCAGGCTCTTTTCACAAGAACGTTACACCAGTCAAAAGGGTCTAGAGTTAAAGCTCAGATTTTGTATATTATCCCCTATCACACACATCAGCTCCTGCATCTGAATGTAAAAGGACAGTAATAAACTATCCTGAGCTGCTGAACAGTTCATGTCCTAGCCTCTGAGATAAGACTTAGGCCCTAAGAAATGAAGAATTAAAAATATACTTTTATCCCTTTTTGACACCCTACAATCATCCTTGTTTAGAGCTTTATTAATAATTTACATGAAATAAATTTACACTGATCTCATACACCTAGCCTGGCATGCATATTTTAGAGTACAATGCATGCAATCTCAAAACAGCTTACTGACGGTTCAGCAGCAGAATTTAGACAGGTTAAGAACATCAAAGTACCATAGGCCTCAGAAACAATCCCACACTGAAGTACATTTATATCCCCAAAATGGCATTCCTGTGAATTACTTCGGAAAATATCCCATTTCTTTCCACTGTCAGCCTAAAGCAGCCCCTAAAACAGCCCATATAGTTTTAAAATGAAATATAATCTGTGGATAAAATACAAGACGCAGGAGATGCGTGAAACAAACCACCTTAAATATACATTACTATATTTTAACTTTTAAATTGCAACGTTTATCACTAGTACTGGTGTATATGGATCTCTCCCTGCAAATACTAGCAGTACTTTGATAGCATTATTGGACACGTTATGGAGATTCATTTTTAGAAAATTAATGATTTTAATTAAAATGGTCACATACAGCAATATATAATATTACTGAATAGTAAAAATATCAATTAATAAGCAGCATATTCCTTCAACATCAGTCAGCACACTATTTACCTGAAAAATACAACACACAACAACCTTTCTTAAGGATAAACTCTACTTTTTGCTACAGTGCATAGGTAAATGAGATTACTCCAGATTTTTAATGGTGTAGAAGACAAGAATTTTGCCCAGTAAAGGAACGCAATCAATTTTCTGTTGACTGGGCAATATACAGACTCTATAACAGTTATGTACAACTTTCACAGCAAAGTAGAGCTTTAAAGAATCACCTATAGCGTTTGTTACACGTTTGCAGCTCCCAGGTCGCTCATCACAGAACCAAAAAGTCACTGAGGTCCAACTCAAGAAAGCATCAAAACTCAAGAGATCCCCAAAGCATGTGATAAAAATCAAGTACACAAGATTGTATTCAAGTTTCAAAATGTGCTTACATGTCTTGAATATGAATGAAAGTGTGATGAAAATTATTTTCTGGAAAATTCTTTGGTAATTTCAAACCATCTCTATTCAGCACCATCTTCTAACAAAGAACTGAAACGTGACAGTGTTCTGCAAATAACTTGGAATGAAGAATTCACAGACAAGTCACAGCAATACAAAATTCACCAAACACATTACTAGCTGCAGATTACTCACAACGTCCACAGCACACACACAAGTCTCCTTCATTTCAGCTGGAGTTACGCGTAAAGTATGAAAAGCTGGTAAGACTGTACATCCTTCAGGATGTCCATAGAGTTGTCAGAATTTAAAGAAAACTCTGAACTGATTTTGCTTTTTCTACTATTTGATATCATGCCATAGGTGTACATAGCACTTTACAAAGTAACAGATGAATCAAGATGCTACCCCAAAAGGTTTGCAATTTCATGATAAATTGTTAGCCTTATTCACAAATGCAGCACTATTGTTTTGAAAAGAACTACTTGTAAATAAGGTAAAGAGTATTTGGCCTTTAAGCCACAAACGGTAGAAGTCTTAGACTTAAAGAACTATTTCAGATCTAAAGGTGAAGCTACACAGTAGCTAGCCCATGAGTTACTGCTAATCAGCAGGAGCTTGTACAAATAAAAATCAGAAGTTTTACACAAAAATACTGAATCTCTTACAGTATAATTAAAATTTATCCTTCCCAGTTGACCTAGCCCTTGTTAAAGTTGCTCTCGCTTCCTGTCAAACTCAGAACTCCAGCAAAACAAGGTCCAATTAATTGCACATATGAACATATGTATATAATATATATTATAATATATATATACATACATACATCAGGTGAAATTCAGCTTTCCATACCCAAGCCACAGTACACGCAGTTTATGAAGTGAAACTAGGTTGGAATTCTTCCCTAGCCTGTCAGTAAATCACGTAACATAGATGCAGTCCTACCATGGACATGCTTTGTAATAATTTCAACCAAGAGGCTACAATCACTTCTGCTATCCCTCCACACTGTGCAGTAATTGAGGGTTTCTGAATCCACAATTGAATGGATTTGGTGGCCTTACTTCCCCCACTGACACTTCTGTGGCCTTTAGTTAGAAACTAAGAGGATGGTAGGGCTCCCAATCCCAGTACCTCAGGGCTCAAGTGGTATGGCAGCCTTGAATTTCCCCTAGTATGAGTAGATTGCATTAATGAGTGGAAGGTACATCTTGAAAATAATATCTGAAAAATATATTTCCTGGCATTTATAAATAGGTAGATCGTCAACAGAAACGTAAATGTTCATCTTGGAACTTATGTATATATTTCCAAGGCATTTTCTTCTGTATTCAGCTGTATATATGTGTAGAGTCTGCTTGTTACGTAGTATTCTGTTATGCATGGAGCTGAGTTCGGCATTATAACTGTCCAGTGTTTCAAGAGCCTTAAGCATGTGTGCCCTAACTTTTGAATGTACAAGACCTTTTTTTTTTTTTTTCCGTCAGGTGAATTAAAAAAAAAAACAACAACAAAGCAACACAACAACAACAACAGACTAATTTTCTACTTCTATTAATTTTCTGATCCTATACTTAACTAGCTTGTTACAACTATAAAATAGATTTATTATTTTCCCTTTGCTCAAAAATTGCAGTATTGCAACCTGGAGCTAGAAAGGGAGCGATACATCTCCTCATCGGGACTGCTTACAGTCCCTTTCACTCAGAAGTATTTGTGTCACGCTGGGTACTGTTAAATAACAACAGTGTTTGTATTGAGCTTCCTTTAATCAAAAGAAATCCTTGTGTTATTTAAAGGCCATTTTGTTTCATTGTGCATGGGGCAAATGACTTGGTTAAGATGTGCTGGCTTTTCATCACTTCCATCAAAATGTGAATATAATTGAATTTTAAAGTGTACATGAACAAAGCACATAGAACTGTGAAGCTACAGGGGGAAAATCCCTCTCTTTTGGAGGATTTTTTCACAATAGCATTTTTTGCTAAATCCTTGGGAATATTTAAACAGAAGACTCAAGAATCATTTTCCATCTTTCCTAACAATAAGGTTGAGTATCAATTTTGATTCTTTATGGGGATTTTTTTGTCTTTATAACGTAGACGGCAATGGCAATTTGTAAATGAAGAGTGTAATTAAACTAGAAAAACTTGTTGACAGTAACCGAATTTTAGGTGTATCATTATATGACTGGCTGTACTTATGTATTTATTTGTCTAAATTGTATATATTGTTTTATCTATAGTGTCTGTAGAAGTGCATTCTTTTAGATTAAAGTATTATTTACAGTTTTGTGGGATTGCCAGCAAAGCTGCTAATCAAGATACTATTTTTTTGTATCAATGTTAAATAATAAAAAAAGAATGAAGTCAAATGAAAAATTGAAGGTGTCATGTACAGTTTTATTCACCTCTTTAGAAATGTAAACGCTACTATCTCAAAGCATGATACCAACGAATAGGCTCATTTGTCACAGGGAAGAGTATTGTTCTGTAAAAGCAGATTTTTTTTAAATCATTGGCAAAAATAAAGAAGAAAATATTGTATTTATTCATTATTTGTGTAATAATTTAATCAAACTGATGCTCATGTTGATCAGGTGTACTACTTCATTAGACTCCAAATACTTAATCTTAAAACAGCGATGGCAATACCTAGCAAGTTAAGATATGGGTTTATCATCTGCTTTGCTTCATACAGCTGCTTTGGCACCCACATCTAATAACACTAAAGTTAGGCAATTCTAAGGTGGAGATCATGTTTGACTCCTTCAGCCCAGTAAAATGACTGTTCCTCTACCTCTATGGTACCTTTAGTGTGTGCTTGTAGCCAGCCAAAAGCTATGCACAGAAAGAAAAAGAGAAACTGCAAACGCCCCAAAACCACATCTCAGTGAAGCACAGAAAACTCGCTCTGCGGTCGCTGAGTGACCGCCCTGGCACGTCCCTAGGCAAGGGCGCGGGTCCCCGTCTTTTTGCCTGCGTACTCCTTGGCCTCTCTCAGGGCCACCCGCTGACACAGCCAGCGCCTTGTGCTTCTCAAAACCCCAGACAAGCACCAGGCAATAAATGAGGTGATGTTTTGCCTTGAGGAAGCACAATCTGAATAATCCCAGATTATCTGGTGATCTGATGTAGTGTTTGGCTCCCAGTATGAATATATTAAGAGGACATATTTTGTCAGGTGCGGAGGCCTAGATGACCTTCGGGTCTTCAAATCAAAATAAAATTGAAAATAAACAAACAAGAACCCAAGACAAAGTCCCTTTTTTTCTAAGAACTACCCAGAATAATTCGTCTCTCCACTCTCCTCCTTGCAATTTCCTGTATAGAAATAAGTATCTACCCTCTCTGACTACTGGCTTCAGAGCTCAGTAACCTGAATTCATTCACAAAATTGATGAGAGAATAAAACACCCAAGAGGATAAATGTAGCTTTTGCAAACCAAAGTATAGTTTTCCTTGTGTCACCCATTTCAGAAGCAGCTGAAGCCTGCTGCCGAGTCCTCGGACATTCTGGAAGTGTCTGCAGCAACACCAGCACCTTACAAATTATAATGAGCTTGCTTAAAACAACTAAGAGTTTCGTGCACAGTAAAACCCTCCGATCACTTTCAGATTTCTCTTGTTTTCACCCCAGCAGCCTGAGTCTAATTGTAACACTTACAGGGTGTTTAATTAATGTGCAGCTTGGAGATATATGGATATTAGCACTAGTAGAGTGGATTTCATGTAGCTTGATTATCTTAATCACAAGCATTCTATTTTCTCATTTACTTAATTGATTGTCATAGATTTCCAAAGAAATTTGCACTGCCCTAAGTGAAAACAATACATTAAAAAAAAAACAAACCCTCCTTAAAACTGCTGAAGCCAGCCTACTGCAAAAGCAATGTGCCAGAACAGGATATCTATACGACATGAAACATTGTACTGAATAACATCTGCTTACCTTTCTCTTGTTAAAAACAGGAATTTATGAAATGGAAAAAGAAGAGTCATCTGGAAAAAAAATGTATATGCCTTATTGATTCACCTGCACCTGTAACAGAGTTATCTCAAGCATCTCCTCTGATGACATGCCTAACACAGGAAAAAAGATCCATTTTGCTGTTAGGTCTATTTGTTAGTTGGCCCTACATTATATTTCTGCCTCACCTGAAAGAGCTAAGGAGAGCAAGAGGTGATTTATTCTTCATGCAAGATTTATCCCTGAGCACTTATTCTGCAAAGGCAGTTACACGTCAAGTTGTGCTGACTTATGTGCCCTGGTTTTAAGATGCAGACAATTTTTATTTGAGGAAAGCTGGTATCACAAACTTGAGTTCTGCTAGGTAATACCCACCACATCTGCAGCTAACTTAAGACTATTAAGAACAATTCCAATCCCAACCTCCCTTTTTCCTTAAGGAGTTCCCTTAACTCTGGCCTATTTTCTGGCATGACCTCTTTCCTCAATGCCTGCTGGAGACAGCAGACCTCTCCCTTCAGTCAGGCACATCAGTATAGCAATAGAAGCAAAAGGGAAGCAGAAAGCTCCCTACGGTATCATTAGGGAAGTGCTAGCATTCCCAGAGTACAAAATTAGTTAGCATGACATCCATCCTCTTTGTAACAAAGACAGTGGTGATGTTAGTGAAAGAAGCCACAACCAGCACCTAAAGTCTTCCATCCAGATGCATTAACCATTGGGCTCTAAGTGCATCGTGCTCATATCATTGCATCAATTCATGCTTAGCATAAGAGATTTACAGGAACATCTCAAAAAGAAAGCAGTGCAATCAAAAGGTAGAAAGAGCAGAAATGGATAAAACATTTCAAAACTTTTGATTATTTATTCAACTTCATTAAAATCCTCCTCAAAAAGAATTTCCTATTGAAAGATATTTCAACAGCTATCCATCATCCATCAGATTTTATTCTCATATATATATTCAGATGTAATGAAGTAAAACACTGGTCTCCATTATCTGCTATCCTGCAGATTACATTTGCATTGAGCTGTGTGGAGCAGATTCAGATTTGATTTAAATCACAATTCTATTCTCATCAGTTTCAGTGGGATTTATGTCTGTTTATAAAGGCTGAACTTGATTGTGTCCAGCTTAGTTCTTACTCCTACTCACAGTGAAGTCAACTGGGATATCATGAAGGTTTCTGGGGAAGAACACTGTGTATTCCAGGCGGTACTTCACTTGCAAGAAGCTTCAACTCTTATCAAATGCAGGCAGGAAGACAAAGCAAGTAGCATTATCTCTCCAATTTCCAATTAAACCTACTCCTTATAAAGACGAAGTAGAACACAAGACATACAGGTTTGTAATCTGTGCAATGAAAGGAGGTGTGTAACACCTTCTTGATGGAAGAGGGTTCTCTAGTGAGTTATCCATTTATCACCTGGCTCACTGCTAGTTCAGGAGCATGCTACATTCTGCTCACAAGAAGTCTCTTTGGCAGCATTAACAAATACACACCACTAGTGAGAGCAGGATCCCCACAGGGCCATATCTACTTCTTGCAATCACTTATTTTTCATTCCTTATTCTACTTTTATTTCTGTAGTCATTGGACTGGAGAAAAAATGGTGGTACAAAGATGTCTTTCCTAAGCTTTATTCATCTGGAAAAATCCAAACAATCTCTTTAATTTAGGATCATTTTCTTCCCCCTTGATTTTTTTCTATTTGTAAAAGGAAATAATGGGAAAAGTATGGATGGTCTTTTCAAGTTGGCTTCAGGTCTTGCTGTTGTCCCTGCAGTTCTCTCCCATTCATCAAACCAGTCATTACACTTGCAGCTTTCAGAGTGGACACCTTCTGGCTGTAGTTTATTACCTTAAAGCAATAATCAATCTCCTAGCCTTTTTTTCTGCACTCAGCTAGCACTTAGTTTATTGTAGTTCTAGCATCCAAGTAGCTCTTCTTCCAAGCTCACATGTCTTTACAGTCATTACAGCTGGCCATTTTCACCTGGCAAATTCCAGTCATCAGTAAGTCCTTCAGCTGTGGCTTAGCCCTCAACAGATTCCTCCTGCTTGACTATCTCATCCGCCTTCTGCCACCAAGCCCTGGAAAGTTGTCCTCTGCCTCCTATTCTTTTCCCTGCAGGACTGTTTACTTCTACATTATCAGTTTTAACGGAAAAGAGTTAACAGAGTTTGGTAGTCCCAGCTTAAACCCTGTGCCATACGGATGCCATATCTTGACTTTCTTCCACTTTCTCCCCTCCCTGTCCTCTTTCCCCCATTTCTTTTCTGCTTTTTGTTTGATTTATATTCTCTCCCTCTTCAGTCTCACTCTATTCTGCTATACTTTTAATCTGCTTTGCTTTCTTCTAGTTTCCTTCATTCTTTCCACTCTCCTGATCTGTTTTTACACAGCACAGCATCCTCCCATATAACATATATATCCAGAGTAGCCACAAAAATAAGAACATTGGGTTTTATGAAGAGATGGTCCCTACCTGAAGGGTTTACAGCCTGCATTGTCCAACACCTGGCAGAATAAATTCAGCAAGCTTCAGAGGACAAATAGTCCTACATAACATACAGCAGAGTATAAAATTATTCCTTAGAGTACTACCTTTTCTTCGGCATTGCCTGGTCTAGTTTTAGGTGCATGTAAAAACAGGTCCCTCATCTTTCATCTCACTTCTGCCTGAAAAGGTTACTCTACAGCCTAACAGATCTTGCTATCATGTGCTTTCTTCCTGTGGGTCTAAAGTGTACATTTCTTCTATCTTTCCTCGCATAACCTTAAATAGTTCATCAGAATTCAAAACAGTGTTTTTCACATTTCATTTTAACTTCCATTTAATCAAGTCAAGTATACCTTCCTAATTCCAATATTTAATCTTTTCATCTGCTTCTGCTCACTGTGTTGCCCCCGCTTCCTTTTGTGTCATTGTAATACTCAGACATCCAGCATTGACCCTGTTACACATGCATTTGCATGAAGGCCGAGCACAGTGGTACTTTCTCTCTGTCCTTGTTTTTGAGCTATTAATGACTGGGTTATTGGATTGGTTTCACCAGACAGGACAACTTGTCTTATCACATTTAAAACAGAAAACTTGTGCTAGCAACTGGAACAGACAGTAACCCTACATGGTTAGAGTAGCCATAGGCCTGGCAGGTGTCAACATAATCAAGCTATCTTTAAAGTATCTAGTTAATGAACTTTCTTCATATAGCATGCCATTTGCCTTCACAGAGGCCATGGAAAGGTCCTGATCATCAAGACCTGAGAGCCAGCTAGGTGCATTGAGGCAACTGGGTTATGTTTGCCATCACTTTGGAACCATTTAACTTCCAACTTTTTCTTTGCCAAGTTTTAGCTGCAGGATGACTTAGGAAGTACTGTTGTCTTTTGGGAGTGGTATTCTGTAGGGGTGAGACTGACTTTGTACTTCCCAAGCACTATTTTATTCTAAACAACCACGGTATATCTGTACATTGAATTACCAGCTCAGCTGATGCCAAGGTTGATGATAGGCTGCTTTAATTGGTCATTAAAGACCAGTATTGTTTACTGCCTTGTTCCTTGGATTCAGCATTTCTACACATAGGGATAAAATTAATGGACTAAAACTAAAGAACATATACAGCATATAATTAAAATTATATATTTTTTAATAGAGGCACACAAATACAATGCAAGTGTTGGCACATTCTCAAAGTGCAGGTTATAGGAAGTATACACTTCAATTTGTATTATACTGCAATCAGCTGCTACTTTGGACAGATGGGAGAATCGTGCAACATTTTCAGCCAATTTAATTACTTGTAAAAGTATTGGCTTGTGTTAATTAGGTGAAATAAACTACATAATGGTTCACAGATTCCTTTAAAAGGGTTTTTGAACATACTACAAAAAAGCTTATTGTATTTTAATCTACAGGAAAACAAAGGGAGCATTGCAAACCAGTATTTAACAAAATAGTTATTGGCTATTTGTTTTAGCACTACACAAAAATCTTACCATCCACACAGGACAAAAATGTGCCTAACTTGACAGATGTTGCTGTATATTTGTGTATCAGAGGTAGATGAATTTCAGGAATGATGTACACATCACAATACACCCATCCACATACTTAAAAGAATGATTAGACCAAGTAAACATAAGGTGATTATCCTTACTTTCACGCCAAAAATACTAGTCAAGCAAGTAATAGAGGTAGCTAGCGTGTGATTCCAACTACTGTCCCTGTTTAGAGCAAAGACATTTGATAAAACAAGTGTCATGTGGAAGAAGGTCCATGGGTTAAACTGATCACAAACTGCCTTATGAAATATCTAGATCTCTTCTCTCTTCACTTTCAGTTTGAAGCTCTGTATGCTGCTTCTTGTCTTGAATTCCAGGGATATGCTATAACAATAACCTTCCTGCCTTAAAAACACCAACTCTAAGAAAATAAACTATGAATAAAAACAATGTACCCAGTAAGTCTATTTAGACAAGCTGAAAAATATCTATCCCTAACTAAAAGACTTAAATGCATATGTAGAAGCAAACTAAATACCACAGGGGAGTGCATCCCAATTAGGTAACCAAACAGGATCCATAGGGAAAGAACAGTTATTAAATTCCCTGGCTGCAGTTTTAGGAAAGCAGAGATTAGCAAGGAAGGTCCTTTCTGACTGATGATGCTGGTTCCTTCTCAGCTCTAAGAAAAAAGGCTGTCCTCATAATACGTATACTGAAGAATACAATGAAGCATATCCTGACTCACTGAGCTCCTACAGTAAGCTGAAGACTGAGGCCGGCCTCATAGCTGGTGCTTGGTGCTTTCTAACATAGCTACGCAGAGACCTTGTAAGGTCCTTTGTTACACATCGGAACAAAAGGTTCCACTGCAGAACAAACCATTTTACTCCAGAGAATACACTGCAAAGCCCCAAATCCCAGGTGTTGTTTTATTCACTTATGTCTAGGCTGTAAGAAGGGTGAATCCTTAACAGGTAAGTTAAGGCCTCATTTGTGAGGGATGATCTGGACATTTTAGATGAAATGCTTTAATTTTTTTTTATGGTTTTGAAATTGTGGTGCTAGAGTGTCATGGAAAATAAGCTTGCACTTTTATCTTCTGCTAAACCCAAGAGAAAAACCAATACAGAGGAGGATATTACACTTTGAGCGCTGGAACAGTAAGTAAACTGGATCGGTAAGTAAACTAAAATCTATATGGATTGTCAGTGTTAATACTACCACCTGCCCATGTTTTCCCTTTCCAGCTCAGACACTGATATCTATCCTATTTCGTTTTCTTCATTTCCATGTCCTTCATTCTGAAGTGTTTCACAGTTTCTTTATGCATCACAATTCCAGTAGGGCTGCAGTTTGCTTAAGAAAAAAAACCACGTTAATTTAATGCAACTGCATTTTTTTTTAAGAAAATGGAAAAAAAAAATTGTACCTGGAAAGTTGTACTTGTTTGTATACACTGACAGGAAACATACACATAAAGTACAGAAATGAAATGGGAAACATTTTGCTGTTCCTTGACATGTGCTGTGAGGATTGGTGACAGCACATGAGGAGAGATTACAGCAAGTCAGCTGGCCTTTCTCAGGTTTTACTTTTACTAATAGTGCTATTGTTAAAACCAAGAAATAACTGAACTTACAAGAGATTTGCACTGGAGCACAGCAACAGAGAATCAGAGCTGAGGTACTTGCTTTCAGGTGCTTACAATCTACATACGCAGTACAATATAAGAAAATACATCATCACTAACACCAACGCTGTGCACGTCATCTTCCTCCACAGAATTTTTTCCTCTTCTCTTTGACTGTATGATAGGTATAAATTGTGAGCACAGACTGAGTATTAATAGTACATATAGGCAATGTTTTGAAGGTACATATGAGCTCATTGTGCATATACTCCACGTTTCCGTAAGCTTGATCCATTTGTGCTCTGTAGCGACCAAATGCCAAGCTGATAAGCCTTGCTGAAAGGCTTCAGGGCTACCTTGAAGCATAAGAGATCAGCTGCCTCCAAAGACATCTGTAGACCTACTTGGAGAAGCTCTAGAGCAGCTTTGGAAGAAGAAATGTGACAGGACAGAACAGTTGTCTAGAAGACTGCACCAGGAATTGCCTCATCAGAGAGGAGGCATGAAAGAAGATGAAAGAAGGGAAGAGCACATAAAAAAAAAAAAGGCCTCAAGCCACACTTTTGCTCTTTCCAAGCCAGAGAGCATATTACACTAATACCATAACTAATTAATACCATAACTGACCTCTTTTCCATGAGGAAGGACATCTCCAGCCCAGATCCCACAAGGACAATGCACCACCATGGAAGAGCTGCTTCTCATGTTACTTTCTGCTCTCCTAGTCTTTGCTTTTAGGCACCAATTTCTGCAATGGTTTCAGGAACCTATACCACAACTAGTAGTATACTCAACCCTTCTACCAGTAGGAGGGAGGGATGTCCGAGGTCTGTGGCCCATGTGCTTCCTGGAAAGAAGAGTCTGCAGAAGCACACTACCATTCCAACACTGTGGGTCAAGGGGAAACATCATCTCTCAACTTCCAGTCTGGCTTCAAAAAATAGTTTAAGGACTATTTTTGTGAAAGTTGTTTTCTTGAGCCTGCCTTTAAACTATGTTATTCTCAGACAAGTGCCTGTATGCATCGCGAAACAGTCCATGTCCATAGGATGAGGGTACCCTGTTTCATTCTTGCTGTGGCAGCTGGGTGTGGATGTGTCAGACCCAGCCCAGGTGCCAGCCAGACTCCAGCTTCACCAGCACAAGCAGAGAGCAGGGTTACAACAGGACTATCACCAGCCACCTGGAGGAGACAGCTCTGCAGTGTGCCATGACCTCTGTGCAGTTTTGGTTAGACTGCCGTCTGTATCACAACTGGCTAGTTGGATTATATCCACCTTACATTTGCAAGGATTGCAATGCACTCATAAACTGATTCTACTTAAAAGGTTTCTGCAAAACCACACTTACCCCTCATCGCATTTGGAGCCTCTGTTTTTAGATGAGATTTATCTGGTAACTATTATAAGTTAATGAAACAGTTCACCTTCCGGTGAACGCAGAATGATGAGAGTTCAGTGCAGAAAAAACTATGAACAGTAAACATACTGAGACACATGAATTACAAAATATCAAGTTATAAATTTTTTTGGGGGGGGGGCATTGCCTTGGCAGAAATTAGCATAAATAAATACATAAAAATCCTGATGGATTTCAGGATCTCACGACCAACATGCAGAAGTTGCCACTCTTATTAGACAAGCAGTAGCCCCAAGATAGGTACAGGTATATCAGATTAGTGGTAGCCCCATGGATACCTGGCATATGCAACAAAACACATCTTGTGATTAATAAACAGTCAAAATTTTATCTTAGGCTAAAGAACATTTTATGCCTCAGCTGAATTTGAGAACACATTACCTGCATGCTCCAATACTTGGAAGTAAATTCCTCATTAAACCAAAACAGTACCCAAAACTTTCAGGATGCCAATTTCACAGCAAGTAAAATGCCATCACTATTCTTTAACACTGAAACTGTACATCTAACAAACTGTATTTTGCTTGTAAATTAGAAAACAAATCAGTTTACTTTCCTGGACTGAAACTGATTTTTTAATTCAGTTTGTTTTATTTTTTTGCATCCAACAGCTGTCTTCAATTTACACTGGCATCAATTTGATTTGCCACAAGGTCATTGGAGTAATCTTCCAAAAGGTATTTTTAGGCCTTTGGTTATACCATGAGAGGGGAAGAATACTAAATTGACTTTAGTACTGCTAACTCTTAGCATAAACTCTTATGCTACCTAAAACAATTTACAGGACATATCAAATGTAACAGCGTCAGTCATTTTTGAACTGAAACAAATACATACAGACATTATACAGACAAATACATACAAAACATTATCTGCAATTATTTTAATAAAAATGAAAATCTTTGCCTGTGAGAAAGATGCTGCTTGACTATGCTGACAATTGAATATAAAGATAATGATACAAAATAGAGGAAAGAATACACAAGATTTTAAACTCATCCACATGAACACAGCCCTGCTTCAAATTCCACAGACCAATCTAAACCACGCTACCATCGAATACAGCAAACCTCAGAGATCCAGGCATTTGTAGGCCTCATAAATCCAAACAACACTATTATACATTTAAATGTGCAACAACAAGGCAGTTTTGAGTAACAATAGTAATTCTTATAATGCTAAATCATAGCTTAATAGCTTTCAAGCAAGAATCTGGAGTTATCTTTCTGAAGTGCCATCCGAAAAAAAGTATCAAGCAACACACAAGTGCAAAAATTTTCTCACCCTTTAAATCTTATGTGAAATATCAGGTTTATGGATAACTAGACTGTGCCCCATCTGACAGACAGATTTACAAGGTTAGCAGTGAACTTAATCTGAAACAATCAGAAAACTCTCTCTTGCTGGTGTCATTTTCTGCTTGGATGGTTATGCCATGCTATTACAAATAGGAAAAGCTTGCAGCACAAGCAGGGTAAAAGACTTCAGGGAGACTTCAATAATCACCTTCCATTCAAACCACACCTACTCTCTAATCATGACTGAATCCTTTTTCATTTTATAGCCCCAGGAGTAAACTGAGGAGCTCATAATCAACAAACAGAGATAGGAAATGAAATTTTAGTCCCACTGAAGCTACTGTAAAATATTATTAATTCATGGGGCTGAGATTTCAATAATGGTCCTTCCCTCTGGATTATCTATTCTTATTTACAGTGTTTTTCTCCACTCTCCTCCTATTTCTTGTAATACAGAGTAAATGCTCCAGTGGAGTCAAAGTTTGTTTTAATCAGAGGGGCTCTAATAAGAAAAAAAAGATACTGATGTCCACAGGATTCTCTGCCAGTTTTCTGAGATACTGTGAATTGTTCCAGGTTTAACAACTCTAATCATGTATTTGTTACACTTTTCCTCGTGTTAACATTTACCTTACACAAATCCACAGTCATGACCAGAATTAGAAAAAAAAATTGTGAATTTTCTTAAATTTCAAAAATGGCACATCTTGCGCTGTCAGGAAGATACAGCTTTCAGCTTACTCAAAAAAAAAAAAAAAAAAAAAGGCAGACAAAACAACCTAGAAAACTGTCAAGTATGTTTAGTGGCCTAAGTACAAAGTCTATTCCTTTATTTCTATTGTAAAAAGGGATAGAAAAAAGTTACTTTTTCCATCAGACCGGAGTATTGCTAAGTTCCTTCTCAGACACACTCCCGCTGAAAGGCACAGATCCCTACATTCACTGCAAGACTGCTAAGGAGCCCAGCTAAGGATGTGACACACTCATGCTCTATCATACAGCAACCTTTGTACCACTAGGTCAGGTAGGAAGCACTGTCCGACAGGACAAATTAAACTCCAGGGAAACTTGGCAGAAGAGAAAATATTGTCATCCAGACCTGGTCGGCAGTAATTCCTCTCTTGTTTCTGTAGAAGCTAGCATTCACTGACCATTTGATTTTATACTTCATTCTTTAATTTGTTCATTGCTGGTTAATAACAGAATACAAGCATAATGCAGGACATTATCAAGAGCTACTCGGCTGTCAAAACAAAACAAAAAACACGAAACAGCCAAACTTTCAGCAGCCTTAATATTACAAATAGTAACAGGTTAAGGTTAAAAATAATGGAGTTCTCAGATCCCTCAAACATCTTTGATGTATTGGAGAAGGTGGTAACTCTCAGAGACCTAAAGAGTTTTCCTGGTAACAGTCTTCAAAAACTTCTCTTGCCCTTTACATTATGAAACAGTACAGATACAGGCTCGAACATCAACGTACATCAGCCTCAGTTTTTTGGTTTTTTAATGCCAGAACATGTCAGAATAAACAATTCCAAAAACCACAAAAATTGGACAACACGGAGATGCAGGCCTCTTCCTTAAAGAGGTGTTCCAATTTAGCATTACAGAGTCTATTTCCCAGCTCACAGAAAAGCTTTGCAATGGGGAAATAATTTCTTTTTTGCCTGTTTGTGTGTTTTAAGTGACCCTCTTCAAAGCCACTGGACACACGTTGGTCCTTTAGGTTCACTATTTATAACTGCTGTTTGATGATAACTATATGCACTACCTTTATAAGAATAAACAGCTGCATTATCAAAAATAACCTTAGGTTCCTTTACATTTGGAGATACCGTACTTCAGGTATCCTCAAAAGAAATAAAGCTGGATCTATAGGGTCCATTTAAGAACTCTGCAATGCCTGTAATGAAATCAGACACAGAGTAAATATGCCAAAACTAGAGAAGCTTTTTGTTCAAGATAAATCTAAAGCATTCCAGCACTCCTATGCATTAGTAGCACTTTTCCCTAATGAATATGAATTATTACATGGATGAAAAAGAACCAAATGACAGACTTCCATATTTGAAGAATATCTGGGTTTTTTTTTTTCAATAATTCATAAAATTTGTACCTACAGAGGACAAAAAGGAGAGGAGAGAGAAATGTATTTTCCATCTACTCCGATTCTATTTCTCATAACTGTTCCTCTAAATAAACACATGCAGCTGTATAAGTGATTTCCTACACCCTACAGAGACAATAAGTACAGTCTTTCAAATTCACATTTGAAATTAGATGGCAAAATATTCATGTCCTGAGAAAGACAAGATTGCCTCCCTATTGGTTTATGCAGTGAAAATTAAATTAAATATTTCTGCTTCTGTCCATACACTCTAAACCCCTGTAATTGTTCACTGATCCACCACTGCCCATATTTGGAACATTACTGAGAAGCAAAGAACTTCACAACTACCAAGTTTAGTTCAACATCTCAGATTACAGTGACTATGCAAGCAGCTTGACAAGCACCAATCTAGCAATCATAAAGCAGCTATAAAACCACATTTTTATGTGCACTGTAATGTTAGGCTTATTCATAGTGAGAAAATGAATAACTAAAATGTCACAATGCTCAACTATTATGTCTAGATATTTAATCAGTTGGGCCATTGTGTAATAAAATGCAAGTAAAACAGACTTTGTTAGAGTTTTCATGGTTTGAGTAAATCCAGCTGCTCCATCAGCTCATTAGCAGAGCATGCACAGGGAACTTGAAGATGTAGGCTCCTGCTGCTTTCCCAACTTCTCATTTTAAGGTAATTAGCATTCTTAGTGCATGTACACGCATGACTACATTGCAAGAGGGTGGAAAAGCTGCCCACCTGATGCAGTGAAAACACCCAGAACAATTGACTGAATGAAGTTATATTGCAATTGATCTAGAGGAAACAGTATCAACTGTTACTCATTATCAACAAGGTCTCATATTTTCTGCTGCTTTGAAAAACACTAGAGGGGCAGTAAAAAAGCATTCTCTGCTCCCTGCTAAACAAAATCAGCATTTTCAATGCACTCAATTAGCAGTGTTTTAGATCTGTGTCAGACTCATCATCATAGCTAATTGATTTCAGGCACAGGCCAATCTCACCAACATCATTACGCAGAGGTAGGTGGTGAAAAGGAAAACAAATCTCTGATTAAGAAAAGCATGAGGGGGAGGCATGCCATTTACAAGCTGCGCTCTGTGTTCTCCCTCACAGGAAAACAGCAGTGTTCAAAAACATTCTGAAGCAGCACTGTGTGATCAGATTTTATAGGGATGCTTTGGAAGCCCCAGAATTGGTGATTTTACATTACATAAAGCTGAGAAGGCACACACTCATCTCTATCTCAAGAGGGAATGTGGAAGATTCTGTGGTGTTTCCTGACTGACATCCCCCCATTCCAGCCCCAATCCCAAGCATAAAGCAGAAGTGTGTTCTGAGACAGACAGCTCTTTAACAGGAAATAATGGTAACGTTTGGGATAATTATTTTTGCTTTCTAGAAATACTACCACATCTAACTAGTTGCATTACAGCTTGAATGCAATTCTCTGGACATGCTGGTGGGATGTGTTGCATTGAGCTCAGCACTTGTCAGAGGAAAGAGACATGACCTCTTACTATTTTCTTAGCATGGAAAGTATATATTGCTAGAAAGTGGAAGGTAGCTTTCTTGGCCCAATGCCCACGCTGGAATCTCAGGAGATAGAAGGCTGGAAATGTCACTTCTCTCCCATTCCTTTACACACACACAGACCAGTTTTTCTCCAGACCTGGTTTTATGCGATGTTGTATATTTATATTAAACCTTTTTAATACTTTGAAAATAATGATCAGCTACAGAAGTTTATTTCCCCTCATCTTTCAGCTTTCATCCCAGTCCACAATGTACAGCTACTTTCAACACACTCAAGCAGAATGCAGTAAGAGGTCTAGCTCCACAGACATTGAAAGTCATCAGCCCATACAGCCTGCAAATGCCCAGTTGCAAGCAGTGGCATATAACCATTGCTGCAGAAATTTTGGAACTGATTAAGCCCTGTTTTCCTGGCCTCAGAAACAGCTGTGTAGTAGCTCACCTGCTCCAGTTTCATCCAGTTAATTAAGACACCTCTTTCTTTAAAAGAAACCAGGTGATCCATCCACCAAAAGACACAATGTGTTGTTCAGGGACACCTTTATAACAGATACACCACAACTGCTTTGGAGCAATTCATGTCATACAAATGAGAAAGTGTATCCACCTCCTAAATACTGTTCGTGTAAACATGATCAACTGAATAGTGCTGGTTTTCTCTTTTCCCTTGTTATTCAACAGAGAATATGAATATGATATTAAAGAAGCAAACTCCTGCTAGATTTGGTGTCTATTTCTCCTTTTACTTATCACTTACACACTACTTTCTTTCGCAGCTTACTGTATATTTTTATCTTTTCATCATCCGTAGGTATAAAGTTGGGAGCAGAATCTACTTTATGAACTTTGTATTAAAAGGTTATAAAGCTTCAACTACACCTTTTCTCTCAGGCCATTTTTCTTCTGAACTCATTTTGCTCACATAGGATTTATTCCTAACATCTTAGTAGCAGCAGAAAAACAGGGTTAAAAAAAAAAACAAAAAAAACACAGCACCAACACAACTGTGATAAAGAACACTGCTGCATGAATTTGCTGTCTCACTGAACCAAGGAAAACCAGAGAAGCATATCCATATTTCTGCATCAAACTGGAAGTGAGCAGCAACTGTTACAGTTACACTTTGGTATAATACTGTTGACTGCTTCAATTAAAATTTAGGTTCTTTGTTATCTAGACATTCATGTGGCCCCAACCAATGTGGCATATGAGCACTTTTGGCAGCAGCAATTTGTATCCCAACACCTTTTCCCCTTTCATAGGGCAGCTGTCTAGTGAGCAGAACATAGTATTCATTAAATTAGATATTCTCACTTCTTTTATAGACCTGTGAAAACAACAAGCTTCCCTGAATGTCCATTTCTTTACCTGAAAAAGAAGGCTAACTAGCTACCTATTTTGCAGATAGATTATTTAATACAGGTGCAACACTTTGAGAAGCATACTTTGGTGTATGTACCAAAAAAATAAGCCCACAGCAATGCCTTGAACCTAACTCTTTTGGTCCTGTTTAGTAACCAAACCAGTCACAGCATAACCTATAATTGATAATCACAGGTTAGAAGATATATATTAGAAGATACAGGTTTACAGTACCTTTTTATCTACTCTTATTTCAGTACAGAAATTGCTAACACATAATTAATCCTGCCAAATTGCAACCTTCTCCCCAAATCAGACATGCACACAGCAGCCCCTTTTCTTATTTGAAATAACCAAGGCCAACGACCCCCTGCCCAGCCTGATGATAACCCAGGTGTCACAGCCTTCGCTTCAAGATACATCTAAGTTTAAGGCTGCCAGTAATACGCTGCCTGGCTCCTCCAACTGACCCCTGCTGGGCCTGCAGCAACATACGGACCAGCTAGTCCAAGTACAACATTAAGCAAAGAAACAGGGCAGGAAGACAGCACACTGTTATAGGGCACCAAGGTAAGTCACTCTTCGTAAATAAGAGATATAAAGTAGGTATCAGTAACCCCACGTTCACCTCGCGGCTCAGGAACGGCACACTTACAAGCTTCGCTTCTACTCTTCAGCCGGACTAGGGCCACAGGGAGTCCCGGAGCGCGGCGCCCGGCTGGGCTGGGCCGGGCCGGGCCGGGCCGCCAAGGGCGGGGCGGGGGCTCCGCGCGATGACCCCGAGGGCACCAACGGCATCCCGGAGAGCCGTTAGGGCCCTGAGGAGCCACGGCCCCGCCCTGCCCTGCTCCCGCCGCAAACCGGCGACCGTCAGGAGTGAAAGGCTGGGCGCAGGATAATTTCTTAAAGTACAAACACCTCATGGGAGTCTTAAAAACGGCTTCTACAAAGCACTGGAGAGCGAGTGGTAAAGAACGGTCCTCTCCTGTGAGCCGGCAAACAGCATTTTCTCTCCTCTCTGAACTCCAAAGAATTAGGTCCTTTTAGCTGGTGCCATTTTTAATAAACTAAACAAAGGCAGCACACATTTATAACATCCCTCTGCCACGCAACAGCTGGAACACACACAGAACATGGAAACTCAGAATACAAATCTGTTTGTGCAATACACTTTTATTTTTTAATTTTTTTTATGTTTGCAGTCATCTTGGAATAATCATCATGTAAACAATAGAATGGAATGAAATTACATTGAGTTGTATGCAAATGGCTCTAGAACACCTCAACAATTATGACAAGGCATTATAAATAACTTCTCTTAATAATATATATTTGCCATTTTCAGTACATTAAAGAGCTGCCCTTTATCTAGGATTAGCTAAGTAGTTGTTTAAATTGTAACGTCCAAGGAACATGTCTCCAAATTTGAAAATCTTTCTAAAGTTTGCTAGCTCCATAACACCTACGTCACAGGTTAAGCATAAGACTACTTGGGTCCGAAGTTTTTCTTTGTAACAGAGTTTAACTTGATCATTGCACAAAGCCCTATTATTTTCACTCCACCTTGGTATTTTGCAGAATTTCAAGTAAAGCTTCAGTTCTGTTCTTCAAGTTTTATCACCAGTATGAAATCAATTTAGATCACTTCAGGATAAGTCAAATCAGAGATGGGCACAGTAAGCAGTCTACCTTAAAGACAACATTTTATAGTAGTTCTAGCTCATAGAGTCCCCAACAAAGCATAGTTTACCTCAAACTTCTCTAACATCTTTGCTACTGTATATCCCCTCCTTATTCTGATAGCTATATATATAGTCCCATATATATGGTACTTCTAGAAAATGGAGATTATTCTAGATTTAAGCAGCCTCAGGCACATTCTTAAAAACATTAATGTCTGCAAGGCACCTCCCACACCCTTGACAATCAGTTTGTGGATTGGTTTTTAGACACACAACCAACAAGAGCTTGCTAACGCCTAAATAACTAATTTCAAAAAAACTATAAGTTATCAAATATATCAAAGATACACCTGAAACTTTTTTAAATAATGGGAGATTAACTGCAAATAGCACATAATCAAGTCAAATAATTTTCTTTTAACTAGGATGTGTAATGCATAAATATATGAAAAATAAAATTCACAGTCAGTTTTAAAACTAGAATTCAAGTTTGGCTAATAATTAACTTTTATAATTATGTTAATTTCTAAATACAACAGAACAGAGTCAGTATTATCAACCACAAGTACAGGTAAAATAGTATCACTCAAAGTTTATGAAAGAAGAAGTAAGCTTGATAGAAAATTCCTTTTGTAACCAATAAATACAGCCACCTGAGTGCATTTCCACAGGCTTCTCACTTAGGGGGAATCCAAATCAACTGCTAAGAGACATTTAGTAGCATTTTGAATGTTAGCAGCAGCGGTGTAGCTGTGGGCTTTGCTTGTTCTGACTTTGTGAATTGCTAGAGAATGAAGCAGAACTCAGTGTGTGGTGCTTTAGTTTTCCTTTGCATCTAAGCTGGCCCCTGCGCAATCTCACAATTCAGCTCAGGGTCAAGGGACAGACATCAGCTGACACTTAACTGAGCAAACCCAATCAGCTTCACTTCATCAGGAATCTCAGAGCCTTCACAGCCAGAGGCCTGCAAGTACAAACAGAAACATTTAGTATATCACATTAAAAAGGAGGATTTGACAGCCAGGCTATAAATTTTCCCCCTATTGCCTAGTTAGCAAACAGTTTAGCTGAAGGAAAACTTTTAGACTGCTTGGTGAATTTTCTAGCAGTGGCAGCCAGCTGCATCTTTCATTTTAGAAAAATCTTTTAATCAGTGTTAAAAAACTATACAAAGAAATACTGAGAAATGAACACTGACAAATAAAATATTCTTTGCAGCTATCCCAAAAGGTCACTTAAAGAACAAAGATCCTTTAAAGCCCCAAACTTTCCAGACTTGAGCCAAATTTGCTTTTTCATGTGACCATGCTGTTTTCACTTGTGAAGAGTGACTAACCTAACGTACAGATTCTGGCTTTTACCATTGTGCAGACACTAAATGTCTGCAAAGACTCGTAATTTCAACTCTCAAGTCTGTTGAGAATAGCAATCCACAGAATTTTTGAGATTGAAGCGGTCTGTAAAGAGTAAACAATAATATTTGCAAAAAGATGCCTTCTTTTTGACAGTACCATCTAGTATTTCATATTGTATAGCTGAAATTCTTTACTAAAATCTGGTGCAGTACAAACTGGCACAACAGGTTCATTTGTCACATATAACAGTAAGAATATAAAAACACCTTGCTTAGGACTGAACTGTTGCTCTAGGTCTGCTTTAACAAATGCAGCCTCCGTAGGCAAAATATTTTAATAGTTAGTTTCTTAAGTACAAGATGTTTCCGTAGCTCAGAAGTAATTTTATGCATTCTTCACCTCTGTGGTGCATAAATCAAAGTAGTAAGTTAGATGAATAGTGGGTAATGGAAAATTACTTATGAAGGGCACCTTCAGACTCTCTTTGGCATATCCCCCAAGAAACTCTTACAACAATTGGCTCACCCTATAATATGCTCTTGATCCTTTTATGCCTTTGTTGCAATTGAAATCCTGAGTATAAGTTCATACGTGTATACGCAGTATCAGAAAAAGATCTCTTAGATCATGCACGCAAAATTTACACAGTGACATTTGCTATTGTTTTTTCATGAACAAAAATAAGCTTATTTGCTACTTGTAGAAGCATTACAGGAGGCTACTTCTGCTTCAAGTTTACTTTTACCGCACACAGAGAACAAGTCCTCTGTTCAGAGCAGAGTAGGTCTTATTCCACTGAAGCAGCAAGCTAAACATCTGAAACCATCACCATTTGTTACTATTAAGATATTTCAATGGTTATTGGATTGGGAATTTACTAAATAAATGGAGTTTGAATTTTGCACTTAAAACACCATGATAAAAAAGCTATTACTGTTAACATCATTCTGCACTCTATCTAGCTATCAGTCCCCCCCTCAAAGCCATGCTAAGTAACATATCTAGATCAGTCTAGATTTTTTAAATGCCTTCCTTATCAACTAATATTGTCTAATATTTAATGCACCCTGGAACCTATTACCTTGTATTTTGTGCTTACCATAACTACAGCTACTATATACAAACTGCAGCAAACAAGAAAAGCTCTTAGTATTTGCAATTTGCTGTTTAGGGAATGAATGCATCCTTTCATTAATTTTTTTGCCATTTTTTTCAGACTTACGAAAAAAATTTTCTTAAAATACAAATTATACTGCACAATATTTCTGTGTTTCCTCAACTATTACCAAGATTACTTGTGTATTAAAACAACCTCCTTCCCAAAATGTGGATACCTGGATACTGCAGGTAAGTCATAATTCTGTGTTAGCCAAGACAACTAAAGGAGGTTTAATACTATATATATTCTATAGTATGACATCATAATAAGATCAAAGATGCACTGTTAAAAAATGTGCAAGAGGGATATCAAACCTTAAAGACACATGCATTCAAACATGAGCAGAAGCAATCTGCAAGCAGTGAGAAACTGAACAGATTTACTGCCCAGAAATAATAGTAAATAATCCTAGATTAAAGAATGCTTTTCAACTGAATTCTCTGAATGGATACAAGATTAGCTACATGTAGACTTCGAATCCCCATGAAATGTGTTTTAATGAGGTTGCATACAAGCGCTCTCAAATTCAGTGAGAGCTTGCTAAGAGGTGACGAAAACTCAGGAGGGCGAATAGAAGAATAACAGGTTGTCCTAGGAAACAATTCATTTAGCAACTCTATTACATAATATAGGAGCAGGCAGAATAGAATATACATTAAATTAATCCAAGGATAAGAATAAATTAGGATACTTCTCATGATTATGTATGTTCTTTTCACAGAAATTAGGGAGCTAATGCAGGAAACCTAGGTTAAAAGCATCAGGAAGAAACTTGGGTTAAAAATTAACCTCAACAAATGTTACCTAACAAAAAACTTGGGGAGACAAGAAGACTATCCAAAATACTCAAAACAATGGATTCATTCCAGTAGCCAACGGAACTTACCTCAGGAAGAGATAAAGACATAGATTTAGGATTATCTGTTAATTCTGATAATGATAAAATTTAATTTAAAAACAACAGTAACTACTTAGGGTGTTATTCAATACAGCTATTTCTAAATAACCAGGGTCCCTACTTGTATAGCTAAATTCTGTGTTTGATGCACACATAAGATTACACGGATGTGATACTGCGCTTCCTCCATCCAAACCTAATGCATAGAATTTAATACTGTAGGCAGAAAGGCTTTACTGAATAGGCTAGGATTATAACACTGCTTACTCACTGGCATCTGAAATATCATGCGACATTGTCTGCACCCTAACATTTAAGCAATAAACCCAATCACAGAAAAACCCAAACCCAGATTTTCAAGTGGGTGCTTACAAAGCAGACAAACATTAACTGGATACTATGGGATACTGATTTTTTAACTTCTACAGAGTCTCTGGAGTATCTATGTATCTTAGTGCTCTTGGTGAAGTGTCATCGACTATACAATAAAGCTAAGTAAGATGTTTAGACAGCAGGAATATAAATCAGCCACAAAAAAAAAAGTTCCAGCCTTTAAGCGATATTTAGATAGTAACTGCCACAGAAATAAAATAGTTTGTGGAGTTACATGTACTTGTTCCCCCATCTCACCACCTTCCCAAAAGAAATGTGTAAACCCTAGTGATTTTACTGGACTGTAGAGGAAAAATGAGTCCAATTGATTTAGTCAGTTAAAAACATTCACATCTATATTTAAAAAGTGACATATGAAAAGCAATCCTGAATTAATACATGATCATCAACTAGGTCACTTACTCTCTAAAAATGCCTCTCTACAGGCCATCCATTCATATACAGCTAAGTCATTTTCAGCTAGGGGTGCTGAAAGCTAAGTGGTAACAGTTTAATATTTACATAGCTAATCATTCAATAGCTTTAGGTATGTACATTTTTCAACTTAATTTCAGCAAGAAATAAAAACAAACACAGCACGTTGATTCTGAAGTAAATCTTTGCAATGTAAATTCCATTAAGACATTGGGGAAAAAAAACACACACAAAAAAAACCTGTTCACAATGAGGGTAGTAAAATACTAGAACAGGTTGCCCAGAAAAATCTTCATCCTTCAATATTCAAAGCTCAGCTAGGGAAGGCCCTGAGAAACCTGATCCAACATCAAACCTGGCCCTGCTTTGAGCACGAGGCAGAGTCAGACAACCTCCAGAAGCCCATATCAAAGTAAATTATCTCATGATTCCTTTCAAGAGCTTCTGGATAACTAAAAATGCAACCTACTACTACTTTGCAGTATAAATCTAAAAGGCCAGCTTCCACGGCTCTCTCCCAGAATAAACCAGTGGTGTATTTGGTCCAGAGACTAAAATCAGTCCTGTGAGCGCTAAAATAATGAAGTTGTCTTTTCTACAAACTTCTGTCTTGCAACTGATGAACTTGGGTGTCAGTCACAGTTCAAAAATTCTGAGAACGTCTCATAGATGGTTAACACACTCCCTGTTCATTTCTCTGACTAATATGTAAGATCACGTGCAAACTTTCTCTAAGAATTATCTCTCTCTTCCCTCCCCCCAAACCCTAGAAGTTTCATTAAATTTCACATGTACTTAATTATTTTCAACAACTTTGATCGCTGGGTGATATCATGCAACAGATTAAAAAATATATTAGAGAAGTAGGGAGAGAATGGGAAACAGCATGATCATACAGATGCTTTTAGCCTCAGGGAATCAGAGGAGATACTGTTACAGACAGAAAGCTTTGTTCAAGCATTACAAGCTCAAATCTTCAAGAAGAGGGGTTTCTTGTGATGTTTTTCAGCTGATGTGGAGAAGGCAAGGAACAGTTTTCCAGTTTCTGCCAGATGGTTTGCATACCATAATTGAATTATTTTAAAAAGATTTAGCAGGCTGTTTTTCAGTGCCTAACTTTAGTAAGAGAACATTTCTGTTTCTGAGGCTGTATTTACTCTATTACCCATTACTTAGGAGCTTTTACTCACCAACTTAAAAGTCAATGTTTTCAAGGCCTTAGGATCATCTACTATCTTCTGTAAGTTAGCAGCAACTGTAAAACAAAGTATGAAAAAAATATGATTCATAGAAAATTACATGCAACATGGCTTCAAGTCTCAGATTCAGGTTGGATTATCTAATTAATTTCACACACATACATATCTGTAAAATACCACTTGAATCATTTAATTGCTCTCTAGCTGTAGTCTGAAACTCAGAGGGCAGGGGGGCTGCCATAATGCTGCCTCTTCCCTTTTGCTGGCATTGATACTTTATGAATATGTGAACTGGTTCAGGAAGATCTGCCTGAAAACCAAATGACAGAAAAAATATAACTGTTAGTTTTCAGCCTAGTCTATTCCCTAAACTGGCTCATTCTGTAACAATCACACAAATGCAAGCGCAATAAAAACAGGCAGAAACACATAACTAAGGATAAGCAGAACCATGGCCGTCGTGCTTTATATTGCAGTTCTGCTATAACCAGAGCCACTGTCAGTATGAGTTTCTAGAAGAAGGCTGAGCTCACTGCCTCCCTCTTTATCTTCTGTCTTTTCTGGCTGCATGTTTGTGCTTCTGCCCCTTTTTTGGGCTGGCAAGAGTACCAACACAAAGACTCAGTGATTATCACAGCTCACTGAACCAGCAGAAAAATCAGCAAAAATAGAAAAGTGATGCGACAGGAGCTAAAAGTTGATCTTCAAACTACTCTCTCAGTAAGTGTGACTGGATTTGTGATATAACTGTAATAAACAGTTTAACTAAATCTGCAGAGCCACAATGTCCAGAGAAGTAAGCTGTATACTATCAGCAGAAGTGACAGCAAGGGAATTATTTGTTCCTTAAAAACAGAGCAGGGAAGAAAATAAGAAGCCCCTTTTCTGTGAAGGCATCTAACTCACATTTTTAATTGGTCTATTTTTTTTATAACATTGCTACCATTAATCTTGAGCAACAAATTCGGCTGCTTTCAGGCCCCATTAGTTTTCTAAATCTGCTCCACAGCTTTGCACAGTACAAGATCCAGACCTGACTAATTCAGGTTGAATCATTAAGAGCCTCTGTTCAAAGCTGACTTACGAGCACAAGATGTCATCAACAGCATGAGATAGACTCCACACCTTGCAGAGCTGTTGAGGCAAGAGTTGTTAAAAGAAACAAACAGGTATTAAGTAGCAGAGATTTCTTAGTATACTGAATAGATAAGTACCATACAACAGAGAAACAAGAAGCCAGATGCTCTCCATAAATACTTTCCACGGGCTTCTTAAGGTGGAAGATACACAGCAACAAACTGATTTGCATGTTGAATGTCCTATTGTTAGAAGCATAATCAAAGCAGACACCAAACTTATTTCCTTCACTGGTTCTAACATCTCTCTGATACAATTTTCACTCTAGATTAGTGTGCCTGGCCCTATATGACTCACTGCGAATAGCACAATGGAATCTGGTCTCACATGGGGAAGAACAGTGGTTTGGCTTGGCAGTTTGGCCAACCTCACCTCTACCATTGTTAAATGCACACCAAAATTTTGGGGGTCTCATTTTCCCTACACCATTGAAATAGCACTGAGTATTGTTTCTACACCTGTAACAAATTTGACTGGGGATGAAAGGGTATTTGAAACTAAAAACAAAATTTAAAAAACAAGCATGAGATAAATTTTGTAAAGAAAACTTTTTGCAAAGCAAGAAACTAGCCTTCACAGTTTAATGAATTCAACTACAGGCATTACACTAAGAAGTCTTTCCCTTTTTAAAGCTGCATTATGAATAATCTCCTTTATTTTAGTCATTACAAACCGTTTGTATTTTAATCACACAATTCATTTCCACAATCAACAAATCAATTTTGTTGCAATACCTCCTACCTGGCAAAATACATGCAAATATAGGTAATACTTTTCATTACAGTAATACATAGAACCATATACATACGCAAAAAAAGAGTGTTCAGTCTCATATCTCCTGAAGCCAAGACAGAGTTGCTTCAAATTTGTATGTCTTAGATCATGTGCTCAAGAACATTTCTGGCTTATTCAAACCCCCATAAAGCATTTCTTAAAAAAATGAAAGAACTAATCCAGCTAGAGTTAGTTGGCTTCACTGAAAGAGAAGCACAGTGCTACAAAACTAGACAAGTAGCTGGACCCTAAATCCAAAGATTCCCAACTTCAACTATTTTCAAATGCTATGAAAAGATGAGCTTCGAATGTATGCTCTTCTTCGAGAGGGGCAACCTTTCACTTCAGGCCAGCCGTAGGACAGCTACAGCAAGCCAGCGCTCTGCGTGGCGATCTCGCCTGAATGTAAGAACTTCTGCCTGCCCCTAGGACAAAGCTACTGTTCCTGCGCTTGCTGCCTGTCATCAGTAAGGGCTGTAATGAACTGTCACACTGTGGAAGGCAGCACTGAGCTCGTCACTAGTAGCACCAAAATCTTAAAACCCTAACCCCTTCTTGCTGATTCTTCACCAAGAACATAAGAAATTCAAGTTTTCAAAGCAAAAATAGCAAAAGACAAGCTAGCAGTTAATGTAAATAGTTAATCCTATTTACTTTTTTATGTAACATTGTAACAGAAAGGAATGACTTTTTAAACAGATACAATTCTTAATGAAAACTGCTTTTTCAAAGAACAGTGCTCGTTTAAAGGCTGTAGGGGGCACAGTTTATTTGTTCACCTGTCTTTACTTTTAATATGAACACAAGCCAAAAACTTTTACGTATAAATTTACTAGAGAAAGCAACACTGGAGAAATATCTGAAGCAACCATAAGAAATAATGCTTTATTTTTGCTTCCCTGATGGGCTACAACTAGAGTGGGATACATTTAATCAAACAGAGGATTAGGATTTAAGGGAATAATGCCAGGTGTTTTGAGACACTACTTTTGAAAATAAAAAAGCAGTCCTGCTAAGATTGCATAATATTAGAATACAAGTTGACATTAAAATAGGCACATCTCCAGAAGGAATCACCTATAATTTCCTAGAGAGATACCTTTTCAATTCCAGTTACACACATTCAGCATTGTTCACATAAAAATAGCATTTCACACCAGTAACTTCTGGTAGTCTGAGATGTTTGAATTTTCTGCCCTTTACAGAATGACAATAAAAATGAGCTGGCCAGAATAATGTCATTAATCTTGTTCTGTCAAGCCATGATGAATGCAAATCCTCCAAAAAGCACCTTTTTTATGCAGTATTCAAAAATGTAAGTAATTAACATCAACTAAGAAAGAAGTGTGCACACAACTACCTAGCAAAAACATATAGTCCTGTTGGTATCTTGAGGCTTTTTCTAAATCCTTGATTTTGTTTCGCTTATCTTTATTTAGACTGCAAGGCCAACAATTAGAGCCAACTGTCCAAAGCTGGATACCTAAGTCTGTATTTAGGGAGACTATTTAAAATATAGTTGATTTTTTACGGGTAATGAGATCATCACTACCCTCTTTACCTTAGCAAGAGCTGAAAGTTCTGGGTACAGTAAGTATGCAGGTGCAGAAAGACATGCCCAATGCTAAGTATCAGTTTGAAGAGTTTGATTCAACTGATAACTGCAATCTTTTGGGGCCTGATATTAATAGCTAGGAAAAAAAGCAGTCACTGAAGAACTGCAAGTGTCCACAGTGTCTCTAGTTTATTTATTTTCCTTCAGAAATAAAGCTTGCAGCTCAGGCAGCAGAAACCATCCAAGCAGTTGAAAATCAATCCTGACAGCCAGCATGCAGTGACTTCCAATTATTTCTCCAGAAGGCTTGGAATCCCATCTTAACTACAGTAAAGATATCCTCAGAATTACAAAAATGCAAAGTAGAACAACATACTCTAAAGCGGAACACTCAAACCTACTTTGAATGTAATTAAATTAAGCCATCTGCTGCATTTGATATAACTGACCTACCACTCTTACATATATACTTCTAAAAATTCAGGACCAGTACTAAAGTGTACACAATTTGGACCGTTAAGTATGCAAAGCCTCCTGAACCTAGAAGTTCATTTTAGAGATTTGCTCGGAACCTAGTAAACGATGTTCTTATATATGGACTTTTGTGACACCCTTACCCACAGTTGCTGCTACTGTTCATCCCATTCAGAATTACTGACTGCATTAGACAAGGAGAAAAAAATTACTAGCAAGTGGTACTTCTGTTAGTTAGGCTTTCCTGATAAACATCTCCCCCAGCTACTGAATTTAGACTCTCTAACCCTCCTAGTATAGTTATACACAAAGTTGTAACTTTCTTTACATATGAAAAATGACTCTAAAGTTTCTAAATGCAAAGGATCCGAACCACATCTGCATGCACTGCCAAAAACCAAAAGGAAAAGGGAGGAAAATAACCAGCCTTCTCTCATGACCTTTCCCTTCCCCAATCTCCCAACAATTTTTTCTATTACAAGTCAGTAAACAAAGTCAATTTAATGCAGCTAATGCTTCCCTTAATCAAGTGAAAAAGAGTTTCACCTTAGGAGTTTCCAGAGAGAATAGCGGCACTGAGGAGGTAGGGATCATTCTCTCCACTGATACTTTAAGCTACTTGGAAAAATGGGGAATGTTGTAAAATATGCCTGTGCATTCTGCTTAACGTGATGCGTAAGGTAAGTATACTACAGTTTCTATTCACAGAGCTGTTTTCTTTGTACTCTGAAGTCAGGTGTTGGATAAATTGTACCTTTGAAATTCATAGTAGATCAGTTCATCTGCAAGCAGCACTAATTGACAATTTGAAAATTCTGTTGATGATTCACCGTTTCCTCAGGACCTGGAGATACTAGACTCAACCTTACTTTGCAAAGTGTGTTCTCAAGATGTTACAGCCATGCTACTATAGAAGTCAGAGAAAAAACATGAACAAGAAGGTAACTGGAAGAAAAAAAAAATCAAGTGGTGAGGAAAAAACGTTGCCAGCAACAACCTCAAGGAAATGAGTGTACTTCAAATCATGTCTGGGGGGAAAAACCCTCTTCAAACTTAAGCAGCCGTTTAGCACAATAGACTTTTTGTTGTTTGCAACAATAAATGAGGTGCTGTTTAGCTTTCTTCAAAAGGTTTCTGAAGGACAGATAATCAACCTATGTACTACAAATCATACCGATTCTTTTGCAGGTTTTGCTCAGTGACAAATGGTGGTGCCACTCTGTCAAAATAAGTGTTTGCACCTGCAGAACATGCAATAGGACAAAAGGTCAAAACCAGCATATAAATATACACAACACAGGCTGCTAATTGCAAATATAATAAGAAAAACAAAAGAACATTGCTCGAGTCATCTATAATACTTATTTATTTATTTAGAGTATACTATAAATCAGTCTTCACCCTCTGACAATTTTGGCTGACCACATCAGTTACAATTTTTAAATAAGCAATTAATACAAGTTGAGGTAGCAGAATAAAAAGGGCCATCTTCAAGATCACAAAAAATGCAACTGAGTAACTGTACTTTGGTCGGTCTGTCAAATAGATGTTTTGCTCCTCTAATATGACAAGACTCTGCCTTGTTATTTAAAATTCTCAATGCAGCATGAAATTTAACCCTAATGGCTTCTGAATAGGGAAAACTTCTGGAAAAGTTAAAATTAATGAGACAGTAAATAAAGCTATATGAAGTACAGCAGAACTATTTTTACTACAATGCCAACCCAGCCAACTGAGCCAGAGCCATCTGGCGTAAACACAGACACAAGCAGAATCTAAAGTTTGAGATGATATTTCTGTGGCCCTCTCCAAAGAATAATGATTCCTGTGCTTTTCCATTTTCAAAAGAATGGATGGAGAACTTCTGACAATATGCTTAGGTTCAACAGTTTGGAAAGCTATTCTATTTTGTAGCCCTGAAATTCAGATGTAGGGGAAGGGGAAAACACTATTCCAGCACAAAATTTACTTTTAATAAGTGAGAAGTGAGATCACATTATGCAGTCCAAAACCTAGTCTGTAAGAAATAACCACCTTCAACAGCTCCCTGCTTCATCCAATTGCATTTATATTAGGCAGACCAAACTCAAAGCAGCACAGATCTTTTGGCTTTCCTACTGATTGTTTCAAATATACTTTTTCCCCCACTCTAGGCACTTATTTTGCCATTTTCATCTAATAGGTGGATTTCTACATAATTAACTGCCTTGGGAATCTGCTGATTTCAGAATTAATGCTGTTTCCTCCTTATGGGTCTCAGGGAAGCAGGATGCCTGAGTGAGATAGAATACTTTTCAATGGAATTATGACTCCTGAAAATTCAACTGCTGGCACAACTTTCCTCCAAAGGGCTGAATTCATTAGGGACACTCTTGAGGCAATTTCATATATTGCAAGAGGTTCATTGCCATATATACATTCATTTGTATTTCACACTGCACAGTGATTTTCATGCATTTGCAAGATCATAACAAGCTCAAAACGAAGTTTTAAAACCTGGATAGCACTGGATTATACTTTATTATGCAAGCAATCATAGCAATCAAACTTTATAAATTTTGGTAGCAATCCCTCCAGATCTCTAACTTTCTTATTATTAGCTAATATTATCTAGTAACTCCCAAACTGTCTGTATAAAATATTAAAAGGCATTTCAAAGAGAGGTCAAAAAGGTCTTATAAATGCACAGAGCAACTCCATTAGTTCATCCATTCAGGATGCTAGTCAGAAAATCCCTTTTGTTTATGCTGCTTGAGAATTGTAGCAAGGGAATTATTAAAGCATTTTGAGATCTGTGGCAACTCACTAAGAAGTGTGCATTGCTATAGGACTGGAAGGAGCTAGACATGGTTCTTATAAGAAAGAAATAAAAGAAACAGTTCAGCTGCAAGCCTGGCTTCTCTTCTGAGGAAGCTATTGGATAGTGATAAGGGAGAAACATTAAAAACACTTAGAGATGTATTATTTATGAAGAGGCCATCATTAGGAATTTATCAAAGAAAGATTAAGGCTCACAAATTTGTCTGAATTCTCAAAGTACACTGCTGAATCGGTAGATATAGATAAAGACAGTGGAAATGATTTATCTCCATTTCAACATTTGATACTTTAATAACCAACAGCTTGATTTGCAGCCTCACAATCAGAAAACAGCTTAAAGAGAACAGCACTCTCATCCACAGAACACCAGAGGGCTGAGGAAGTTCTAGCTTGAAAGGAACAGTGGGAGACTGAAAAGGTCAACTACAGCACTCTTATAAATGGGACTAAGATTTCACAGTGCTATGCAATTTGCACAGCTTAAAGTGATTATTTAATGAGACTAGTGCCCTGCGGTTCAAATGGGTTCTGAGGCCCCGTATTCTAGATACGGTACAAACCCAGGAACGCATGTTCCTTCACGTGTGTATAAAGTATGAGGCACAAAGAAGAATTGTACCAAATAACACCATCCCCACCCTCCATAAGCATGGCCCAACATATAACAGCAGTAAAGAAAGGACATAAGCAAGATTTCAGATTATATGCACAGAGTATACATTGGTGCAGGTTGTTCTAGCCCAAATGAAGGGAGAGGAGCAAAAAAAAGAGAGACCTCAGTGCCTTAGCAACTACCCAGCTATGCTGTGTTATTCAGGACATATACCCCTGACTGACCTCTGCAAACAAAATGGAGAGAACAGAACTTCTCCTCAGCTTGCTGGAGTACTTTTAAGATTTATTCACATGGTTTTACAAACCTTCTCCCAAGACTCTATGAAAGCAAATGTGGTGAAGAACAGTTACAGCACTGAGCATTGGTTTTATATGCAAATCAGCATAAATGCATTGTATTTTATACCAAACTGCTAACCACAACTGGCTAGGCAGTTTCCAAAAAGAGAAAAACATCCTGAAAAGCTTATAACCCATCGTTCTTCATTTCCCAGCGTAAAGTAATTCAAGGTCCCCAACAAATGAAACTCACCACCAGGAACTGGTATTCTCGTTCAACTCCTGGTAATAGCGTACCACCCCAAATAAGGGGTAAGAGACTCTTGGAAAGAATATCATAAAACTCTTAACAGAAATGTGAAGCAGAGGGTCTTCTTTGTTCATCTCCCCCTCCTCTTTTTATTCCCTTCCGCAAGGTACTATAGTACATAAGAGTGCAACATATGAAAGAGAAAAGACTGTTTGGAAACTTGCACAAAATGGGAAGTTTGAGTGCCCAGGTTACCCAGCGAAGGGTACCTGCCACAATGCACAAACCTGTCACTCCAGTGGTTCAAATGTGGCCAGTGGTGGCACAGCGACAGCATTGACGAAGGTGCATCACTTTCATTCCTGAGCTAGCTCAGGCAAACCTACATCACAGCCCACTGCACAGAGAAAACATCCTCAGAGATTCAGCTAAACACAAAGTATTAGTTCTAAAAAGCAGAAGCCATCATTATACTTTCTTACATGGACAGCTGAGCCCATGGCTAACCAACATAAGATGATGACTTTTGCCTTCAACGGTCTCAGATACTAGTGCTTATTTGCTGTTTAGGATGAAAAGAACATACATAAAGGTTAAAAAGAGCCCCAACAAAAAATGAAAACCCAGCTCTAGTTCTTTATCACAAAAGTAACATTCTGCTTCCCAGTTAACATATTGGAGATCAGAATAAAAATGATCTGGTTACTGCTTCTCATAAATCTGTTAAAAAAAACCCAAACAACTACAGCTTTGTAACTCCTATATTTTCTAGAAAGTATTAGCTGCTTGGTATTGAGGGAAGCCAAGGACCAGAAGCTGACAGAGTGTACATCTGAACATACTCATCACTGTGGACTCCAAGGCTAAATCTGAATTTGGTCTCATTTAGAGACCCTGCCAATAAATGCTAAGAAATGGCAAGATACAAATTAATAATTTGTGCCAGTGTTATGTAGTAAAAAGCAACTTGCACAGCAGGGTTTGGATTGCTTACTCAGTTCTGACAAAAAGAAAGCCCTGAAATATTTATCCTTGCTCAAACTGCAAAAATCTAGAGTTTATGGAATAGTAGTGGACCTCAAAGTTCTTCAAAATAATATCTAATAATATGGGGTATTAATAGGTACCCCAGGGGTCACAGACAAAAACTGGAAAACTGAAGACTGAATTAAAGAAATATGCCAGACTTAATTTTTCTTTAGGTAGCTTATCGGAAAATTCCCACTCAATGGAAAGTGTATTTTGTGAAGCAGGAGCACTGTATCAAAATGAGAGATAAGGCTTTTAGTGCAGAAATGGTAACTACTGCAATTGCACATTATTAGCATCAACCCCCCAAATCTTCAATTATTTAGTATGCATACCTGATCCCAAGGTGATGTATTACATTCTACCTTGTCTGAGCAAAAAATATCGACAGGAATTGTGATAACTGTTTTTATTGATTAAATTAAAATATTAATGTAACTGGCAAATAGTACTTTTTCCCAGAAACTTATGAAAAAATAGAAGGTTGGAATTCTAGATTGATTCCTCCCCTCGCCCCCTCCCAGTGCGTGTGAAAAATACATTGAGGCAAACCACCTCACATTTAAAAGAAAGTGTTATTAAGTTGAACATATTTGGCTACTGAAGTGCTTATGTATTTCAGACATTGATTCTGCATGTATTTGATGGGGTAGAAGATATCTGCTGGGAGTTTAAACAAGGAAGGATTCAAGGGGGTGAGGGAGGAGTATATACAGACTTCAGAAATTCCCCTTTACTTTGAGAAGAGCATTTTGATGATATTGAGCATTCTAAACCTGAAAGCGTAATCTCAAATGAACATTTAAAATAAAAATTTAGACCTGCTGTCTAACACTGCTAATAGGAATATTCAACAAGCCTGAGACATTACAGTACATTGTACACATAAATTATCTATATGAAAGAAAGAGTCAGAGTACAAGGCTGAAAAAAACATTTGCTGGTGACTGAATGGAGAAAGCAAGTGCTAGCTTTTAGACAAAGGTTTTGACACCAAATCCCTTCAATTTGATAATCATCAAGATATTGAAGACAGCTCCACAAATACCTTCATCATGCTGGATTAGAGTTGAAATGTAGGTCCATGCAGAAATATAGCCAGGGCACATTCTGCTACGCATATTATCACTTGGGTAATCTCATCTCCCTATCAGATGCTCACAACTCCTCCTGTCCTGAATTCTGCTATGAATTATATATATAGTTCTGACAAAACTATTAAGAAGATGAAATACCAGTCAGGCTACTTCAATACTTTATATTTGAAACAGGAAAAAGATATTCAGAAAAGACCCCCTGATGTGCAGGAGTTAGGTTCTAAACAGACTATGGCTAGTTTGAAGTACATGGATAAACCCTTACTTTAACTAACTAACCACTGGCAAGAAGTGAATGCCAAGGAAACAAGTAAGAGTAACTAAATTACTATTCAAAGAGAAACATTACTTACTTTGCTGTCTGAATCAAATGCATAGCTTCCATTTTTTGTACTACAAAGACCTCAAACCTATAACTTAGCCCTATGAGGGGAGGGAACACACCTCCAGCACAAGTTTATAATCTACCATATCAGGCAAAAGCCAAATTAATCTCACAGATAAACAGGTGGATTTATTTCTCATTTACACAGATAACTAGAAACTGGTCCACTGCATGCTGAAATAAAGTAACATTACTCAAAAACAACTGCCAATTGCATTTTTTTCTTAGAATAATTAAAGATTATGATTTACCTGATAATGGCTGTAAGATAAGCACATTTACTGTGATACATAAATACATATATATGGTGTACAGATTAATTTGTTTACTTTGAGAATTTCTTATGTCATGTATTTATCGTTCTGCCACAACAGCCATTACAGGAGCAGTGATTATTCACTTAACACAGTATTCTTTTTTCACCTTGTACCTCTAGTTTCCATCACGCTGAAAATTCAATAAGGTGGAAACTCACACGAAACAGGCCCGTTTCACACATTATACTTTCTCAAGTGTACATTTTATGTACTGCGCACAAAGCTAAAATAGGCAGATTTTTTTCCTTCTTTGAAGGAGCAATTAGATGCAAAGCTTGATTACCTAAGGGTGTATCTCAAACGTCCAGAACTCCCTACAGCCTAGTCATTATGAGTCACCCTTCAGTGTGTTAGCTCTAAATGAGCCAGATGTGTTGAAATATTTAAGTCCTTAGTTAGCCCTTGGGGATTTTATAGATACTCTATCTGTAATTCATGTGCATCACTTGCTAAAGAGATATGGAGTTATATGCTCAAATTGAAGGCACAGGAGTTGCTACAAAATGCCTTAAAATACAGTAAGGTTTTGGTTAGAAGTGTAGGTTTCCTCTCTGGGTAATATATTAAAACCTAAACACAGAACATTTAATCATTTAGATATTTGGTTATTAGAAAGTTGATGGGTACATCTAGCTTTAGAATGTTATAAAAATGTGATAGATATATTATTAACTAAAAATTCAGTTACTTTGTTCAATTTGAACAACAGCCACAAGAAAAAAGGCCAAAACTTCCAGCAAACTCCCCCAAAGATTACTAAAATCAGCATATCTCAAAGCATTACTGATATTAAATGACAAACCTGTGCTGCTTTAGGCTTTCAAACAGTGGTGCTGTCCAGGTCATGTACCCTTAGCAACATTACTGCTCTTCGTTAGGCCATAAATTAATGCAATATATTTTCTACTCATGCAGCACAATCACATTTTCTGATTACAGTAAGGTGATAAATGGGAATTAGCTGAACAAAAAGCATCACTTCATTCAGCTGAGAAGATGATCAATCTAACAAAACAGCAAAGGCACAGCAAAAACAAGGGAAGCAAAAGGATATTCACTGAGTAACTGTGGTATTTTTGTATGATTTGGATTATCAGTGTCATTATGAGTTAAGATGCTGTTACAGAGAGACAGTACACTATCAAACTGGGCTTCTGTTTTTCAACTTTTGATTGAAGTATGAAAGTGTAATCACCAAGATCAGCTACAAATGAATCCACCCAAGATTCTGAAAGAAAATTCTAACTTTCGATATCCTTCAAAGACCTGCAGACAGAAAATTTCTATATATTAATTCTTTATAAAAAAGAAATTAGAAGTTTCATCGCCACAGGATACCTAAAAAAAGCATCTTCAACAGTGTGGTAATGACATTTTTCATACTGGCTGTTTAAATGGCAACAAACTGAGGCCAGCTGTCCCCTCTCCCCTGAGCCCTTATCGTAACAATGCAATAGAACTGCATTTAAGAGGAGAGTAACTGCTAGCCTGTACCATCTGCTAACCTTCCCTAAATACCTTTTCATTAGAAGCTAAAACAAAAGCATAGGTAAGACTATTGCTTCTTACATCAGTTAGAGTCAACCAAACATACAAAAGCAAAAAGTATTGGGTTCTCTCTGAAACCTGTTAGCTAGCTTAAGAATACACTGAAAATGTTATTTAGATAACCTTCCAGGCAAGTGGTATGAACTTGTAGAACACTCTACATATCATTGAAGAGTTTCGCAACGATATCTGAACCAAATGATATGAACTTCTTGGACAGAAACACAAAAATTGATCCATTCCTTGATTCAGTTCTCACACTTTTAACGTCTACTAACCCCCCCCACCTCTGATTTTTGGTAACTGTATTTCCACATATCTGTCTTGAACAACCAGAAAAAAGGGGGAACTGCAGGCAATGGAGCACTTCCAAATGAATCACCATTGCCTGGCATTAAATTTCATTAAAAAAAAAAAAAAAAAAAATCAAAAAAAATCACTGAACACAGAATAGAAAAATAGAGAGGCATCTTTCTTTTCAGCAGTCATTAAACATTCTGATTACCCTTTTCTGCTAGGAATGATATCTCTACAATTTTCTGGCTTGATTCTACTCCTATGAAGTCAATGGGGTACTTACTAACTTCATTGGGAGCAGAGCTGCCAAAGCATACTTTGAAAAGTAAAAACCTCCAAATCAGTTTACTGTTAAATAGAAAAAATTAAGATAGTACAAAAACAATCAATCATTGAACTGTAAACAATCCTGCAGGAGATCTATATTATATCATCTCCCTCAAACCACTAAAGAGGTCTGACTTCCAAAGACAGTCCTTGGACTGATATCAAAATTGGCTTGTTGATTGTACTACTCATACATGAAAACAAAATTAGGACAAAAAGGATTTTATAGAAAGCAGAGTTAGAGAATACATTTTCCACATCCATTTAACACAGACTTGCCGCAAGAGCATAATTGCAAACAAAAATTTAATTTACCTATAACTACATCATGGCCATCAACCAGGCCTGCAGAGAACAGCTCCTGAGAAACGCCATCTGCTGTGTCTGTCCAAAAGGTGAAAGGAATAAGTATAAGAGCCCACAAAAACAACAAAAAGCATCAATCATCCAATGCAATTTAACAGAAATATATTTGAGTTCCAGAACACCCATGGAGACAGGCTTGAATTCAAAATTATCTTTCATTAGGAGAAAAAAAAAAGTACCACAATTTTCCAAGGTAATTATCTTATCAGCCTCTGCACAGCAAAACACATGAGGAGATGACTTGATTCATTACAAACCCCAAACAGACCATTCCTGGACACTAGCACTTCTCCTCTGTTATCTAATGAGGTACTCCCGCTCAGTTTACAACTTTAATATCTTTACAACCACGAAAATAAACTTTGTTGTGGTATTGCTTTCTCTCTCTTGCAAGAGAGTCAGTCTTTCTTGCTCTCCTCATTGTCCTGTTTATCTAGAGACAGGGAAGTGCTGTAATAGGTTTTCTTGTCTGTTATTCCTGGGTCAGGGGAGTTACATGAACAGTAATTACTTTCTTTGAGCTTTAGGTTCAAAAGGATAGGAGACTCAGAGCTATGGGATGGACATCAATTGCTGTATCTGAGTAGGTTAATTCCAAAGACCCTGTGCCTAGTATTTGCTTCTGGCTAAAGACTTTGTAAGGCTTGGAGGCAAGAAACAGGAAACGGCAGGAACAAGCCTAAATTCCATTAAAGTCTCACCTGACCATGGCCTCACCGCCAAGCGTCTGCATGGAGGGCATGCTTGGAGACACTTAAACAGTTGCTTCACTTTTGAAGAAACACAAAGGGGAAGAACAATATACCTGACCTAGCTGCGATTTCTGAAGAGCTCTGAAGAGTAGAGCCATAGCCTTCTCCTGGCTACCTCTGGGACTGACTACCAGGAACACAGCATCCTGGTGTTTACTATGCAGAATTCTCTATTTTTGACCAAATAAGAATTCTTGCACGGCTCACAAAACTGCTTACAGAGTATTTAAGTAATTCTTTTGAAAAGTGACTAAAGCAGGATGCTCTGTGGCCAGTTAAATGCAAGATATTTTTGGTAGTTATTCCCCATTTCCAAAATCAATGAGACATGCAGGTAGACAACAGAGAATATATCCACACACAGAACCACTGCACATGAAAGATGTTACGATTTACAGGAAAAGAGACACCTTTGCCAACCTCGACTCATTTTTAGGCAGAAGCTCTTTGAGGGCTAGTCTAAATATAGTAAATATTGACTTCTGTGAAATAGGAAATGTGGTTATAGTTCCAATGATTGCTATGTAACAAAGATGATGCTTTCTTACTAAACAAATCCTCCTCCTGTGCATTTTATCCAAATAATACCTGCTTTTTTTTTTTTTGAAATAAAACTAAGTTTTATGACTTCTTAGAAGTCAGCACTAGTAAACCAATACAGTTCTACAAACATGCAATAGAGTCCTAAGTTTCAATGACAGAATTTATTTCTGGTGATGATTCATAAGCTAGAAATGCAACCCATCTTCCACTTAAAAACAGCATTTGAAAAATGGTGCACACTACATACTTGTGAACAGAACTTATTCTGTTATAGAGGGCAAAGCAATTCAGATATAACCACCGACGCTACATACACCTTTATGGCTATTATGTTCCATTTTCTATGACATTTTCCAAATGTGAAAATGTACATTCTATAGCCATAAACATCACTATTCAAGATCTTATATACTGTATAGAATATTTGAGTAAAAAGTAGAACTGATAAAGATAAAATCTTCTAATACATACTGTACATTATGGCCACTAGCCACTAGAATTTATATACATCTGCTGTTCTTGTTTGAGTTAAGTACAATATAAAGCTCTGCATAGTAGGAAATACTTTAGAGCTGTAATTTATATTAACCACAGCAGTAACCAATTGCTGAAATATCTTTTTGAGCAATAAGAGAATAATTTCAAATAAAGCAGCCTTACCTCTGCCTGGAGTAAACTCAAACCGTATGTCATTAAGTTCTTTTCTGGAGTTCCTGAAAAACATTCAGGGTATACATTAAAATGTAATGAGCTTATTCAAACTAAGTATATTCATCTTTATAAAGAAATTGCTTTTAAATATATAAGGAATACTTTATGGTTTAATGTTCCAATATTGCCCCAACTGGAGGATACGTACATAAAGATATAAAAAAGGGTAAAAGCCCAGGGAATTTAAATTCTGCCCATATCAGATCACAATGTATTTTGTGAGATTTCTCACCTATGACTAATAGTGACATAATTCCTTTTTACAGATTAAGCTTTTACTCTTAAAACTGTAGCCCTCACATACATGAAAATTACAAACACTAATATTGTTCTGAGGAACCAATCTCTTTTTCAATGTTAAGTTTTCAGTATGTTCCATGAACAAAGTTCTTCTGGAATCTCAACTAGCAATGAACAAAAAGAAAACAGATAAAAGGAGAAAAAAAGCCAGCAAATCTCTGATGTATGGGTTTTCTCCTTTAAAAATCAGACTGGACCATCACAAGACAGTGGAAGACTAGTTCTTGGTTCTTTCTTTTTTTTTTTTTAATATAATATGAAATTACCTTTTACAAATATCGTGATTAGTACAAAAAGCCACAAATGAAAATAATTCTTTGGAAATACTGTAAAGAGGAAAGCACAACTGTTCCCTCAGCAAGGACATATCTTTCTGCCCAAAGGGCAGTGAATCATGCAGTAAGTTTACAGTCCAATTATATATGTTTGCTTCTCCCTTTAAAAGAAAGGTATGACTCTTGCCTATATCTTATGTGCAACTTAAACACAGGGTTGGGGGGGTGAACAGTAGTCACAGATTATGTCTGGGTAACTCAGTAAAGTTTAATACACACATGCACATATACACTCCCTAAAAAGTGGTAGTAAAAAAATTTCAATACCATTTTACCCACTGCAGCAGCAATATTGTCTGCATGCTGTCATGCTATATCAGAGATATGCATTCTCCTTTAGATGCTATAGCCTCTTTTCTAAATGCAACTACAAAAAACCACAGCAATCTTGTCTCATGAGGTATGATAGCTTGCTACTTAACACTTCTAGTAAGTATGATGTTTGTATTGAGTATCCTATTAGACAACAAAAGTATGCAGGGACATATAGATAGAACTACACAACAAAATGTGGGTCAAGGTTGTACTTAAAGTTGTAAATAGTATTAGCCCTGTCCAGCTCACCTATTCTAATCATGGCAACATGCAACCCCA
This sequence comes from Apteryx mantelli, assembly GCF_036417845.1. Taxonomy (NCBI): domain Eukaryota; kingdom Metazoa; phylum Chordata; class Aves; order Apterygiformes; family Apterygidae; genus Apteryx; species Apteryx mantelli. Next base: position 28,871,991 of record NC_089983.1, on the reverse strand, counting down.
AGCAGACCTCACACCATCCGCACGGGGAAATGGAATACAGAGAACCTGCAATCCGACTTACCAGCCTGGGTCACAAGAGAAAAAGAGGTTGCCCATTAAATAGTATCAAAGCTCACATGCTTACAGACCAGCCCCAAAGCCTAACCACTTTACCCATTTGGGCAAGGCAGAGAGCACTTTCTTCCCTATCCTTATGCCTTCTCCCAAGCAGAAGATCAGAACAGGCAGCAACTTGCACAGGCTTCAGAAGATATTTGTTGAAAAGGGGCACTGAATGGTCAGCTTAAGCCTAGTCAGAAAATGGGCAAGTTTGAAGCAGGAAATAAATTTTGGTTACAACAGTCACTTATGTATGATAGCCAGACCACTACTGATATTTCAACACCAAGTCAGGCAGGTCAACAATTGTTGCAAATCCCCTCTTTGATATTGTGTGGAAAGACCCCCCAGTTATTTTGACACACACAAACACACCCTATTTATATATAGCAGACTGGCCAGATTCCTTGTATTTCTCACTTAATCTTAATGACTGCCAGTTCCATGTTAATCCTTTATGTTTAATAATAAAACCACATGCACTGCATAGTGTATTTTAAAGTTAGCATAAGACAAAACAGAAGAAATAAGTCTCATTTTCTTGTGATAACTGTTCAATTCCTACATCCAGAGAATACATAAAGCACTGGCAACCACCACTTCTCTGTAACGTGAACTTTGTCTAACTTGAAAAATATTCTCCCCAAGCATCCAGACTGAAGAAACTCCACTGCGTGTTCATAGCAGCATTTTGGGGGGACTAATGGAGAAGGTAAGTTTAAGCTTAAAAACACTCAGGTAACTTATAGGATAAAACAAAGTCTGATAAATATTTTCCTTTTCAGCCCCAGAAGACACTGCCATATTGCTGTACTAGTTCAACATAGCCAGTCTGAATGCTACACATAACCCCTTTTTCTCCAGGAGTAAAAAAATATTCACTTGGACTTAAAGTTCCCTGTCTGAGATCAAATGTAAACAGAGAGGTTCTCCTACCCATGAATTAAACAGAAGAGTATGAAAGACAAGGTTTCTGGTTTTCTGAAGGTTTCTGCCTTCATGTTTACCACTAAAGCGTGCTCTAACCAGTTTAGGATATGACAAAATCACAACACACTTCTTAAATACCTTAGACGATTCCTTTGCAACCTCATACCGTGCTGCAAAACCTCTATTCCTTGCACCTTTCCAACTTCAGTTTTAGTTAATAATTTCTACTATCAATAAAGCATTAGCTCCTTTGCAAAATAGACGTCCATCTCATTTTTGGAAATGGCAAGCAGACTGAGCTTAGGGATTAACTTAATTGCTGTAGCACACTCTTTTTCCAATGAATAGCTCAATCCACTTGAAAAGCTAATAGCAACGAATGTGTTTTGCGGTCCATTATTCTTTTCCTCAGCAAGTTGTTAACTGTAAGCAAGCTCATATTTCAGCGTACCAGGCCATGAAGTCTTACTGTGGGAAAACTAAATCCAACAGTCAGGCACCCTCAGCTGTAACTTGGAACTATCATCACTTGCTAAATACTTACAAAAAATATCACACAGTCAAAAAACCAGCAACTCATAGGAAAACAGAATGACTGGCAAAACAGACAAAAGCAAGAGAGGAAACACAGAAAAATAACTATGCCACACATACTGTTTAAAATGAAAAGTCCTCATCTCCTGAATAAACTGAATGCTTTAAATCTGAAGGAGTTTCAGGTTCCCCAAATTCTATCCTAGAAAACTATGGGAGTTAAAGATCATTAATGCAAAAATGCAGATAATGCAGCTAGCCAGGTACAGATTTATTGAGCTCGCTTACTTCCATTATAGAAATCTGCTGCCATTAAGTGCAATACTACGCTAGGTCTATTTACAGAGAATTAGTATGAACCTCAGTTCTCTTATTTTTTCTCTAGAAAAACCTGGATGGCTTTTTGGCAAAAAGGAAAAAAAAAGCCACGTGACCCATCTCTGAGGTCACTTTATACAACCCACTTCTCTTTGCTGAAAATTATTATATGTAATAATATTAAAACTGCTGCTTTCCAAAAATGGAAGTTGCACAGAAATTTAGTACTCTTCCTAAACAAGGTATGCTTTGACTGAACGTGGGAAGCAGCTCAGACTTACACACACATTTCCCACATACACTTTCGAAAGAAGCAAATCAAGGGAATAAAATCTTTATCTCACACCTTTTCAGAGGTAAACCAAAAAGTTTTGCCTCTTATTTAGCAGCTACACTGAATTGCTCCAGTCTACATACTTTTTTCCAAACACGGAAATGGAGTCAAACACTAAAAACAGTTGAGGAATAATTCTGTAGATTTATCACTCTTACAGTCATCTATCTAGAAACGAATGTATTAGGCCCTCAGATTACATCTTCCCAGAGTTTCCATAAGTAGAACACACAATATATATGAAGGCACTAGGTAATTATGAACTCTGACAAAAGTTATTACTTTCTAACAGACTAATACAGCTATGTGAAAGACCAGCTGCTCCTGATGCAGACTCAACCAGGATAAAAATGGGATGTGTTTTACTTTGTTTTCAAATTGCAGTATTTCCCAAATAGAAAGGTAACTGTTAAACTATTTTGAACTTAGAATGCTGCTGTTTTCTCTTTAACTATACCTTACTATTCAGGAAAGCAAAACAAATGAAGTTTGGCAAGATTAATTTGCTAGAAGCCTGTAAGTGCTTTTGCTTATGGTTCCATTACCTTCCAGACATTTATTGATTTCCATAAACTATTTATTCCATTATTTATTCCACCAAACAGAAGATGCACTTGATTTCTCCCATGAAAGCTCCTTATACTCTTCTCCAGTCTGCAGACACTTCTCTGGTTCTAGCTAGTATCAATGCTACTGCAAATTAGTTTGCCACTTATTAGTTTGATACGCTTTGGTGAAAATTGTTTGGACCTGTTGATTTATTTATAGGCAGATTTTCCAGGTACCATTTTATTTTTTTCATTGAAGTTCCCTTTTTATTTGCATCCATTACCCTCTTATCATGCAGCAGCACACACAGTCTATTTTTGCAAAACAGAAACAGGATTTGAAGAAAGGCACTTAAAAGCTTAGTGATTAGTAATTTTATCTTCTTCATCATTTCTTAATGGTTCCTAGTTTCTCTAATGCATTTGTGAAAAACAGTTATTTCTATTTAAAAATGCAAACTCAGACCTTTTTGCCAGCTCTTAAAATACCTCTTCTGTATTTGCTTTTTGCTCATTCAATGTCATTACAGACTTACATACCTTAATTATCATGGATACAGATATCCCATCTACTTTAAAAGCACTAAATTTTAAATACTTCTATGCATTTTAGCACATTCTGATTGATTCATTTCCTGCAGGTTTCTTTTCATTATGCAGTCACCTCCAGCGGGTCAAATTCTACAGGGCTGCTTTAAACAAGAGTGACAGCTCACAGCAAACCATACTAAGACATTCTGGCAGCCATCTACCTTGCAAAGTAATTGCAAAATTTAAAACTTTGCACTTTATGAAAGCATATTTTCTAAAACTTCATTACGATTTTGCTCTCATCAGCATCACTTGATGCGTACATTAAGATTGCTAGGAGATTTGCTTTCTGATGTACTAGGAAATTATGCTTCCTCACAGGAAAAAAAAGCACATGGGCCAATTACATCAATTAACCCCCCACCTCCAAAGTGAGACCTTCCTGCCCTTAGAGGATGCCACAAAGGCTTGAAAAGACACTCCATTTTGAAGGAAGTAATTTGCAGAACAACACTAGGATTTCCAAAAATAAGGAGTAGAGAGTAAGCAGCTTGTGCAGCCGTATAAACTGACATGATTCTGTTGAAAAGATCCTAAGACATGAACAGAGATTTCAGGCATCCACACTTAAAGACAAAAACTTGCAAATAATTACCTAATGATAGTCTAACTCCTGCTATAGTCAATTAGCTATGTTCCACACACTTGGTAGATGTACAATGTAGAAAGATCTACATTGCTGAGCTGCCACTTATGTGGTGAGATTATAACAAGAAATCATGTTTGTGTAATGATGCAACTGCAAATTTCAGACATTAAATGGGAATATTTCTTTTGTTCTTGAATGTGAAATGTCTATCATGTAAGTGAGGCTATAAGTGAGATTCAAGAAAATTAGATTTCTTAGAATTAAAATTATGGTCTAAATCATGCTGGGGTAGCTGGATTATGCATCAAGCAGCAGATTTTCATTTTTGTTTAGTACTTCTTTTTTTCCCACATTTATTCACCACAGGGTTAAACATCAGCTGCTATTTCCAACAAGCTTCAGCATCTTTCAAATATTCCTCATTGGAGAGCCTATATTCCTAGATATACTGATACAAGTGAATACTCTTCCTTCCCAAAATCAGTAAAAAATCCCAAATAACATAAGCCAATGGGGGTGGGGGGAGTATGTGAAGAGCAGAACATGAGGTTTTGCCTTTACATCACTTGCTGAATTTTCTCTAGCTACTAGAGCTGCAGAAGCTCTAGCTACTCAGTTAACACACGTGTTCAAGAAAGACTGATATACAGAAACGAGTGTCCAAGAACGCTGGCAGCAACAGAACTGTCAACAAAGTTGACTTGTGAAACAGTGCTGAGTAGATACATTTTGCATTGAAATTGCATCATTGATGGGTTTTGGTTATTTACAGCAGAAGCAAGACTCCTTCATATTTTTCATTATTTTCTGTTGGGATGGAGGAGTCAGAAGGCATAAATCACAGGCACTCCCAGTCACCATCTGTTCCATCACTATGTCATGTAGAGGAAAGCACTGTCTAGACTATACTAGAGGCAGTGTAGATATCCATGCTTTCAGGCAACAGTCACTTACTTCTGCTGGCATTTCACAAATACACTCCCTTGCATGAAACTTTATTTTTTTCTTAATAGAATGCTACTTTTTAATCCAACTATTTAATCATCCTTTCCCATCCCTCCAAATGAAAACCAAGTCAAAATCTTAGCTCTTACCATCCCCATTCTTGTCCACTTGCGTATGTGGTATTAACCTACCTAAAAGTACACAAATGTTCTACATCAATATTATCCAACTTGAATGCTGAATACTCTTACCATTAGTATATCCTTCTCTGGTTTTTTGGTTATCTAGCCCAAACAAGGCCTGGGACTATTCTCTACTATGCTGATGGACTGAGAAGCAGGAGCAGCAAGAGATAGGGCTCTCCTGGAGCAATGAGTATGCACTCCTATTTAGCCCTCTTCCTTACCACCAAACCTTTGTTTTAGCAGAGTCTGACAAACAGATAGAGCGGGGCACATTCTACCTTCTTTTTGACTTATTTTTCCATGTATTTGGTGTGATTAAAAAAAAAAAAAGATGCTTTTTTTCTTCAATCCTCTCTTTAAGTCCCAGTTGAATATAGAGGGCATTACCAGTCAAGGAAAAGTGAAAAGGTTTTAAAAAACACAGAAAATCAGAAGCTACACTTTAGGCACAGTCAATAAAATACACATTCTGCCCAGGCAAGCGTCCTAGGTTTGCCTATATAGCGAGATAGTTAAGAGGCCCGAGCCCTTGCCTCATTTGTAAAGACGGGTCACCTGGCGAAAGGGAAGCTTCCCTGCACTTTCAGTGACTGAACAGCATTGAGGAGTGTATCATGACCCTATTAAACAAATGATAAGTATGAAAATATTCTCAGGAGAAAGTCAGCAGTGTGCCTATTTCTTTTGCTTGTGAGATCATGACTAATTACAGTTCAGCCTAACTTCATGACAGCAACACAACAGACCTCAAGAAAATCTGTATTAAGTCTTCATCCCCTAAAAATCAAAAGGTCCTGGAGGGCCAGTTTAACAAGTCTGGCTACTGGAATGGACAACACCAGAATATGTGTTCTTCTCTGGAGCTACTAATTAATTAGCCTTCAACTAAAACTGTAGAAACATTTTGGTAAGAATGAAACCCACAAAGCATCATTCAGCAATCCACCTTTCACCTCCCCATACTCCTTCAAGTTCTATTCCCATCAGAAGAGAATTTCTCCCACCATCAGGGACTAGTGACATTGGCCAAGTCTAAGTGACTTTAACCAAAAAAAAAAAAAAAAAAAAGGAAACACTGAAAATAAACATCACACTTTTACAAAATTTAGGTCTCAGAGATGTTCCTCCCCTCCTAAATTTGACCTGCATTTAAACTACCATTGAAATAAACTAAGTTAGAATGGAGAAAATGAGACAGCATAGCTTAAGAAACAGGGGTAAGAAGTATGGTATTTGCACTGCCTAACTGCAGTTGTTGCTGAAATTAAAAATACAGAAGCACTTAAATGATCTCCTCATTTAGACTGCAGAGAAAGCAGAAGTTCAGATCAAAATGGAGCTGACAGTAATCGGAGTGATGGCTATGCTATATATCCTACAGCTGCATCCATCCAATTTTCCTTCTACATCTCTGGGCAAGAGCTTTGTGTGTATAATGCAAGAAACAATTAAGGAAAAAAACCAAAAGAGTAGAGTTCGTAGGGTTTTTTAAAATAAATTTTCCTTAGATTTTTTTCCTTGCTATTCCAGTGTTTCTGGTCACCCTCATTCCCACAGTAATTTGTCACTCCTTTCTCACTTCCATGAGCTTAAGGCATAATGCACCAGTTAAATATGGTTCCCTTTGTAGCCTAGCTCTTATAGGGCTGGTTTATCCCACATACGTGTTAGATTTCCAGTCACTGCCCTATATTATATATGGGGAAAACTGATCAGAGCAACAGTGAAAGAGATGAAGACAATGTGCTATTTCCATTCCATGAGAACTACTGAGAGTTTACTTTCCCAGTGGACAACAATTTACTCATACATTTTATAGTAAAATTCACTTTGTGGTATGCTACAGAGCTTGATTCAAGGAAAATCTTGATAAAGTGATGCAATACCCCTTCATAAGTATTATCTACTAAAAATATCAACTGAAAGCATACTGAAAATAGGTTGCAACTGTTTCTAGAAAATCTCTATTTTGAGCAATTAATACTTTGTTTCAACCTTATTTCCAGAACACAGTTAATATATATAAAACACAGGAAAGTGCAAACTGACATTTTACTTTCAGTATTGTAAAAAGGAAGCAGGAGTAGAATCTTTAACAGTGAATGGATGTTTCCACTGTTCCCAAATCAGATGTTTGGCCTGGGATCTAAAACCTCTGTCCCTATACTTTCTTTGCCTTGCAGCCTTTTTATGCTGCAGATGTGGGAATTTATGCATTCAGCCAGGACAAGGAAGCAAGAACTCTCCCCTGCCCCTGCAAGACTACATCTCCCCCCAACACACCTTTTTTTTTTTTTTTTTTTTTTGTCATGGTACCACACACCCAGCAGAACAGTAACCAAAGCATCAATAAAAAGAAACCTGTTATTAAAGTAATTTTCCAAATGAGAACCCTAAGTTCTTATGGGATCACATAAACACAATGGAAGAGAGCATCTACTGTAAAGAAGCAATAGCCTCCTGAGGATTCGCCATGTGTTTACACAAATCCCTTTCTCTTTCACCCTTCCATGCTCCGTTGTCATTTACTAATCAATATCCCATCTCCTCTATTACTCATTACCATATTATCAGGAGTACAGCGTGTCTATTCAGCAGCACATCATGCCTTGCGAAGAGGGATGAATCTTGTCAACATATTTTTAATGACTTCAGGTCAATTCTAGATTAAAATGGAAGGGCATTTGTTAACTTTTCATAGTAGCAAAACAGATGCTTAAAGTCAGTCCTGCTTACAGATTGCCATCAACTAAAATGGAATACAGTCTCTCTGTGTTAGTAAAATACAACCCTGAAATATAAAGTTTCTCAAAGTCCATTAAAACTCTACCATCTACTTCAGTGGTTCTGAAAAACTCCCATGGGTTTACAACTTACTCATCTCCAGATACATTACTGAAGGGAGGAAATACGATTTGTATATGAGGTTTCAAGAATAAGTTGCAAGACCAAGGAGTTAAACACACAAAACACTGCCACTACCAAATACAATGCTCAGCCCAGTTTCTTGTATCCCTCCCTAGCCAGGATATCCTTTTTTTTCTGTATAATATTCTATTAACTTTTTGGATCTAATAATGCTGAGAGAAAGTAAAGTGAAACCAAGCTAGGTATTCACTGAATGTGATGGTAATTTTTAAAAGAGTTTTCCAGGAGTACTGAGTAAAAAAGGCCTATTCATTCTACAACATTCTTAGATGTTTTTATTTTGCAGCATTAATCCATAGCTAAAATAGCATTTAACAATGTTTACCTGCTGTTAGATAAACAGCAGGTACCTGAAATGAAGCAATACACCTGTTAAACACCATATTTCTAGAGGCAACAATCATACTGATGTAAAACAGCCAAAGAATGTTTTCAAGGGTGAAAAATAGCCAATACCACAATAAAACACTATCATTTGGATATTCGGTTGATGAAATTAGGCTACATTTATCTATTAAAGATTCCCTTTGCCCTCTACCATACAGAAAAAGCAAGTGTACATTACAAATAGTAGTCACCAAGTGAACTGTTATGGTCACAACTAGATCAGCTAGCAACATTGTCCATGGCTCCATATAATTAAGAGGTAGCCAACAGCTTCTCAGGTAGAAGAGGACTTTATGACACTCCTGTCCAGAGCTGACCAGTCTCAATTTATTTATTTTTAAGACTTAAAAGAAATTGGAATGCTTTTAATCTTGCAAGACTGGATAGGATATAACAGTAAAACTAAGAAATTCTCAAGTTATATGACACAAGAAACACGAGAATACTATGGCTTACATCCAAGTACAAACTAGGTGGATCTGCAAAACTGTGTTTATCTTGATCATTTTCGAAGCTGCATATCAACACAAGTCCTTCCTCTCTGTCTGCTGGTTTACAGCCCCAAGCCTTCATTCCTTGACATAGAAATGTTAGAACTGGAGATATTTTAGATTTATCTAGATACCTAAACACACTTTTAAATAGGGTCTTTTCTCTTCTGTACCTGCTAAGGGTAGGAGCTAAATCAAAGTTATAAGCCCTTCAGGGTTTTTTTTTTCCTTGCTATGTTTATTCCTCCCAGCTAAATCAAACAGGAAACTCTGGAATAAACAATTTTTTTTTTATGACCTCATTTCTTTTCCGGTCCTGACTTCCTCATTTCTTTGCATAGATCTTGCAAGTTCAAACTTTGCTTAGTGAAAGAGCATTACTGACCTATTTGCAATGAAAAGCAGTATTCACTTGCATCATCTCTTTTGAGTCTCACACTTGTCCCCTTCACTAATAGAGAGTGGGTACAAACAATGTAGCCAAAGAGCTATCGCTTTCCTTGATGCAGAGAAGCCAATACTAATGGTAAGTTTTCCCCTAAAATTATTCCTGAATTAGCGCAAAAGTTAAAAAGAAGTAAAAATTTAACTTGTGAAAAGCATCAGTACTTTTAAGAAGTGCTTGAAATACAATGGATACAATGCAGCATGCAGTTATACTGAGAATTTATTAAAATCGTAAAATCTCAATATTTGGTCAAAACCACAAGTGATCAAAAACAGACTCTTCCCTAAAAAGACCTGGAGTTATCTACAGATGAAATCTGATAACATTAAAAAACAATCACGCTGCACTATGCTATGAGAGCATTTCAATAACAGAGAGGACAATGCCCATGCACATAATATTTTGATTGTTTTGTTAAATATTCCAGAGCACACTGTGGTTGTGGATGGCTTTCTTGGTTTTGCCCATACTCTAACTTACCTCCTCTGAGTATGTCTCTGAAAGAGATCTCTGTATTTCTCGATAACTCACCAAGGAACGGCTGATCAGTGCACAGTTTAAGGAAGTCCAGTGCACAGTTTAAGGAAGTCAAACCTGTATTAGCTGTGTGACTGAAGTGATAAACCATCTGCCTGAGTGATAAGGGACATCAGAGAACCAACAGATTAAATATTCAAAGGCTTACTTTGTATGCTTCTGTATGTCTTATGCACAACATAAAAAATTAGTCCAGTGACAAATTCTCCAAGCACAGCACTGCAAAATGGCCAAGACACTTGAAGCGAAATTCCAGTTCTTTAGATCACAATGTGTGAAAAGCAGATAACTGACAGGGAAGTGGGGCTACTTTTAGACAGAGTTTTAGAAAAGTGACTTTGTTTACAAAACCAGGACAAAAGCCCTGAAGCAAGTTCTACAGGAATATGCATTTGTTGGACAGAGGCTTACATTCCCCAAGTGCACAAAACAGGCTTTGAGGGAAAGCTCAGAAAAACCTTAGGCTTTGCCCAGAGCAAAGAATGTTATAACTATGTTGAATAGAAGGCTCCTTGCATGTGTGCATCCTTTTAAGGTCCCTGGCTAGGAGTTCTTCACTCCTGAGGATCTATCACTACATTACCATCACAACCAAAGGAGACTTCTAGGTAAACCAGAAACAAATCTAAGCCACCATGAAATTATGACAACCTGCATAGCATCCATCTAAAGTTCATGGATCTTGAAGAGTCCATCAAGAAGAGTGGGAAGTATTCCAGTAGAGCAAAAAGTCTGAGTTTTATTTTAAAATCTTCAAAGGTTTCATCTAGTTTCCCAGCCACAGGCCAAACTTTCTCAGGAGTAGTTTTACAGTAAATAGGCTTCATCAGCAAAGCCTGCTCATGTATTAAGTTCTTGTCCCAGCTGCATCTCAGTGCACCTCTTGTTGCAGTTCACAGGCCCCATGACAGCAGTGATGCCATAGCTGTTTCACGGAGCAAAACAGGATCAATGAAATGAGCTAACTTAAAATTTCACCTCCCCAAAATATCAGAAATTACAAACCAACAAACCAAAACCTGATTATTTTACAGTGACCCAATACAGCCCCAGAAACACTCATAACAGTACAGCGGAAAGACAGGGAACTTCAGTATTATGCAGCAACAAGTAGCCAAAACAGACAATACTATTTCAACTGGTTCAACCCCAGCCAAATGTAATATGTCACCACACTCACAGGCAACTTTAAGGCAGATGAATGAAGCAGTATGGCCTCTCAAGGAAAATGTGATGCATTTTAAACTATTAGAAAATTATCTAATTGGAATTAAATATTATATTGTCAAAATGTAAGCCATATTACAGTTAACCATTAACATACATGCACATTCAGAATGTAAATAAATTTAACAACTTTCAGGAGTAGACTCTGAGCTTTGAGCTATACACAAATAAAAGAAAACTACCTTTAGCTCTGAAGTCAACTCAAGCTGTCAAACTATTTCATTTGTATTCTGTTTAGCATTAAGGAGGGGTTTGTTCAGACTTTAAAATAACAAGTGTGCTTCACTTTGTTGTGTAGAGACATTTTTTGCCTGATTTACTTTAGGTTTTTGGTTCTCTACCAGGTGCGGTTTGGATCCAAAAAACCCAAGTGAAAAGAAAATTCATTCAAACTAGAGAAGCTGATTGGAAGTTGAAAATCAAAAAGACTTTTTTCCCTTCCTTTTGCAAATAATAAAATAAAAGTCAGAAAGGAATAAATAACTCCAGTGATTTTAAAATTTGAGTATCTGCCACACTTCCATATGCTATTAAGTGTCTGTACAATTTACAACCATAGCTATGCAGGCTGAACACCTAATTCCCTGCCTTCTACCTATTTAGACATCCAAATCTTGATAAACTAAATTTAATAAGCAGAAATAATATATTGATTCATTGGCTCAATAATAATCTATTTTAAGTGCAAAACTTGTTTTGATAAACAAATACAGCAGTTCTCTATGAAATAAAACAATCTTGGATGCAACTGTTATACCATCATTTAGTTTGCTAATTAAAACAAATCTAAAAATGTTTAATTCATTTTTAAAAAAAATACAGCTTGGCATAAAAACATCCTTAAATAGTGAATAAGAAATGCATAATTTACCATTTTTAAAGATCAAACTTTGAAAAAAAATAATCGAGGTACAAATGGAAAACAGGATTAGAGTCAACAGTTTATTCGAGGCTTCCTGCTTACTGATTTCAGTCAGGATTTAATCATGATTAAATAGGTTATTTACATCAAGCCTTCACGCTGTGAAAACAAATTTCAATTCAGTAACCACGTCCCCACAGCTCCCTGATTTCCAGGCCAATAGTTCCAGAGGTGATGGCAAAATATAACATAGGACAGCACTCAATACTGTAATCACAGGTACATTTGATTTCAAGATTTCTACAAATGCTTTATCTTATGATACTTGTTACTGGATCAATTCTTGTCCTATAGAGGAGCTCTGTTATTTTCCAGTCGTAAATCTACTGCACAGCTGGGAGCTTGTTTGTGGATGTTGTCATTCAATACACCCAAGAACAGAAGCCGCTCTAAAAAGCAAAAATAATGAGTAATACCTGCACTTGGTGAAGGATACTCATCAGCCCCACTTCTTTCAAAATGGACTGGATTGAAAGAAGTTTTTTAAAGATACCAAAAAAGCCTAGAAACTGTGCCACAAAAAAATTAGATAAGAGAGAATTCCTGGATTATGCTACTGAGTCAATTATCAAGTTCAATCAGGGTCTCCCCAGGACATGGGGTTTGCTTGTTTATAGATTTTTTTCTCCTAAAAATATAAACCTAAATATCAACATGAGAGTAGCTCTCCTAGGTAACTCTAGCCAAGTACCCTATATCTGACATTGGACACGGTGGATACCTAAGAAAGAAGATAAAAGTGGGCCAGGGCAATGCTTTCTGCAAATATTGTTCCAGCCGTAAACCATTTGTGGTTCATGAACTACCTCAGTTCAGTGTGTTTTCTAAGCACTTCTGCTGGTTTCAAGGCTACCATCAGCCAGTTTTATCTGATTCCTCTAGTTCCTGCATTAAGACAACGAATAATCAAACCCTGCGCCCAAATTTTGTGCCACTTTGTTTTATACATCATGGATTTATATCATAAACACAGACACCACCCCTCAGCTAGGGAATTATGCCATTCCATAACCTTGGTCATCCTTGCTGCTCCTGCTCCTCTCTAAAATTTTTGAGATTAGGAGTGGCAGGCAAGAAGTGACACAAACCACACACAATATGCAAGGCATGGGAAAACCACAGATGCATACAAGTTACACAGATGCATATAGCTATATACAACTGTATTTCCTGGTTTGCCCCTTATTCTATTCCTAATACTGCCTAGCTTTCTGCTTGCTTTTTTGACTTCTACTGAATATTGTGCAAAGGTTTTCATGCATCTATTCATCATAAGTCATCATCTTGCTCCTGAGTGGTAATGATCTGCCCATCATTTTACATATTAAGTTAAGATGTCTTTACATATACACACATTACTTTACCTCTATCCATTGCAAGTAGATTGGGTTAAAAAATAAAACATTAACACAAAGAAAATCACATGTTCCTATAACATGCTAATATGGTTTACCCAAACACAAACTCTGATTGTGCCAGTAGCAGCCTGACTTTTCTCCATAGCAGATGTCTTCTTTTGTAACTTTACATGTACTTCATTTTATATGAAAAAGGTCAAAAAAACAGGCCTACATTACAGCAGAAGGACTAGCACTTTAGCTTCAGCTCAGACTAGTGACTGAGCTCTTTTCACTTCTGTTCTGGCATGTGGAGGAAATCACATTTCACTTAGTCCTAACAACTCTCCTGTTGTAGTCTGGCATAACCGACTGCCAGGTACTAGCTACTCCAGGGACTTGTTATTCTGAATTGCATGTCTTTCGGGCTCCTGAAAAGGTATATTCCTCAAAAAGGATCAAATGACACAGTATCAAAGTGTGATAAACCAGCTGAAGAATTAGCTGAAGAAATATTTTTGTAAAAGAAAAATAATACAGAGACATAACACACACTTATCTACAAATAACATGAACTATCAAAGTGCTGTTACATACAGTTCTGTCTTAGAATTTCTCTACAAACGATTTTAAATAAGATATGCAATTATATAACAGAAGTACCCTATTTGCAAGCGCATTGAGTAAAAATTTTCCATTTGCCCCTTTTGTTCTTCCACAGGCTTAATTCATCTAGTGCACAAGAACTGTATTAAATTGGGTCCTGGGACATTCCAAATTACAGTCAGTAAATTATCTTCCTGTCATAGGAGCTAATTTAACCATCTTAGATCGCTTCAGATAATTTGCAATTCTTAACCACTAACCATTAACAAGTCTCCCAGTTTAACATGAAATGCCTCCATTATTAATCTAAACAGTCAAACCTTCAGACAGTGACCTTCCCATATCTGTAACTGTAACAACTTTGTGGTTAACCTGGAAATTTCAAATGGAAGCAGATATTTCCTCCCTTCCCCCTTGCCCCAGTGGTATGAACAAATGGTCATGGTGGAGGATCAGATCACAGAGAATTGCCTTAAAGCAATCTCTCTTCACAGAGTTCCTGCTACGGTCCTCTGCTGAGACACATGTTGTGTACAGCCTGATAGGAGGGAATAATTTGGATTACAGATTTCATTCCTCCCCACCTCCAAATTCTTCTTTTACTGTGAAGTAGATGATAAAGAAGTAGTAACATGTCAACATAATGATAGTTTATACAGTTTGAGTCATAGTTATATTCCATGGCAACAGATAGGCAACAACTACTCTCTGAGAACCAGTATTTTTCAGATCATGGCAAAATTCAAACACAGTCTCTTAATTAAAATTTGAACTTTAAAAATACTAATGGTCTGTATTAAGTATGTAATACCAGAGCCTTTCACAAGCTTTGCACAGAATTACCTCAGACACTGCTGCTAATTTCACTTCTGGGGCAGAATACTCCAAGATATAACAGTCCAAAAGACAGAAAATGAATTGGAAAATGCTGACTCCAACTGAAGAAGCAATTGAGACTTCAGCTGGTCAGACTGTAGCTCCTAAAGTTCAGTTATGCCACCTGCACTCAGACTGTAGAGAATATTTTTACAAGTTAGTCCCACTGAGAAGACTATTCTCTAAAATAAAATGGTATTAAATACAAGGTAAGGGTAGAAAAAAAATCAGATATTCAAGTCGTAAACTATCCAGACTAACAGAGTTAAACACCAGCTCTCCTAGAAAGAGTGCCATGGGATTCTTTAGAGACTGTTATTTCAGCATATGAATTGTGCATCTCATCCACAACATGGCATTTCTGCTAAACAGAGGCTGGTGTTAATTTGGCATTCCTGACTCAGTTACTGAACTAGTCCAATCCCACTTTGTCTGAGAAAAACAACAGGACTTGGCCATCCAGTAACAGCATTATTGAAATGCATTGATCCTTCTGCCTGAATTCTTCCTTTGAGAGGGTCATTTTTTATTTTTTATTATGTACTATTAACTTTTCTTGGAACATAGTTTTGCATTTTTTTCATAGTATTATCTTCTAAAAGCTGTGGTTTTTGGCCTAACATAGCATGATTTGAAAAGAAGAAAAAAAAACAAGTCAGAGCAGCAGCTTCTCAAAGTCCCTTTCTTTTCTGTAGAAGGTTGCCTGTCTTCCAAGGCTTTGGCCTGTCCCAAATCTCTGGGTGTGCCCAGTTTGAAGACTGTGTCCAGTCTTCAAACCTTTTAGCCCACACTCCCAAACTCCACCCAAAGCTGTTTCTACCCCTCAGACTCTGAACAGCAGCCTCTGCTTCCATCCCAGATTCTTTCCTAGTTCCCCTGCCAAAAAAATTCAACACCACCCCAAGTACCATCAGAGTTTTCTCTCCACTAACCTTTATCTCCTGCCTGCAGGAGGACCCCGGGGAAATCTCTTCTGCCCTCAAGTCCTAGCCCAGGCAGCTCCCTCACACAGACAGGCCCTGTCCCGTGCAAGATGCTCACCACCTTCCAGTGCCTGTCACCTCACCCCACGGCCTCGCTCTTGGCCGAGAGCCAGCTTTGGGGAAACAAAAGGGAAGCAGTGAAGAGGTGAGACCTTCTAGAGTCCTCTCTTGCCATCTCTGCTCCCCCTTCCCTTCTCATCCCCCAGACAGACAATTCATTCCTCTTGTATTTACATTTTCACCTACATCAGATCTTCATTTTTTTTTAATAACCATAATTCACAGCACCTAAAACCAGTGTGCTCTGAACTAATCAAGCCACTGCTGTTTATATAATTTGATTGCCTCAAGTGAGTTATTTTAAAAGAAAAAGCTTCCAACATTTTGGATGAATACTGAGTTTTAAGCCTGCAAATCTGGCATCTAATGTTCACAATGTTTATCTGAATGTCAAGCCATACTTCAAAAAACCATATAATAGTAAAAGATGAAGCATCACAGGAAATTGTTTGTTTCTATCCTCACACTGTAGCTAACTTGCTCCATAATAACATGGTTCACAACTTATGGTTCACTTTAACAAATCTCATACAAATCCTCTGATGGGCTCAAGTCTACATCAGCTATATGACTTAATGATCAATACACCAAAAGACATCAACAGAACAGTTTAAAGTCTGCAGTGTGGACAAATGTAGAAATCCCTGTGAGCGTTTTAGCTGTTTACTACATTGTAATCCCAAAGGAATGCTGCATGGCACAAAGCAAGTCAGCTACACAGTTTTTATTAACTACAAATTCCAAAACTGGCAGCATTTTTACTTTCAGATGATCAAGAAAGTTTACTTAGAAAGTTAATTACAACAAAGGACAACAGTTATGGACCAGAGCAACTTTCCCCATATATGGTTGCCATAAATGTAAGATCATTCACCTCGCAATAATCCTAGCATAAGGACAACTGCATACATCTGGAGCGTAGAGGGAGACTTTCTCTATAACCCTGGACTGAGTTTTAGTGATTGAGGGCCACCAGGCACACATCCTATGATACAGAGAAGCTATTTTTAGGAATTTTTGAGGGAACCTCATACATTTGTCCTGCAGGTAACAAGAAAGCAGTTGAATTAACACAAAACAGATTAAAGCAATAATTCAAACACTAGTATTTTAATATTCTAAACACCACCCTCTTTCTGAAACAGTATCTCTGTAGCTCGTGACACACTTTAGCTGGTGTGGTACAAGCTTTTCAATACTTCACTGGAACACCAGCCTCAAACCACTCTGACCTTTGTTCAGTAGAGTGCTGAAGTCCAAATATCAGGACTCTTCGGGAGTTTGGAGGAAGAACCCTGATCCTGTGTCCATAAGGCAGCACGCTTTTCTGATACCACAAACAGCACTTGTCCAGAGCCGGATTTCCTGAATTTGCTGTCACACAAGGTAGACACAGACCCGAAAAAACAAAACCCAGGAGTCCTCTACTCTCAGGTGTAACCTTTTGAGGACAGGCCAGGGCCACTATTAACGTGCCTATAGTAAGATCAAAGGTGAAAAACCTTTAACAAGATATACTGACAGATACCTTATCAAACCTTGACAGGCCAATGATCTTGAGACACCTCCTCGCAGGTAGACTGATAATGGAAGCAATTGAAAACTTCTTAAATGTTAGCGAATTATGATCTGCCCCTTTCCCCAAATAAGGTTTCTGTTAATTTAATGCAGAACGAGACACTCAAACATTAATTTTAGACTAGCATTCAGCTGACTTCATAGCCCCTGCCACATTCCCAGAAGCCTATGTTGCTCCCCTTCTGGGGTCAATAGCAGAGAGGAAGTACAGCTATTCAAATGCTATCAGAGCTATTTCTTTACTAAACACACAAAGTGTATTACAGACTAGCCAGTGGCTGCCCTGAATTTGTATGCACGTTCCAAATACTAAACAAAACAACTCTTGCCTTTAAAGTAGCAAATAAATGTTTAAGTACTAATGCTGAATCTATACCATCGGGCAGAGGTACAGGGAGCTGGCAGTCCTGTCTTGAGGATGCACATCCGGCCAAGTTGCAACTAAAGGGAAAGGATGCTTTTTCATGCACCCTGCAGTACTATTCCCCAGTCTCCCAAGAGATTATGCTCTAGCTCGGACCCAGTCACATGTTCAGGTTTCCTTCAGAAGGAAACACAGACAAACAGGGCAAAGATATATAACCCGGTCACCTCCCATCACCAAGGCAGGACGCAGTCAGAGCTCATGTGGGGCCAGGAGTTTGAATGTATCACAGAACACTCTTCCCTAGAACACAGGTCAGCTTAAATTAACAAAGTTCACTCTGCAAAATTATTCATCAGATTTTTATTTCTGCAAGGCACAGCCAAGAGCGTTCCCAGGCACCAGAAGGTATCTGCTCTTCACAACTTTTTTGTCTTGTTAAGGGGAAAACTTTCTGCCTCCTAAAAGTTAAATTCTTGTTTCTTCCTTCTCTACGAATAACCATCTAAACCATCACACTTGTAACCCCATGAATTTAGCTACTATGGACTTGCCACTGGGGAGGGAGGCGGTAGGAATTTTTTCATCTGTGAATTAGGAGGATTCTTAACAAGAACAAGTGTTGATCATGCAAACAGAGTTTTCTTCCTTCACTTATGACTTAAGAGCTGCAGAAAAACTGGAAGCATAATCCCTGGCATTTCACTGTATTTGCAGGACAACAACGTTTGCCCTTTGGATATGCCAACACTGCAGGTAACTGGCTAGAAACTAATCACCCTACAGGTTTCACCATGATTTAAAAATACCCACGCATCTCACTTGTGCTTCTACATGGCTGTATAAGATGGTCAGTTTGATAAATGAAAATGAACAAAGAATATTGATAGGATAATTGGGCAGTTATGTAAACTGGACAAGAACCAAGCTGATTCCAAATAATTTGAAAGTCTTTTCCCTCCCCACAGTAAAATCTCTCTCTGCTTCCTTCAATGAACAGCCTTTGGCAGACAGGCAGTTTCTTGCAGCTGTCACTGGAGAAGTAGTCAAGGAAAACGGAAGATAATAGATTTTGGAATCAACATAAGCACTCATTCTGTGCACATACTTTTTTCTGATTACTAATAGTTTTTAATGTTACTGTCTTAAAGCTATTTGCTATGCATAAATCTGCTATTTGTTTCTAACCTACTGGTCGTAATACTGTAAATATCTGTCTGTTTACATGTTTTTTATCTTTTTGTTAGTAAATATAAAAATAACATTTAACTTTTCCCCACAAATACAACTAGGATATCTCTGAGGGACAGTAATCTCTTGTCAATACAAACAGGATGAAAACAAGCCCAAAGGTAAGCTTCAGTAAATTTTTTAAACTTTTAAAGAAAACTGTTATAAGTACATAGAAAGCTATCAAGTTTCTCATGAAAAAATACTTTTTTCTAAGAGTTAAACTGCATAATTAAGAAGCCACTATCAAATATTAGTTATAAACTGATTTTAATGGAAGGTAAACCGACTTGTTTTAACCACGTATAAACTAAAGTCAGACAACATATTCATATCCTTTTTTTAAAGTATCTGTCATTTCTCCACAGTGGTTGATCAGACTTGCCAATGAAAAACATTTTGAGTAGGCAACTTGTAATACAGCTATGGTTTATTTCTGACAGAGGCTGACTGCTGAAGTGTGAAAGAAACTCATTAAAAATCTCTCACTGTGATCCTTCATTGCAAGAAAAGAAAGAAGGAAAGAAAGAAAGAAAATACTTAATGAAGGATACACTTAGCCTGAAGCCACATTCATATTCTGCTTTTCATTTTACTCTATTTTAGTAAACAATTAAAAGACAGCAATTAGTCACAGAAACATTATTCATACTGGTCATACTGGGAGATTAAAGAGGTTAACACTTATTTTATGTTAATATTATGAAAGTAATGAGGGAGATCAGGAATAATACAGTAAACTAAAAAGGAATGCTAAAATAAATAGCAGAAACTCTTACCTTAATCTTAAAACAAGATTCACTGCACATGGAACTTCACTGTATTCGTGACTAACAGCAGGCTGAGCCTATTAAAGAAAAAAAAACAAAAAGTGTTATAATGGAGGCCAAAGGAAAAAAAATCCTGAAATACTTGCCATGCTCACAGTTTGAAGTCAGCACAGAATGTTTTACACATCCTCTAACTCTCAAAAACCTTTTAAACAGTTCCAGTAATGCAGTCTAAAATATAGGTGATACCAGTAAAACTGCCGTAGTTCAATTACAGAGACACAAATGAGAAAGCCTACATTTAAAGCACTGGATGTAAGAGCTTTTAATCCACCTTGCATCAAACTTTGATAAACTATTAAATAATATGTGTACAGTGAGAATACCAAGCTAATACCCACATTATTTTTGCATGATACAGTTTCAGTTCTTAAAGAAAGTCTTGTGTCTACTCAGTTGCTAAGAACTAGTAGCCTACCACAGCAGGCACCACAGCTTGGAGTCTCTCTTCCACAGAAATACCCATATTCCTGATTTTTCTGTCTTTGCAATATCATTGCTACTTCACACTATCTATTTCCCTACTATTTCCCACTAACTATTTCCCAAGCCCTCAACTAACATTTTCTACAGTCTAACATATCCCACAGAAGAGGACATGAGGGTCCTCTGTGACTCCATATACAACTTGACATATTCTTACCACTCACAGAAGCCTGTTCAAGTTACAGACAAGTCTTCCCAAACTAATTTAAAGACTCACATCACAAATCTTGTTTGACTGCTTATTTTCCAACAGTTATTTGAATTGAAGCCAACTTTTTAAATGTGTTATACAAGATCTGTATTCTACTATCTGTGCAAGAATTAGCGTACATCTAGATTTTAAATACAAATTATCGAATATTTGGAACATTACTTGATCACTAAAAGTGGAGTAGATTTTTCCTAGGTCAAATAATTTCCTTACATTGATGTGAACTGCTACTTGTATTTCTGCATCCTCAACAAATCTACTATTTCTGTGTATGACAGCATGCATTCCATCAAAGACCAACAGACACACACCAATAGACACAGGCTGCAAGAATTTTCTTAGTCTCAATTCCAACACATCTCCTGGAGCAATTAGGAATAAACAAATTAACAGAAGACAAAGGAGAATGAAAGTTTCTTTCTCATTTATAAACTAAACAGCTAATTCATAATCAAAGAGTAACCTGTACAAACTGATTCACAAAATGCAAAATTCTGAATCTGTAAGACATATAAAGACTATGGTTAGTTGAAATCTTCAATTTCTTCCTTGGGAACCACACTTTAGAGAACAGAATCAGATCTAGACCGGCCACTTTGACATCTGCCATCATGGGAAATCATTTCCAAGACTTGAGTATTCATGAGTCTTTTCAGTGTTTTTAAAAGAACAGAAAAGAACACAAACAACCATCCTGAAATGATTTTCTACAAGTGATATAACCAACAGGCATATGAAACCACGCAGTGAAATCAAGTTCTCAGACTCCCAGATTATAACACTGCTCATGTGACTCTTCCCTCAAACACCGAACACACAGGCGGATAAAGACAGTCCTTGAGCAGGCTACAATGCTGAAAGAGACCTTCCTTAAGAACACTTGGTTTAAGCATATTAGCATGCAGAGGTGGAACTTCTCTTTGTTTTCTTCAGTATTCCAGGGTATTAATTCACAAGAGCTATTCTGACTGCTACAACTGAGAACAGAAGAAAAAAAATCTGTGTTTCTGAGGGAGTTTCACATATACTATGCAAGTAGAGAGAGAATATGTGTACTTGTGATTACTAGCAGGTCTCCTGACCAGAAAAGTACAACCAAGCCACCTTATCTACACAATTCTGGATTTTCTTACCTTCTATAAACTGATTCAGGTACTTGAAACCCAATTTCTGTTAGATATGGATTTGAAGCCCCAGAGTAAATTCCAAGATGTGGAAATCCCCAAGTTGTTTGAAAACAAGAGAAGCATGAGGAGCAGTGCAGAGGCCCCAGACATCTCAGACTTAAATGCAACTTCCACAGATACAGAAACACTATGCAAGCTAGCTCTGCAACTGAAAATTGGGGTCATCACAGGAGCCCGCAGAATCAAATCAGTAGGAAATTGTTGGTCTTTCTGAAGATTGTACGATACCAATGAAAATCAGAGAATCTAAAACTGCAGGTGAAGTGTCAAGTGTCACCCACCCAGTGAGCATTTTAAAATAATAGCACCTTGGCTGTAAACCAGTAATCTTAATAAGTCATTATTTATAGCAGCAATGCTTCCTAGACTGTCAGCATAAGGCCATGAAACCCAATACAGTATTTTATTTCTCTGAATTAATCTACTATGCCACAATATTGAACTATTTTACTGCATATGGTATGAAGTATTTTAATTACCAGCTACATGTCGTGATACAAATACTAAGAATGAAAAATTATTTGGAGGTCTTCTGGCTACTCCAAAACAGCCATCATTAGTCTGACAGAAAGACAGCAATTAGTGTGATCCAGTCAAGAAGATTCATTAAAAACAGCCAAATTACCTTATATTAACCAATTCTCCTGGGCATGAACATAACGTCATTTTGAATTTCCCATCCATTTTATCCAGTGTGTGCTCAAGTTAATTGCTGCAGGCCCAACTATCCCCCACTTGCCATACAAGGCTGTAGGACCAAGACAACAATACTTTCACCTTAATTCACATTTTTAACAATAGAAATTAAAACAGAAATCCTCTTACATAAAGACTTGAAAGCAAAACATTGATAAAGAACTGTTTACCTCTGCATTCTCCTCTTCTTTTACTCTTCGTGACTGGAAGACAAATGTATTAAGATATTAGCTTTACATGCTAAAGATCCAGAAGTACTAACAAGTAATATTAAGACAGAATATCTTGCAGAGTGTAAATGTCTCAGCACAAACAGTTACCTTTTCCTGAGAAAAAGCAGCTTTGCCTTCCTCACTCTTTTCATCCATTTCATCATCACTCCATTCCCAGTCCCCATCTTCTGTTTTATGGAGGTGACCACTAGAACCTGGTACTCGTCTAACCTATGAAAACATTAAGTGCTCTCCATTATACAGATATCTTAAGTCTTCAGTAGTGTTCCAGTTAATCAGTAGCTCTACATTATTTTTATTCTACATGCTTTCATTAATTTGCTAGAATAATCACTGACATACTGGAATAATATCTGACCTCAGAGGTCATCCTTGGGCCAGGGGGAACAACTAACTTATGTAAAATTCATATAGGAAAAAAGGTTTTGTATATATTTGACAACTCTTAAGACCAAGCTGCAGCAGATGAGAACTGCTTACTCTCAGCTAATCCTTTCATTTCAAGGAAGCTATTCAAGGTGCTAGAGGTTACACAGACGAGGTTGTTTGTGGGACATAAGCCTTAAGAACTTTAATTGTTCTGCTAAAAAGCTTTAAAGTGTGTAAAAGGTATTAAAGATACTTTAAAAATAAAATCCCTCTTAAAAAAGAAAAAAAGAAAAAAAAAGCAGCTGCACACAGAGTGACAAGGTAGGCAGGTATGCACCGCACCACACTAATTGGGCAAATGTGTGTAAATCGGGCAGCCTAATAAAGCATAATAGGAGCATCCAGCAGCTAAATCCAAAAATCAAATACCCTCTGATGCCATCTTGCTCTTCTTCAGAGCTTGACAAAATGTTTTTTTCCCCCAGGGTTCTTCTCTGCCTATCTGAGCAAAACAAAAGAACATCCAGCAACTCTTACCACACCTTAGCATGAATTTATGAGACTCATGAGATTGCTGGAAGCACAGAACAATAATCAGAAGCCCCGTTGGTATTTAAATTAAAATCAGTTTCTCTAATTATTTTACAATACTGAACCAAAATACCAGATACAGTTCACACTGCACAACTTCAAATGTTCATACAGTTAACTTCCCCAGCACTATGAATTTGTAAGGTCTGTAAGTAAGTATGTCCTTTTAAAGTATTAAAAAAGAACAAAAGTTATTCAGAAAAATGGTCAGTATATTGGCAACAGAAAGAAAGGGAACAAAGCTTTAAATATTCACAGGACACAAAAGGGAGAACACAGTTTCAGGCCAAGAAGAAACACTGGAGAAGACACCTAATAAAAATAACCTTCAAAACAAATTGTAATATGAGCTAAATGTCCTTAACTCAAAATTGTATATACTCTTTGTCAATATCTATGGTAGCATACAACAGCCTGGTTCAAATTTGGTTTCACAGCTTTCTGTAATGTCTGTAATGTTTTCCTGCTTTGCACTGAAGTATACCAAGCAATCTTCATGCTACTGCGCATACTTCTTACTACTCTCTTCCTACCACTGAACATCCTTCACTCTAGCACCCTGATGGCTGGTGGCTGTGATGGAAAGCCATTCTGCCAGCACAGCTACTTCACAAAACAGGAAAAAGTATGTAAAAAAGTCTGATTTCTGACTAGAAAAATTACTTCTTTTTCAACATGATGAAAATTATGTAGAGACTAAGCCAACATTAACCTTGCTCTAAACCTCACCCCAAATGAAAATTGTGGAGGACAATAAAAGTTAGAGCATGGGAGTTTCTAGAGAACTATGTGATACAGATATTAACACATTGTTTTCTGAAGCTGTTTTAATAGAGACCTGTGTGCTGCAGCTATTTCTCTATTGGATTTCAACTGAGTACAAGCTGGGATTTGGCAGGCCTGACACCACCACAGGAGCAAGGTGAGTATGCTCTTAGGAGCCTTCTTTGAAAAACTTGTACATACACAAGCAGGTATCTTGGTGTCCCTGTCTATACTTTTTACCACTCTTCCTTCATTCCCAGTGCACCCATCTGCTCCTCTCCTTCCCCTTCTACACATATAAGGCTGAACTAGAGGAAAGGGTAAAGTTTCTTGTGCCTTAGCACACTTCCATGCCTCCTCCAGTTCTTGTGCTACCCCTCCTTACATTTCTTCCCTGCAAAACCCAATAAAAGTCCCCTAGTGCCCTGCAGTTTCCCCCTATTCTGCAAACCCTGAAGCTGCGAAGAGAGGAAAACTAGGAGAATGCTCTACTCCATCATTTGAAGGATCCTATATGATTTTCCCTATTTCCCATACCAAGCTCCTAATGCACCAATTTTACCTCAAGCTGTCTTAGGGCTTGGTAGAAAGAGCTCATGTGCATTTGGGAGGGAGGAGCAAGCAAAAGTAACTGGAACCAGTAGCACAGCAGTTTTGTACTCTGCTGTGATCAGCCCAGGCACAATCAATGAGCTCTTCCCCTCTAAATCATCAGGGATGATAAAAGGGATTCTAGCAGGCAACTCCCCTGGCGCTTGTGGGTATAAATTATAGTCCTAGGAACAGCTCTGATGCAGGCTTTTATTTAATAGCACAAGTATTTTCCTGACATCTATATAAAAACCTGTGAGAAGACATCAGCCACAACCCAGAACATGGCTTTCCAAACAGAATATAATAGAATGGTTTACAGATGCATTCACACACTACCTCATGTACTAATCAAAATCTCTACTGCATCCCTTTTCAGTTGTTCTGAAGACTTATTCTAACTAGAAAGATTTTAATGGAGCTTAATGATGCTGGCAGAGTGTTATAGGAGAAAGCTTTACTGATGAAGATGAAGTACATTTCAAGTTTTTAAATAGATTGCCTTTTAATAAGCAATAAACAAATGGCTCAAGGAAAATAAAATAATTTACTTCAAAATAAAATATCGTGTTAAATTAAATGATTTTCTTGAAAGTCGACTGAAGGCAGAAAAATAAAAGTCTGAACTTGTAGTATGTTCATCAGACTGATTCCAACAGCACATGTATTCAGAGGAAAGAAATCGTAATCTCAGCTACAGCAAAGTATCCAACCTATTCAGCCTTAAAAAATGCAAAGGTGTTGTCTATCAGAGTGTTATTGGTAGGTGTGCTTAACTCTTACATTACTTGCTAAATGAAGCTGAACAATTTTTGATTAATAGTAGCTTTACTACCAGGCTCTGTTCTGGTTAAAGCCACAAAGACTAAGTCACATAGGGAGGACATGTCTCCTAGGTGCAAGATAGAGCAAGACATGAACACACCATGCTGGCAAATCAACTTCTTGTCTCTTTTCCCATCGTAAGTCTGAAGACTTTTTACCACATCATAATCAAGTCTTTCTGACCTTTTGGACTAGCTGTTGAAATGTTCATCACAGAATCTGGTAAAGCTCTATATACCTTGTGTCCTTATAGGCCTAAACAACATTCAACATAGGGAAAACATTCCCAGGAAATACACTAAGAGCAATTATAACAGGCCTTTTTTAAAAAAAAGGAACAAAGATAAGCAATCGCTAAGTGGCACCACTGCTGTAATTGCTATGTTTGAAACACTGCTTTTGACTGGAGTGGGAACAGAGGTAATATTTCTCTAGGTGATATTCTCGCAGCGTTTTTGGTTTTGATCGTTTCCTTTCAATTTACAAACACAGGTGTGGAACACAGAAGAATTTTGCTGAACAAGTTAAACATACATGTATTAAATTGTAGCACATCCACACACTAGATTGTAGAGGGATAAGGGGATAAAAACAACAGCAGGAATCTGTGCCACTGTTATTCGATGCGTCTGTAGCAAAAACATTATGGTATGCCTGTTGAGGGAGAGGGAGGGAAAGGATTATCTCATTTTCTCCCATCAAACTCCAGTTCCCTATAGTACAAGCGCAGCTAACAGAGGCAGCCAACAGACATAGCAGTGTGCGCAGCAGTTTGTGCAGAAGGGGGCAAACAGGGGGTCCTCATCTCAGTTCAGGACAGCACACATGTCCTCAGGTCCGGTGGTGATGAGCCACAGGGCACATCCCCCAGCGGCTGCTCCAGACTGATTAGTTCCAATTCAATGATAAATGCCCTTTCATCAGTTTTCTTACGTGCTAGCATAAGAATGTTTGTCACGAGTGGTAGTAGCCTAGAACCATTTACCCAAGTTACTTTCAGAAGTACTGGATGAACAGTGAGGGAAAAAAGTAGATTCTCTTCCTCAGCAAAGCACTGGCTCTCTGGACACAAGTTACAGAATCACAGAATCGCTGAGGTTGGAAGGGACCTCTGGAGATCATCTAGTCCAACCCCCCTCCTCAAGCAGCGTCACCTAGAGCACATTGCACAGGATTGCATCCAGGCACGTTTTGAATATCTCCAGAGAAGGAGACTCCACAACCTCTCGGGGCAACCTGTTCCAGTGCTCTGTCACCCTCACAGTGAAAAAGTTTTTCCTCATGTTCAGATGGAAGCGTCTGTGTTTCAGTTTGTGCCCATTGCCTCGCGTCCTGTCGCTCGGCACCACTGAAAAGAGTCTGGTCCCATCCTCTCAACACCCTCCCTTCAGATACTTGTACACGTTGATAAGATTCCTCGCAGCCTTCTCTTCTCCAGGCTGAACAGGCCAAGCTCTCTCAGCCTTTCCTCATAAGAGAGATGCTCCAGTCCCCTAATCATCTTTGTAGCCCTTCGCTGGACTTGCTCCAGTAGTGCCACATCCCTCTTGTACTGGGGAGCCCAGAACTGGATGCAGTACTCCAGATGTGGCCTCACCAGGGCTGAGTAGAGGGGGAGGATCACCTCCCTCGACCTGCTGGCAACACTCTTCCTGATGCACCCCACAATACCATTGGCCTTCTTGGCCACAAGGGCACATTGCTGCCTCATGCTTAACTTGGTGTCCACCAGCACTCCCAGGTCCTTCTCCGCAGAGCTGCTTTCCAGCAGGTCAGCCCCCAACCTGCACTGGTGCATGGGGTTATTCCTCCCCAGGTGCAGGACCCTGCACTTGCCTTTGTTGAACTTCATGAGGTTCCTCTCTGCCCACCTCTCCAGCCTGTCCAAGTCTCTTTGAATGGCAGCACAGCCCTCTGGTGTATCGGCCACTCCTCCCAGTTTTGTATCATCAGCAAACTTGCTGAGGGTGCACTCTGTGCCTTCATCCAGGTCATTGATGAAGAAGTTGAACAAGACTGGACCCAGTACTGACCCCTGGGGGACACCGCTAGCTACAGGCCTCCAACTAGACTCTGTGCCACTGATCACAACTCTCTGAGCTCTGCCATTCAGCCAGTTCTCAAGCCACCTCACTGTCCACTCATCTAAACCACACTTCCTGAGCTTGTCTATGAGGATGCTATGGGAGACAGTGTCAAAAGCCTTGCTGAAGTCTAGGTAGACAACATCCACTGCTCTCCCCTCATCTACCCAGACAGTCATTCCATCATAGAAGGCTATCAGATTGGTTAGGCATGATTTCCCCTTGGTGAAGCCATGCTGACTACTCCTGATCACCTTCTTTTCCTCCACATGCGTGGAGATGGCTTCCAGGATGAGCTGCACTAGTTCGTAACTTCCTTTTGTGAACCAGAACAGCATTAAGTCACACAAAAATTCTTGCATCACGACTAAGTAGCTGGAACACCTTTTTGAGGTCTTGTTGTCCTGATCTTCCAAAATGCAGGTGGTCCTTGTGCGAGGGCAGGTGCAAAGGGAGCTTGAGACAGCCTTCCAAATGCAAAAGCGTCAACCAGCCTCAAAAAACATACAGCTTTTGCAAGTGAATGTTAAGGCAAATGGAAGGTAAGAACAACAGTCTGAACTGTGGTCTTAGCAGAAGTATCTACAACAGGGTTATATTTAGAATAAATATGTGGAATTACACTATTGGTTTATCATTTTAGATACTACTAGAAGACTGATATAAGAAGGCAGTAGGTTTGCAGTCGGCCCCTATTACATCACCACAGCAGTTCACGATGTTCTGCGTACTTCTCTTGGTTGTTGGGGTAGGCTTCCCATTTTGCAGAAATAAATAAGAAAGGACAGATGAAGTGATTTATCCAAAGCCAACAAGCAAATCTGTGACAGATCAGGGAACTGAAACAAACTTCTTACACCTCTACAAAAATAAGGAGGAAATTCTTTTCTGGGGCATGTAGTAGTATATAAATGCAATTTTTTGATCAGCTTTAGTTGAAATATGCCCTATTGACAGGTCTTTATGCAAGGATTACATCTCTCTCAGTAGAACCATTCAGAGGAAAAGAGAAACAAGTTAAAACATGTGCAATTCTAATTTGGGTTTTATTGTTTTAGAAAACCTAAATGCTCCTTCCAAAATAGGAACTAAACTGATTCATAACTTTAGCTATTAAAGAAAACAGTGAAAGCCTTCAGCCTTACAAAGACAAATTAACACATATTAGGAAACATATTTCACATAAATCAGAAAAACACACAGGGAATAAAAAATGAATTTGAATGACTGGCATTTAAACTGCACCCAATACAAAAGCAGCTTGGATCATTGTAATCTGCAACCAAAGGCAGTTTGTAGGAGGAAAAACTTTGCAAGCTGCTGCCAACATTACCACAGCTGTGGAAGACAGACAATATGAACATCAGCTGGAACAGAGAATGCTTGACAAATTAGAGAGTGAAAAGATCATGACTACCACAAAACATTGAATATCAATTTATTATTACTGTGCATGTTGTTTCTGGTCAATGCTTATTCCGACAGTATACACCAGTCGCAAAGATTTAAGAATAAATTAAGCTGTTGACAGAAGTATTTGTCCTCACCCTTTCAAAGTAGGGCACAGATAATTAATATTCCAACCCACAATAGCACACATGAGCTTTCCAGGAGAATGCCTGCTTAGCCAGATGAACAGGACAACTTTAAACCCTATCTATCAAAGGTTAGCTCAAATAAGGCCATAACCCAAGCCTGCCTGATACAGCAAGAGCTCTAGCATCAGAATGCAGAAGCTGCCCACATTCCCCAAGGCTCAATGAAAAAAGGCTACAGCATAAGGAAGCAAAACAAATTCTTGTCTTCTAGGTCCTGATGTGCTTGCTACATGTAGATGTTAGAGAGACTGGGGGAAGAAGAATCTATTATTCATCACCAATTCTTTTGCTTCTGCAATCTCTTACAAGTTTATTTTTGTGGGAGGGAATGAACAAGGAAGGGAATGAACATTTTCTGAATATTAAGATCTTTCTATTTCCTTATTCACAACTATTCAAAATAGCTGAGAACTGGGGACACTTACAGATTCGGCATTTTATTTCATTATCTAATTAAAAAGAGACACATTGTAGGATACTAGTACATACATGCATAAAAAATACTGCAATTCATACATGGCACACCACATGACCTAGATCACATTAAAAATCAGTTCTTTCAATAACAGAGTAATATTATGCATCTATTGTCTTTTTCCTCATTCTACAGAAAGACTACAGGATTAGCAATCCTGGTCATCCTAGTATTTCGAGTATTTATGCTACTCCTATCAATGTCTCTAGCAACTGAATATTTGGGATGGAGTCCTGGGCAGACTTAAAACAACCTTTTTAACTCCGCCCCACAAAAGAATAAAAGGTGCCCTGAAAGTATGGTAAATGAGATGTCTTTACATAAGCAAAATTGACTGCACTAATGAGCATTAAGGATTCCAGTAACAAAAAGGTACTTTGTTGACTCTCCGTATGTAGGAAACAGGTCACGAACTCACTTATGTTCCTGAATTCTTGGAGAGGGACAAACATGAAGATCCCACCCATCTAAAACACACCTGTGAAAA
This sequence comes from Apteryx mantelli, assembly GCF_036417845.1. Lineage (NCBI taxonomy): Eukaryota > Metazoa > Chordata > Aves > Apterygiformes > Apterygidae > Apteryx > Apteryx mantelli. The sequence continues at coordinate 28,841,516 of NC_089983.1, read as the reverse complement.
TCTTTGTGGAATCCTAATACTGCTCCCTATTGATTTTTAGCTAGAGAAGAGCCAATGCCATTCTACAATTTGCACTCACGGACCTACAGAAGGCAACCCATATTTGTGTTTGTTTGTTTGAAACACACGTTCTTCTGGAAATACTGCAGCCCATCAAAACAAGCAACTTAGCTTTTCCTGCAGATAAAATGGTCTTTCATTTTCCCACTGATGCCCTTCTGCTACAGCTGCCAGTACAGTATTCAAGATAATACACAATCCCATGTGCCATGGAGATCAGGAATGACAAGCTTGTTATTTAAACACCTCATCATCTTTTCCATTTTCTGCAGCTGCCCTAGTAAGAGCTCAAACTGACTTTGAGGCAGAAAAGGGAATGACCTTAAAGATCTCTCCCTTTTCCAGACACAGATATGCTCTCTCTTCAAGACTCCACGAAAGGCATGGCACTTCCTGCACGCTGTGTTCACCACCACAAAATGGTGAGCACTTTTGTGACAGGAAAACAGAGAGCATCAGAATTTTTTGTAATAGTCATGAGTGCAGCAAAGATGAAAGAAACTTTAGCTCAGAAAAGCAAGATAATGCTCTTTAGAGCTGTTTAACTAAATATTCTGTCCATTCCAGGAAACTATTAATTTACTCCTGGATTTCAGGAGCCTTTTGAAAAAACAAGGTGAAGGAAATTGGCATTGGCCTGGTGGCATGTTCTCAACACGGGGAAAAATACCCACAGTCGTCAACCACTGAGCATACAGGAAAGGACACACACAAAACAATCAAGTCGTTCTAGAAAAAGGTATGAAACTTTACAGAACTATTCCTCATGAGAATTTCTTTTATTGCTTCAAAAAGCTCTAAACTTCTATTTCAGAAAATTATTCTGCTTTTAAAAAGATCATGCTGCTAAATTTTACTCTTAAGAATCCTTCCATATTTATTGTACTCAGTAACTCTCACCAAATATTTATCATCATTACTTCAGACAGCCTTTGAAACGACAGTAAAATAAAAGCTACAGAAGTTTCAAAACACTGTTTCAACTAGCTTTTTTAGCATAAGTGTAGCAGCTCTGGAAGTTCAAGGATTAATAACTCACAAAAATTCAGAAGCCAATCCTAAATCTCTCTTCATAGAAAAATAAAGGCTTTAATTTCCTAAATAATAGGCAAAGGCTAAGAGCACAGTTACAATCACCTGACAGATGGCAACTTCATAAATGTGGAAGTAACTACTACTTTCCACCCCGCATCACGGTGTACCATCAGTTACTCCACCTCTTGCTGTAGAAGCCAGGGTGTATCAGAGAATGCAGAACATTAACACTGGGCATATAGAGACATATGGACTCAAGGCAAAAGGGGAACCACTCAACACAAGTAAAACGCAGACACTAGCTGGAGTTCCAAAAGAAGCTGAGAAAACTTGCTTGCAAACATACTTCCTCTTCTCTGGCATGTTCAAAAAGATGCCTCATACAGGATCATCTAACAGGTATGGCAATACAGAGTCTTGGCAGAATAATATTTACATGCCTCAGGCAAATTTCAAAGGAAAGACTGGCCTAAAAATGCAAGTACATCAATTCTGGAAAGGTAAAAAGAATTCCAAACAAATCAGACATCAGCTCTTTGCTTCCTGAATAAATTAGTCCATCATCAAAATCTCCTAATGCCCTCAATTAAATTTGCATGGTCATGCCATTTTTTTTCCAAGATTCTGAAAATCCATACTATGCTAGGCAAAATTTTACATGAGGAAAATTGCAAGCTAATAGATTAAAACAAATTAAAGTTTGAGCATTTGTTGTTTTGAAATATTATAAATGATCATCGGAATCAACATTTTTTCTCTGATTCCTGGAACATAAACATTGAGGACAATCACTTTGTCAGTTGTAAAAATCTTTAGTGTGCCTCACTTCATTAAAATATTTAGACACGTGGTACAGAAACCTATGGTTCAGCTGCTCTCTAAAAACTTTATAGGAAAATCTGGTTTGTTCAGGACAGCTTGAACGACAGATGAATCTGGCAAAAGAGGAAAAAGAAAAGAAAAGAAAAAAGCCGACCAACCAGAAGAGTGTTTTCACACAACACTTACACTGTGAAAATGCCATATGGACTAAATACATAATGGGTTCAAAAGTGAATGGATCCATCAGTTGCTATCTAACATGATGATATGCACATAAGCGTTAAATAAGTCTGCCAACTTTTATTGCTAGAAGCAAGGAGGAACCAGTCAACTGATGTTGTACATCTTAACCTCTCCCTGAGACCATGCTAATTGCTGCTGTGGGAGACAAGACATCCCCATTATGCAGATCCCATAAGTTCCTGTAGAAAAGATAGGCTGAATTTCTCTTAAATTACCAAGTAGTACTGGCACTTTAAAGAGTTAAAAAAAAGAAGTCTCTCAAAAGCTTTCACTTCTGATGCAACTTTATAATGAGTATTTACCATGTCTGTTCTTCCTGTTATTTTACAGGAAAAATGATGATGAAAAATAGGACATTACAGAACATAGTTTTAGCACAGCATTCTGCTCTGCATATGACTCCATCCAAAAAACAGACCTGTTCCTCTATGCACATCATAAGTCTGTAGAGCAATCAGATTTTATAATTTTTGCCTTAGCACTCTCACAAATCTTTCCTAAATGTTTTCGTAAGATACAAAAGCAAATTTCAATCCCCACATCTTTGCATTTATTTGCACCCCAATGGAATGAAGGAAATTACCATAATGTCACTTTTATCCAATCGCAGTATAAACCTTTTGCCTAGAACAGTGATACATTTAATCACAGCTTAGCACTTTGGGTAGAAGACAGATCTTGGAGAATTTATTTTTCTACAGAGTATGTTCACACAAAAGAATCAATCTTTTTGCATAACAACATCTACATTAAGAGAATCTCTCTCAAGAGAGAGCATGAATTCCCACATATACACATCATCCTCTGTACAAAGGTTGAGGTACTTCAAGAGAAGGCTAGTCCCCATTCACCCCAGTCTCACAGGTCATATGAATGTCCTAAAATCATTATTGGCTACTCTGAAGTTTCCCTGAGTTTATTATACTGGGAAGTCTCATTTTCATTCTAATGTAAGCCAAAAAATTCTTCAAACTTGAAAGTGCTTTAAGCAACTAGGAATATTGTTTTTTCTCACCATGATTTACATAAACTACCTTATTAAGGGGATGTACCACTACCTTTCTAAAGGCATTTCTGCTTTGTAGGAGTCAAAAGGTGCTAAAATACTATAGTAATTTAAACCTCTTAAGCCATCCTGCTATGTTTTGTTGCTATGTCTACTATGTTTGTATACCACAAATATAATCGTGTGAAAACTTTTCCTCTTAATTTTTCTTTTTTCTCCTACCTGGAACAGAAGTTAAACAGAACTTTAAATGTTTCATGTTCATGTACAGGAATAGCGGTGGGGGGGGAAGCACACAGGCCCGAGGCACTGCTTTGACAGCAAGCATTTAACCCGGCATGGAAGCTCTACTTCTGGGTTAACTAAATTAACCTTTCAGGGCCAAACACTAATCAAACTCCCAACTCAGAATGAAAATTAGGTGTGCAAACCATCACTCAGGACTACTAAAGCCCCTTCCCTTTGCAAGGGCTTCTGCTGAGGTTTGTTGTGTTACAACTTTCATGGTACGGAGAGCTCCGAGCTCTCCATTATGCTGCCCATAACTAAATGTCACGGAAGCTTTCCTAGGGAAAAAAATCATGCATGCAGAAAGGACACATAAGGCATGTCCCAAACCTTCAGAATTTGGAAGAGTTAACATTGATACTCATTGTGAAATTATTCACTGTTCCTTCTCTACATTGTATAAATATGCTTAGGTTTTGCACAAATAGCGGACTAAAAGGACACGGATGATTTAAGGCTTTGCAGTTCTTGAAAAGCTACTTTAGATATTTAAGGCAGGGATATTCCATAGGTAAGACAACAGAACTTTTTGAAAGAAGAACATACAAGGAAGCAAACCCTCTTATTTGGTCTACACATCATCATGCCCTAAAGCTTGAAGGCTTACAATTTCAGTGTTTCAAGGTGACCTAGCTGTGGGAGGAAGTAACGTATCATCAGCACTTCAGATGTCCTGAGTCAGGAAAAGCACAAGAATATTCTTGCATATATATCTATCTCACTAGAAAGATACAGGAACATCAGTTCCTTCAATACCAGTCAATTCCAATTCCAGTTGGATTCCTTCAATTCAAAGTCAACTGCAACTACTAGTGTTTGCGAATATGCCAACACAGAGAAGTTGTTATCCCTTTTAAAATTTAATTTTAGAAAAATGGTCAAGAATGTTTCATTTACTTTGGGGTCAAGCCTTTGTAAACTAAGTTTTGATCCCACATTGTTTTTCTTCAATAATTTAAACTGTACCTCTGATGGAATTAAAATATACAGTCACCCCTATCCAACATACCTTTCAAAACAACTATTAATTGTTTGCTCTGAAGTGTGTTATATCATGTTTATGGAACATTTTACCTTCAATGAAATAGGTCAGTAAGGAAAAATTGAGTCACTGGGGCAAATTCAAAAATATTTTTTTCTTCCTTAACGCAGCACAAAGGAAAGGATTGCAAAAAATGAAAGGCTAAGTCAGCTAAGAATAGAAAGATGGGAATCTTGGGAAAAAAAAGCTTCTGGTGTAAATTACTAGTTCAATTTGCTATTCAAATAAATTACACCAGTAAAAAGTTCAGAGATGCAAGATCATTACATTTTCTTTCATAAGTGAGTACTGCACAAAGGAGATGGAAGATTTTGAATTATACAGATGGACTTTCTCTCTATTGGTTCTTGGAGAGCATCATTTCTTAAGGAATAGAACAGCTTAAGTGGATATATCACAAAGATCAGAATTCTGTTAGAAAAACAGAAAGATAGTCTGCTTTATATATTTATGATACCAGTTTGTTTTTATAGCCAAACACAGACTGTATCATGCTCACATGACAGCAAGTGTGACACTGAGTGAAACAAGAAGGCAGGGCCCCTGCGAAGAGACGATGGCCATGAGAACTTACCTGCGCTTCCAAATGGAACACGGGGGTACTATCAGAGAGAGGAAAACAACAGCATGAAAAGCCAAAGGGGGCTGGAGGGAATGAGCACAATACATTACTAGAGAAAATGCTGAAAAATGGGTACAGAAGCTCAGTGTACCAAATACCCACCTTCTCCCCAGTCTCTCCAGGAGATTGCCTGTCCAAAGGCCTCCTTTGGCTTCTTCACCAAGTCTTTCCTTGCTGTGATAAGGCTGCTTAGAGACAGCAAATTGCAGCAGCTCAAACTAAGGAAACTGTTGTTACATGAACATCTCTTAAACAAGTACAAGTAATTCCTTGCACTTTGCTAATTCTGCCTTCCAAAACCATGAGGTTTTACATAAGTTCATGCACGTACACACAGTCTGTGCTCCAGCATGTGAATCTCAAATTTTAACCCGAATTTTTCTAAGAAATTGCAGTGTTTTGCAGAAATCCCAGTGACATGACAAATATGCAGGGTTAGCAATTCAATATGGCTTTTCATTTTCAGACAATATTTTTCCATTTATTAATTCCACTATATAAAGTTTCATTACTGAAATTTATTAACAGCAAATCACTCACTCTCTTCTTTAATACACATTTTAACAATAGCCCTTTCAGGCACAAACATGTACTTGTACTGAGGAGAACATTTTCAACCAACTAGGAAGAAGGGATGCAGCATTTCTCAAAGGTAACACTTCTCCTCAAAAACACAAATCCCAAATGTGCTATCAGGCATCACCTGATGGCTAATTCATATATGTGGAAAAGCAGCTCATTTATTTCCTTCTCCCCTGCACCCCTATTAAATTAGGGTGCTAAAGCAAAGAAGCTAACCTGCAGGAATCAAAGAAAACCACGTAAAAATATAAAATGTAAAAAAGTAAGTGGGTAGCCTGAAAGATGAAGAAGAAAGATAAAGATTCAGATCTTTAGACCTCCTGGTTATCTTTCCTAGCTATCTGGCTGAATGAGCATCATGACAGTGAATCACTACTAAAAGGCTTTCTAATAGAGGGAATTACTGGATCCTCCTTTTGTAATCAGCATCTTCTGAAACCACCATCCTGTTCCATCTTCCGGGCTGTTTATTTGCTTAAATGACCAGAGGGGAAAAGACAGAAGACAAATACAGACTCATTTAGAGCTTTAATTACTCAATAGAAGAAGATTTGTTCCGAGGTGGGCTTCACTGCTAATAATATGGCCAAGTCAATGAATATTTAGGAAAATACCCTATTAATATAGAATTTAAAGAAGATTTTACTATAATTTTCACTTACCCTCAAGTTCAAAGGCTTGAAAATACCATTTCAAGGGGAAATTCTGAATTCTTCCCTTTTCTATTTATTTCTTCTTCTATATTTCTTTTTTCCCATTTACTTATGTATATTAGAAAAATTACTATAAAATATCTATTCTGCATCCCACATGGATGTTAGAGATTTAAGTTTATTCAAGACAAAAAAAAAGAAGCCAATCAAAATGAAAATTTGAGTACAGTTCTCCAAAAATGCTTATAAATAGACATGAAAGTAAGGAACATATATTCCCAACTTTTATAAATCCCAATTTTACATTTTAATCAGATATCAACAATAAGCGTGCATTCAAACGGGCTTTAGCATTTAAAATTGCAGACCTCGAGCCATTCCCAACCTAGTAATGCTTTCGCAGCCTGCATTATTTTACATTTCACTGAGAACTGAAGCCTGCTCAGCAGGTGGCACCGGATGTTACAGACACTGCCGCCCTCTGCTGGCTATGACTTTCCCATACAACACAGCTAGGATGTACCCGTCTTTGTCAGTTATTCATCTGAAACTATGCCCTTTCACATTATATACTATATTACCTAATGTTTACCTGGGTGTGCACAGTTTGAATAACCTTATCCACGAGCTACTCCTCAGTACTAAACAGGACTCTGCATACGCGCTATTACTGTTCCAGTGTATCTGTCTGCCCTGCCTCTCAGCCTTAACCTACCTGCTCTGATTAAACCTTGAAGTTTACAGCTCCTGACATAATTGAACTTCTTGAGCCAAGAGCACTCTCCAGTTAAATTAATTCTGTTGTAACATCACTGCGTAGCATAACCCCAAGGATGTCCTGCTTGACCTGTACTTCCCTGGCAGTTTTCCCCAGGAACTTCAGGAATATCACCAATATCAAGCACAGAAAGAATAAAATGTCACATAACAAATAGCATGAAACTTTGTGCGTTTTATTTTTAAAAGCTTTACAAGGTCTAATCAGGAAAGATTATTTACTTCTCACTTCTTCCAGAGTGTTGGTACGGGGTTTTTTTTGTTTGTTTGTTTTTTTGTCAGCTTGCTTTTTAGAACTAGGAAGGCTAAAGATTCTATTTATATGAAAACAAGGATCCTCACATAGTTATTTCATTAGTCTTCCAGCAAAGTGGTGACAAATGGCAACACTGCTTCTGAGCCACCTTGCAACCACAAAATGCTCTTTGGAATTCGTATCCCTGCATGACCTTCCTGACGAACTTCCCGAGAATGAACAAAATCACAAGCAACACCCACTCTGCTGCCGCGGCTTCCATGTCCCCCAGAACTCCTTGCTGCTTTCATGAACAAAGACAAGGCAGAAAGGTTCCTGCTGCCACCTTGCTCAACAGAGCATGGTGAGAAGCCTCAAAACCCTAAGCTGGCATGCTAGCTGTGGCAATGTAGCTACATTGACAAAATAATGATTTGGGCTATAGACTGGGGGGAGATTTAATAACAACAACTAATTTCATTCAATCTCTTCTTACTTAGGACACCAGTTAAAATCCAAGAGAGACAATAAGCAAGGATTATCTGTCATTGGATATCATGGGAGTGAAGCTGGAGGCTTCAGTTCTTGGAAGGCAAGAGTAAGCAAAGCTAGCACTTTCCCGCGCATTCTCAGCAAGAGACAGAAAAACGAACAGCTACGAACTGGTAGGACAAGATAGCACTATCTGTGCTTGCGGCTAGTTACAAAACTTACTTCCTGATCAAAGAATCTACCACCAGCATCGGGCCTGAGCTTCCTTTATCCTGTCTTGATTCTTTAAACCAGGACTCTTTCAACAGAGCCCTTAAGAATACACTACATTTGCATTTCACAGTAATGAAACTCTTCTCTAATATTAAAAGTTTCAACAGAACAGATAAATGCCAAATATTTAAAGCTACTGGTCTAACCAAAAAGTTTTAGAGCTTTAAAGTTTTAAGTCTCATTATACGCCAACCTCATGTTAGTCCATGTTCTACATCATTTTTTACTTGTCTCCAAGTTTTAACTTCTAGGTATAATTAAATCATGTTTGGGCCTTTATCATAATCACCAAGGTATCAGCCAGATATTTACACCAAAACTCTCATGCCATTACAGCATTTTAAGCTGTGATGTTCCAAAAACAAATCTTTCAGTGACGCAGGTGCTGAAAGAAGCTGTCAAACCAACTGGAACGCTTAATGACAGACACGTAGCAGTGAGCTTTGGGAGTGGGGACATCAATTCAGCCACTGCTATAAATTATTCCACAGGTCACAAACACATTAACCAAGGAAAGAGGTCAATGCTGTTACTCAAAAGACAATCACTCTTCACTACAAAATTGAATCCTGAAGTTGAACTATGATATCCTAAAAAGTAGGAAACGCTATCCAATAGAGGAAGAGGACTGTGTTTCAGTGATTAAGACAGATCATGCGAGCTTTTAAATCCTGACAGAACAAGCAATACAAGTCATTGTGAAGATGCATACGGCCATCTGAACTACAAAGACTCTCAGCTGAATTAACTGATTTCACACTCTGCTTTATTTTTTACAAAATCAGCTCAGCATGAGAAAGAACAAATACAACTTTGCAAATGCTACACAAATGGCAAAAACGTCCTGTGAAAGAAAGGATGGACATACCCACATTTTGTATGAAGTTCCTTGTATCTCACAGCACAACTTGATTTAAGTATCTCTGCCAGAAATGGCGACAGCAATCTTTATCTGAAGTGACAAAACAAAGCTGATGCAACAGCAAGTGTCTGCCCCTGAAAATTGTTTCCACTTCTACTACTCACCAATGCAGGCAGTACCTTTTGATAATGTGAATGTCTGTGAATTTACATTTTCTGGGAATTTACAGTTTCTGTTAATTTTTACTTTCAGCAGCTTCTTGAAAACAAACAAAAAGCCGACATAGTCTGAATGCCAATTTCTCCTCTAGTTTTTCTAATATCTGACATTGCAAATCTGAGTTACAATTTCATTTTTTTCCCATTTGTAGCAGTTCCCTGGGTAAACTGAAGATTCAATCCTCTGCGATGCAGTGGCCTGCCTCACACAAAGCCTTGCCAATACATACATGATCACTCCATCTAATATAAAAGCAGGAACTCAGCACAGAGTAATGAAGATAAAAACAAAGTAAGGAAGCCAGAACACTTCTGAAAGCCAGCTACTTACAGTTGAGCTGCTCTTTTCCAGAAAAAGTGTTCCAGTAGAACACCCGTCCCTTCAAGGCATCAGCGTTGATGAAATAAGCACTTCTTAATGAAGCTGAGTATCACAGCAATGAAATATATTTTTTATTAATAATTTGAGCTTGAAATGTAGCTCTCTGCTTTACAAAAGGTCAGGAGCCCAGCTGTACTAGCACCAGTCTTTGGTGAGATGCTTGTATCAGAATAAATCCGTCACTAAAACTTCACTGTGTTGCAAATGGATGCCTTGTTGAGGTGGTATCAGATTGTTAGAGCTGTCTAAGCAACCTGGGGTCTCTTCCCCATTAAATAGAGGCGATTGTTAATTTCTTCTGTAATGCTAACATGCTATTCAGGGCCATTTCCCTAAATTTGCTATACCACAGAGCTAGAATTCCAGCAATCAATAAGGATATTTCTACTGAAATTCCAATAAAAGCTGTTATCACACGAATTATCTCTTTATGCTGAATGTCAGAGATTTTTTCCAGTAACTTACAACCCTAAGGTCTAAAGAGCTTCTATTAATGGTGTAAAACAATACCACCTTCCTGAAAGTAGAATTCAAGCCCAATTATTACTCAAAATTGATTTTAACTAGTAGCACTTCAGACAGCTATAAAACGAAATGCAGATACATGTTTTCCCCTGTTCACTCTTTAAAGCTGGCAGTCATGCAGGAGACTTTCAAAATTAAAGAAATAGGATTATAAAACCACAAAACTGACACAGAGCCTTTGGGCATACAGGGTACTTACAGTTATACTTAATTTTTTAGTGTGACTAGATTTCAAAACTGACTGTGGAATTCTGGGAGCCGTCTATAATTTTCCTCCTCTATTCTAAGATAGTGATTTTAGTCACAAACGAACAAAGACTTAACATTCAGTCCAAAATTAAAACTACTTTGACATGTCTTAAAACATGAATTTATACAGCAGGCTAGGAAGAGTTTAACAGGGATGGACACAGCCCTGATCCAGCAGGTCAGAGCAGGCTGCTCTATCATAACACCATGTAACAAGGGAGACTGCAGTCAGGGCTCCTGTATTTCCAGCACGGACAATGGACAGAAGTGCAGCCTCAGGGTGTCCCCCCTCCCCAGACCGCACTGAGATCAGAGCGTTCCCAGCAGCTATTTGTCCAATTCTTCTGGAAACCATTTTCACAAGCAAGCAGTCACATTAATGAAACCCACTGCATAGTGTCACGCTAATTCCTTTAAATTAGTAGTGGTATATACATAAACAGGTTCTGCACAGAATCAGCAAGGTATGTTCCTCCTGAACAAATCAATTCCAAAAGTGTTTCAGTATTATCCTTAATTACATGAAGTGCCAGGAAGAAGGCTATCATTTCAAAATTAGCCTGATTATAAAACACAGAAAGAAGTGCTGGGGCAAGGAAATATACACACAAAGATGTGATTTACAAGTCTAATGTTACAGGCTCTTAAACATACACTGTAGGAGTTGTTTAATTTTATCAAATTGAGATTTATAACAGAAACCTCTCCAAAACCTTGAATGTTTTCCTCAAACATACAAGAACATGTGTACCTGCTTTCAGGATTACACAAACAAACCTGAAATCACATTAGTCAAAACAGTTGCCAAACATTAGCTGTAAAGCAGCAACAAAACATGAGAATGCTATGTCAAAAGGAAAAAAAAGTTAAAACTAAATTGAGGCTGGATTTCTAGGCAATCAGGCAAACTAATCATATGCATGGTAAATGCAAGGAAAATTAAACTGCTGCAGGGTAGATTTGATACCTGTGCTAGCAGTGGTACCACACATCATTAGTTACAGGCATTTCACACCAAGTGCTACAGAAGATAATTTAAGCAGTAATGACAGAAGCTCTTTCCATTTCCTGCCCTAGAGACATTTCTTTTTCCATTACAGGGGTTACTTCACCCAAGAGTGATCTCTTAGACATCTTACATGTTACATGACAGTTTGAGCAACCAAATTTTATTTACAAAAGCTTTTTTTAAATAAAATCTCACAGTTTTAATATTAAACAGATACATATTTTATAGCATCTTAAAACAGCAGCTACACGCAAAGTTGTAAGCAAATTAAATTTTAAATTCCTAATGAATTTTAATAGAGTCCTTTTAAAATTTAGTATTTTCACTAGCTAAAACCTATTTTTCCATTTTATTCTGTAATTAAAAGGTCTATCAGTGTCTCTAGTATCTTACAGCTTTGCTTTCTTAAGAGTCACTCCTGACCCAAAAAAAAATAAAAAATAAAAAATTGTCCAAAGTCACCCAACAGACTATGGCTGGCTGGCGGTGCATGGTAAGCTACCATGCATTCATTTTGTGATTCCAGAGTCTAAGTTATTCAAATAAATAAGCATATGTGGGTTAATAAATGGTTCCTATAATTGATCCAAAGACATAGCTGGGAGAGGAATTTCAAGAGGCACACACTCTATCGAAAACATAACTGGCACTAAAATGTGGCTAAATTACTCCTGTAATGCCAAAAATGTAAAATTAAAAACAAATGCTTTTTTTTTTCCCCAGTTAAGTCAATTTTTTATGTGGGCATTGCTGCCACCACATGGCCAAAAAGCTGAATTGTTCCTACCCTTTGCATCTTTCAGATACAGCATTGCTCAACACACTCTCTTCCTCTACAAGTCCTCTTGTTTTAGCCTTCTACCCCAACTACCCCAAAGCTTCATCATTTCCTAAACTACTTCTACCTTCGCAAAGAATGAGGAGCAACTCAAAGTATCATTCAGATCCCACTGACAGTCTCTATAGCTGGTATCCTACACTCAGAATAGAAACACTTCAGCATTGGAGAATTACATGACTGATATTCACAAACAACAAGGTCTAACAAGCACCAAGCCAGTTCACCACTAAGAAATTCTAAGAAAAGTCTTGCAAATGTCCAAATATCCACTGGAACTGGTGTGTTAACAAGACTGTAGCAGTTTTTGCTGAAGCACCCTCCTTAAAACATCTTTCCAGAAAGACTGCTTTTGGGAAGTTGGACTGAACACTCTATCCTGTCACCTGCAGAAGCTCAGCAACCTCTGAGCAGGTTCTTCATACCAAGGGGTCCTACGAGTCTAAGTGGAGTTAAGTCACCACAGAAAGGGAGTTCCATACATACTCACAGACAAGACTACATTCATTCCTGTTTACTAGCTCTTATGAACAGTATCTTGCTCCATACTTGAGTCTTAAAATATCTGTTAATGCCTGCTAAGAACTTTTAGTTCTGCTGCACCTCACCTGGTGAATTCATTTACACAAGTGCCAAAGGGACCACAAAAATACCAGCCTACACCCATAGCTGTGTTTTTACCCCAGCCCCTCTTCAATAAAACTTCACAAGCACGAATGACACAGCAGCCCTCTTGGTAGGATTTGGCCACAAGTTCCATATAATTGGATGTCATATTTTAGGTAATCCAAAGAAACAAGTAGTCTTTAATAAATACCATTTGTAGTATTTTCATCCTTTCTTTAGGTAATGAAATGAAGATATGTATTCTGCAGTTTATGAATCTATATGCTTGTAGATCTGTCACTTTTTGTTTACACAACCCTTTTATCTGTATCCTTCCAACTAAGGGGGGAGGGGAATCACTTGATGTATGATGATATATATTGTTTTGGCAGAGCCAAAAAGGAAGTCAAAAAGCCCCAAGGCTTCCTGGAGAAAGCTTAGCTAAAGAAATCATTCATTCAAGCGTCACTATCTCTGAAGGAGTGCATAAGCGAACAGATCCATCACTCAACTAATATGTAAGGCAACTAAACAGGCCCCACCTTCCCCTGCATCCTACAGCCTAGAGAAGAGAGGCAAATACACTTACCTTTTTCGCTCTTTGTGCTATATTAGGCGTTCTAGTGAGAAGCTTTTCAATCAGGTATTCTCTATTCTGCAAAACCAACATTTGATAAGTTAAAAATCAATACAAGGAAAGAAGAAAATTCATGTAGATTTTAAGGCAGAGCAAAATTTACTTGTAGGGTTAAACATTTTACCTTGGCTTTCTGGAAAAATTTGCATTTTAAAAGTTCTGCTGCTGTGGGCCTGAAAGATCAATAATAAATTAGAACAGAAAACAAAGACCCCTCTCAGTGAATACAGTACAGGACGTTAGTTAAATGGTACGTCTCTAATACTTCTGAATTAGTACTGTATGAATGGGGAATGAATGGCAATAGCTACTGAATTAATTCACATGTACTCACTTACCACACACCAAAAAATTAAGTTTCCCTATGGCAAAAATACCCCCCCCCCAAAAAAAATCAGTATCTAAATTGCCAATTTTCCCCCTTTTTCTTTCAACACAAATGCATTTTACCCTTAATATACATAAGAGAAGTCAGGTAACATGTGCTTCCCTAAATGACTCCATCGGTGTAACTGAACTTCGCTCCACGGCAACTACCTTGCAGAGATATAAAAGGGTAATTACATTTTCCAAACAGTAGCATCAATACCCGCTAACTGCATTCATTTACTTTGGTGATGTGAGCAGGTATTCACATGAAACTATACTGACACCATTAAGATGATGCATAAACAAACGAACAAAAAGCAAAAAAAAACCCCAAAATCATCATCAGGGGTTTCCTCCAACCCAACAGACAAATAAAAAGCAAATCAACAGCTCTAAGGTCAAAACTCAGACATTTCACATTTACTTAGAATTCTGTTCCATTCTCTTTCTTCTCAATATCTTCTATATTTGAAGTTTACACCGGATTTTCCGCAATCCCACTTCTACTGAAACGATTCCAAAGGCAGTATTTGTCTCCCCTAGCTTTGGGGATCAAAAAAGTTACATATCTAACTGAAGCCAGCCTCTGAGACTCAGGTAGACTCGGGAGGGAAAGAGAAGTGTCTCTTGGGATGAGATAAATCCTCCAAGTTTTTTTATTCATTCCATTAGGAGCCCAGACTACTACCCAAGACTAACTTTGAGATGGCTAAACTTAGGGAACCTAAAATCTCTAAGATTCACCATTTCTAAATGAATGAAAGCAACATTTGCTATAGTTTTTTATTTGAACTAAAGCAAGAGATCAGATATAGTATAGACTAGATCAGACAGTGGGAAGCTTCCATATGGAAAATCTCAACAACAAAAATCAAAATCTGAACTAGTTTGTTCTGTGAGGACACATTTGAAGAGGAAGTGAGGAAAACAGAAATAGAAAGTAGTATGTATATATATCATTTCACTCCCACTACAAATAATGAAACAACTCCCGGCATCAACAAAAACCATCCAGTTTAGACACAGACAGTAGTTGCAGATAGTGCTCATTTTCCCAAAGCAAAAGACTGAAAGGTTCTGAGTAGAGGTATGGTGGAGACTACCAGGCGAAGCAGCAATTCACACAAAACCTTCGATGGGCAAATTGGAAGGGGAACTTTTAAAACAAATAAGTTTGTGTCATGTTTTCAAGTTTAAATTCAAGTCAACTTTTAACTTTAAGACAAGTTTTAATGACCCATTACCATCATATCTTGTAATAGGGAAATGCAGAGTTAAAAGCTAGATACTTGGTAAGGTTATATCCAAACTAGTATTCTCCATTCCTCCGTTGTTATTTATATCAGAAAACGCTGAACAGGTTTGGAAGGGGTTTCTGGGCCTGTCACCCACACAGGCCGAGGCTGTGAATTAGAGCTGAGGACTGTAATCTACTTATATTGCAGTGAGGAGAGAAACACCTCCTCACGCACGCCCCCAAAAGAAAATCATTATGTTGTGAGAGACGACAGTGCAACACCAGTCTGATAACTTCCCACAAAGAGCAGGCATTTCTCCCAAAATTGCCACAGTGACTATGAAAGTATCTCTGAGCAGAATTAACTACTGACTGTAGAGAAACATGAAAAATAGCATTGACCAAACAATCTAAGGACACTCACTCCCAGGTCAGGGTAACCGGCACACCGATCTGATCGCCTATCTGCTGGGCTAATTGTTCAGTTCAGGTCAATTGTGAGTATGAAGATATTGTAAGTGTTACTACACTAATGCTTCAACATAGACATCTTAACCACAGATCAGGTAACTCTTGGCATTATGTATTCAAGAAGAGAAGGAAAACCATTTTAATTATTTATTTCTTATGTTTTCATACCAATTTAATCTTGCCCTGAAAATTGCTGGCTACTGGAAACTCAAAAGAAGCTTGATTATCCAGAATATATTTCTTTCTTATCATAAACAGCCAGCAAATAACAGCACTAAGCTTAAAGCATCAGGATTTGCTACTAAAAAGACCAACTGTAAGGGGCTTAGGAATCTGAAAATAGTACACAAATGATCCTTCAATCAAAAAGAAGGATTTGAAGGATTTCAAGAATTAAGGATGCTGCCATGTAATTTATATTATTTTCTCCTAACTATATTTGTTCCCTATTATTGCTGCTGTCACCTTTTTGACTCACTAAAACAGTATCTTGGACTTATGCTAGTGTAACACCAGTGAAATCAAGTTACATATCATAAGAGAGAACACAGTACTGAGTCAGGATTGCTCTTTCAGAAGAATCTCTTTTTTCCTGTAATGACATTTCTGAAACTCTTCCAAGAAAAAAAAAAAAAAAAAAAAAAAAGAGAGAGATATGTGACAGATTAAATACTCTCAGGAAACAATGTTAATTACAGAATGTGCCTCCTCCACCTCCCTCTTCAAGAAACCTATAAAAATTGGTTTGCATAAAAATAAAAGATAAATAAAGGAATGACTCTGGGACCTTGAAACCTCAGCAATGGTTCTGGAATAGATGGTTTAACATTTTCTTTATCTTGGAAATCCCAGTCACAAAAACACATCAAGAAAGATCACAGAGATGTTACCCCATGCAATTGTCTACAGACACAGGAGGAAAACTCTAAACAAATCACATTACAAAAATAAGTAATTTTCTCTGGAGATACTCTAAAGAATGTACTAAACACATTTCACAAAAACAGAAAAATCAACGAATATATTTCTAATATAAAGGTCAAGTGGTTGATCTATTTGGCTATGAACAATTGTTTGATCAACTTGAACAGTCTTGCTGGACCTATGCGCAGTATCAAGATCGATATTTTACCTCAAACAAGAAATTAAGCAAGGACTTTTGCTTGAGCAATGTTGAGTTTAACAGTATATTTAAATATGAGTAAATTAGATTAATAATCCAGAAGAAGAAAACTTAAACAACAATTAAGAGGCAATTCCTTCTCCCAGGTGAAGATGACTGAAGGCTGATTTTTAGAAAATTCAAATCATACACTTAAAGATGATGTACAAACACTGAAACCTTAAGTAGTCTGTATATTAAAAAAAATAATTTTACTGTACATGACAATAACGACCTACCTTTTGGAAGGATCTTTTTGAAGGCATAGTGAAATTAGTTTTCTAAAGGATTTGCCATACTTTTTCATCATCTCCTTGTCCTCTACACCCGTCTCTAAAGTGGGAGGGTCATTTTGCAGCGTCAGCATTAACACCTACAGTAAACCCAAACCGAAAATAGGTACCATAAGCTTCATCGTTAAATTGGTACAAGAAATGTGGAAATAAAAACAAAATATTCCATTTTTAAAGTATTAAAAGTTGTAAAAGTATTCAGAGTACATATTTTTATATATCTTGAGTTGCTATTGAAAACAAAGCAGCTCTGTCACAACAGCCTTTCCATACAACCCTCTCAGAGCAGTGAACAGCATGACTGATAAAAAAAAACGTATTTAAAATCAAAAACATATATATGCCTGTTTACAATTCCCCAAAGAGACGAGAATAAGTAGACTACAAAATAGTAGAAAAGGTTCTGCCCAGGTTTCACATCATGATTAGACAATATACTTTTGCCAGTCAGAAATGTGGGTGCATATGAGGAAAACAAGAGAAGAGGAATAGTAAGCAAGGTTGCTGCAATCAATAACTTATTTCTGCTGCACACAATACACAACACCTTGGTGAAACAGACAGAAATGCATCACTTATACCTGAAGGATAAAATGATTTTTTCTAGGACTCACTAACACTAAAAAAACCCATTCATTCCTTTTCAGCTATATTAGACACCACTCTACAACACCTTTTCATAAATGCTGGTACGTACAGCAATTGCTGTAAACTTAAGCATCTTAAATTTATATAAAATCATATAGCTTCCAAGTTTGGAACTGAACTTTAAAATTCATCAAGTCACTCTATGGAAAACAGACACCAGTAGCCACAATTTTTCCTTTTTTAAATTCTTGTTTAAGTAGGCTTCCCTAGTAAATTATATTGTACATGTTCTTCTTAAAGTAAAGGCAGAAAACTCATTTCAAGGAAGCTCAGTTTGTTCCTAATGTTAATTAATCCAAACTAGTGAAAAATACTTATCAAGTCACTTATTCATCAATTTGAAGAGATTAATTTCATTTTTAAATGGTAACTTAAATTCTAAATTTTCTGATCTGACAAACAGCACAGCAGCTTTCTGCCACCTTCAAAAATAAACATCAGGTAACAGGCCTGCAATTTCATGTAATCACTTGCAAACTTTTTCAGAAGACCTCTATATTATCCTATTTTAGAGACTGATGGGTAAAAACACAGGGAAAAAAACATTAAGAAAACAAAAGAGGACACACAGAGCCCTGCATACTTTTCTACCTTCAACTGTAGTGTTGCATTTACTCTGTTTTTTTTTGTCAAAAAGAATGAAACATGACTTAAGCACTAATAACAAAGCCCCAGAGTCCAACTTTCTGGGTCTGTGCCTTGCACATCACTCCTCTCACACAGCTTCCTACATACCACCTCCCCCAATACCTGCCCCTACACTGAGGATCTACAAAATCACTCTACTTGCAGTCATTTGTCAGGAGAGAACAATCTGCAATGATCAAAAAAAGTTCCAATGCACAGGGCAATCTGAAGCCTGGAACCCTTCAGCATTAAGCAATATGAAGTGATAGTTACTTTCATAGGAGGGTATTTGTGATAAGGTGCTGCTCCTGTTGCTAATTCAATGGCTGTTATCCCAAAACTCCACATATCAGCCTTGAAGTCATAGCCTCTCACCTGGAATAGAACCAGACAGAAGAAACAAGATGGTGATGCCTTAAGTTCTAAAAATCAAAGACTAAAATAATTTTTTTTTAAACAGTAGGAATACCTGCTCCATTACTTCAGGGGCCATCCAACATGGAGTACCAACAAATGTTTTCCTCACTTTGTTACGAGTAACATCACCTCCTGTTGCTAAAAATGCACTAACACCAAAATCTGGGAGGGAGGGAAAAAAAGTTAAAACCAATTAAATTACCGCTAACAAAGCAAAGGTTTCACACTTTAGAAATGAAGTCATGAGGCCTACTTATAGATATTCTCCATAGAACAGATTACTTTTGTTTCATGATACTCCGTTCTCAAAGTGGTATGAAATAAATGGTATAGTTATCCCTAGAACATCCCTCAAGTTTAACCTTCTAGAACATGACTTGTCAGCTATGGTCACAAAGGACTCCAGCATGTCTGTCACTTCGGGTTTTCAAATGTGCACTTTCAGCCAAGGTTTGCATCTGCTATTAAAAGATAAGGAACTACACCCAGTGTAGCTACTAAATTTTAATGCAGTTTGAGCAAGAGGGAATAGTGTGTGTGTGTGTGTGTGTGTGAGATTGATTCCTCAAATTTGCATAGGTGATTAAAGATAATCAAACTGCTCAACAACATATATTTTATGGTAGACAATGACATATGTAGTTTTTTTCCAAAAAAAATTAAAAAAAAGAAAGTGTTAGTGTTCTCTTAACCTGTCACTACTTTAGTGACAGCCATGTGGGGAAGAGAAACAAGGGCACAAAAGGGAACAAGGAAACAAAAAGGGGAACAAAAGGGAACAAAAACTAGCAGATTACCAAAATAAAGAGAAATACTGTAATTTTGAATTGAGCTTATGAAGAATATTTTAGACTCTGCACTATTTACAATCTAATTGGATTGAAGCCAAGTATTTTACTGTGCACCTGTTTAAAAATTTGTAGTTTTCCTATTGTTTTCCTATTGTTCCCTGATTTTAAGGTTGATATATCAATAAATACATAAAAATGTCATTGATTTTAGTTATTTTTAGGAGATGATTAAAAAGCATCACTCAAAGTGATCTTTCTGAGAAGATCTCTTGAGATCAAAGAACCTCAACTTAAAGCATCACATCGACATGCTCTTCTCAGGAA
The DNA here is from genome assembly GCF_036417845.1 of Apteryx mantelli. Classification (NCBI taxonomy): domain Eukaryota; kingdom Metazoa; phylum Chordata; class Aves; order Apterygiformes; family Apterygidae; genus Apteryx; species Apteryx mantelli. The sequence goes on along the minus strand of NC_089983.1, from coordinate 28,821,721 downwards.
TCAGCTAAGTTTGGAAAACAAAAAATATTATTCCACGTTTTTTCATGGAAGTACTTGGAATTTATAGTTTCTTCTATTCATTTAGCATTGTATTCATATAACAGATAGACAAGTCTGATGAATTTGTGATCACAAAGTACAAACTTTGGTTGTTTCTGGACCAAAAGAGATTTTATGTTGCTGGATTGCTGCTGGTAACACACTTTTACATCTCAGATACATTTTGCGGGCAGATAATATTCAGAGAACGCATAAACACCGTTAAAATAACATCCTATCCCTGTCCTTTCCAGTCAGTAATTCTTAAACTGCCTTGGCTACACTATTTTTCTTTCTTAAGTTATCAGCAGAGATTACATAACTGAAGTATTTACTCACATTTTAATCCAGGCATCCTTACAGAAAGGACTTTTTTTTTTTTTTTTTTTTTTTTTTTTTAATAGCTGAAAGCAGTATACTCACAAGAAGAACCTGTTCCAGAAATACTGGACAGGCGTGCTGACTTCACACTGCCACCCCCCACTATTGATTCTCCCCGCTGGCCACATCATACTGCGCATTTCAAATAGCCTTTGTAGTCCCGGTTTGGGGCTGGAGTTCAACAGCCAGAACTTTATCATTACTTTCCACAAAGCAGATGTTAAACATGTTTCTTAACTGCACTACAGATTGAAATTCTTTCTGGGTCTTTTCTACTTCCATAAAGCGCACAGAAATAAAGCAGACAGTTAAGAAGCAAGCTTCAAACAATACATATCTATTAACCTTCTCTGCAGTTTGCCTAATGAATAAAAAAAAGCTTTTTTTGCCCAAAAATCTGTAAGATATGGCTTAGAGGGGGTTTGTTTGTATTTTTGAAAGGCATGAACAGCCCCAGAAATACCAGCTAAAAATGATACTGCTAATTATTAACATTTTTCTGAAGAGGAACTATTGCATATGAGAAAAATCTGTATAAGTAGAAATCAGAAACAAATAAATGAATGAATACATAAATCAAGGAGGCATATATATTTAAAAAAAAAAAAAAGTCCTTTCAGTACCAAAGATAAATAGCTTGTATTAAACAATTGTTTAGTGGATCTTTCAGGAACTGAGATATGCAGCTAAAATTCTGGCTTAACCTTTGCTCCTCCAGCACTGTTCTACTTTCTTAACATAACATTCATTTTGAAAAGGACTACAAATGACAAATATAAATGAGAGGGGAAGCCTGATCAAACGGAAAAGCAGAAAACCTTCTTGCATAAGCTTCAGAAAGAAATATTGCAACACCTCATTGAGAAAAATGTAATGAGTATTAAACTAATTCAAGAAAACTTTCACTATAAAGCCAGTAAAACACAGCTGTACATCTACAGAGAGAATGGTTTAGTAGCTACTCAATAAAAAACAAAAGATTTTTGTTTCTCTGCACAGATAGCTTCCACAAATACAAGTTGTTTAAAAAAAGCCAAGACCTGTACTGGCTGCCTTCCTATTGCATGGGAGGCTGGAAGCTCCGCTGAGAAGTTCCATAAAAGGAAAAGGGAAACAGGACAAGGAAAGAGCTGCACTCAACAGTGTTAGGCACTAAAAATCACAGCTAAAACCAAAAAACAAATAGATTTAACGAACAGCCATGATTTAACTGTATTAGTAAACATTCTGAGATTAATGTAAGTGGAGCAAAGGGGCTGCCCAAATAAGGGGTAGCCTGCAAAAACGTTTCTCCCCAACATCATCATCTCCTCAGCCAGGGCTGGGCACTTGGCCAAGCCTCAGCCAAGGTGAAAATCTAAGGTTAGCATTGGTGTGGGAAGAGAGGCAAAGCCTGGCGCCTCCAAGGGAGCGGGGCTGCCAAGGGAAGGGGTAGGCTGAAAAACATTCTCACCTGACAACTTCCCTGCCTTGGCAAGGGCTGGGGCTCTTGCAGCTGAGGCCAGCATCCAGGGTGAGGGTTAGGGTTAGTGTTCGGACAGAGACAAAGCCACAAGCTGCTGGGGGAACTGGGCTGCAAAGGGGCTGCCAAAGGCAGGCATAGGCTGCAAAAACATTTCTCCCCTAAGAACTTTCTCACCTCGACCGTGGCTGTAGATCTTAGTCTAAGGAGCAGCAGAGGCCAACATTTAGTTAGGGTTAGTTAGCTAGGGTTAAGGTTAGGGCTGGGAGAGAGACAAAGCCTCGAGCTCCAATGAGAGCAGGGCTGGCCAAGGAAGGCTTGAGATGCAAAAAACAATTTTGTCCACAGTAAATCTTTCACCTGCCTCTGGCTTGAGGATCTGAGACTGAGGCTGTGACTAATTTTAACCAGATCTTTTTCAGACATTTCTGTGGGTACACACAGAATGTTCAGGTTCAATAGCCAGCTTAAAACTGAAGAGCAGGACTTCGGCCTATACGCCTCAAAATGCGCACTTTTTTGACAAGCTGCAATACAACTGTTATCTCTTACGCTGCCTAAACACTTCACTCACACAGTCCATACCTTCTAGTCTTTCACACTTCCCCAAATGCTATTGCTCTTTACTGTATGCTCCCTACCTCATTTTGCATTTCTGTTCCTTTATGGATTTGATATTTTTAACCTCCTCTAGGCAATTCAAGCTTAGAAGGCTGAAACCTGATGAAGTACCAATTATCTTGTTTGCCCAAGGCACTAGATATTACAAACTTAACGGTTTTAAGTAGAACATTAGGACTGAGGAATTGCAGTGACTATTTAACTTTTTTTTTTAAATGAATAGGAAGGCTAAAGCTTCCTCCTCTGCAAAGAAGAATACTGTGCTTTAAAATAAAACTCCCCAAATTACACAAAACAGAAGACCATAGTTTCCTCTATTTCCCACAGAAAGACTGAGCAGATTCTCTGTTCAGCAACTCTGAGGCCTGTAATCAGAGGTCTCCATTCCTTTGAGGAATCTGTTCTCTTCTACATCTGCATAAAGACTTTTGTCAGAGAAACACTGTGTTTCATTCATGAATCATAACGCCTTAGAACTGAGAAACACTAATGGACAACTGTATCTTCAAATATTACTCTTCATGCATATTAGCAGTATGTGTACTATACCTACACCTTTTCATTAGGGAACACTGGGATGCAAGAGAATGATCAAAAGAGAAAGACTGATAAACATAAAGATTACGTTCTTCTAGCAATAAAAAGACAGCCAGAAGGTAATGACAAAGACTATCAAGCAACTACTGTCCAAAGACAAAAGGAGACTTTGCTTTGTTTTGTTAAGGCAATAATAATACATAAAAGGGAAGAATGTCAGACTCGCATTCAAATTTGCTTTAGTGTGTAATTTTCAATTGTCCCACTAGGAACAGCCCAAACCAACGACAACAGAAGTTTGATACTACTGCGCTTTTCAGCTAAAGATCTGAAATAACCTGGTATGGGAATAGTGCGTCACATAAAGACACATTCCACATATCTAACTAGTCACCAAGCTTCTTTAATCCTGCATGTACTGAATGCTGTAACAGCACAATAAATGGCCTTACTCATTAAGATGCCTACAGCAAAAAGGGGAAAAAGGTCAAGAAACTAAGCACTGGAGTTGAACTAGAAAAGGATAAACTAAGCTGTTGTTTGAATGTTATCTGATTAGTGTGAGAATACATTTGAACATGGGTGAAGATCATGATCTAAAGTCAACAGATCTATTTGAGATGCCGCATTAGATTTTCTCTTTCATTTTTTTCATTACTATTACTATGGGACATCCAACTCTTTACAGTATGAGATGATCTCAAAATATTTGAGCTACAATGCTTTGCAATAGAGGCCTATGATCTCAGCAATTGCCCAAAATGTTATAAAAATTAAGACAACTGTAGAACATTTCAAGTGAATAAATATTTAGTATTTTATTAGAATTCAAGCCTACAAAATTAACTTCTTAGTTTAAGTCTTTTGCACTCTAACAGAAGACTTAAAGCTGTTCCAATTACTAAACAGCTCACCCGCCAGTTGATCTTTTTCCATCCAATTTCATAAATTGCAGACACCGCAATATTAAAGACCCTCAAAACATACATTTACATGGTACTTTGAAAGCATCTTTTATATAACAAAGAGCTTCCAGGTATAGCCATTTTTATTACTAAGGGCAACCAAACACAAAGGTTTCATCCTTGGGTCATGAGATGTAAACTGTGAAGAGCCTGAGAGCACTCAGAGTGGAGGGGGAAGCATTACAGGTGTCACTACCTGCTTGCTCTATTTTCCAGGTATCTAATACTGACTTGGGAGACAAGATATGAGGTTTGGGAAACCTTTGGTCTAACTCAGTACTTAAGCTCTTATATTGTGAGGACCAAATAATTTGATTCTTATGGACTACTACTCAAGAAGAATATAGATACATTCAGAAGATATTTAAGATGCTATAAAAGACACTGTCCTCACTCATTTTTTCAACTGATACTGTTGCAAGACTAATGGTAGAAATGCAAAAAAAAAGAAACAAGCAAAACAAAAAAAAACACCCATGAAACTACACATCTCAGTGACCAGTTTAAAGAATGTTATAGCCAAGGTCATCACAACGGGCAGTACATCCTTTAACATGGACATCTGACTCTCCAAGAGTTAGCAGAATTACCTGCAGAAATATTTCATGAAATAAAATTGAGCAAAAGTGTACCCTTTGCAAGCTCTAAGATACATGGATAATTGTAAAGGAAACGTTAAGAGGACATAAAAATGTATCCTGACATATTTGATTGGACACTGAAAAATATCAAATCATTTCTGAAACATTTATCATTAGCTAAGCATCCTGAAATCTGAAACAGGACAACTTGCAGAGGGAACTACTACATTCCAGAAAGAACCATTAAAAGCCAACAGAAGAGTTTTCTAAATGTATTCCTTGTTCCTAAACCAGCTTCAGTTCCCCTTTTCTTTTACTTAGACATTACACTTTCACCCCTGCCTTTACCTGCTATTTGTACAGAGCCATCTTCACCCAGAAGAATGTTGCCAGCCTTCAAATCCCTAGAACACCCAAGTAAGGAGTTACTTTCAGGTATAAAATACATATAGGTACATATTCTACATAAAAAAAAAAAAGACAGTCTGTCCATTTAACACACTACTTACATGCATAAAGTTAAACATAAACCTTTCTGGCTTGAAGCCCTCCCCCCTGTTTTAAAAAGAGAAATGTAAATCCCATTTATAGTGTACAGGCTAAATCCTTCATTCCGAAGACATCATAAACATTACAAATTTGAGCAAAGTAATCTTTCCAGGATTTACTGAAAATAATTAGCACCACTGCTATTGAAAAGTAACGTCATCTGCTTCCTTATACAAAAAGGAGAATTAAAATGAGAAAACAAAATCCCTCAGCAATTTTGGAAACAGAATATCCAGCTGGCACATACCACCTGATATTGCTTCCCATGAACTACTATAGCTTTCACCTACAAGGTAAATGGGAGAAGAAATGCACACTGTATTGTTTAGAACAGGACTTCTGTGGCACTGCACAGTTTATAAGTTAGATGTTTTAAAAAACAGAAGTCTCAGATGTAACAAATGGTTATCTGTCTTCTAATCTTTTTAGGCTGCTTTAAGAAGAGACAAGGGGAATTCCCAATTCCGATCTCAAAGGGTTCTGTTATCCTTAAAAACTAATGAATGTTCCTTTTGCAACAATAACAGCTTAATAGAAGACTACAAATTAAGGTTTGCAGTAGATCTTTTGCATTCCAGACCAGAAATCAAGATAAATGTTCTTTATTTCTCCATTTATCTCAATTTTCTCTCTGCAAAAGGAGGAAACATTTCTTGATTTACATCACAGGCAGGTCATTTATAAGATGGGACATAAGAAGTACGCGCAAAGAGCCATTACTGAGCTGCATCTGCACTACTTCCATTCTCAGAGTTTTGACTGTAATGACTCTGGTTTTTGTTCAAAACATTCTCTTGTAAAAGGCCAGTGCTTGAAACAGAGAGCCTGTTGTAGGCACCCTCCCTTAAAAGGCAAATTCACCTTAGTAAAACTAATTAGGTAAGTCAAAGTACAGCACTTCCAGCATCCAAACAGTGGAAACAACCTGTGGATCACTACAGCAGACATGCACAGACCAGCCTGAGGGATCTGCATAGTTTATACTGGGGAAGTCAGTGAAGAGAAAACAATCACTAGATGCATATATGCCAACAGCCTTTTCCATAGCATCAAACCTGCTTTAAGTATGGTCATAAAGAAAGGTCTGTAGAATTGTATTAGACGCTACCGATTATCAGGAAGAAGTAAAGTTCACACTTGTACAGCAGTACCTGAGTGACCAAGGTTATGGGCTTACTGTGCAACATGATACACAAGCCAGAAACCTTGTCACATGCATTAAATTCAGATGAGGTATTTGGAGTATCAGCAGCCATAGCAATACAGACCACAGTTTTCACAGACTTAGTGCAGCACAGACCTATTGTATGAAGGAGATAAACAGGATAAAGACCAGACAAGCGCAAAGTACTAGTGACAAACTGCAGTAGAGCATCTGCCTGACATTATCATTTGACAATTATTGACCACATTTACAGTATGTGAAAGAGGCAATACAAGTTCCTTAGCCAAGTAACTGCAGCTTACCAGTATCAAGCACAAACTATAGATGCAGCTTTGAAAATGCTTTTCACTGTATGTATGTTCCTACCTGTGAATTTGCCCATTCCTGTGTAGGTAGTCTAACCCCTCCAAAACTTCTTTAAGAATTGTTGCTATGATGGGTTCTTCAAGGACACCATTTTTGTGTTCTCCTCTATTGACAATATACTTTATGATATCAAGCATTGAACCTATATTGAAGATCCAAGGGAGGAAAAAAAAAAAGGCATAGATACAGCATTATCATACTGGACTCTTGCAAAAGTTATATAGTATTTCTTTATTCTTTCCATGCCACTCCAATTTAAATCTTTACATGTATGTGCAAAGGCCTCAACTAGCCAGCTCTCAAAATAAAGCACACAACTACCTGGTTAACTGGAGAAGCAAGGCAATGCTTTGTCAAGAATACTTTAACACTCAATATTCCATTAGAAAGATCGGCTAACAGATTGCTAAGCTACCATCTATTAAAAATTCAGAAGTACCCCACATTTAAACAGACAAGCACAGTAAACAGGTTCTGGTTTACGATCCATCTTATATTACGGTTCAAATGTTTACCGCCCAAGGTAAACATGCAGCTCCAAGACTGGAAGGAGACATTCTCCACCAACAAAGGATGACTGCATCCCCAGCAACATGCAGTTTGAACTTCAGCTATTCTTAATTTCAAGGAATCGAATGGCAGTATTTTTGTTTATACAAGCGTTTTCCAGCAGTTCACAGTAAGCTCCTGTCACAGATTACTGGTTTCTCTCAGGGCCTGTAACTGCTTTTGATGGTTATTAATTGTACAGAACATGACTTAACAGTCCTCAAATTCAACCAAATACAAAGTAACACTGTTCTTTTATGAGCACTTCCCATCCTTGCTTTCTGAGTGTGATGGTGCAGAAGTCTGTTGCCATCAAGACTAATCTTGAAGAACACCATTAGCAACCAAGACTGCTGCATCTTATTTTGAAGCCTCAGTTTTCTAAACCACAAGCACATTCAGTTCAGTCCATTTTTCTCTCCCAGAACTAAGAAAGATTTTTATACCATTAACCATCATTATAAAAATTCTAATGGGTTTTTGGTTAGTTTTTTAAGCAATAAAAAGGATGTGATATGTATAATGCCTGTCCTAGATATAGTTTTCCTTGGGTAAAGAATGAGAAAAGCCCATTATAAAGTCAGAAATACGTGCATTTTTTTCTTACAATAATAGAATGGACTTGTAACTAAAAAAAAAAAAAAAAAAAAAAAAAAACAACCCCCCCCCACATTGACCGAAGTGACTAAATTCTCATCAGAATAGTTTTCCATACACAGCCTTACCATAAAATTTTAATATATTGATTCAGAATATAAAATTATAGTGATTAAATCAACAGAATTTATCTCAGTAATTCTTTGTATGCAATATCAATATACATACATATACTTTTTAAGCTCACACATTCCTGCTACGTCATTCAGCATGTCTCTGTCTCAAGGTTCATCCCATATAGTCTCTCTCTCCCCCTCCTTGCTTGGTGTAGGTCAGTTAGTTCAAATAAGGCACAAACATTACAAAATTCATACAAATTCCTTACAACTAAACAGATAAAAAGAGTAACTTACCCCCACTTAACAGTTTCATAACCAGCCAAAGTTCATCCTTCACCACAAAAGATGTGTAATAGGTCACCACATTGGGGTGATTGCATTGACTCATGGCTTGAATTTCTTTCTGTAAGAAATACAAAGCCCAGCGTAATATGGCCAGCTGTCAGTTCTGCTTGAGTAAAGTGAAAGTTTAATCGATTTCTGAAATGATATACTGTAACAGCACTGAAATAAGCACCAAATATGCATCAAGGCACCAAAACATTTCAATTTACTTATAAATCTACATACAAGAGAAAACATATTGCAAGGAATTTGAGGGATGTTTGGCCAGGAGATACAAACATAACTGCATCAATTTTCTTCTTAGAGCAGCAGAGAAATTATTATTAAAATTCCAAGTTCAGAGTGAGCAATGAAGAATGAAGAGTCTTCAAGAGCTGAAGGTGTGGGTAGAGGCTGGATAACAGAACTTGAGGAAAGATCAAAACCTATTGCCTCTCCTGTTCAAAAGGGATTTAGAAACAGTAGAATGGGGGCTGAAGGGAGAGAAGAAGGAAGGAGGCTGTAGGACAAGATGGACAGCATCACTGGCTCTGCTTACTGGTTGAATGGACAGGTGCACACCACAGAGCCAAACAAGCAGACAGAAGTGCAAGAGGAAAAAGCAACATTACAGACTGAGAGGAAAAGTCAGAGGAAACAATCGAGTAGAGGAACATACAGTCACCAACAGATGCATGACATGGCACTGCCAAGTAACACCATCTATGACACACCACAGCTGTACACATTAAGAATGAAGGCCTTGTATTTTTTAGTCCAAGTAGAGTCCTCTTCTATTCACTATTTTACATAGTTTTTTTGGTAACACCTTTCAGGCAAATACGCATTGCTCTGAACTCTCTACATGGAGGCCTTTAGGCCTTCTTTGTACCTGAGTGTTTGGCCTCACAGCAACTCAAGCTACCACTGCCCTACCTCCCTCTGCCTCTCTGTCGCCAGCCACATGGCTCTTACCCATCTCTGGAGCCAGAGGACATGCTACCGGATAGTGATCCAGTCAGCAAGCCAATACAGCTACAAACTAATTATTAATTTCTAAATTCTAACTGTAATGCTCCCACTCTATATTGCTATTTCATTTCTTACATTGTTTTATTGTTTTCCTATGCTGGTAACATCACAACGGCTCACAAGGTCTACTTGTAACTACTGGGCAAAGATACACCTCATCTGTTTTATGTGCACATGAATATTGCAGAAATGTAACTGGCTGCTTGAAGTAAGTTTCACAATCTTTAACTGAAAAGTGTTTTGAATATTTTGGCTGTCTACATCAATTGCAGCAAAAACTGATCAATCTCAGATACCATGGCCAAAGACACCTTATGTCTCAGCTTTGGTAGCTTTTTCAAATCAAGTCCTTGTAAAACAAAATAATCAAATAAAAAACAGTCCATGATAAATATGGGATTATAATTTAGTTGGAAAAGTATCAGTTTAGACCTTCAATTCCAGATAGCGCATCTCACACATAATTTATTTAACGGTAAACCTCCATCTTCAGTTATTTGGCTGAAGTCCAGGATATGCACAGGTGAGAGAGAAAGTGATCACTTAAAATACACTGTCAGTTTATACTAGGATATCCAGAACACCTAGGAACATTCTTCACATTCAGTTCACTTTAGACATTTGACAGCACCAAAGCCACAATGGCACTTATCATTTAAAATCTCTCCCTCATCTCTCTGCTTCTGCGCTGCTCCCTCCTTTGCGCTAGCACAATTGTTTGTGAACTGCATCAGGAAACATGCCCAGGTTAAAAGTTAACTTCTTTTTGGCCAGGTTATTTCTGATCCAGTTTCATGGATAGGCCACACAAAGACGAGTGTCAGCATATGGGCAGGTGACACAGTAATGAGCAGCTGCGAGACAACTTTTTTTGGTGGCAGCGCTAACTTGTAGCATTCACAAGAGCGAGGCCCAGCTGCAAGCAAATGATTTTGTTGTGGTTGTACTTCCTGAGGACCTACTTCACGGGCAGCCGGAATCCAGCACTTTTGTGGGATTGGCCATAAAATGCAAGGGGCTCTTTCAAGAAGCCTACCTAGAAGGACTACGCAGAGCAGAATCTCAAATAGTTTAGAAAAAAGTTTCAATAAAGTTTATTGGTGAAAGAGACAATTATCTAGAAATAGGTCTGTCAGGGCCTTCAGATAAAAGCCTCCTCCTTTATTTTACTTTTACTGAACAACTTCAGGAGTTTCTGATTTATCTGACAGTACTCCATTGTATCAGCCAAGCTGATGGATACAAGAGTTCCTCATTAATAACAAATAATATTTGTCCACTGTCTAAAAGATGGTGAACACAATAATATACAGCAGGACTACTGCTGAAATGAACATTAAGAAGTAGTTCAAACCAGCATTTACTCATGCTGTTCTGGGTTCATCATCTTTTCTAAAGCTCAGAGAATAAGCTGTTCTATAGGTTTTATTTCTTTTTAAGATCGAGGATAAGGGGATGGGGTAAGATATCCAGTCAGGAAGACAGGAACTTTTTCCTTGGCATGTGGAGTTAAGTTACATTTAGCTTACAATAGTGAGAACACAGGACAATGCAGGAAACCAAGTATTAAATTTCAGGAGTTTGGCAGTTTATGTAACCTTGGCATTATTTAAACTCCCTCCCCCACTGCCTTTCTATTTTAATTGACAACAGCCCAAATCCTAAGTCTGCTTATGTGGGCATCAGGCTTGCTGCATTTCCATTTCTCTAAAGGCCACATAGTGGAGGATTTGTCAAGAGTGACTTTGCACATCATCAATAAGCACTTATCAGCAGGATTTTACAAAACAGCATGTTTGGAGAACAGAGTTTTGGAAGATCCTTATGCTAAAAGAAACTGTTTCATCAGAAAAATAACCTACTAAAAACTGAACAGATTCAAAAATGATGTTAAAAAACCCAAACCCAGGAGCATTCTAAATATTAACCGAAATAAAAGTGCTTGTAGAGGTATAACAATATTTTTAAGGTAATTTATGCCCTTTTCCAGAATAATATATCTATTTTTTAAACAAAATTTTAAAATCTCTAGATTAGAACACAGTCAGAATAAATATACTTTCCCTCAGGGAAAAAATTTTTAGTTATGTGTGCGTGCATGTATATGCATACATCTATTAAAAAAAACCAAACACACACATACATGGCCTTTTTGTTACCCTCCTAAAGCAGTCCTACAAACTCAGAGAGCCAGAATTTATGTTCAGATCAATACAGATTAACAAATAAAAGAAAACATCTGAACACAGAAAAGCAGATACTGACTTATGTTAAAAATGATGGCATGGACAGTTGCCTTTGTACAAAAAGAAAACAATGTGGGACCAGAAATTCAAGATCTATTGCCTCATTTGACAGACAGTGGAGACATCTCAGCAGTAAAGATCACCCAAGCTCTTGCTAAGGTAACTTGTACAAGCTGGTATCGAATTGTAGCCATGTCTCTATCACCTGGATATCTTTTGTGGAGTTTTGGTGATTTTGCCTGTTTTTATTTGCTGTAACTTTTTTTATTCTTAATTTCCACCATTAGTTCAAATTCTGCTAAAAAAAAAAAGTTTGATCATTTTATATTACATTATGATAGTGTTGGTAGTCTTATGAAAGCGTTCTTTATGGGCTGTAGATGTTAAAACATTATGCACAGCCTCACCTTGGGCTGTTCTCTTTTAAACACAGTTCAGAGCTACACTCATCTTTTGAGTTTAGTTGGACAGAAACCTCACTAACTCAGGGGTAGATTTCACTGCCACAGCCCTCTAAAAACACAACAATGTCCCATACAAGCTGTTACGTAAACTGAAGGCGAATGCCATCAATCACCAGGGGAAGAGCATTTTGGGTCCTCCACTGTAAACAAGCCATTTGATCTGAAGAAACTAGATGGACCATACCCTCTGTATCAAATTCAAGATATCTTTTGAACTGGCAATTCCCTGCTGAGGAGATCATTTCCTTCAGAGGCAGGAATTTCTGCATTAGAAAAAGCCCACAGTCTCTAGGCAGTAGTATAACCTGTGGAACAGAAGAGAGTGTTCTCACTTTTAGAATGGTTTTGCATTCTTCAATTCTTGTTTTGCTGCCTATATATAAAATAAGCATTAGGCTCATAAAAACCTGACTAGGAATGACAGAAAGCAACAAGTTTAACTTTTTTAAAGTTCTTTGCAACTTTGTCTGGATTGCTATAACAAGCGCAGAGCAAAACTCTTGTAGTTCCTTTTACAAAGGGCATCCTACAGTCCCTTCCTCCTTTGATCAGTGACCCAAACAACAGCATTCCTCATGTGGTTTGTTACTGCCTGTTGGATGTTATTGGATGTTGTGTGTTACTAGCATTAACAAGAGTTTCCTTGTGGGGATGGCCACATTCTTACCCCAGCCCCACCCCTCAAAATGTTATTACAAAAATATTCCAACAACTAGTTTTTGCCTTTTTTTGTGCTTTAGACATTTTAATGAGACCTATTAAGTTTTACCTTTATATTTTCAATCAGTCTTTAAACAAAGGATAATATACCTTTCCTCAGCATTAAGAAATGACAGACAACCAGAGAGTAAACTCTCAAAAACCAAGTCTCCAGGAAGCACGGGTTAAGGTTCTTCCCAGAGCTCTCTACAGTTGGTTAACCCAAAGGATTCAAATTTGCATCTCTTCTTTTTGGGGCATTAGGAAGTATATATTTGTCTGACATATTTTAGGGCAAGGGCACATTTTTGTATGATTATTTTAAGTTCTTTTCCCCCATTATTATCCTGCATAAAATCCTGCCCTCACTCTTACACCAAGCAAAATCAAGATCAAAACAGAAGATTGTCTCCCTACAATATGTTCCCCTCTGATTTACTTACGAGTAACTCATCCATACTGGTCTGGCATTTTTCTAAGTTGATCCTCTTTATTGCTACGCGTTCTTGCCTGGGTTTGCATAGCGCTGCCTGGACAACTGCTGTAGCACCGCTACCTGAAAAAAGGCAGAAAAGGAACACAGACTTAATGTGACAGGAGTTCTAACTGGTGTCCAACAGAAGAACCTTCTGTTAAGCCTTTTTCAGTATTTCCCCCACACGTGCATCTTTCCACTAGCAAGACAGCTTGCACACTTCTTAACTGGAGAAGAACACTTAAAATAATGGGCTCATTTATCAAGTCACACCCCCCACCTAAATGCATTTCAAAGCTTGGGAGCCATTACACTTTTGCCTTTGCACACATCTGTTTCAATCAGTAATTTAAATATTTCATGACTTGCAGAGCTAGCATGATTAAAAGTGTTAAATGTAGGGGGAGAGGAGGGCAGGGGGATTGCTTTGTCAAATGGTATTTCTTTCAGTTCCTTCAGGTCAGTTCCTGCTTACTAGGCTTTTGTCCCCACTGTTTAATGAACAGAGAAACACGGCTAAAATTGTACATGCCAAATCTTCTACAGTTTCATCTGCATTCTTGCTCGTCTATTATGACTAGGGTAACAGCCTAGACAAAAGAGCATGCTGATCCTTGTAAAGAGCACGAGGCACAAGTATCACACCAGCAATAAGAAGGTGCAAGTTGCTGAATGGCCTGGCAGGGATGGAAAGTCACACTTACTTGACATTCGAATCACACAGGACTATACCACAGCAAAGATGACGATGCTAGATGGAATCCAACAGAATTTTGGGGGGAGCATTAGAATAAGTTTGCTTTTGTTTTTTTGAGTTTTATTTGCAAACAGTGGGAGTAAAAAGTCCCACTGCTCCTTTTATCAAGCACCCACTGGTTTTGCCCCAGAGTCAGTATCTCAGCATTGCTTACTAAATTAATGAGATGCTTTCAACTAATATTCAGAAAGTTTTGCCAAGCTTGCACATCTTACAGCTACATCAGACACAGCAGAGTACTTTCTCGAAGTAATTGCATCTTGCTCATTCACACAGAAATCTAAAATCCCCTGAGCAGCTTCTACCTGTAATTCTAACTATTTTCACATAAGTTACGGTCTTCTAGTAACTCACTGAACTGAGCAATATATCATATTGGCCTGCTCATACATTACGTTCTATTTATGCACAGTAATTGGCATGAATACAAATCACGAACAAAAAGCTGTTTTGTTGTCAGGCCCTACCAACGTGGATTCAGTTACCAGTCAACTTAAGAACAATTGAGAGCTTTTCCCTCCACACATCCGAAAAAAGCAGCAACAATAACTCATGACTGGAAGTTATTGTCCATGTTTTAATTGCTATTTGTTTAGATATTTTCATGTATTGTTTGATTGCATGCTTTTTTTCCCACTCAAATCACAAAGCTTTTTAACTCAGTACATGAATTTTATTACAATATAAAACTGAGCTTATCTTAAAAATAAGAAATAAAAAAAAAAGTCTTAACAGGATAAACCAGTCATAGTTTTGCAGGATGCGGTCGCAGGCAAATATTGACATGTCCTGTTCCGTCAGCTTACAGAATGCAGTCTTTAAAAATTCCAGCAATGGCATTAACTAATAAAAGAATTAAGAGATATTTAAAAAATTAGAGAAAACATCCCAAGGAAGGAACTGGCAAGTCAACACAATTAAACTCTAATGAGATTCATTCTACACCACTTTCATGAAGCTCTCACTCAACACATCAAGACACAAAACCTCTCATTATTTTGGCTATACAACTGTGGGCTGGGGGGGGGGGTAATGACTAAATCTTTAGCTATTAAGGATACAGGAACCAAGATTAAAGATTCTCCTTGATGTATCTTTTCTCCATATGCCAGTAGTTTTCTCTATTTGTAGGAAACAACCAAATCTGCACTTTCAAAATGAGGTCATACACCAAGGCCACATTAAAACAAAAACAAACAAACAAAAGCATCACACAGAAAAATTCTTCAGCCAGGCCCAGATGTAATCCTAACTGCTTCCTCAAGTTAAACATAGAGTAAAATGACAATAAAGTTTTTTTTTTAATTTTGGAAAAGTTAGATTACAAAATACAGTCATGTCACATCACTAACCCTACCCCATTACATTACCTGCTCAAGTTGTATGAGATCCCAAACCAACTAATATGTATTTACTACTATTTAAACATTCTTCTGTCACAAAATTAATTGTGAGCATATCCATCATGCACAGCTTGAAGATCTGTTCCTCTTTTGCCTACTGAAAGAGGAAGAGATGTGAAATTTTGGGATGCAGACTAGAGTTTGAAAGTTATTTATATAAAGAGCCTTTCAGTGCACTGTTCCTGTTTTTCCTCTCCAGAGATGATGACTTCCAGTGGGATATTTTTCATCACAAGAATACAATGCACTGACAATGCAAAAAGCTTGCTATGTTTAGAACAAAGGTAACCTATCGCAGTTTCTCTTCTTTCTCTCGCCTTTTGAGCACTCTAGGCAATACAGTATTTTGATACTAAATGCAACCTGTGCAGCCTGCATTCTCGGTGGGACACAGATAGAAAACAGGTTTGAGAAAAGAGCTTCAAGGAATTAAAACATCCAGGCACTTAGTGGCTATATGCTTCCTTCCAGTCAAAACCTTTTCCTCTCTCCTCTGGCTCACAAGGGAAACAACCAGGGATAAAGGAGAGGAAAGTCCACAACTTTCCCGTGTGCTCTGAAGACTCCTTCTGTATAAATAAAGAAGTGATGCCCTACTCTAGTCTACTAAACAAGTACAGAACTGAAGTGTTGCTAAGGAATAGGTGTTAAACAGGACTAACCAGATAAGCATTTCAGTCAAATAGTTAACAGGCTGGAACAGTAGTCCACCATCATGCAAACAAAAAATTGTCACAGACAACCGTTAAACATAACAATTCGATTAGTGTCAAAAGAAAATGTTTACATAGAACAGATTACAGTAAATCATTCCTTGTTGGAAGACATGGCTTACTCAGGTATACTGAACCTTACAAGGCATCCAAAACCTCTCTCTCTCTGCTGAGAGCACACCCACTCCACCACAAGCAAAGCACAGACTGGTTTTAGCATCCAGTCATGCACGCTACTTGTCCATTTTAGAGCTGGTATAATGAAAGCTCAGGCTGGATAAACTGTGAAGCCTTTACATCCAGAAGTCTCCTGCAGAAGAACAGTAAGGAAGGATTACCAGTGGTCAGACTCAAAAAACAGTTTTGTAAGAATGATTTTTTTTTCCCCATTGTTGGAAGCCTTCCTCCTGCTTGCTACAGTGGGAAGCCCAATATCAAAAGTTAACAGTGAAATAATGCAATTTCAGTCCACAAGATGCCCCACTATTCCTATTTCACAACAGGCAACAAGAGACAAAGTTTAATCTTGTCCTCATGTTTCTTACTGCCATCCTTCTCTCTAGCGTGATTGCACTGACAGCCAACTTGTTCCTTCTGAACCATGTGTGCCATACCATCCTGCTTTCGATGCAGCAGAACCATTAGAAATGCCTATAATTGTTTGGGTTTATGTAACAGAAAGCTCCTTAAGAGCAGTTACTAATGGCCATATCTCACTTGTTCTAAAAGGAACTAACCTAAAAACAGAAACAAAGAAATATTCTGCCCTGCACTTTGCAGATGCTTCACAGAAAGCATATGAAAACCCCACAAATGCAACCACTCATCAAGGACTTAAGCCCATCTGAAGAAATTCCTTTAAGTTGTTCTAAATCTGACCTAAACATATTTTATCTCTCCTTTTGTATAGGTGTAGAACCTGTCTCCAGCTGGCAATGAAAAGAAGGATCTTTGAACAGGTGTGATCAACTACAGACGTTAATATTTTGGTTTTATTTACCTTCCACTAGCCAAGTCCCCAAAACAAAAGAGAGTGAGGATAGATGGCAGCATCACTTTGTGTGCACATCACACATGTGCACACACACTTCCTCCTTCATACAAGCATGCAGCACCTCTGCTCATTTATGCCCTGCTATGTATAAAGGTCTGACACTTTCCCCCCATTCAGCACTGCACTGTAATTCTCTATTCCAAATACACCTAGAACTATTTCTATTTTTGCCTCCTCAAAACATAAAAAACAGTATCTTCGTTACTCCATAGTGATTTACCAAGTCTTATTCTTAGTAGCTCAGTATTATTCTACAGTATTCTCATACAGACATCTTTTAAAGATTTTTGCATTAATTAAGTCCCTTCAGACACTCTACCCAACCACAGCCCCCCACATTTCTTCTATCTACTTTCTCAGTATATATGAGAACAGCATCAAGAGGAGGATGTAATTTGCTGGTAGTGACAACAGTTTTCTTGCTGACTAGACGCCTGACATGTTAGACAGCAGTCATAATTACAGAACACCAACCACCTTAGCTCAGAACCTGTACAAACACTCATCTACCTACCCACATCATCTACATTTCTGCACCCTTCTTCTGCTCCCCTGGATACAGAAACCTCCTATTAAATGTAAATGGTTAGAGCACACCAATTTTCAAAGTCCACCTCAAACCCAAGAACCCAATAGTAAGTAAATAAAACCTGTGAAAATGGACAAAACACTTATTATTTTTATGTTTCAAACAATCCAGTTCTGAAGAACAGACTCCCCTAATTAATTCTTAAGTGCAGTTCATAAACAATATAGGTGAAGGATTCCTTTTGCATACAGCAGAGCACACACTTAAAGCCACAATTAGCGCACACAAATTGAGACTGCACAAACACAACCTAGCTTAGATTTCAGCTCATAAAAGCATGATTTTTACATATAACATACAAAGCATCTATGCTTATATATAAGCTTTGAAAAACTACATTGTACATATTGTATGCAACACACAATATTGTATAGTGTACCTCCAGCAATACTACATCTGCATTATAAACTAATTGGTACTTCAACGTATTCCATGGCAGCATTCTGGAGAACTAGTCTTTCCAGGCTTGAAAGAATCAATTCAGTTGGTGGCAAAGCAGTATTTTTGGTTAAGAAACTGAGAACAAAGGACCTTTAACTTCTTTCCGTTTTTAGCTCTTCCCGCATGCACTTTCAGTATTACTCATTTTCTTTCATGTTACTTCCATTGTTTAGAAGTTATAATTCTGCTCTTTAAAGCTCATTTAGACCATCATACTTAAACTCAGAACGTTTTCTGAAACTTAACTTCACAGAAAATGAACTCGATTTCTCTTTCAATCTTCAATAGAAATGCGTGTGTTCTTAAGAGATTCAAGATAACCAAGTAAATACAGTTTAGTTACAATTTCTACCTACTTTATTTTCCTATTTCAGGCTGGGATCAAGTCTCTCCCCTTGTAACTTACATGGACACTAGTTTATCCATCCTGTCTGTTAGGATGTTGACAAAAATCACCTAAAATATACTACGTGTCCATGAAATCTATGCATATACATACAACTGCTACTTTGGCATTTTGATCATTCAACAATTACTCTAATTAATTCTTCATAAAGCTAAACAAAAATTTGTTCTGCAGTTGGACACTTAAAAATGTCAGCATTATGGCTACAGAGTCGGTGGATAATTCAATTTTTGTTTACCTTTTTGTGAGAGAGCAGTTTACACACAAGGTCTCTGAGTTCTAGCAATCTTATCCCACATTACTTTTTGATAGCATATTTTGCTTAAGGAATCCAGGGAAAAAAACAAAAAAACACACACCTCTCCAAGGAAGATAAAGGTCTACAAATACTTATGTGATCCCACTGCAGTCTTAGATACATAACCTAAATGTTTGTGGCAAATTACTAAGCATTAAAGAAAAGCTACAAGAGAATTTTTATTTAAGTGTTCAACCATCCTGTACTAAGGCTAAGAGAAAGTAAGCTTGAGCATTAATCAAACATCATACACTCCAAGCAGAGAGAAAAAAAAAAAAAGGATTCATTATCAGCAATAAAATCCCACATAAAAGAAAAAGAAAATATGGCACATGAGGGAGTGACTAGGCTTTTTGAACTCTTGACTTTTTATTTCCCTCCCATCCCCAGAAATTTTGGCTAGATAAATTATAGAAAATATTTTCAGGTTTGCTATGCAACACTTGCAACTCCCTCCCTGTCAAATCTGAAGAACAGAATAAGGAAATTCTTCTGCCAGAAGCACATGAGAACAAGAATTTACCTTCTTGAACATGGAGCTTTCTAGCATCAGAGTAAAGCAAATAACTATCAATGACAAGCTGATTACTTACATAGTAAGACAAACCAATACTGTACAAAGACAGTGGAGAACCTATGACTACTATCTGTAAAGGTAAAAGTCTGCCTGCCCTCTACCTGTGAGCCCCAGACATGCTATATTAAAAGAAACGTCTGTCTTGTCTGAAGAATAATCAGGTATCACCAGTCATGGATAAAAGAATTTTAGAGAGCTCTACTCTGACTGACAGAGACACAAAAAGAACTTGTGGCTAAAAAGTGAAACCAGACACATTTAAATTAGATACAAGGTCTATTTAACAGCGACTGTGTTTAGCTAGTGAAATAAAATGCCAGCTAAGTCATGGCTTTTCCATTCACTTTCCTGGTAAGGAGACTTCAGTCTAGGGCCATACACATCTCAGCACTTGTCAGCCTGGTAAAATGCCATCACCACGCTAAGAAGATGATCAGATTGGAAGATCCAGGGGCTGGGAATGACCATTACCTACATTTAGGGAAGGAGCCATTTACCTGAAATACACAGTCACATTCCAGTAAACCTGGCAGTAAGCGTTCAGTGTGGAAAGGGCGCTAGGGAAACAGAGACTATGCCCACTACCTATCTCCTGCCGCCTCACACACTGCCCCCTCCCGCTGTTCTCCATCCCGACTCTCCCAACAGAGAATGGCAAGCAGAGCTGATGCCGTATGTTCTGCTACAATTTTAAATACTCCATCACATGTCATGGCCAGATATTCTTCCCCCTCCCAAGATAAATTGCAAGGTCTAATTTTTAATTAAATTGTATTTTCAGGAAAAAAAAAAAAGGATTGTGATCATTTAGTTCTCCCTGTTCTTTCATTAACATAGAAGCCATCATCCAATATATATACAAATCCTGCCATGTAGAAGGCATAACTCATGCTGGAAGTGGCTCTGCATAAGTACACTAGAACTTGACAGCCTGGTATTTATTGTGGGACCACAACTCCTTGTGGAGTTGATAACTCCTTACCAGGTTATCAACTGAACCCCCCCAAACTGTTTAACTCCATTTCACATTACAAGGAGGTTAAAATTGAACATTTGCTATGCTGAACCAGATTTCCTGCCTAGAAAAAATTTAACAGAAAATTACTGTTCATTTTTGAAGCAGCACTACAAAACAAATGCTGGTGTTGATTTAGTTAGTTGGCATATTTTATTGTTTCTTATTTAGTTTGAAAGTAAACACTTGGAACAATTCCCATAGAACAAGGACAGGAATGCAGTATTTTCCAAGTCTTCTGGATGTCACCACATCATGCGTCATTCTCTTCAGAGAACAGGGAAGATGAAGAGCAATCTACCAAAATACAAAGGCAGTATTGCTACTGCACTGTCATGAAGATCTCCAACTAATGCTGAAATGCTGAAACATCTTCAACTAGTTCACACCAATAGAATGCGTTTTGTGAGTCCACTATAGCCACATGTTGCAAGTAAAAAAATTTACCTTCCTCCCTGACCCTACTTCTCACAAAACAATAGAAAATTTGGAGCACTAAAAATGCTATCACATTATTAAATTTTCATCAGGTGGTTTTAATACTTTGAGGTTCTTATTATTAGTTTAAGGTGGCTCAAAGACTGGGAGCACCAGATACTAACAGGAATAAATTATAAGCTTAAATTCAGACCATGTAATAAAATGTTTTCATGGCAAAGAAATGAGAAGGGAAAAGTGACTTTATAACTGAATTGTGCTGCATCTGAATATGTTCTTTCTCAGAACTCTAAATTTATGACTCAAGCTTATGATCTTGCCCGTATTTTTTCTACATGACAGAAACCATGATCAACAAGTAAATAAACAATGTTTTTCTGGCCTGCTAAATTAACTATTTTTATACCACTACCTTGAAGCAGGTATATCACTTTGTTTACAGCTATACTAATAATTACTTGCACCTGTTTAAAAAAAAAAAGCTCACACATTCAACATTGATCTTGATCTTCAAGATCATATGTCTTAAGTTCACACATCTGAAAGCATGAATAGGGACATGGAAAACCTTTCAGTTTTCAGTCTGCTTCTAGTCCCTATTTCTCTTTAAGTGCATTAGCATAGCTCATACAAGCTATATAATACAATCTTTACAGCAGCCTTATACGATAACCTCAGGTTTTACCTACATTTTACATCTGAGCAGAACACCTCAGAAGCCACAGGAATAATAAGACTAATAAAACAGTTCATAACTTGTTAATCATAAAGACAAAGAATTAATGGAGACAGCTAATTTATCACACTGGGCTTTCAAACTGTTGAGTGAAGTCAGATTCCTAGTCAGATACCGAGGGACACAGGACCAGAAATATTAACTCCACTGATGCCACTAATTTAACACTAGAGCTAACTAATGAACAATGCTGATGGTTCAAGCCTTTCATTGAGGTACATGCGGGAGCAAGCTGTAGGACTATGCCACAATCAGCACCTTGGGAAACATCTCCTGGGAATTTTTCAGAGAGATTCTTAAAACCTCACTACCTTTATCAGCACTGCCAGTGTCTCAACACCGTCATGTAAACTTTCTCCAAAAAAATCACCAGTTGATCTGAAGCCTAACTAAATGCCAAGAGGCAGGCACACTTCTCCATGAAGATTAAATTTCTTCCCTTCTAATTCTATCCCCCACTTACTCTCCTCCAAAAGGCAACCAATTCTCATAAAATAATTCACTGACTTGGTAGCAGTTTGGGGAATAATTAAGTTCCTCCTGCACTATCAGGTAGCCTCATTATTGCCCCTCCCTTCCCGTTTACTCTCCCTAGCTTTTCTCATTACTACCTTTCCTATGCAAGGTGGCTTTTTTTCCACACCTCCTCACTTCTCAGTCTAGCACTCCTAGCCCCCTAGGCACCATTTCAATACCCCAAGCGTTCTGCAGGGAGCAGCAGATGCCAGGGAGAAGGACGAGCGTCATTGCCACACAGTCGTAGGACAGGCAAAGGAAGAAGACAGCAGCCAAGCCCCACACAAGAAGGCAAGAAAAAAGGCAAGCATTCAACATGTACTGCTCGCTTCAATTATGGAGTTGTTAGCGCAGCCACACAGAACATGGTACCATGCACACAGAAACCAGTGTAAGGAAGAAAAAGAAAAAAGTTTTAAAGAAAATTCTTCTTTCAACAATTTCACACCACTATTGCTTCATTCTGCCACTGCTGGATGACATGGTCCTTACACCCAGAAGCTTCAACCATGGTAGCCCTATGCACACCCAAAGACCTTCAAACTTACCAAAAAAAAAACCCAAACAGTGAAATTTATCGGAGCAGTCAGGATTTCATCCCACCAGCGAGGCTGTGCTGCAAAAGCCAGAAATAAGTAGAAATCTACTCATTCAAGAAAGCTGATTATTTATTTACACAGGGTAAGCAGCATCGATTTCTGCCAAGTGTGATTTCATTTATGAAAAAAAATACCTTACTTCTAATTTTGGGCACCACTGAATTTCCTAATGTCATATTTATCTTTTGAGTTCTGCAAGCAGATTGCTCCTCTGCTTCTGCTGCTGTTCAACAGTATTCCAGTGATTTTAGCAAACCCTAGAAGTTAACAAAAGTAACTAACCTGATTTTTAAGCTCCATTCTTTAAAAGCCAAGAATTATTATTATTAATGGAAAGAAAAACAGCTTTCATCTACTAAAACTGCTGTCTTATAGTTGTGAAATATTTTGGATCTACAAGAACAACAATAAAAAAGAGAACTATTTGTTCAATAGGGTCAAAGAAAAATGAAATTTGGCCTACAAATGCAGCCACTGCACAAGCCACCCATTTCTCCTTCACATGGAGAGCTTGGTGTTTAATCCCTCGAGCCAGTCAGAACAGATGTGGTTTTGTTTCCATTTAACAAAGAGAGGTTCCATTTGACAAGCAGATTCTGGGAAAAAAAAAAACAACTGGTCTCTGACCTAAGGGTAAGTAATTCGTTACTTAAAAAAAAGAAAAGAAAAAGAAACAGTAAAACAGCTCTAATGTTGTTTCAAAGCAACACATGATCCAACCTAGAACTGCTCTCCCAGGTTTGAACTTGGCCTCCGCTATCAAAGCATCCTTACAGTGCTAGTCATAAGTGGTTCCACTTTGAAGATACAAAGCCTTGCTGTTCAAAGACTTCATGAGAATCAAAACCTTGCAATCCCTTCAAATTTCCACATGCTCACCATCAGAACTGCTCCTCTTATAGCACTTAAGTAACTCCTGAGCAGACAGGACTTTTCAGGGCTCAGAGGTTTTAGACCTTAGCCATAGAAAATGGAAATACTGGGGGGGGGGAATACAGAAGAGAGAAATACAGAAGAGAGAGAAAGCACGGAGACAGGAGTCCAAACCTGAAGGAGGTTAGCACAACAGCTTCCAAGAACAGGAAACACCACCATACATTTTTGTAAATTAACATTACACAGAATCAGCCAATTATTTGACGTGTTGAATATGTATGGATTACATGCATCTTTTGCATGCTGATTACATGCAACTTTCTTTAACCTTCAGTTTAGCAAATCAACTTTAAAACAAGCTTTATTTGCTGTTTACTTTCAATAGCAACAAAACCAAAGCAAATTACACATCATTGTCATTATTTTTGCCTATTTTCATACCATTCAGGTTCTTGTAAAATATAATTAATCTTCACAGAATCACAGACTGGCTGAGTTTGGAAGGGACCTCTGGAGATCATCTAGTCCAACCCCCCTCCTCAAGCAGCGTCACCTAGAGCAGGCTGCCCAGGACCCTGTCTGGACAGCTTTTGAATATCTCCAAGGATGGAGACTCCACAACCTCTCTGGGCAACCTGTTCCAGTGCTCAGTCACCCTCACAGTAAAGAAGTTTTTCCTCATGTTCAGATGGAAGCGTCTGTGTTTCAGTTTGTGCCCGTTGCCTCGCATCCTGCCGCTGGGCACCACTGAAAAGAGTCTGGCTCCATCTTCTTTATACCCTCCCTTCAGATATTTTATATGCATTGATAAGATCCCCCCTGAGCCTTCTCTTCCCCAGACTAAACAGTTCCAGCACTCTCAGCCTTTTCTCATATGAGAGGTGCTCCAGCCCCTTAATCATCTTAGTGGCCCTTCACTGGACTTGCTCCATGTCTGTCTTGTACTGGGGAGCCCAGCACTGGACACAGCACTCCAGATGTGGCCTCACCAGGGCTGAGCAGAGGGGAAGGACCACCTCCCTCAACCTGCTGGTAACGCTGTTTCTGTTGTGGCCCAGGATACTTTGCCGCAAGGGCACACTGCTGGCTAACTGGCTCACAGTCTTCCTCTTGTCAAGTTTGAATTCCAATTGCACAAGTTAAAATTAAAAAAAAAAAAGTTACTGAGTTATACAACAAAATTTGATCATCAGATCATTTACAAAGCCTAACCCCTTAGAAGCAATGCAAACTACAACCTGGTCTCCCGCCACTTGGTATTTCTAACGCAGAAAGTTCAGTCTGATTCAAAAAGGTCAAGACAAAGCTCCCCTCCCCGACACTAACACTATCACGTATAGACAAGTCTAGTAACTAGAAAACAAAAGCTCAGCACAGCCTCATTAACAGCACAGCACTGTGAATGTTCTAAGAGGTATTTCTAAATTGCACCACGACCATCTTAACTCTGACAGCTGAATTAAAAGCCACCCTTTAATAAACTACTAAATGAGCATTCAACATTTCTACAATTTCTTCAAATGGTTATTAACTGACAGAAAATCTTGACCAATTATTTCCCCCCAAATAAGATTTTAATTAACAAAATTATAAACTTTTCCTGTCAAACTACAGATATATTAAGTTATGTTGACTTCAGCTCACATGATTAATGTTATGAATGCTATATTTTATGTGTGTATATACAATAGACTTAGGTGGATGAGATTACTTTTAAAAATTATTGGTATGGAACAAAATTTGTTTTGGATCAGAATTAGTTATATTTTTATACCAGAACTTTGTGAAAAAATAAAAGGTCTTAGATAATGTTAAGTAATACTTAACAAATACTGCAGTTTCTAATATAAGAGAAAGGGTTTTTTTTTTAGAAAAAAATCTCTGCAAGAGCAAGTATTGAAGTTTACCATAGCTTTAGTTGCTGCTGTATAGTATTTCACTGAGTGCAAGTGATATTTCAGAGTGCAAGTGAATTTGCTGTATAAATTCTACAAAAACTTTCAAAAGAAAGCCCCTTCAAATGTTTTTTCTTCAAAATTTTTGATTAAGCATGGGAATAAGAAATTTTGGAAAGTACAAAAGTGCATCTGACTAACAGAATATAGAACTGTAATTTTACCTCCACAACTATAGAGAAGCTTCTCTAAACAACTTACACTATAATTAAAACCTGAATCTCAGTTCCTGAGCATCATAATCACAGACCTCTCTACAGAGCCGAAGTAAGATCTCTGACAACAACAAATATAGGAGAGTCCATTTTCTGTCAGACAAAGAGCCATTAGCAATACAAATGCATCAAGGAAAAATAAATAAATAAATAAATCACATTCCATAGAAACACCAACAAAGACCCCAGAGCCATTAAAGTGAGTGTCTCATGGGCTGTTTACAATAAGAACTATAAAATCAGCAGAACGGTCCTGAATCGTAACCTGTTTCAGTCACTAATCCCAACATATTTGACTTAGCAACACTGAATGTTCTGAGGTAACAAATCACAAGATGTTTGTGAATTCAAAGTTAAAAGGCAATACGAGGCTAGAGCCTGAATTCAAATAAGGGAACACTTTTAATCAGCTGCAACCAATGTAAAGATAATTCATCATGTAGAAGTAAACCTTTATTTTCAAATTAATTCTGGTTGTTGTGAAAATACAGTTTTATAACAGAAGCTAGCTTCCAGCCTGATCATAGGATAATTCTGCTTCTCTGTAACAGACTCTTCCTTCCATAATTACACCAAAGCAGTCTTACAAACATCAAGTTACAACCAGCAGGAGAGCATCAACTCCAATGTAGTTTTCCAAAACCAAGGCAAAGCCATTTGGTCACATCAATTTAAGAAACCTTATAATAATAATAATAATAATAATAGATTAACACTGCTTTGTCTCATCCATGTGATGTAGGACTCGTTACAGATGGAGAGATACAAATAATTTTAAGATTATGCTATTCGGTCTTCAGGTTTTTACGCTGATTAGTGTTTAAATGTCAGTGCAGATTTCTATTGCTTCTAAGGAGGAAAAAAAAGCCTCACATGTGAGTTACATTAATTTAGAGATATCTATTTCTGTTATCTTATTCAGAAGACTTTATAATAAAAACAAACTGAAAAAAACCTCACTCTCTTACAGTATTGCTTTTTTTAGCTTTATTTAAGTCATATCCAGCTGGAAAAAAATAATCAGCAAATATATTAAAATCCACTGCACAATTTAACTTAATGCACTAAAATCATAGAAAGAGATATCCCAGTCCTCACAAAATCAGGTCTGGTTCTCTCTTAATAGCAATTACATTTCTTATCCTTACAACTCCTGCTGTAAGTTGCTTTGGATCTTGCTGTTTTAATAGCTAGGACCGCCTTTTATGGATAGCCTTTACCAATCTGAATTAATGCAAGAATTTCCTCCTCTCTTAACTCTCTACCCTACACATCTGCAGGTAGCAATCAGAATGGTTTCCTCCTGCTCCAAGAAAGATTTTTGCCTAGGTATTAATAGGAACAGCCTCTCCCTTGCATCAGACCTATCAATCATGCAGCCATGCAGCCAGTCAAACAGGGAACTGGATCTGACAGAAAACCAACCCAGTGGAAGAACAACTAGTTTTCTGTCGGATCAATGAGACCCTTTCAACAGCAGCTTGTTAGAGCAGATTAAATGTACTGTGAAACTGCACATCAGGAGTTTATAAGGAACAGGCTAACCACCTTAAAAATGAAAACATGAAATAACATCTCATAAGAAGCACTATTTAAAGCCAGCATTTTCTCCTTAACAGACACTTGAACCTCTCAACAAAAACAAAAAAAGCAATGGACAGAGGAGAAAAAGAAAAGAACTGTATCATTTGACATCTGTACCACGTGGCCTCAGTTTTCAAAATATCTTTCAACTAGACACATATTAGCAATATGAAAAGTTCATGTTTATACAGAGAAAAAGAGCAGAACTTTTCCAACATACTAAATCCAGAAGATGGAGACAGCTAAACTAAACATAAAATCCTCCATCACTAATAATGATTTTAATTTTCTATCATATGATCACCACTGAAACTTTTAAATGCCCCTAAAACAGTCCATTAGCCATTCTGCATCTGTGTATTAGTTACTGCACAATATAAAGGCTATTCTGTTGACATAGGAGACGCTGTGATGAATCACCCTGGTGTACCTTGCCTTTTAAAAATCCCAGAAAGATGCTTCAATACGTTGTTAGTTTTCTCATTTATCTGGAAAAGGGCTGTTGTAACAGAACCCATCCCTTAAGACACTATGCAGTTCTTCAGCGAGAGGTATGCAGTGCTTTCCAGAGGTGAAGAGCTCTATTTCAGTGAGTAGCAACTACTCACATTCACAATGTGATTAACACTGGCACAGCTGATGCAAAGGAATATTAAATGCTGCACCAAGCTCAGACTGTATCATTCCCTCCTTCCCTCAGTTATAAAAAAAATGATGCTTTCAGAGTTCTTCACTAAATTAAAAGTAACAACATTCATCCAACATCTCCAAAGTTGCGTTCACATTTTGTTAGCTGCATGGAATTTATATGCAAAAATAGGTGTTTATTATTTTTAATAGGATATAGAATAAATTTAATTTTATTCTCAATGTGTTTGAGAAAGTCATGTAAGCAACCTAAACTTAGTAAAAGTTCAACTGAAGTCAAAGATGTTCAGTGTGTCCAAGAATCTGATTCAAAATAATCTGACTTTAATTTCCTCCATAAAAATTTACTTAATTGAAGAAATTATATTGACATTTAATAGCATTAGTACCAATAAAGCTTCTCTATGGATAGGTATTTGCTACCCTGATTAGCATCCACACTTTACAATGGATGTCTGCTTAAACATAAATATTTAGAAAGGTTTTATATATCAAAAGATACAAGCTTTTAAGTAGAAAGGAAAAAGACATTTCAAATCTCTCACCTAGTGATTCTGCAGGTACCTCTACAGGAAATAACCACTATTTAAGTAATTCATGCGACTCACATCACAATCTAGACAAGGTTTAATCCAACACCTTCTGAGGCCTTTTCTACTTTAGAAATAGGATTTGCTTGTTTAGTTATAAAGAGCAAATCCTCAGCAAAGATATAGCTTATGCTAAAAGAATCACTTCTGCTTGGCTAACTTAGATCCCTTCCCCAAACTGAGTAAGACAAAGTCCTCTCGCCAATAAAGCCACGTCTCTGGTGGGGCCTCTGCTGACAGCACCCTCCTGCTGCAGGGCACCAGTTTGCTCCAGGTGATGCTTCCCATCAGCACAGTGGCACCATCAGGCCCCAAATGCCTGAGCGAGGCCTGAGGCCTCCTTAGTCCCTTTCCTGCTGCTCAGAAGGTGCGAACAGGAACAAGAAGGGACCATCTGGGTCTACAGAAAGTCATCCCATTTTAAGAAAGAAATACTTTTCAACTCTACTTAGTTCCTGGCTATAGAAAATAAAAAGTTTAATGACAAAATTGAGCATCACAATATACAACTCAGATCAATAACATGTAGTTCTGGTTGTCATCAGTCTGGCAATGATTAGCAATTGGTGTGCAAAACTGAAGATAACCAACAGCATCAGCAGGCAAGACTCCAGGATTTTTTCATGTAAATGGCCTCATTCCTAAGGAGTAGCAATCACAGTCGTAGATCTGGCCTTTACCTTCTGCAGTATTTGTTGGAGATTTAAAACGTTATATACGAATAAAAGCAAGTTTTCCCCAAAGCAGTTCATTAACAACAAGTAATACCGAGGTCAGGAGATGAAAAGGTTTCCATTACATATACTATTAATAACATTCACCTTTTCACATGGTAAAATTCAAAATAACCTAATATGAACATAGGATGAAGACTAAACACATCTGATCTGAATTAACTGGACATACAAACAAAGCACTGAAATGCACGATGTGAAAGACCACTCTGCACAAGGATGTGGAGAGGTGGAGGCAGAGGAGCTGAACCTCACATTGCAAACTGGGACAAAAGCAGGTTTGCTGGGGTGAAATCAAGCTATAATCCCAGCATTGGCATTTTGAGCAATAGATGCACACACAGAGTAGAGGAAGACAAGGAGATGGGGGATCAGATTAAACGATGGGGGAAGAGAAAGCACAGTTTAAGAAAAATAAATAAATAAAAACAAATAAAAAAAGGAAGTCACCACTATAGCAGCAGATCTGTGGGTGAGATTTACCTCCCCCATTAAACCACCGGAAAAATGCAGACTAATCTAATCTAAACGGATGCACGTACATGTACACATACACACACACACATATATGCATGTGTATATATATATATATATATATAAATAAAAGAATAAATATATAAGCACAGTATACATATATAAAACCAGGGAGAGCGCATCTGCGGAGCTGCCGGGTGCCACGGCAAACGGCGGGGTCAGGGCGCAGGGAGCGGGTGGCCGGCGCGGCCGGGGCTGACAGTGCAGCGCGCGGCTGACCCCGCGCAGGCAGCGCCCGCCCGCCGCGCGAACCGGGCCGGGCCGCACCGGGCGGGGCCCGGCGGGTTCTAGAAGCAGCCGCCGCCCCCGGGGCCGCCGCCGCCGCCGCCGCCGGGCGAATAAAGTTTGCAGCAGCCGGCGGCGGCGCCACTGCAGTGGCGGGCGCATCCGCCGCAGTGAGCGAGCCCCGCGCTGCCGGAGGCAAACGCCGGTAGGCCCCGCCGCCGGCCGCCCGCCGCGGCATCCCCCGCCGCCGCTCCCCCCGCCCCGCCGCGGCGGCGGCGCCGAGCCCCCTCCTCTGTCCCGCTCCACTGACCGATGACCTCCTGCAGCTCGTAGGCGTCCCGGCAGATGGGCCAGCCGCCGGCCGGGGCGGCGGGCGCCGGAGCAGCCGCCGGCTGCGGCTGCTGGACGTGAACCGGCGACTCGCCCTGCTCCGCCATGATGCTGCCGAGCGCACAGGCACCCGACGACCTTCTTCAAACTTCCCTTCCAGCAGCACCTTTCGGCCGCGCTCCCTGCCGCCCGCCGCCCGGCGCAGGGCGGAGGCAGGGCACCGAGGGGGAGGAGGCAGAGGCGGGCGCCCCGCGCGGAGCCGGCGCGCCCCGCCACGCCGCGGAGGGCGGCGGCGCCTGCGGGACGAGGCGCTGGCGGCCCCGCGGGAGCCCCGCCGCGGCTGCCCGGGCGCCGGGGCAGCTCACGCTCGCTCGCGCCTCTGGCTCCGGCCATTTTCTTCCTCCTGTCATCCTGCGCTTCCTTGTGATGCTCTTAAGGATGCAGGAGTAGGAAGATTAGGAGGTTCCTTAGGGAAAGCTCGGCTGAATGGGTCCAGGCCACAGCCCTGCAAGCCAGTCCAGAGACTCGCGGGGTTTGTGGGGACCCCGCGGGGGCTGAGGGCCCAAAGAAGGGTTTCAAGGAACTGAATCACATGGCTGCCATGCTAGAAAGCACCTGCTATCCTCTTAACATAAGCACACGTGCATTTCCAAAGCATATCTTCAAGCACATAAGCATTACTGCCCCGAGCATTACTGCTGCAAGATTACCTGTATTTAAATTTTGGAACAAATAACATTTGTTTCTGTCAGCTATGAAAGCTGCAGGCCTGCACAAGCAGCTGGGTTATGCCTTGGCATGAGCAGCACGGCACTGGGGCGGTGTGGACACTGCCTCCTGCCGCAGCCGCCCAGGAGGACTGGGCACAGCCGAAACCTTCCCTTGGCTACCCCGAACCAAGTGATCTGAACGAATGAAAGTATCCAACACAATAACTACAATCAAACTTTCCCTGTGTGTTCTGGTATAGAAGATGAGATCAGAATAAACAATCCCCATTTAAATGAAACCCTGCTGTTAATGTTATTACTATAGATTTTTATCTTTCCAGCCTCTTAACAGTAGTGTCAATTTTACTTATTTCAAAATAATTTAGAAAATAAAGAGATTTGTCATCTGTCTCACTCCTACCCTTCAGTGCTTTGTAATTTAAGATTTACGGAGATCTGAAAGAATAAGAAAAAAGATTTTCATCATCGATTATTTTAAAATTTCACTTCCTAATACAGCAGAGAATGAAAGATTTAAGGTAATTGGAACTAATAATGAAAATATGTGAGCAGGAAAGCTTTCAGAGTCAGCACCAATTAAAATCAAAACTGAATCTAAAAAGTTTTTAGGAAGTATGATGAAGCATGGGTTAATGCCACAATAAAAAAAAATACACAAAACCACTTGTTACATCCTTTATTTAGTGCTAATTCAATTTAGGATAACCCTCATTTACTAACTAAACTTTTTATGTAGCTTATTCATTGAAGACTTAGTTAATAAAAAAAGCATTTTTCCAAAAAAGATGGCAAATTACTTGTGTTTTGATGCATTTCTAAGAAAGTTGAATGAAGAATAGGTTTTAAAATAAAGTAGTGCTTTAAAATTTCAACAGGAGGTATATCAGCAACTTGCAAATACACCATTTCTGTGTTGAATTTTCTCATATGCAACAGTTGCACTCAGGATAGAGTCTCCTAGTAATAGAAAAAATATATTATTGTACATTTGTGTTGAATTAATATTTCCCCTCAATCTAGTTTTTTTAAAGCTAAGTGATTAAAATATTTTAACATACACACACATTAGAAATGATCTGTCACAAAACTAAAGGTCAGCAAAAGTTGGAAGTATTAAACTGTCATTCAATATTAAGCTTAATGCCAAGACTAGACAAATGGTGTTGTTAGTAGTGAAGACCTTTCTGACAGCAATAGCCAGAAGAAAAAAAGCGAGTAAGACAACAGCAGCACAGGGCAATCAATCAGCACAGAAAAATGGGTTACTCACTATTGGTGGAAAACAGCCAACTTCTCCATCTGTACTGAGTTGTTGAGGGTGTTCGTGGGGGAGGGATTGTTGTTAGTTCCTGTGCCACAAATTCCTGTGGTGCACCTACCACATCACTATCTAAACTGCTCTATTTTACATCTGATAACATAGTAATTTTTGTCCCAGGACCAATTATACAGCTTCGAGAATTTCTAGAGTTCCCCTGGACTTTGCAACTTTAAATGAGCGGCTTTTATAGGAAGATTTTAAGGATAGCAACTTTGTAAACAGTGGGACTTGTGGGAAATACTCTGTGCATTCAGGGTACAACTCAAGAGGAATATCAAAGTTTCAGAGTAGGGTAAGATAATACAAAAGAAAGCAACAGCAAGCCCTTGAAGCAGTTGGTCTGTGCCAGCAGGCCAGCTGTCTTTGGAAAGCAATGCTGAAGGCTCTGCTGACTGTTTAAAGCAGTTTTTCCTAAGACTTTTCAAACACTGAAAGTAAGAGACATCTGCAGATTTGGGAGATTTCCAAGGCTGAGCTAGGACTCACAATTACCTCACCTGAATCAGTGATAGTTCAGGTGAAAGTTCAAAACGGTCGTATTCTGTCTGAACTTAGTTTGGCCTTTCCTATAGCTTAAAATTATAGAACCCAAAGAAATTGCCTGGGTCACTGATTCCAGTGACCAAATTATTGATTTCCAGGTGAACAAGTGCTTGACATAGCCAGGCTATAGACATTATAGGAAATATTTGAAACCTTGAGGCCACTATAGGAGAAGAGTTAAGCCAGGGCACTGCCCCTTAGAAAGCCCCAGTAGGAGCATCTGCAGACAGAACAAAAAGCCCTAGAACAAAGTAACTCAGACTTCATTTGTAGGTGTGAAGGATTTTGGCAAGAATAACGTAAGTGTTTATAATAACATTTCAGACTAATTAGATGCACTATATTAACCTTAAATAGAAACATACCTATATAAAGTCAAGGATATGCATGAGGACTGGGATTCATAAGCAGTGATTCATACCACTAGTAGCATGTACAAGAGACAGCCTCCACCCAATACTTTCTTTGAGAAAAAAAACAAGGCAGGCAGCAGACAACCTAGACAATCATGTAACCTAGCATAGGCTAAAACAGAATCAGAAAGACCTATTCTTTCTACTATTACCTCCACCTAAGAGAAACAAATGAAGATGGAACCATCCCTTCTCCCACAAAGGGCCTAAAATTGCAGTTATGATCATCACATGGTGTAGCGAAGCTCTCTGCAATTTTGTACTTTAAGTTTGAAAGCCTCTAATTTGATGGTAGTGAGGGATGGCTGCAGCTTAAATGACATCATGAGATAAGACAGCTGATAAAAGCAGCTGGTGCTAACAGGAGGGAACTAAATACTTTCAACTTCCCTTTTTCTTCTAGTGAACATACAGTTAAATAGGTAACATTCCCATTATTTTCACTAGGATACATGCTTTCATAAAAGCTTGCAGGGTTTTTGTCATTAATTTAGGTTAGTTTCTACTAGCACAGAAGACATCAGAATCTTCTTGGCAACAACGTTATGTTACAAACAAAAGTCTTAATACACTGGAGAAACCTTAATACTGCAGTAGTCATTGTGTTAGCTGTGCTCTTGCTAAGTCCAACTGAAGTCATACCTATCAGTGCATACTGACAGAGCTCCCCCCCCCCTTTTTTTTTAAATCCTCAACAATCCTCAGTTCTGGATACTGAGGATTGTTGAACCAGTAATCATTAAGCAGTTTACTGTTATATAGTCAAGGTGATCTTACTGATCCATGCAATAGAAACTTCTATTGCGTTTCTGTACAGTAGAGTCAGTGCCACAATACATGCCACTGAGATTAGTGGCAGCAACTCTTTCTGTTGGAATGAATGAAGAACTGTTTCTTTTCATGTGAACACCAAATATTTTTAAGTAGCTTCTTATTTTGACCATCCTATTTTTGGCCCACAGATACAGGCAACACTCACATCTATGTCAACCACTCTAAGTGGGAGGGGCCATAACTGGCACATAGACAAAGTCACTTAAAAGAATAATGAAGCCTATGTGAGAACTTCTCTACAGAACTAGAGAGCAGACAGCCTCGGTCTCAGTCGAGCTCATTCTTCAATGTCACTGCTAGCACCATATGGTAGGAATCACCCTTAAGGTGGCTAAATCTTCCTATTGTCCTCATCCAGTTTTTCAGATGAGACCATGAGAATGCGTAGTGCAGTTAACTTGCTGTTGCTACCAAACCAGCCAAGATTTGAATCACCAGGCTAAAAATGACTCATTCCAGCACATAAACGCTAGTGGCTCATTACCTAAATTATGATGGCACACCAATTATTATACATTTCAAACATTCAAAAATCAGAATTGTGTACACATTTAGAATATATACACAATAGTCATTCATGTATTGGCAACAGTAGCAATACGATTCTTTTTGGAACCTGCAGGAATCATGATCTCTGCTACAATGATTTGAATGAATTTAAAATACAGTCACTGTGAAGATGACAATGGACTAGGTTAATGTTGCTTTTGAACTACAGTTTAATATCATTAAAATGTTGTGGGGGTGTCAGCTTACTGACCATTTTAACAGAAATGAACTTTCTGTGGCTGTGAATTGATAAAACTCAAACATATGAAGAGTTGATCTAGGAACTTCCATGGCTTTCATCACTGTCGTATATGAACATCTTATGCATATTAATAAATTAATCTTCACACACTGAAAGGTTGGGGAATATAATTATCTCATTTTTACAACTGGAAACAGAGAGAGCTTAAGGGATTTGCTAAGAGTCATACAAGAAGTCTGCAGCAAAACTGGAAACATAACTCACATTTTCTAAAGATGAGATTTCATGCAGCCTCATAGCAAGATCAAGGACCTAATCTGGTTCACAGCTAATTCCTGAGTTGGTTCAGCTGAAAATATTAGCTAGCTCACTACACAGCCAAAGAAGTGAGAGAGGATAAAACAGGAGAGGCATAAGAAAGTGTCCAAAATTGGGAAATGGGACAGGCCACTTTTTCTAGCAGAAGCACACTTCTAGATTTGTTAGATGATCATGAAACAACATTAAATCCCAAACAAACACCTTAATTATGAAAGGTCATTCATCATTTGGGTAAGTGATCCTAGCCTTTCCTCATTTTGGAAGGAATATTTACTTTACTGGAAAGCTATGAACTTTAATTCATCCATGTTTATGAAATGGTTGAGGTCTTAGGATTGAAACACTTTAGAAATAAAATATTTTTTGCTTTTGAGGATGTAAGCCGAAATAATTTTGTAATCTAAATGTCAAATGCACACCATAAATATGGCTGTATATAGAAACCCAACTATTAAACAGAATCTGTGTTTTTTTTCTCCTAATGGAAAACCCAAAGTCAATACTGATGGATAGTTCAGTGCTTTCTGGGAAATCAAAACGGCAGTTAAAAACAAAGTAAACCTTGTACATCTTTTATACTTTCTTTCCAGCATAATGATTTACAAATGAGAAATAAAACTGTCCAGAGCTGCTGGCTAAGTTTCCCCTCAAGTAATTCAACAAAATTCAGACTCACTCGGGCATTATAAAAAGCTCTGACTCCTATCTCTCAGGGCAGCTTGTTCAGCCTTCAGAGGACTGACAGAGCTTCTCAACCCAGGTCATCCTCGAGGGAGAGTTGTTTACTGAGAGCTCGTGCTCGGGCAAGCTGTGTCAGGGAGCAGCAGGGCTGGGCTGCTCCGCCAGGGCAGGCGAGCTGGGAGCCGAGGGTGCCAGCAAGGCAGGCAGCGGCAGTGGCCGCACCAGCCAGGGCACAGCCCCACACACAGCACCTGGGCACAGCGAGCAGGGCAGGCCCGGGCACCGCAGCCAGGGTCAGCCAGGAGTCTGGTGACTGCCAGGCAAGTCCGTAGTGACAAGGCAGGTCCAACATGAAGCCAGGATGGTCAGTCAGCAAGGCAAGGTCAGGATCAACAAGACCAGGCACAGACAGACTTGCTACAGGATAGCTTAGGCAAGGACCAAGGACCTGAGGTTAAGTGCAGCAGAGGACCCAGGTGAGGCTTCTCCCAGCTCTTTCCTCACAA
Source organism: Apteryx mantelli (assembly GCF_036417845.1). Classification (NCBI taxonomy): domain Eukaryota; kingdom Metazoa; phylum Chordata; class Aves; order Apterygiformes; family Apterygidae; genus Apteryx; species Apteryx mantelli. Next base: position 28,785,216 of record NC_089983.1, on the reverse strand, counting down.
CGTAACTGTTTTCACAGAAGCCTGATCCAAGGTTACAGGGCTGCACAATTCTGAACTGGCCTTGAGCACAGGCAACTAAACCCCTAGGATGAGGGGAAGGAGGCTGCTGAACCCGTTGGTGTACTCAGAGCCCTGACAACAAGGGCTTAGCACCAAAAAGTCGTTTCATTTGTTGGGAGTGTTTACTATACACACACCATTCATTTCCAGAGCAGCAAGGCAAAAGCCTCCACTTAGTTATTTCTCCTGGTTTTCACTGGTAGTGTCCCATAACATTTGAAGAGATTTGGAGAAGAACTGAGAGTTCATACAAATGCTTTCAGCATAAAATCCAGCTATCTCAATCTGTGGCATCCTGTAATTGTCACTGCATTACATGAACAAGTACATTTGAGAGGTAGAAGAAAGGTGATGATCAGACAGAAAAAAAAAGCTGGGAGCAATTCCTACTGTCAGAGTATCCGGTGCACCCTTTGCAAATCAGTCCTGCTCCTTTTTAAATGGAGAAGTACAGCAGTACATAACAATGTTATGAGAAAACATTACAGATGATTTCCAGATACTATAGCAAAAGGAACAAAAAACTTGAACATTAAATGAACAGATCTCATTATGTTCAGAAAGACTTGTTGCTTTTTTTTTAATGTACTTAAAATAAGTGTGGTGTACAGTGCTTTACATGAAATAAGAGAAAAAATATGATTTTCCCTGTATATTGGTGAGAATATAGCAGCCATAACCACTAAAGGAAAATCCAAAATTGTATGATGACATGCATCTTTGCATAATTAATAACATGTTCCATGTATATATGGGTGAATCTTACATTGGCCATCTTCAAGTAATAAAAAGTTTACTTTCTTTCCAGTTCATCCATTTCAGACAGGGTAAATGAATTGGCAGTGTTTGTTTCATGAATTGTTTCATGTATGTTACACCTTGGGAGCGATGAGGTTAAAGAAAATTGTAGGAAATACAATAACTAGGAACAGAAGCCTTTCTCTTTCAAATGTAATCAGATACAGGTACCTGAAGGCAATTACAGAAAATAAAGCTAACCAGCTTTGTATCTGCATAACTTGATTTATTTCTGCTTAAGTCATAGCTTGAAAAGTACTATTAAATAGCTTTACCCTACTTTTTCTTACTTGTATACTAGTCTATCAAGTCTTTTTTTAAGGGGAAAAAAAAAAAGTAAATCTTCCATTAGTATTTCCTGCAAAAGTACTATCAGCTTAGCTTCAGATTCAGAAAGATGGCTATTGCTCTAATCCCTTCTAGTCTAAGAAGTGCTGAAACATGGCAATGTTCCCCAAAGGGGAAAGGTCAGAAATTGCTATCCTTTCCCATTTATCAGTCAAAGGTCACAAAACTTCCTGATACCAAGACAAGTTATGAAATAATGTCTAAAACAAAAAGTCTGTAGGAAGTGAGTAGTCTCCACTCTAGGAAAATTAAAATGGCAGTTTAAGGCATTAAAACATAGGACTCAAATTTAAAGACAAAAATCTCTTCCTCAGAACAATAAGAATACTCAAATTCCTTTCTCTTCTACCTGTAAAAAAAGCTAAAATGTACAGTAGTAATTTTCTCAAGTGTTCACAATATTAAAATACTTCTAATGTGGACTCAAATATTTAGATCTTGTTCTTCGCTGAAAGACTAACAATTGTTTTGGACTTTGCAACATTTTTGTAGTTGAAGAAAAATGACTTTAAATGTAGCAATATAAACAAAATTATTTTCTAATGCATCTCTATTGTTTTTATGATTTCTTTAAAAATCTAATTTATCCATGAATGACAGAAACCTAAACTCATCAACACTGTGCTTTTAATGCTAAAAAGCAGAAGTTAAGAATAGGTTTTGCCTAAACTACCTAAGTTTTACTGGTATATCATTAAAACAAATGAAACATCCCCAACAGGCATCATTTTTCACACATGCTGTGCCCATAAAAGTCCTACATTTTGTATATATTACTAGGCATAACATGCCAAGAAAGCAGTCCTAATTTGGTTGCAATCATTACTGATATAGTGGAATCAACTCCACACCAAATCAGACACCTGCTATCATAGGCTGTTATGTGTCTTCTGCAAATAGAGCTATGCAAGTCAGAGCTCTGACTTCATATTCTGACCAACATGATTGTACCTACAAAACTAGTTATAGCAGCAAAAGCCACACATTCACTAGTGGTTTTTTTGGTTATGTAAGGGTGGTTATTGTACTAATATAAAGTATAGTTTTGCCAGCATACAGGAAAACACATTAGGAAGTGATAGTCCTAGTCCTAGTGTAAGCACAGCTTTGTCTTGCTAGTAATTATACTAACATGTGGTATAGTTCTAGTATGAACTGATACAACGCTGCACAACGTGTTCCCCAGTGGCTGTTGGAGTTGCTGTGTCAGAGTCTGGGACCCAGACTGACCCTCTGACAGTAGATGCAGCTCTACAGGTCTCAGGCTGCAGGGAGTGCTTGGGGCCTCTCCGGGAGGCCTGGGCTGGCAGCCAGCTCTCCTGCAGGAGGTGTGCTGCTGTTGACGAGCTGTGTCGTCAGGTAAGGGAGTTATGGGAGGAGGTCAGTAGGCTGCGCAGCATCCGGGAAGCGGAGCAAGAGATAGACAGGGTATTCTCGGAGACTGTGCAGCTCCAGGAGTCCCAACCCCCTGCAGCAGTGGAGTTGCCAGAGGGCTCTGTGCCGTGTGAAACGGTACATCATAACATCGTAGAAGAAGGCTGGAAACTGGTCACTGCTCGTGGGAGGAGAAAGGCTCCTACTCCTCCTGAAGACCTGAAGCTGAAGAACAGGTTTAGTGCCCTCCAGGATGAGGAGGAGATGGGCATGGCTGCAAGGGAAGTACCTGGGACAACAGACCCTGTGCCCTGCCGGAACACCCGGAAAAAGCGGCGGGTGATTGTTGTGGGGGACTCCCTGCTACAGGGGACGGAGGCATATATCTGCCGACCTGACCTCATGTCTAGAGAGGTTTGTGGCCTGCCAGGGGCTCGTGTGAGAGATGTCATGCAAAGACTGCCAAGGCTTGTCCACGCTTCGGACTATTACCCACTGCTGCTCTTCCATGTGGGCGCCAATGACACCAAGGGCAAACTGGAGACCATCAAGCAGGATTTCAGAGCTCTGGGGATGGTGGTCAAGGGTCTGGGAGCCCAGGTCATCTTCTCCTCAATCCTGCCAGTGAGGGGGATGGATGAGAGGAGGAGGAGACAGACTTTCCAGGTTAACGACTGGCTGCACCGCTGGTATTGGCAACAGGGTTTTGGTTTCTACGACCATGGGACCCTGTTTGAAGATCGACAACTGATGGCGAGAGATGGGATCCACCTCACGAGGCGGGGCACGCGGGTCTTTGCCAACAGGTTGGCCAACCTGGTAAGGAGGGCTTTAAACTAGGAAAGATGGGGGAAGGGGAGAGTTATAGTGTCAGGGTAGCTGGCAAAAGACTGCTCAAGTCAGGACGCCTCCATCAGGTGAATGCAGCCAGGGAAGTGCGCATGGGATGTGGCTATGGAGGATCCTCTTTTACCCCTCCTGGGAAACCTGCATGCTCGATCACCTCTCTGAAATGCCTGTACACCAATGCACGCAGCTTGGGGAACAAACAGGAAGAACTAGAGATATGTGTGCGGTCGCAGGGCCATGATCTCATTGCCATTACAGAGACATGGTGGGACAGCTCGCATGACTGGAGTGCTGTCATGGATGGCTATGTGCTTTTTAGGAAAGACAGGCCAGGAAAGCGAGGTGGTGGAGTTGCTCTTTATGTGAGAGAGCAACTGGAATGTATTGAGCTGTGCCTAGGGGTGGATGAAGAGCGAGTCGAGAGCTTATGGGTAAGGATCAAAGGGCAGGCTAACAGAGGTGACACTGTTGTGGGTGTTTACTACAGGCCACCTGATCAGGATGAGGAAGTCGATGAGGCCTTCTACAGACAGCTGGAAGTAGCCTCACGATCCCAGGCCCTGGTTCTCATGGGGTACTCCAACCACCCCGATATCTGCTGGAAAGACAACACAGCTAGGCACAAACAGTCCTGGAGGTTCCTGCAGAGCATTGGTGACAACTTCTTGACACAGGTGGTGGAGGAGCCAAGGAGGAGAGGTGTGCTGCTGGACCTCGTACTAACAAACAAAGAAGGACTGGTGGAAGATGTGAAGGTTGGGGGCTGCCTTGGCTGCAGTGACCATGAGATGGTGGAGTTCAGGATCCTGCGAGGAGGCAGCAGGGCACCAAGTAGGATCGCAACCCTGGACTTCAGGAGAGCAAACTTTGGCCTCTTCAGGGACCTGCTTGGGGGAATCCCATGGGTTAGGGCCCTAGAAGGAAGGGGTGTTCAAGAGAGCTGGTTAATATTCAAACATCACTTCCTCCAGGCTCAAGAGCAGTGCATCCCTATGAGTAGGAAGTCAAGCAAAGGAGGGAGGAGACCTGCATGGATGAGCAAGGAGCTCCTGGCAAAACTCAACCAGAAGAAGGAAGTATACAGAAAGTGGAAAGGGGGACAGGCCACTTGGGAGGAACATAGGAATGTTGTGAGAGTATGCAGGGATGCAACGAGGAAGGCTAAGGCCCGTTTGGAATTAAATCTGGCGAGAGATGTCAAGGACAGCAAGAAGGGCTTCTTCAAATACATCAGTAGCAAGAGGAAGACTAGGGAAAATGTGGGCCCTTTGCTGAATGGGGTGGGTGCCCTGGTGACGAAGGATGCAGAGAAGGCAGAGTTACTGAATGCCGCCTTTGCTTCAGTCTTTACTGCTCAGGCCAGCCCTCAGGAACCCCAGATCCTGGAGGCAAGAGAGAAAGTCTGGAGGAAGGAAGACTTTCCCTTGGTGGAGGAGGAGTGGGTTAGAGATCATTTAAGCAAACTTGACACCCACAAATCCATGGGCCCTGATGGGATGCACCCACGAGTCCTGAGGGAGCTGGCAGATGTCATTGCTAAGCCACTCTCCATCATCTTCAAAAGGTCATGGAGGACAGGAGAGGTGCCTGAGGACTGGAAGAAAGCCAATGTCACCCCAGTCTTCAAAAAGGGCAAGAAGGAGGACCCAGGGAACTACAGGCCAGTCAGCCTCACCTGCATCCCTGGAAAGGTGATGGAGCAGCTCATCCTGGAGGCCATCTCCAAGCATGTGGAGGACAAGAAGGTGATCAGGAGTAGTCAGCATGGCTTCACCAAGGGGAAATCATGCCTAACCAATCTGATAGCCTTCTATGATGGAATGACTGGCTGGGTAGATGAGGGGAGAGCAGTGGATGTTGTCTCCCTTGACTCCAGCAAGGCTTTTGACACTGTCTCCCATAACATCCTCATAGACAAGCTCAGGAAGTGTGGGCTAGATGAGTGGACAGTGAGGTGGCTTGAGAACTGGCTGAATGGCAGAGCTCAGAGAGTTGTGATCAGTGGCACAGAGTCTAGTTGGAGGCCTGTAGCTAGCGGTGTCCCCCAGGGGTCAGTACTGGGTCCAGTCTTGTTCAACTTCTTCATCAATGACCTGGATGAAGGCACAGAGTGCACCCTCAGCAAGTTTGCTGACGATACAAAACTGGGAGGAGTGGCTGATACACCAGAGGGCTGTGCTGCCATTCAGAGAGACCTGGACAGGCTGGAGAGGTGGGCGGAGGGGAACCTCATGAAGTTCAACAAAGGCAAGTGCAGGGTCCTGCACCTGGGGAGGAATAACCCCAGTCACCAGTACAGGCTGGGGGCTGACCTGCTGGAAAGCAGCTCTGCCGAGAAGGACCTGGGAGTGCTGGTGGACACCAAGTTAAGCATGAGGCAGCAATGTGCCCTTGTGGCCAAGAAGGCCAATGGTATTGTGGGGTGCATGAGGAAGAGTGTTGCCAGCAGGTCGAGGGAGGTGATTCTCCCCCTCTACTCAGCCCTGGTGAGGCCACATCTGGAGTACTGCATCCAGTTCTGGGCTCCCCAGTACAAGAGGGATGTGGCACTACTGGAGCAAGTCCAGCGAAGGGCTACAAAGATGATTAGGGGACTGGAGCATCTCTCTTATGAGGAAAGACTGAGAGAGCTTGGCCTGTTTAGCCTGGAAAAGAAAAGGCTGAGAGGAGATCTTATCAATGTGCACAAGTATCTGAAGGGAGGGTGTCGAGAGGATGGAGCCAGACTCTTTTCAGTGGTGCCGAGCGACAGGACGCGAGGCAACGGGCACAAACTGAAACACAGACGCTTCCATCTGAACATGAGGAAAAACTTTTTCACTGTGAAGGTGACAGAGCACTGGAACAGGTTGCCCCGAGAGGTTGTGGAGTCTCCTTCTCTGGAGATATTCAAAACACGCCTGGATGCAATCCTGTGCAATGTGCTCTAGGTGACGCTGCTTGAGGAGGGGGGTTGGACTAGATGATCTCCAGAGGTCCCTTCCAACCTCAGTGATTCTGTGATATGGTCATGCCAGTTACAGAAAGCATCAGCTAAAGTGGTGTAGTTCTGGGATTTGATCTTTGAGTGGCACCAGAGGGAGCTGTATGGGAGAAGGATGTGCTCCTTTTACACGCTCCCCGCAACTGCAGTAGTCACAGCTCGCTCTGTGATGTGGAGGGGAATATTGCTGGGTAATGACAAAAAGAATAGAATTTGATGTGAAGAATGGGGCAGCTGGAAGCTTCGGGACAGCTGAAAATCTGACAGTATAAAAGACAACAGGAAGATATTTAAACAGAGCATCATCTGAATCTGCACTGTCGTTAAAAAACCCTCTTGGAGTATAACCTTATTTCTTATAGTAACTAAACCTGCTAAACATATGCATAAGAAACTGTTTACTTAGAGCAAGTTTACTACAAAGCTGTATTACAACGACTTGGGCAATACACTCCACATAAATTTGAAATGTATGAGCATAAAGTCTTTTAACCTCACAGAAAAAAAGGAAAGTAGAACTTATAAGGGAACATGTAACTTATTTAATCTGTGCAATTTTGGGAAGTTAGTCTGGTTTCCTACAGTGGGTTGGGTTATGACTGGAACTATGAACAAAAGCTTATGTTCTGAGTCTTTCAATAATCCGAAGCCTTGGCCAGCCTGCTAGCATTGTTCAAGCAACTGTAGTTAGCCAGTCCCAGTAGAAAGCTATAGAGGGTGGACGAGACCCCGACATTCCACATGCAACTGAACCAACCCACTCCAAGGTGAGAAAATTGGCAGACCTCAAAATCAGCAGATTTGCATGTAGTTCTAACAACATAAGCACGAATGACAATAACACAGAAAATATGAAGAAATGTCATGAAAGCCTTTGCTTTCAAGAGTGAGCAAAAGTGAGAGGCAGGCACTTAAAATAATGATTAGATCAAAAAAGTCAAATAACTGACATGAACAAAATATGCACTGCAACTGTCAGAAGTATATCTAAGATCAGAGTCTACAAGATTAAGGCCATTAGCACAGGGTGGGACAAGGGGCACCCAGCTCCATTCATCAATTCTAGAACAAGATCCCAGCCCTATGTCTTTTAAGGCAGCAAAATGCTGATCTTTAAGATGTCAGAGGAAAAAAAAAAATGTATTAAAAATTATAGGCTATGTGAGGATTTAAAAAGCAAACAAAAGGGTTAGTAAAATTTTATACTGGCCTCACTGTAGCTTCTGTGATGTCAAATTAACTGCAAAGGCTTGTGAAATGCCACAGACAAGCTCAGTAAGAACAGGAGTATGTCCTGGTGACCAAAAAGAAAAGACACTGGTAAAAAAAATCTTTCAGACTTGTTTGTATTTGATGGTTTAAAACAAACAAACAAAAAAAACCCACAATCATTTAATATTCTTGATTTCCTGGAACAGGTATGCTAGAGGAATATCTCAGCTAAGTAGCTGATTGACAAAGTCAAATTTGTTTAGCTAGGTAAATATTCTAGGCTGCAATTTACTTTGCATAAGTTTAAGCAGGTCACAATAAAGTTGGCCCTCATCTTCCCCAATTCAACGGGAGAGCTGATAATCCTTTAAAAATATTACCGTCCATACTGAAAGGAATTGTACAGAATGTCAGATTGTTTCATTGGTACCATATCCTGTTATTTAGCAGTGCAAAGTATAATTCAGCAGTTCTAATAATGAATCATTGTTGGTAATCTACAGATGTTTATGATAGAAAACTCAAAACTAGCATACAGATAATGAAAGAAGCTGAAGGCAGAAGAAAAGATGAAATGTGCAAAACTATAGAGAAATAAAAAACCCTTTAAATAACAGAGGTAGTGAGTACCTAGGAATTAATGCCTCTGAAAAAAGACACAAATGGAAATAAGTCACCACAGATATCAGAGATGACAGGTAAGTTTACCTCTCCAGCTAGAGACAGTACAAGAAACACGTGGCACCTTACCCAGCTGCCAGAAAGGAGGGCACCCAAAAGCCTATACAGAACAAGCTGTGAAAGAGGCTGGTTGTTGCAAAACTGAGGCAAGATCACCAAATCCCATGATATAAAACAGGCAGAACAAGTGAGTTTTCCTGATCAGCAGTGGCACTGATATTTCAGCTGAGAATAACTAAATGTCACATGTAAGTTTAGTATCTAGGTTGGCTCCAGGTATCACCTGAAAATTTTAAAAATACCTTTATATTTTTAAGTGCTGTCCAGAAAGGAAGTAGAAGTACATTAAGGAAGCCTATTTTATGCACTAAAATAGGCTAAGGACTTCACGTGGTCCTTTATACCACCTCAGCTGAAGGGCAGAAACTCCTTTATCTGCTACAAGCTTTTTAGCAGGAAAATACCTGACTGTATTTCAAGAGTCTAGTAATAACACAGTTAAGGAAGACCAAACAGGTTTTGTACTTGCTTTCACACCTGATTTTTTTCCTCTAATAGACAGAGTCTTTAATATCATGAGAGGAAAGCAGTATTTCCTACTCTGTTTTGTCAGACAAAGAATAAAGTACCATTTTTTTCATCATTAATTCTCCCAAGACTCCTAACAAGTGACAATTATAAGAGAAACAAAAAACACCTCTAGTGTAATTCTAAAGTTATATAAGAGTATCTTTTGCTGCTTGAAACAGAATAATATGTAAACTCAAATATATAGAAGTTACAAGATTTACAAGACATTTCTTCTGCTGCAGTAAAATGCTACTATTTTAAAATGAACCATGCCATAGGAAAAGTTTCTTTTCACACCAATTGTGTGCATATTTATTGATATTCTGATAGAGTTCAGTGTGAATGCTGTATTGAGCATATACATACATATAGCAATTAGAAAAGACCTTCCTTAGATTCAGATGTCTTCCAAGTGTTTCTGTAGAAAGAGCTGACATACTTTTCATTAGATTTTCACTTGATATGAATAAAATAATTTCGTTTTTGCTCGTTTAACTTCATATTTGCACTGCAGATAGTCCTAGTCCTCTTCAAAGCAGCTTAGAAATCCTGGCAAATAATTTGTCGAACTGTGTAACTTCTGTGAAGTACTGGTACATGAACTAGTTAAAAAGCAGGGGTAAGAATTTAAATCAGATTAATTTTTTTTTTTTAGCCCCCCAATCAACCAATATTTCCATAAAAAAGAAAAAGAAAGGCTATGCCAAGTATATATTCATACAGAACATAAAGCTGACTCACAAGAGGCATAGGATTCAGCCATAGCATTCCAAGGCTCATTGGCATCACTGTAACAAATGAAGCATCAGCTATGAATGATGAGATGCCTTCAGGAAACTGCCCCTGCTGACTGTAATGTGACCCTGAGCTAGAAATAGTACTGCTCGCTCACCAGTACTTCTATTTCCTTAGGGCATTTACCCACGCCTGTTTAAATAGCTATGCACCACAATGACAACTAGAGATCTCTAAATGATTCTCAGGGTTCACTTTTGCAATTGTGTTAATGCAATCTAATTTAATACTGCTGCTGGAAAGCACAGTTACAACCAAATTCTTTTCCCCTTCCTCATCCTAGCATATAGCACTCATTTGACTGAGCAACAAGTCAGATCATGAATTTAATCCACAAAAAAAATAACTCTCCCTCCTCATCCAAGCACTCCCTCCTCCAAAAGAGACCTTAAACCAACACAAAAGAAGGGTCTAAAACCCACAGCTGGGAATAGATGGGACTTCCCTATGGGCTGCAATGGGGGTTTAGATAAGACTTAATCAGTTGCGAACTTGTACCCCCATGTGCTCAGACTGTGGGCTGACCTCTTGGTAGGTAAATCTGTCTTCTGTTATAAGACAAAGTACAATATTTTGCACAGAAATAAAATAATTTAAGAAAAACTGCATGTGGGCTCCTTTGGACTTCAATAAGGCCAACATATAACCTGTATGAAGTTATATAAGACTACAGGTTTACAGGACTGTGTTTTAATGAACAGTGTTGGGTAGTAGGCACAACACAGAAGCAGAGCTATTAATATAGCAGTAAGCCTGCATATCCCCCTGTCCTCCCAAGGGCCAAAAGGCCTTCTGTATGAAGAGCAGGGGGATAAAGAAATTCAGAGTATGTACAGTAAGTGACAAACTAAACACATCTATAGGTGTACTATATTTTCAGTACAAAGAAGGGTTAGAAAAACCTTTAAATGAAAATCTAACATTCTGCAGAGTTGGGAACTGACTGGGGTACTAGAATGCATCAAGCAGGCTATCTCCAGCCAGGGGAATTGCAACCCAACACACACACGGATCAGGAAAGCAACCAGTATTGATTTGAATTAGTGCTGAACTCCTATTCCTCAGCAAGGTCCAGGTGACATTTCCACTATCTTGATGAATTATAAGTTTACATGTTTTGTAGAGGCAATCCAGACAAAACCCAAAATTATTTTCAAATGAGAGATTTCATAACAGAAAGAGCCTCTGTTTTCTGAAGTTTTGAAGTATTTTTAGCCTTGTGTTCCTGAAGGTTGCCAAACTGGCTAGCCTGCATGCTAGAACCATTTGGTTAATGGAACATGAGAATACCACAGGCAGACAGGCTTCCTCAGGCTGCAAAGTAAATGTGACTTCAGACACTACCACCTCTCAGTCTTTAGTCTCTCTGAAGAGAACGCCATAAAGCATCATTTAACAGCAGCCTCAAATTACAAGGAGACAAAGAACTGATTTCAAAGCAGCTGTCAGTCAGCCAGCCAGCTGACAAGACTAGATATAATCTATAATCACAGAGGCAAATGGTCTTATCTCACTTGCAAATTGCTGGTTTCTAGATTTGTAGGTTAATTTTTAATTCTCACTCTCTTCTAAGCTTTGCTTATAAGTTGAGCTAAGCAACCTGCAAATGCTTAAGTGATTTGCAGGTGGATGTCTACATCTTTCTGCTACTTAGAGTCTATTCAGAGTCAGTGAGTTTTTGTTAAATATAATTTTACATATTTCTCTATACTTTCAGAAGCAAGGAAGAGGGAGTGCTATCTTTCATCAGTCTAACATGTTGTTAGATAAAGAGAAAAGGTAAGTTTTTAGGTCACAAATTCAACTGTGAAGCAGCAAACTCAGAGATAAATACAGATCAGAACCTGAGACAAATAGCATAGATAGAATCACCCTCTTACCTACAAGAAAATATTTTTCATGGAACGATCACTCCAGCTCTGATATCTCAGCCCTGATCCTGGGCTACTTTCCAAAGATCAGTCTAGGAAGAGCAATACACAATTACACTACATATTAAAACTCAAATTCAGTGCAGAGAGTTTCTGTCATACCTTGCCTACTGTTGTTCCACAGATGCTAACTCTCTGCATCCTACAGCTCTAACAACTTCATTGCTTCTCTCGTTGCCATCAGGCTTCTCTGCTTCACAGGTGCTAATCATCCTTTTCCTTCAACTTGTTTAATGGGTTTAATCTCAGAATAGTTGCTATCTACCTGTATTTTGCTTGAGGTTTACCAATTCTGCTCCAGAACTGAAGAAAGTCCATGCTTTCAAAGTTTGTCTATGCTTTCCAGCATACCAGTGCTCTATAAAAGATAAAAATCTCTCATCGTTATAGCACTGTAGCTTTACAACAATACTACTACTTACTCTTCAGTATAGCTTGATTACTTTTCCCTATGGACTATTTATGGGATTTATCACAGATTAGGGAAGTGGGGAGACACACACACAGAGTTAGGTGTATGCAAGGGAAAATATGTCTTGTAATCAGTTTTAAGGTTGGATGTATTCCCAGACTTAAAGCTTTTCGCAAGGCTACCATGTACAAGCTATCCTGATCAGGGAGCAGCCAGGGTTGGGCTGCTCTGCCAGGGCAGGTGAGCTGGGAGCAGAGAATGCCAGCCAGCAGAGGCCACACCAGCCAGGGAGCCCAGCAGCACTTGAGCACAGCCAGCAGGGCAGGCCTGGGGACAGCAACCAAGGTCAGCTAGGAGTTGGGTAACCACCAGGCAAGTCTGTAGTGACAAGGCCAGGTTCAAGATGAAGCCAGAAAGTTCAGTCAGCAAGGTAAGGTCAGGATGGGGAAAGAACGAGGCCTGGCACAGGCTACAATATAGCTTAGGCAAGGGCCCAAGATTAGATGCTGTTTCCAAGCCAAGGACCAGAGACTTCTCACAGAAACTCTCACCACAGCAGTCTGATTCAAGGAAACAGAGCTGCACTGCATCAGAGCTGGCCTTGAGCACAGGCAGCTAAACCCCTGCAAGGAGGCAGAGGCTGTTGGTACATTCAAACCTCTGACAATCCTGTGGTTTCATTCCAACTCTGTTTTGTCCATTGGGAGTTGAGCTTTGCAGGGAATAGGGGCTTTTGGTGGGACGTGTAGTCAAAGGAGAAGCAGGGTCCTTGATACAGGTCCATCACATCTAAAAACTCTAACAATGAGGGCTAGGACTTTTAAGGTACTGTAACATTGAAGAGAAGTGATGCATGTTAAATTTATGTACTAGCTTATCTTTTAGTTCATCACATGGTCAAATTGCATGATGTTTCTTCCAATGTGCTATTTCATTTATTTATACTCTTTATCTTATTACCTGTATTTTAATCTATCTTTCCTTGTCTTTTCCAGGCATTTATCTAAAAAAAAAAAAAAAAAAACCCAAAAACACACCCTACAACACACACACAACACACCACCACAACACCACACACACACAATTAAACCTCTACCTGACACAACATATAGGTAGCAAAAGGATTGTTATTTATTTGTTGTGTAGTTTTCATTATTATGATAGCAAAGTACAGTTCTCCAGGAAACTCTTGTGAGAGGTAGAGATTGTCCTTTGCCAAAAGCGATTCAGCCACCTCTGCTTCCAGTTTTCTTTAGCAGCTCAGCCTATGATCATTTGCCCTCTCATCTCTCCTACCTTCTCTTCAAAATTCTACCCAAACTAAAGAAGTTAAGTCTGCTGATTTCTTGCCTTATTTCTCCAGGCAAGACATATTTCTTAGCATACGAGCATCTCAATGGTAACTTTCCAAACTACATAGTTGCACCAAGAAATGAAAAGGCAAGTAATTCTTGAGAAGCAGTAACAGCAGCGCTGTCTGCAGCCAAAGACACAAACAAGTCTCATGCCAGTCCCTATCCTGTTGATTCTATTGTGTAATGTTAATGATACTTAGAAGTTTGTATTAATAAGATTTAAACAATGTTTAAAAAGAGTCAAACTCTGTCTTGGCAAAGAGATATTTCTGTACTAGTAAATATGTCTATTCCATAAAGTAATCAATGGTTCATTGTGTCCCAATTCCCAAAAGGAAACAGATGGCTGGAAGTAGTTTTAGTCCCTTACAGAGTCTTCTTACACTACAAAATGGAAGGGAAGATAACTGATCCTTAACACGCTGTTCCTGGCTCAGACAGCAGAAAACACCCAGCCCCAGGAAAAGTACACTTCCTGTGTACATCAATGTTCCAGATGCAAGTTATCAAGTCTTCCCATATGAAGACAGGGAATGTGATTTACAAACAAGAAATAGCCTGCTACTAGGGGCATTTTGAAAAGCGGTGGTGCATCTCTGCATCATGACTACCTGTGTGGTTCCACCTTACTCATTTCAAGTGAGCTGGACATGAGTAAGTCATTGCCAAACTAAGTTAAAACCATGCAGTCAGAGGATATTGTGTGTGAAGCTCTTTATGAATATAGAGTGTCAAGTAAGATTTCAGTGTTACTCAAGCTTTGGAATTAAAAACACTTCTCAGCCAATATTTCAGTTTCTTTCATGACTGCTCACCAAGAAGGAAGTTTCTTCAAACCAGCAAAAAAGCTGGGAAATAAGCAAGTACAGAGCAACACCAGTCCTTTCTCCCCCAAAATCTTTTGCTCCTGGAAAGGTATGGTCTGATCTTAGCTTAAGATCTGTAAGAGGAATGTCTTCAACGATGAAAGTCAAGGTGGTGTTTCATATACTCATTTTTCAGGAATATCCTGTAAAGAAACATCATGGTGCTTTCAAAGAATGTATTAATGCAGCATTCTTATTCTTTGCCCTTTCCCTTGCATGTCCTGTTTTACCACTCTTTGCTGTGCATTTAGTTCTTTCATTCTTTGGTGGGAGGGAGAGCGAAGTTTAGTACCTATTGTACTCTTACTCAAAAGTTATCTGCTAGAAAGAGACTAGGATAAACACAGACATCCCAGGAGGATGGCAGAATGCAAGTAACGCAGCTGACCACAGGTCAGGTCAGGCAAGCAGTCATTTCAAAGGTTTGACCATGAGAAGAATAGAAATCTTCTCCCCACACCATTTTATGTGGTGGAGTAAGGTGCTGCGTCAAGCACATCACACTGTAAGTTACATCTGAAGTACATTGGAAGCTCCTGTTCCTTCAGGATAACCAAATGCAAGGTCCCCTGATAGGTGCATTTGGGCTTCTCAGCATCACACTGGAAGCATTCATTGTGAGAGCTAACAGATACAAGGACTTATCCATGGTTATTCTGCTGTTCACATTTCTGTGTTCCTACTAGTTCCTCCCAGCAGCATGCACCACTTCATATCTTTATTAGGCTCTATCTTGATGAAATCAACTCATAATTAAAAATAGGAAACACTGAATATAGATCCAATATTGCTGTGTTACAGCAGAGAGGATACAGAGTTTCTCAACATTTTGCTAAGCAGTTTTCAAATCCAATACATTTCCAAGTTAGATATCGACACTGCAATAAATAAGCTTCTTTTCTATAGAAAAATAAAATGGTTAAATAGCAGTTTGCCATTGTAGGACATAACAACCTTGAACATTCAAGTCAATGGGAGTTTCTTTCCTTTGACCCAAATTGCATCAGGATCAAGCACTTATTCCAATACATATTCGGCAAGAATAAATAAATAAGTTTTTAACACATAGTTAGGTTCAATCTTGCTTCCTTTGAAAACAACAAGATGCTTCTGTCATCAGGAAAATATAGCTTTTAGTTCACACATGAATTAGCATGTGTCCTTAGTACATATCTATATATGAACATATGAACAATATGACAGTGTAGCATCTCTTACAGCTGCAAATAAAAACCTGTTTCACCTCCAAAAAAACATAGCACTTAGATATAGTGCATAGACACCCTCCCTAACTCCAGGGGGAGGGGAAGGAAGAGATGTGTAATAAAGCACATGAGCTACTGCTTTAGATTGTCAGTAATGTGCATTTAAAGACCCTGAATATGCATTACAACATGATCAATAAGATATAAATATAAGAACCTTTCAGTAAATAGGAAAAATTCACACATCCAAAGATATGGAGAGCATCCACCTTAGGAATGTTAACTCTTCAGTTTTAATCTCAGAGTCTATTCTCCCTCAATGTGCACGTATTAACATAGAGGCACTTCAGAGGGGAAATACTGACTGATGATTAAAACCAAGTAAGTATTAGAACAATTGTGACTGAAAATACTTTTTGATAACCATCTTTTCACAGTACACAGGAACTGATTTCACAGTACTGAGCTAACCTAAAGGGATACAGTGAGGCCTAATTAGTATTTGCAGCACGTTGTGTCTGGGTGAAAAGCATTAATAGAATTCCAAGTTATTATTGCCCACATATCTTCTATACTCATTTATGAAGGGTGTCCAGGTTTGCCATGAAGTATTACATGGAAACACACAATAATCAGTCACGTTACTATCTCAATTTGTATCTAAGTCTTATTTTTTTAATAGCAGTTTTCTTTCAAATTGCTGATAATTAAAAACAGACATGCATCTAGGACCAGTATTGTATCTCTAAAGTTCTGGACTTTTCAACATGGTAGTCAAGCATAAGACAATTTTATTACACATGAAAAAAAAACAAAACACTCTTCATACAAATAAGAACCCAAGCCAACCAAGAAACTGAAGGAATGTTAAAATAATCAACTTAAGTATATCTCTCCTGAAACATATGAAGCAAGGAAATATTTAATAGACTGTAAAAGGTCAGAATGCTGCTTCCTGCTAAGATGCTTAGGAAAAAAGTACATATAGCAGTAAACTTGGTATCTGTGCACTACTGATTGATGATGAAGAATCATCACTGAAGTCACTTTCATCTTCTTGTAGTATAAAACTGGTGATGAACCTAAAGACAGCATGGCACATGGAATTCAAAGGCAAACTTTATCTGGCCCTGTTTTAGTGCATTTTTAACAAGAATTAAACAAGATAAGCAAGAAAGCTTCTAAGAAAATAAGCATCATTAGCCAGATAGAAATTCCACATAATCCTATAGCAGTTCAGCTTTCAGAAACATCTTACCTGTTGAAAGAGAGTATTCCCTGCTCTTAGCAAGACCCAAAAAGGAGCTAAGGCTGTCTGCATGAAGCAACTTAGTTTGTAGTGAGCTGTACTTATGTTGCAGTTGAGTTCATCCATCCAGCTGTTCCACATTACTACAGAAATCATTGCTTTGCTATAGCAGGAATTGTCTTCCTATTAGTTAAGTCAGTACTGTGAGCAGCTTTTCCATATTCCTGCTGAAAGACCTTGATTGTAGTTGGTTTCCCACAAAGGAAGCCAGGTGAGACTCATAGAAATGCTGGAACAAGGGGTCAAACTCATGAGTAACAACTTCTCCGTTGTCATCCCTTTACCCATCTTTTAAATTCAGTAATGGCCAGTCTGAACAGAATGGTGCTCCAAGCCACACTGCTGATGACTGCAGACAAGCTGCTGTTTGTTGATGAGTATTTGACATCTTACAGCCAAACAGCATCAGTTTTGCAAATTAGTGATTAGGCTCCCAACTGAATTTTGGCAGCCACACCAACTACACTGCCTGCAGCTGCTGCAGGAAGACTGAGAGGAGGAAAAAAGGGAAGGATGTGAAACAGTTTCTTCTGAAGGAACTATTTTTGATTAAACTTCACTTTGTGTGGCATCAGTTCTGACAAGTGTCAGCTGGTGGAGACAAATGAGCTGTACACCTGGCAGGCTCAGCAGGCATAATGCCACCTTTCTAGAGATCTCTGCAAAGCTCCCCTCTGCCCCTCCAAAAATATCTGCAAGCACAGGAAAGTAAGAGCTCCCCTAGCTATTTACAATCATATGGCTATCACTGTCACAGTTGCTGCTGGTGACTAACTAAGTTTGCTGAGGTACTCAGAATCACAATTGCTATAGTTTCATGCTAGGTCTGAGCACTTTGACAAGTACAAACATCCCTTAAATGAGGTTCCAGAAAACTAAAACTCCTCTCTTAAGGTGGCTTAGGGCAGATCACCAACTGACTTGGGTAAGGAGCTCTTTTTAGAGACACCTTTCTTCACAGTAGCTGATTGCTGCTGGGCAGTATCAGCAGTTTGCTCATCTAAGGCAATCAGTAGATCCAGTTCACAGGAAAGGTTAGGCACAGACTTATCAAAGTATGAGCTTTTGGAGAAATGTGTTTTCTTTTTCTAGTCAACTTCACCTGATGTAATGTTGCTTCTAAACAACATATCCTAGGGGTTTGATATTCTTAAAGATTTAGAATTAATACCTGTATCTAATATCTGCTATTCTTAAAGATCTTAAAGGTCTTATCTTAAAGATCAATGAATCTTGTATGACTAAAGGTTACAAGTTACTACATGGGGCCAGTGTTGCAGGAGGTCAAAGTTATCACACACACTGCTAGTCAGAGACATCTAAGGGCTGTCCTGACAGGTCCCAGGAGTCATTTAAGGATATACGAGAGCTGAGCTGCCAGGTCCCGTCCTCTGAAAATGCCAGAGGCTGAGCTAGAAACAGTGCCTGAACAGACCAAGATGGTTTGGAGGCACATTGGATCCAAAGTTTAGGCCTAATTACCAAGAATCCTGGTGACAATTAATTGAAGGACTCTGCCAGCTTTGTAATAGTATATACAATTGGCTATATCTATTTGCTGTGGAAATGTTAATGACTGTATTTTCATGGGTTTTTTTTCCTGTCCTGCAGGCTAAAATTATCCTTGTTTTACAGCTGGAGAGGAAGCAGAATTACAGTGATGCAAAATGGTTTGCCTAAGGTCATGCAGTTCTCTTTAGCAGATGTAAGGTTCTGAATTCTTATTTCTTGGTTCTCAGGCTAGTTCTGGTCCCCATTCTTATTCTCACACCTTAATCAAATGATCATTTTCCTATGCTTGTACAGAATTTCCTCCTGACACATGAATGAGTGGGTGGAATCATTTATGTATCTCACTAATCTTTGGGTTCATGACACCAGTAGAACGTACTTGAAATAAAAGCCAAAGTCATTCTTTGAAAATGAAAATGAACATAAAAAAGGAACTCACTTCTCTGATACAATTATTTTGAAAGTATTTATATGGCCATTTGTTAGGCAGTCCTGCTAACCCTGTTTTACAAATGAATTTCATAGTGTGTTCATGATGAGAAGTGCTTCTGAATTCTTCATTCTGTGTAGAGCAAAGCACTTAATTCTTGACTTGAAAGAAATCTTTTATCATATTATTTGTACAAGCATTACTGAAGACTTGCCATGGCTGATATATCTGGAAAGTATCAAACAAGGACAATATGCACAGATTATCTGCTAATACTGAAATCATCAGAATCTTCCCATTAAGATACTAATAAAGCAGCTTGATTAGGTTTAATTTAGGTAACTACTAAGGAGTTGTTTGCCACATGCTTTGAAAGAAAGGTTGAAACATCTTCACTTAATAGAATGCTTGACTTGCTGCAGTTCCTAAATATATACTTTAAATAAGGTTTTAAACGGTTCTAAAAACCTCACAGCCAACAGACATATTCCATACTTCCAGAAGGAAATTATATTGAAATAGCTTTAAAAGTTTTCCAACAATCTCCCAAAACTCATAATTTTCTTGCATTTTTTATACCTTGAAACTATAGCATAAATGTGGAAAGACAAGTATTAAAGAAACTGATATTTGCCTTTAGTGCCCAAGTTTACTTCAATAGTAGAAAAAGAGCTGAAATTATCTAGAAGACTATTATCTGGGAAATAATTCAGGAGAATAAGGCACAGTTTATGAAAAGAGAGGGGATTTTTTAAAATGATGCTTCACCTATCCCTATCCTGGTCTCTTTGAAGTTCCCCAGAATAGACAGAACAGACAACATAGTACCAAATGCTTTTTCAGTACTGAGATATGCAATCTAATGTAGATTGGAAGGGAAAAATCAAACTAATCACAAGTCTTATAGGAGTCCAAACTAATTTAAAACTTAAAATGAAGAATCACTGTAGGTTTCTCAATGGGCATCTGTGACCAAATGAGCAAACAAGTCATTAAAGAGGAAGAAAAGAATGGCAGGTATGCTGTGATGGAAAAATCTGTCATCGTTTCTATTAACACTGCAGCATCATCAGTGCAGTGTGGTCTTGGTAACCCCATGTCAAAAAGGATACCACAGAACTAATTAGAATGGGTTCAGGAGTAGATGGTGAATCAGAAAAAGATAAACAATCAAGAGAATGGAAAAAACTCTCCTATGCAGACAAATTAAAAAGACCCAAATTGTTTGCTTTAATACAGAGATAAAAAAGAACATGAAAGATATTATGAATTAGCTTGAAGCTTTCTGTCTGTTCTACTTCTACATACAAGAACAAGACAACAGTCAATTAAATTAAAGAAGAGGGATATGAAACTAATGAGTCTTTACACTGCATGCCTAATTTAACCTTTGCATTCACTGTCAAGAGGAAAATGATATAGGCTGACAAATGATAGTCAGAATGTGACCGGACAACAAACATATCCATAGTTATAACTATGGACAAAGCTTTCTGAAAGGTGTTAAACCTTTTGGGGCTTCCAATATCTTCCAATTTGTCTTTTTGTCCAATTCCATTAGATTAGGAAGAAATCTAAAGCATGTGTTGGGGGAGATGGGAAGACAAAGTGTATTCCTCATCTGCCAGCTCCAGGGGTCTTACATATTCCTCTGAAATACCTTGTACTGACTATTGACAGATTAATTGAATCCTGGGTCTGATTCACTGCCAATTTCTTGGTTTGTTTTGGGACACATGAAATATTAAGTTCTTGGCCTTATCTTTTGCAAATGTACTAATTGTGTCAAATGAATTGGCAATCAACTGCAGTGATACAAAATACTAAAGTAGCATGCGTCAGATGATGTATTTCAGACACAAATTTGCAAGGCTGGAAATCTCCTACAAGCCCTGCTTGCTATGACCTGTATTACTTGTCAGGAGAGAAACTGCATAACCTCATCCCAACCCACCCAAGAAGGCTGTACCTGCCCCTGGAATCTCTGGGCTGGATTCTCAGCAGCTCTGACTCAATAGACATTCCTTCAGCCTCCTGCAATAATAAGCTCTGATCCAAAGCCTCTGCTGTTTCTTCCTACAGTCCCTGTAATATGATGTGCATAAGGATTAAAAGAGGTCCCCCCAGTAAATGAGTATTTATTGTGCAGTAAATTTATTGAAGCCTCAAGCTGTCAGGAAAGGCCTGTGTAAAACCTTGTCAAACTAAACTGTCCCGGAGATGTAGACACCTGAACTTTTGAAGCACATTTACTCTTTTCCCATGGGGAGATCATTCAGCTCAATTCTTATTCAAGCTGTTTTCTATCACAGAGGATTTTCAGGGACAAGGGCAGGATGCAGTTGACAGTCATTTTAGTGAAGAGCAGGCTAGCTGAGGTTAAAAGGAAACAGCTTGAAACCACTTGCGATACATGTCTCACATTAAGACACATTAGAATACAAGTTACTCTATCTACAACAGGATTTTTAAGCACATTGGTTATTTAAAAACAAATATACTTCATCCATGTATAACTACTCCGAAGGTGGCATTTAGACAGTGAACAATCATCCAGTAGCTGCTCTTGTTCTAGTGCAACTGAACAGTCTGTGGTTTACCATGTGTTAGTTTGTCAAGCTAAACTCTGGGCTTTATGCTAGAGTTAATTTTAACCAGCTAATGACTGAAAACTTTTAACAGCTTGGTCTGCAAGATGATTGCAAAAGCTGTTAGTAAGCAGTGAATGTTAAAATAAAGCTTTCTTTAGCAAAGATTAAGCACAGCCAGAGGATATATAATAGCTGCCAAGTGAGCTGAAAGATTTTTTTCATGGTGGAGTATCCCTTTCTCCCAATTCCCAGCCTGGCAAGATGGGTATGATCTGGCTGCCAGCATGTGCCATTGCTTGAAACTTCTGCATGCCAGAAAGCTGACTAGTTCCAGCATCCAGTTTCCATACAACATGAATGCAAAGAGGTCAGATTTCCAAAAAGCATAGTCTGTCTCACAGGCAGGGCCAGATCATTCAGACTTTTAGGGAGTCGCCCAATTTCAAGCATTCATTTCCAACCTGCTACTTTCCTTCAAGAATCTGGTTACCTCACTCCCTAAGGACGATTACTTTCTTTCCTTTTCTTTTTTTTTTTTCTAATTGTGGCCTCAATTTGTATAACAAAGTCCTAGAGATCCGACCCTCAGGTTAACTTTAATGTATGGTGAGCTTTGCACATACATTAGCAAATTGACTGCTATTTTAAAGCCAGTAGGGATGCCCCAGAAGAAGAACATGTCTTTGGTGTACTAAATGTATCCGAAGTAGTTGGAGTAAAACAACTCTTGGGAACCTGTCTCAGAAAAAAAATGTATATGTGTTATGATACCTCTAAGAGTTCATCCAGGTTAATGACCGTGAGATGCTCTGCTTGTGTCTTTCAAAACCATGGGGAAGGGCAGCAGCATGTGGCCTGCAGCTATTGCTCATCCCTTGAGCATGTTTCTCTCCTGACATGTTCACACAGGTGGCATTGCAGTCTAATTTTTCTTTGGAAGGGTGTGACAGTAATTGTTTACTTCTAATTGCTTTATTCCTATTTCGTCATACGTTGCAAAAGTGAGTGGAGCCCACCACACCTCTCACTGTTAGTGGCACACACTCCTGGTAGAATATTTGCCAAGCATTAGCGCTGCTCCAGCTCTATGGGCAGGGGGCACAGAAAGGCCAAGGCCAGGTGAAGTCCCCATGTGTTCAAACTCGCCTCTGTGCTCAATCCCCATGGCTTTACAGACTTCCTTAATAGCCTCTGCCCGAGCTTGTGAGCAGCATCACCAGACAGAGACGTTGGCGCTGAGCGGTGGGGCAGCGTGTGGCATACCTCCTTTCCGAGGCCTGCAAGCTGGAGGATCTGACGCCTCTCTTTGCAGTCCAGCTGCAGGGTAGCTCTGCTGCAGTCGAGGTTCTCTGAGACAGGAGACACAAATGAATCACCCGCAGAACCCATTTGCTTATTTGCTTGCCGGAAAAATAGCGTCGGCTGTCCGCAGCCCATTTCAACTCTCCCAGCTCTCGTGACTGAGCCTAGCATCAGTGAGACAACAGCGTGGGGGCGCGGAGCCACTGGCGTCCCACACAGTTTGAAGCACAGTGTGTGCTTCAATGAATTTTTGTAGAATAGCAGGTATGGAGGAAAGCCCTCATCACTTGCCTTTTAATACTCCAAAGCTAAAACCTCTCTGCCAAAAAAGAAAAATGGTTTACAGTTTTCCAGTTTTTCCTGCCCAGCACGGTAGTGGTGTTTTCTCTGAACTCCCAGATGCTCCAAGAACCTCACAAAATTGTCAGGCAGAAGTTTAATAAAGAGAACATTTCTATCCTTCCTGGTTGCCAAGTAAATTGCAGTGTGCTATCTCTAAGGTTATGGCATCAGAAGACAGAGAATGCAAAAGTAGCTTTAAAAAGATTTTTCTCTAAGTAAATTTTAGGAGCTTAAAGCATAATGGAGTGGCAATGCAATTATTTTTTCCCCTAATTCTGCTAATCTTTCCTAACTTCTGGCCTGTCTTTTTGCTGATTCTCAGAAAGTGTGATTTTAGGTGTTTACTGCTGAAATTTAGGAGAGTGATTTAAAATGAACACTTACATGTAGTATGTCTTTCTTAATGAAGGTATTCATACATTATTAATTTTCTAAGCAATTAATACCTGTTAAGGACGGTTATAATTTATTAAAGCATTTCATATCTGATGATTTATGTAAAAATGCCAATTAACCCTCACAATGTGCAGTCAAGATAGATGAGGATTAAGTCCCTACAGCCAGCCATGGGAATAGCGGAGATGCAATGACCTGAAAATTGTATCCTTAGCTCCTTTGCCTTTAATTAACATAAATTCACCAGTGGAGTGCCTTTCCTCTTTTTATTAATCCCTTACCTCCAGTCCTGGATCCTGATTGCTCAAGCAATCAGGATGGATAGCTTACACTTTCTCAGTTCTTATAGATCTGACTTCAGACTTGTAAGGCTCTCCCTGACCTGGCTTGATAATTTTGAGTATGGGGGGGGGGGGCACCCTGCATATGTGCAATAAATCTCCAGTTATGCATAAAATCCTTAAGTAGGTTAAAAAACATGTCTCTAGCTCATATTTCTTATGCACTTCTTTTCATTGCACATTGCTGAATATGCATTATGTCTTCTTTTCTGTATTCAGTGTTATGTCAGCCTTCCACACTTCATTTTACTCTTTCCTGCCTGCTGGCTCAGAAGAACAGCATGCAGTTTAGGAGCATGGAGGGTTCCCTTCTGTGCATTAAAGCCAGGAAGGCAGCTAAGGAGGGAGATTGTCTAGGGACAGGCATGGCCACACTCTTAATATCAGCTGTCCTGCAGACTGGGAACTAAAAGTCAGGGAGTTAAATGTTCTGGATTCCTCGAGCTCAGCTTGAGTTACTGTTTTCAAGAGCGATAGACCATGTCCATATTTCTTTGTACCACATAATTGCTGACTAAATATATAGGTAGCTGAACAGAAAGATTTAGCTTTTGTGTGACCTTGTTTTATAGTCACTAAAACTTTGCCTAAGCTGGAGAAAAGGTTTAATTACTAAGCAGAAGCACCTCAGAAGCCCCAATTACCTTGACTTAAGTTTCAAACAGAAAGGAACTGAGGATGGAGCACTTATTCTAAGTACAGGCAGTATAGACAGGAGTCTGCACTGTCTCTTCTAGTATTAATTTAGGAACTGCTTAGAGCCAAATTCCCCACTGATGTCAGCAAGACTAGACAGCAAGAAGAAAGGTGACATTTCTTCTCAGAAATGCAATTTTTTTTCCTTTTGACCTCATTAACCACATGCCTGATTCTTATTTCTCTTGATCAATGACCAGGATGGTATCAATAGAGCAGTGACCACACTCGTCAACCTGGAGAATCCAAGGAATGGCTTATATGAATGATCCCAGAGAGACACTGTGCAGCACTCTTTAAACATCTCATTCTGAGATGCCTAACTAAGGCTGTTTAATTCCTCTGTAGCAACAAGCTCCATAAAAGATAAACACTGAAAGCTCAACACAGATCTGCTTATGTCCCTTTCTGGAAGGGCCATCCATGTACATGTTGAGGCTTGTACTAATTTCAAACCCAGACATTGCGATTTTCTGGGAAGCAAGTACCCATTGTAAATGCTGTTTGCTTGTTACCAATAAATGACCACGAGGAAAGCATGAAATTATTACGAGAGAAAGAGATTAATGGATGAAAAAATCTCTTCTTCCTCCAGTACCACATGCCTATGTGGTACTGTTATTCAACAGGAAGTAACTGAAGTTCAAAACTGCAAAGGAGAGAAGCACTGTAATCCCAAGAATGTGGAAATAGAGTCCTCATTTACAGGCAATTTTGTTCAGATAAACATGGACTCTTTGTTCAAAAAGGAGAGAGATGAAGGGAGCAGAGCAACCTTTAGCTGTCTTTGGACAAAGATAAAGTGGATCTTGTTTTCAAAGTATTTTAGGCTGAAATGACTAAACCCACAGGAGATAATTTTTAAGAGACAGCCTGAAGGAGCCGGAAAAATGTAAAGGATTTTTGAGCAGGCGAGGCTCTTTGTAGGTCTGAAGCACAGGCTGTAATTTTCCAGAAAAAAAAAAAATTGAAATCTACACTGAGAATCTAACAGGTCATATTTTAGCATGGGAAAAAGAAAAACTGGAAATGCTAAGCAGAAATGCTAAAGGATGTTGGCTTTTTAAAACACAGCTTGCCATCCATAGGCAGACTTAAACCCTTATGCAGCATATTATGTCTGTTCCAGCTTTTCCTGCCTGCCTAGGGGTAACTACCTCTAAAAGTTCTGGGAGGAAGCAGAACATCTGGTACCACCATATTCTGAATGGGACGGAAGGAACTAGTGAGCAGCACAAGAGTTTCTAAACTGCTCTTTCTTTAAACTGGAACAGGGGCTGAGGAGGAAACACAGGTCAGGACTCCCAGCCTCCAGGCCAGTGACAGAGGCACAGTTCAGGATAAGATGACCAAAATATTTCAATAGGGAGCAGAACTGATTGCTTAAATGCTGATGCCCTAGTTGCCAGAGACAAATGGTGAAGGTAGAGTCTTCATCTATCCTTTAAAACAAAAAAAATACAGTACACTATTTCTGATACTTAAAAACTGTAAAATTAAGGTTAAAGGATTCACTGAGGCAACAGAAAGACTTCAAAAGTAGTAGAATGTTTATACCACAGCTCGGAGTAGCAGGAAGACTAAGCTTGTGTTTTGGCTTAGAAATCTTGCCCTACCAACTGAGATATTGAGAATTTTACACTCCTTTATGTAGCTCTTTGATCATAGCTCATTTGTTAAACAGGGGGATCTTAAAATCAGTCAAATAATCCCTTAATGAGTCCTGAAGTGAAGGAGAATTAGAAACCTACAGCTAAGTGAAATGATGGAGAAAGCAGGAATCAATGTGCTGGGAAATAAGGCAGTGAGTCATGGTGACAAAAGAATCTCTAGGAGTCACCAGCTAACAACACTATAGCAGGTCTACGTAGGGAAAAACATCTAGCAACTTAATAGACAAAATTGATAGGATTAGAGAGATGCTGAGAAGCAGTTGATTGGAGTCATCTGTTTAAGAATGAAATAACATTAAAAGTAGAAGGTCATAGGATTTAAGTATTAAGAATATTAAATTTAGAAAAACAGCAAACTCAAAAGTCAAAGCTGCTATGCAGTGTTTTTTGGCATGTCATCAATTACTGGAGCAGGCAGAGAATGGCATGTGATTGGCATAGATATGTAGTTTGAGCCATGTACAGAGATGTGTTTGTTCTAACTGTAAAACCACTAAAGTATCTCTGAATTAGACGTTTTTTTAAAAGGCTCTTAATAGCTAGCCTGGGAAGGCAACGATTGTTCCCCAGTCATGACACTGTCTCCAACCCAACACTCTGACACTGCCAGCCCAAGGAGGAGTGACTGGTACTTGCTATGCCAGCAAATCTGTTTCATGAGTGATGGGTTAAGTAAGCTATTTTTCTGTTGCTTCAAGCTACTACAATGGGAAATAGCAGCTGAAGTGGCCCTTTTTAAGGTAAGTAATATAGCGCTGTGGACAAGACACTGATGTCTGCTCCTGCCAGGCAGACCATAAATCATCTTTAAATCAATCATCAGCAGGTGCATTTTCCTTCATAGCTGCTTCACATGATCCCTAGTCAGTCAGAGGTACCGCTGGAGCTTAGATTTACTTCCACTGTAGCTGCCTCATGCTTCTCTGAAGTCAACAGGAACACAGTTCAGCTGTTGATGGCCTTTTTGATGGTCCTTTCAGTCACTCTATTACTCTGTTACCTGAGCCTTTTGCAGAATAAACAGCAAGCACTGAGGTAGATAAATAATGAGAAATAAGTTCTATTTAAAACACAAATGCAATTTCTCCTCAGCAATATACACTCTTTAGGGCTGGTACCTTTTTCCATCCCTGAAGCCAAAAATCTCAAGATGTTAGGATTCACCCAATCTTTGCTCATGCTTGTATTTGCCTCATTCCATGTTGTGTTTTTCTAGATGACTTAGCATGTTGAGAAAGTTGGTAGGTATACTGACTATCTTCAATATTTGTGGATGAATTGGTTTTTAAAGCATGTTTTAGTACCCTCCTAATTACTATCTGAAACAGCTTCCATCTAAAATCTCTTTGCTGTTTTCTCTCAATTCCTAGGCTGATTTTGTAATCAAATCAGCATGAATCAAAGAGAACATATTAATTCCATGAGTGCAGTAATAAATAAACCTCAAATAATACTACAGCAAAAATATTCACATGTTTACAACTTAAATTTGGTGAACATTGAGTTTGAATAATAACTGAGTAGAAAAATGGTCATACACACAGGAAAGGACAGAAGAGAGGCAGTCAAGTGAAAAAGAAAAATGACTTAGAAAGCAATGAGAAGTCTGGAGAAGGAAAGCATTAAAAAAAATCATTGATGCAGAAAGTCAAGGAAATAAACAGCAATTAGTGATTCAAATACCTAATTAATATTCTCATGTTACAAAAGAACACCTGCAAAGCATTGACTACTGGGTCCTTTTATAGTTATTGATCAGTGGGAGAGAAAGAAAAAGGAGAAAATTGCTACTGCCAGCTGCATTTAAAGAGCTGACAAATTGACACTAAGTGCTCCCTCACACAGTGACTATCCACACTGACTATTAACACAGCCCATCCTTCTAGACACTTGTACTTTGTTTAGTGCTTTGTGTTACAGGTTGTAATTCCTGGGTTTATTCTTAACTGCATAACAGATTCCGTAAAACACAAATCAACACAATAGACTATATTTACCAAAGGGAAAGCAGTAAAGTATTTTCCTAATTTTAATTTTAAAAGTCATTAAAACTTAAGTGTATAAATGCTGACCACTTCTAAAGATGATGAAATGTTAGTATTTATGAAGTGGGGTTTTTCTTCTTTTCCTAATACTACAGAGGCTGAGTCAATACACTGTAGAGTGTAAAACCTTAAAAGTTGTGTGTAGAAGGTTTAATCCCACAACGTTGTTTTGACCCTCTGCTTTCAGACTGACTTATAAAATATTGTTGTAGTGAACTAAATACATAAAACGTGCTAGTTTTTATTACAGCACAAGGAAAATCTTACATATCTGCAGCAAACGGTAATTAACATAAACAGTATTATAACAGTTACTGTGACTTGAGCTATAACCTGAAGTTCCTTATTGACACTGAGTGGACTCAGTGCTGTACCTGTATAGCAGAAAAAATGATATATGACCCTAAATAACATGCCAGAAGAGCATTAATTTTGCCTTATAGTGGAATGTCAAACTAAAAACTACACAACCTTCTGATAAAGATGATACAACCTCCCTCTAGAGCTGTCCTCTAGATGACTTAAGAAATATGACATATGGGTTTTAATGTGATTTAAAGAAGTTGGCATTTATTCAAAGACAGGCAAATTATGAGGTTTTTTTATTTGGGAATGCAATACAGCTAGGTGTGTCTGGCTCCACTTATGGCAGCTTTTCACTTTGTGTTTGAAATCGTTCATCCACAGTAGGCTGCCTCACCTTCCTCTATGGTTTCCTTGAAAAAGTTTGTTATGATTCCACTTGGGTGCAGGAAAATGTCTATCCATAATTCAGGCAGTAGAGTAAAACACACCCCACCTCAATTTTTCCATTCATAATGGCTGCAGTTTTTCTTCTCTCTTGAACCACAGTTGTGAGTGCTAAACAATTTCAAATGCAAGCTAAGATTCCACAAGCTGCAGAAATTGAACTTCTAAGAAAAAAACTAAAGAACCTGAACTTGTAGCAATGAAAACTGAGAGAATTGACCTCATCTAAATGATTCAAGCTCAGTCAGAATCATGTTAGAACATTTCTCTCCATCCCCCATCTGCCCCAAGGGCAGAACAAAATTACGTTGTACTTGATGATTAAATCCACTGGAAGGTGCAACAGGATAAAGAAAGATTTATTTTTACCTTACTTAAACCCGTGTCCCTCTAACAACTCCCTTTCCTCTCCTGCCCACAACACTTTGGGCCCCAGCCAGCTGGATTTGCATCCTCAATTGATATCCTAAATGCATAGTTTGAAACAATTGCATTGTGGTTAGAATTATTTCATTTATTTGTGTTCATTATGAGTTCTTATTTCTAGAACCAGCATTTTCTTCCTGAGGTTTAATTACTTGGGGTTTTAGTAAATGAAAACCCCTGTTATTGATAAACAATAGCAAATAATGACAATGATAAGCATGTTATTTAAAAGATTACATTTAATATTAAGTGATATTAATGTGTTTTTTTTCTTTCCACAAACTACCTTTTCCAAGAAAAAGCCATTCTTTTGATTGAAAATAAACTAAAACCCAAAAAACTTGTAAGAAATGACAGGCAATGTTAATTGATACTATTCAGCAACCCTCATTTTCTCAGTTTGGAGTTACTCTCCTATTTAATTTATCTGTCTTGATACAGACCTCACCCACCAGGGAAGCTCCCAACCTTTTGCAGCTGCATTTATTCTTGTCTTTTATGAACTTCTGGGTTAGCTAACAAAAAAACAGTTTTCAACGTCCAATTTATGTTTGTAAAGTTTCCAAATTATAGCTTAGGCCCCTTCATTGTACAGAAGTAAAGGCTTCCTCAGAACTGTAACAAAAGCCAGCATGTAAGGAGGTGGCAAAGGCAGCTGCTCACACAAAAAAACCCTGCTTTGCAGCAGTGCTGATCAGCATATGGGTTTGGTATCTGAATTTGGTTACTCTGGAATGATGAAGGCCATCAACCTCAATAGTATTTATTCTGTGATTCTGTGATTCTGTTACCTGAGAAATAAATGAAATACTACATTTGCTCTGTGCGTGGAAAATAATGACCCATGCAAAAAACTCTGTTTTCATAAAGTTGATTCATTGGCATATTTGATTTGTTCAGGTCAGTTTTTATAGAAATTCTTCTGATAGTACCTCTAATCAGACAAAACAACCTTCCCTTTTGTTTTGGTTCTGATTTGTATGAAGTTCAAACGTGTTTTGGTTAAAGCAAAATAACAACAACCTGATGACAGTCAGACAGAATAATGAGCTCAGCCAACTGCCTTTTCTATCAGTTTTCCTTTGAAGTTGGAGCCTAAACTCCCATTTACTTCAAACAGAGATGGATTGTACACAAATGATATAAAACCACAGAACTAGTATCTGGTATTTTTCTTATCTTAACACTACATACTTTGAAGAACTCTGGCTTCCAGGTTAAAAGACACAACGGCTTTACAGGTTTTGAATCTTTTCTAAACAAATTATCTCAACACTACATATGTATGTGTAGAATACAATTAGTTGTGCTAAAAATATATTTCTAATAACCACTTCTTAATCCTGTTTGGCAGAATGCTTATATTGTTAGAACATGATACATTTATTATAATTTTAGAACTGTGTGTATTTGTGAGTACTTCTTGCAGAATTCACTAAGCTGACTTACCAGTTTTGCATTCTTCTGTGGCATTCTGTGGGGATGCCTGTCTGATTCATCCGCTTTACAATCTGCCTTACTTCACCAAGCAGGAGGAGTGTTGATCACACCAGCATTCCCCCCTGCACAAGACAGAAGTAAACACGCGAGGTGAAATTGTCAGTATCTCTCTTTATCTCTCTTGGCATGAAATGCAATGGAAAAAACACAAAATAATCACCAAGCTATAGAGCCAGCTCAACCTTTTCCACGCTAAGTATTACTTCAGAAAATATGGTCTTTCTTACAAAGAAGAAAACTTTTAATAATAAAAATGAAAGTCCATGAAAAAAAAATTGCTGTTGGGCTCTGGAACTGTGTAAAAATTAATGTTTCAAGTGTATGAAAAAGCCAGCACTGCAAATGTGTTTCTGATAAATGAATTCATAGAGAATCATAAAACAATTTTAGTAGATGATTCTGAGCCCTATGAAATGGAAAACCCTTCAAAAACTTTTCTAAGTTTGTCTTGTAGTTGTGGTAAATATCCCCAAAACATCATTATGGTATCTTTCCTTTAGCCTTCAAAGGTATATGATTAATGTTGAGATATGATGCTGCACCAGTACAAGTATGTCAGCTTATTTGCTGTGAATTTTTATAGTCTAGTAACAAAATGACTATCCACCTTTTCTGACTGGGGACTTAGTACACACATTTGGTTTCTCAGTATTCAGTTTATTCATCAAATAGTGTAGTAGTGGCTACTGAATAGATTTTCCAGGAGTGTCCAACATTAATTAAACTGATTACACTAAATTCCATGGGAATTCTCTCCGTTATTGCAAATGAAAGAACAGTTAGATCAGTGCTGACACTCTGAAAATCGCACCTGTCACATTTGGTGAGTACAGGAGAGATGGCTGAGGTTATTAGCTCTTTTATTAACACAGCTCAGGACACTTGGACTCCTACACGTGTCTACTTCCAGTTAAGCATGCTTACTGGCCTACCGTATGAACTAGCATAATCATTCTTACTTCTTTATATTACATCATTTGTGCAGCCTTCCTATATCTGTATAAGGAAAGATGTGTGAGTGAACAAGCCCTCTCATTCTGTGCTGGATGCTTGGACTGACATTTATAAATCTTTAATTTTTTTAATCAAAAAGACAGTTGTTAAATAAGCCACTGGTTATTCCCAAAACTACTGTGGATGATAATAAATTGAAGGAATGATAAATCATTAGATAGGTTTTGCTGGTGTGTCCATCTTGCTGCACATTGACACAGAACAGCTATTAGCCTGGTCTAACCAGCCAACTCAGCAGGGTGTGCAGCAGCTTTGGATTTCAAGAGAGACACAAAGGCCCTAGAGAATACAAATGGGCTGCAACCACTAATTTGAATAGGAGTGTAGGCATGTGTGTAGCCCACTAGCAAGGGTAAAATGATGACACTGGACATTGATTAAACCTAACATTAACATCAAGGTATTTAACTGTTATATATAATAACACTATAATAAGATATCACTCATATGCACTATCTGGCAGACAATGTATGGTGGTGCTTTTTGTTATCATAGGAGGAATAAAAGAAGTCCCACATTCATACTGAGGGGAAGAAAATACTTTTCTTTCTTCTGATTAGTTACCCAACATGAACTTGCCAAAGGAAGAATACACACTGAGACAGAAACAAAGCTTTGAAAAGGAAAAGTGATGTTCTCTGCCTTTTCCTATCCACAACTCTAGAGAAAACAGAGAAATGCAATATTATAGTTCCAATTCAGAAAATGCTTAAAACTGTATTTAACTAATTTACTCTATCAGTGCCCATAATAGCTATGTTCTAGTAACAGAGTGGGGGTACAAGATTGTGCGTCAGCTTTCTTTTACAGAGTTATGACTGCAGTTACAGGACACAGTAAGTTGCTATGTCCACTACAAAACATAAGCAATGCTATAGTTAACCCAGCAGGGAATGTGGCCCATTGAGTTGTCAGTTTAATTTTCTGGTACCTTTTCCATTTAACTGGTATAAGTGCAGTAATACTTTACGTATAACCTCGAGAGCCTTGGAACTGTCAGTATAGCTACAGAAACTTTTAATGAGTATCTAGAGTTTGAAAGACATACTTGAATCATACAGTTATGATATGTCTTATTTTACCCAATCCTTTGATTTCTATTTTATTTCCAATTCACTTAAAAAGTGAAATAAACTTACTTTCACAATGTCATTACAAAATGAAAAATGGATGCTTCAGTTTGAAAATGTCAGAATAATATGTTTTAAGATTTTGGGAGATAAAAATGATAATTTCACAAATTCTGCATGAATTCAGTGATAGTTTCAGTCAACTCAAACCTACATTTTTGGTGAAAAAAATATTCTGCCCAGCTGTCCCTGCACTGCCATGAAGTAAGTACAGCAAAATTTATAAGGAGGACATTCAAAACTATGTAATAATAAGAAAATAAAAATCTATTGTCAGCAAGTTACCTGTCACTTAGCTCCTAGGCAAATAATAGTTTACATTTATGTGGGATCTTCAACACAAATGCTGCATAGCAATGCTTCATTCATGTGTGAACACAAAATGTTAACAGATTACTAATGTAACAGCAACACTAAAGCAACTTAGAAGAAAAAGCTGAGATGACAAGGTGAATGTTTTTCTGGGTGGAATATAATTACCTTGGAAACTGGCTGAAGATGATCAGTAAGTAAATGAGTTTTGTTCTGACAGTATATTTTCTAGAGTTCTCAGGATCATGGTTGGTAATACAGTAAATAACTCTTGAGCTGCCAGGACTGGATCGAAATCTTGCAGCTCTTAGCTGGACACTGCTGCCTTAACCACCTAAAAGAGAATTTCTAGAAGCTGTCAAAAACAATAACTCTCTTACTATCTCCAGATGCTGAGGAAACAAGATCCATACAGATCCATGCTGGCCAGTAATCTGAACAGTAAATTTTGATTGCCTGAAAGTTTGAAAAGTCTCCTTACTAGGTAAATTATAATATGACTCTATATCCCAAACCTGGCCACATGAATAGGTGTGATGGGAGTGTACTTGAAACACCAGTTAAAGCGTAATGCAGTGTATCAAGTTTGACTAAGTGACTAGCAGTCTGTCTATGCTTAGAGTTGTGCAAACCAAATGACAGATTTTCTTTCAGGACAATTCAGTTAAAATTCTGCAGAAAGTTCTGGCTACTCTTAGTTTGAATAGGGTTTAGCTCAGTTTAGTGTAAGCTCAGGAGGTTAAGCTACACTAAAATATAGTGGACTATGACTGCATCATAATTACAATGTATGCTTTGGCACACTTTCTCTAAATCTAGAGCAGGAAGCCAAACAAAAGTGAACAAGGGAGAAAATTCTAGGCAATTATAACAATGGCTCCCATTTTATCAACATCAAGCGTGGATATGTACAGAGAACTTCGGTTCCTTCTGACCAGTCCTCACAGAGCAATTCTGCTTCAGGTCTTCACTTTAACTGGAGCCTAGCACAAAGCACAAAGCCTCCTGAGGCTTGTAAACCTCTCTTTCAACTAGAACTACTTGACCACAGATCCTTTGCAACAGCCAAAATAATTACCATAGCATGACTTCCCAAGTGTCAAAACTTGCTTGCCTGCCAAGATAAAAAATCCAGAAGACTGTGAAGTGATATAACCTGGGGACACCTGTTGTAACAATGTATTTTAAACACTTAGGTAAAGCTCTGCTACTGACTTGAATATCAGTAGTTGGGTGAAGTGACTGGTCTCTTCAGACTAGTAACAACCCCACACAGGAGTAAGGACTGATCTGACCAGCCCGGCATAGCTTTCTTAATGAAGATTGCTACTCTGTTAGTGTAGTTTTACTTTTTAGGTGAAATTATTAGAAAACCTAGCAAAACTAACAGCAGCAGAAACTGGAAGTCCCCACTGCTGCTGGGAGCAGCACATAGTGTCAGAAGCGTGCAAGCTCAGGGCCTAACCTCACACTGTCGCTTCCCTCGTGCAGATATTCCCCACCCTCCCCAGGAGGGAGCAGAGCAGCCAGTCAGTTCTTGGCCCTTCTGCTAGGCATGTTGCTAGCTGGTGGCCTAATGATATGCGCCTACAAAAATTGGATTGGCACCACTACTTTTACGTAGGTCAGGCACAGCCATCACTTTTGGTGATTAACAATCTGGTTCAGATTTGTAAAACAAAAAGTCAGTCTCCAAGTATTGCATTATTAGTCCATACACTATCCAGTCCATTAAATGGACTGGTCCAGATTCTGAACACAGTTCCCTGTGGGTAAGCCTGACATTACTCCACAATTACAGCAGACTAAATGAGATAAAGACTTTGGCCCATTGCTTTCAATTTTTTAGCAGTCAGTCCTTTAAAATCACTAGATTTTGCTGCAGGTTTTCCTTTTTTTGGTTGAGGAACTCTTCCAGATGGCCAGCAATATGGCTCAGATGCATTGGCACTAACAAATATTCATTACCAAACTCACTTTAAGCAATTTAAAGATGCAATACCCACTCCTATTTACTGCAGATGGATAAGTAAACCAATACAAGTTAAAAAAAAAAAAAAAATTGTGGGCTATTGCCCACTGTTAACTAGTCAAGTTGCTTTTGAGCCCCCCAGTGGGAAAGATTCCTGCTTGACAGCCTACCAAGAAGCCCCTGAAACTTTGTTACAAGCCTTTAACTCAAGTCATTTTTGCATCATTAATGTGATTCTTGTAAACTTTAAATGGCATTTCCATGCTAAACAGCTCTCTGGGTCTCCACACGCTTCTTTTCTATGCAATCTAAGTAGTACCTGGAACATTATCCTGGTCAGCTGATATTCTTTGTCCCATTACTTAAAGCATCTCTCTTATTATCTTAGACTAATGTTTAAATACAGCTTATTTTTACTTGTAATCTTTGCTTTGCATGTGTGTGGGTTTAAATTTGTGTGACTAAGACACCATAAACCACTGCTTATTTTAAGTAGTGCAATGTTGATAGAAAACAAACTTAGAATTTCCGGAAAACTTTCTTAAATTTGTTGTATCAAACGTATCTACACTGTAAAGTCTCGCATGGTTTATTTTGATCTTTGACCTACACTGAGTAATATTTGAGCTCCTGATGAAGCCTGAGGTGGGTGTCTGAATCTCTAGAATGCAGTTTCACAGTGGCTGTGAGGAAGTAAGTAGTAAGTCTCCTAATTTGATGTGAAGAGACTATTAGAAGTTTATGTCTGTGGGAGAAGGGGGGCTGGTGGACAGAGGAAGTCTTCTGCCATGTGAAGATGCATTTAATAAACTTGTTCTAAACCTGAAGGAGGAACTTTGTTACACTAAGAACAATAATATTATTCCTAAAGCTCAGGAACCTTTTCTTTTGTGTCTGAGATCTAACCTGGCTTCTTGATGCTACAATAAACAAGACATATACCACTAAGTTCTTTGTTTTGGAACGGCCCCTCTGCTGGTTGATTGAGGTCTCAACCTGATGATGTGCAGTCCATCTGTTTTCTCCTTCTCTTTTTAGAACAGAAATGGAAGTTCAGTAACCTTTGGGGAATTTGCATGTATATTTTTGCTTAGTTATTTTTAAATCTTGTATATTCCAGAGAGTACACAGAGTGCTTCAGGTGGTGCTTCTGAGGAAACACTTTCACCTCTTTACATTTTTTTGCCAAGTTTTAGCACCTTCTGGGAATAATTTGCTTTACAGTATGAGACCATAAATGAAACCACCCTTTTTTATAGACTACTGGACTCCCTTTTGTGATATAACAATTTTGGAGGAAAGAACGATCCTGTTAACATCTCCCTCCAGAGCACCACAAGATTCAGGCATTCTCATTTCATACTCTTCTCTTGGCCACTTTTACATAATTGCTGCTACAATTTGAATTAAATTAAAAGCTTCTAATTGATCATCCTCCCAAATCTTTTTGAAATGTCATTCTTTCTCAGATATACTTAGACATCTGTTGTCCTAAAGTAATTTTCATTTGACACAAAAGTCAATTATGCTAATTCTTCAGCAGGAATTAACCTCTTATTCATCATATTATTATTGTTGTTGCTAGATCCACTTTGGAAAGATATGTTTCTTTCATATATCTGTACATAAGCAATGCCAAGCATCCATGCTTATGAGCCTCAGTAATTGCTGGGAAATAGCTACTTCAGTATTGAAAACTGACATATATGTTGAAAGCGCTTTCTAAACTGATTGGAATAGTGAAATATTTGGAAAAAAAAGTGCAGAATAGTGATACCAATTATCTGATTAAAATTAACTTTCTTCTAAACACAATTATCATTAATGCAGTAAATGGTTGTCCACATATTGCCAGCTATTAAAATGATATCTAAAGAGTTTTTCATTAATAGAATTCAGAGTTTATGCCTCTGAGGTCATTCTGAGAACACATACTCATATCTCCATTTAAGACAGGTTTATGCAAGTGCTTTCAGAAACTGGAATGATCTGAATGATTTGGGTATTGTAATTGACGAGAGGCATATGTGCATGTGTACGAGACAGTTTAGGTGTTTGTGAAACAGAGTTGGAAAATGAACGACAACAACAGGGAGTTCTAAGCCTGAAGAAGTGTGATATATAGCTACAAAAACAAGCGGGGGGGGGGATATTAGCTAGTCAAGTTTTGGTCTGGGCACTGGCTAAACCAAAGTCTTGTTGATTTATTTGTACAAAGAATTGCTCTCATACTCAGAAAATCATTATTTGTAAGTAAAGAAGGCACATCACAGGCCTACAGCTTCCAGCATCAGTTTCCCCCCCAAACTGAAATCACAACACAGCTCTGAATTTTGACAGATTGCTTGTGTCAGAGATTCATAGCAATATCCTGAGATGATCATGTACAGGGCTGGAACCAGCGGGGATTAGAGCTGAGTCCAGGGCTCAAATGGGCACAGGCAGTGAGTGCCGCACTAACCAGTTCAGGAAGAAATGGGGGCAAGCACATCTGACCATGGTGCTACGGCCCACACTTCTTTTTATTCGAAAGACTAGGTGTCTATGGAATAGTCTTCAGCTACCAGCTCTTTTCTCTCTCCCCATAAAGCAACTACAAGAAATGAATTAGGGTGTTTAAGGATATTTAGGAAGCTGACTCAGCAATAAAACAGAAATATCCAGTGGCAGATTCACCTGCATTCACCTCAGATATCCTGTCAAAGCATTCCCTGAAACTTCCTCAAATGTCCTAGATGGAAGTTGTCTCCAAATACAGAAATGGTTTGTTTTGTTTAAATCTGTACGTATACCATTTTTCACAGTATCAGGCTTGTGTGTTTACCTTAGAATTTTCTTCAGCACAGAGATGTCAGCACAGATGTGAGGAGCTGCATAATTAATTTTTCAGTAAGAACAAGTAGAGTCAGGGAAAAACATCAAGCCAGCAGAAAATCTAAAAGCAGAATGATAAAATTCAGGAGTACGCCTTCTGCAGAAGTCAGCTCCTCTTAGTATTAAGTAGCCAACGGAGGGCATGATGATTCAGGGGAGAAAACCAAAGTCATCCAAAATAAAGTGATGCAGTGCAGAAAAAACAGTGATGTTTCAGGACCAGTATATCTGCTCCTGGAAGTAATTTTATCTGGGCCTAGAACACCATGTCTGTAGTCCAGAGGCTAAGGCTATGCTGAAGCACGTTAGTCATCTTTGATGTAAAGTCTAGTGGAGACAACTGTAATTTTCTCCTGGATGTAGACATGACAAGCCTGAGCTAAAGATCGAGAGGAGAGCAGAATGTCTACTTGCAGGAAAGTGAAAACTCCATGTAGCTTGCCTCTACTGTGACTGGGCAGTGAGATAAGTAACCAAAAGTAAATAGTTATATAAAGAGAAAAAGGTTTTCTTCAGTCGGGAGTGCATAGCTGTAGCCCTGGCCTCATTTTTGTTGCTTATCAGTGGTGCATTCTCCAACACTTTTCCATGCCTCATTTACACCTGTTTGCTGTAAATGCATGTGATTAAGTCATTAAATGTTTCAGTAGGTCTTTTGACCCAGAACAGTCCAGCTTCCACTTAAACGCCTCAGTGCGAGACTGCAAAGCGCAGTACTCCTCTCACCTGTCTTAGTGCAGGAACCCAGGTTCGGGCTCTGGCAGCTGATACCGCGGCATACATGGTGGTTTTGCAGAGTTCACAAGTGTGAGGCTTTTCCTTGCTGCCATCTGCTTTTAAAAATAGTGACACCTTTTCCAGGTTCACCATGAATTGGAGATCTCGGGAAGCAACGCACTCTAAGTCCTGCTTAACTGCGGAGGGAATATCAGAGCCAGAAGAGACGATAAGGTGAAGGGCAACATCACGGCCCGTCTCGTTTGGATGCTAAGCCAGCACCGAGCTGAGGCTGGGTCTCAGGCTGGACACACCAAGCTACCGTGGAGCAGCCACCGCACAGGGGGGTCCTGGCTCGCTGAAGCCGCGTGATTTCTGGCGGCTCGTGGGCGCGGGGCGCTGCTTCAGGCCGGCGGCGGCCTCGGGGCGGCGCGCAGCCCCCCCCCCCCGGGCAGCCCGCCCAACGGCAGCGCCGCGCGCCCCAACGGCCGCGCCGCCGGCGGGGAGCGCGCGGGAGCCAATGGGGGCCGGCGCGGCCGTGTGACAGGCGGGGCGGCCGCTTCCCGTGCCGGGCGGCCGGGGCGGGGAGCGGCGCAGCATCGGCGGCGGGGCTGACACACGCCTCCGTCCTCCTCGCCGCCGGCAGCCGCTCGCACGCGCCTCGCCGCGGCGAGGGAGGCGGCGGGCAGCGCGGGGGGCGCCGCGGCAGACAAAGCAAAGATGGCAGGGATCCTCGCCTGGTTCTGGAACGAGCGGTTCTGGCTGCCGCACAATGTCACCTGGGCGGACCTGAAGAGCACGGAGGAGGCCACCTTCCCACAGGCGGAGGACCTCTACCTCGCCTTCCCCCTCGCCTTTTGCATTTTCATGATCCGGCTGCTCTTCGAAAGGTAACGCGGAGCCGCTGCCCGCTCGGCGCAGCGCTGCGCTGCGCGGCGCGGCGGGCGCCACCTCCTGCGCCGCCGCGGTGCCCCGGGGGAGCGGGGGGCCCGCGGGCCGCGCAGCTGGCTGCCGCCGAGAGCCGGCGGAGCCGCCGCCGCCGCCGCCCCTCTCGCGGCCCCGCCGGGCTCTTGCGCTCTCGCCCCCCCGCGGCCGGTCACGTAGCGGGCCAGCTGCGCGGGAGGCGGCGGGCTGCGCGGAGGGCGCCGCTGCTCGGGCCGCCGGCGCGGCGCGGCGCGGTGCGGTGCGGTGTCGGCGGGAGCGGGCGGCGGCGACGCCGCACCTGCGGCCCGGCTGAGGCGCGGCCGCGGGGCCTGGCGCGGCCCCGGCGCGGGCAGCGGCCCCGGCGGCACCTGTGCGGGCCGCGGCCGCCTGCCCCCCGCTTTCGGGCCCGGCGGGAGCGGTGGCGACCGCCGGGGGGCGCCGCCGGGGCCCGGCTGCCGCGGGCCCGGCAGCGGCGCGGCGCGGCGGGGGAGGCTGCGCACCTTCCTCACGAGGCTCCGCGGGACGGCTGGGCTGTGGGAAACAGGCTGGTAGAAAGCCCCCGCTGCCCTGCGTGCAGCTGTGAGGTTAGGGCGAGTTACACTGGGGGGCGGGGTTTGTCCTCTCTGTTTGGCTGCTGGAGACTGCCCGTGCTGATGCTCTGTGGTTCAGGAAACAACGTGCGCTACGGCTAAGAGTAGGATAGCTGTTTCTATATGTAAATGTCGGATATAACCGCAAAGTTTAATAGTAAGCAGGAACCTAAAATTAAATTGCTATTATGTGGCTAAGCGGAATTTTTCTTGACTAATTTCAGTGGTAGCAATGTGAATAATCCATGCTGTATATTGGAAGTATTACAAATGCTCTCTTGACTTAGGATCTCAGGGAAGAAACAATCCTGGTACTGTTCATCATTAAACTAAACTTGCTATTTTGCAAAACATGCATTTTGAGTTGTACAAT
The DNA here is from genome assembly GCF_036417845.1 of Apteryx mantelli. Taxonomy (NCBI): domain Eukaryota; kingdom Metazoa; phylum Chordata; class Aves; order Apterygiformes; family Apterygidae; genus Apteryx; species Apteryx mantelli. The sequence continues at coordinate 28,744,558 of NC_089983.1, read as the reverse complement.
TTCAAGTGTATAAGTATATACAGACATACATATGTATATTTAAACAGGGCATATCAGATTAGAGATTGTTCAGAAATAAATACTTTTTTTTTGTGATCCTTTTCTTATGTGTATTTAACAGAGGCCACCTTTAATGGGAAGCAGTTGAAGTGAAGCAGGTTGCTCATTTGTGCTTAGTTCTCTGCTGCCTAATAAAGATAGTGCTCACTTTATCTGCATAGAACAAAAAAGTGGTTCCATACGTCAACACCTACATATTTTCAGTGCTGTCGTCTTAGGTAATGCTATTAGGATAGTCAAAAAAGATAAAGGAAGACCAGTAATTATTACATACCAAAGAAGGACTGTCAGGATAGTTTAAGAATTATAAAATAGCTGATCTGAGAGGTAGAACTCTATTTGCGTCTCCTGAGCATTCACTTGTCCTTGTTAGAATTTGCTGCCTGGGTTTTTCTGAAAAAAATTTGGCTGTTTTCATTACCCAATTGAGAATACCAGATTTGTTTTGAAAAATAAGCTGTTGTGGGCTGTTGTTAACTTCTGTGTTGCTTTACAGATTTACTAAAAGGACAGGAGAATTTGTGGTCTGCCTGTAAATTTGAGGTTATCAAAAGTTGATTTAAACAGTGATCCTGAATTAAATACTGCAATATAATTACAATTTGAGTGCCAGGTATCATTTAGATGATGTCAAATAATTAGTTTGAGTTCTTCCTTCGCTCTCTATACAACGTGTACATTTGTAGTGCTGAAAGTAGGTGCGTGATGTTGCATATCTTGCCATCTGAACTGCAGTATGTATCACAGCAGGTCTGTGTTTAGATGGAAGAGCAGTTAGTCAAGGAGACAATTTAAACCTAAACTTAGAATCACCTTGTTTCAGCTAGTTCTGATGTGGCTATTAGTGTTAAAGGAGCTAGCCCAATTTATTTAGTTGTGTGTGCCCATGCCACAGGTTAGTTATTTTCCTGGGTTATTTTTGTTCATTTGATTGAAGTAGTTTTTCATTTTGCAGTACATACATTTATAAATGTATAGTTAGGCAGAGGAGAAAATCAGTATATTTTCATAATGCTTTTATATTCTACGGGCTGCTTTTTAATGTCGACCCTGGAAATGTGTGCTGTTAGCCTGATAATGGGTGATAAACCTCTGAAGAGGTTTTATTAACAATTATTGAAGTCTGCATTTGTTACATTTTAATTTTAAATCAATTACAAAACTCCACTATCAGAGTAGGATCAGGCCATTTTGTGTGAGATTAGTTCACAGAACATGGTACAATTGTAATTTTTAATATACAGCATTTTATTAAAGCAGACTGAGCAAAAGTGACTGGACCTGCTTTCACTGATCAAAGCAGAAAAATTGTCTTTGACTTGAATGGGGGAAAGATCAAGCCTTATTATTGCTTATTAGTAATTTATTTTGTCAGAGCTCTGCTTCATTTGTTGAGAACAACAGGAATGCCTCATGCGCATCATTAATTAGAGGCTTGCAATTATTTCAATTGGTAAAGCTATCTGAGATCTGGAAAGGACAAGAGAAAAGTATCTGTGAAGTTGATAATTTTTCGTCGTTTTCTTCTGTGTGTAAAAGCAGCTACATTTTTCTTTCAAAACCCATGTTGTGGATGGCTGATGCTGTACATGCTACATCTTGGAACAAGTTTTTGCGGATGTGTTTTACAGTTCTCTGTTTTTCCAATAGGAGCATTTAAAAAACAAATAAAAGTAGATGCTATAATATGTTAAAAGAATTCCAGGTCTACTTTAAATCCATGGCTGTACTGCAATATTTGCAGCTTCAGCGTATTCTCTATTTTGTTTTGTGAGATACCTAAAATAGGTGCTGTTATATCCATTACTTTCAACATTCTGTGGCTGCTTATCTATCAGTATAAAGAATTATAAACTACTTTATCAGATTTTCTAACTCCTTTGCCATAGCTGACGACTAGGCTGTTAGAGAAGTATGGTTTTACCTCCCTTGCTATAAAGGGTGCCTGACTTTGTTAGTCTTCACAGTAATAAGAAGTACAATTCAGGAGGAGCTGTGATTTTTTGACTTCACACATCTTTGCTTCCAAAGTTTTTGATATTTCTGGGGGATAAAATTTGTCATGCTAGAGGTCAGAAGTTGACTTTGTTTATATATATTTGCGTGTACATGTTTGTGTTTGTTGTGTTTGAAAAAACAGAACTTGGAAATTTTGTTCCGTACATATTTACCTAACATTAACAGTGTTGCATCTTACTGTTCTTTTGTTAATAGTTTGATGAATCAACTAGCCAAGTCAAGAAAAAAAATCTAGACACCTGAAATTATACCCCCCCCCCCCCAAGAAAACCACTCTTTTGCCAATTTCCCTGCCTTGATCAGTAGTCTTGGAAGAAAGGAAAAAGTAGACTAGAACATTAAGTGTAGGCTGAATCACTTCAACAATTGGATCTGATGATGATGAGTGCTCTAGAAAGAAGCTTGGCTTTAAAGCATAATCTCATAACTGTGGGATTAGTGGATCTATGTGCTGAGGCCATCATAATTATGGATGAGGTGCTAAAATACCTTAACAGCCTTTTCTCTTTACCCTTCCTTCTCATTTATCTCTTTCTTTAAACAGAAACTACATTTTAGAAAACTATAATAACTAAGCACAAAGATAGCATCACCCAGTAATTTGGAAGATGGTATGAGGTTAGCTTTGCAGTGGTAAGTGGGAACATATTTCCTTGTAGCATGCATCTATTTTGCCTTAAAGGCATGTAAGCGGTTAAGGATCCCTCCTGCACTATAGGACATCTTCAGCTCTAAGACAACATAAGCGCTTGTATAATATCAGCTTTTGTCTCCCCAGATCCTTTTTAGTTCTAGTGTAGGCAAGACAGGTTAAAGATGGATTAAAACTGGTCTTGGTAGTAGTAGGATGTTGTAGTTTTGATTGGCCTAGAAGATAAAGAAGCATCTGTTATCCTAGGCCAAGCACAATTTTTCTTCTCTCACTTATGGAACCCTGATCCTATAGATGTTCTCTTTTTTGAGCTGAACCTTGCTGCTAAGAAACAGCAGCCTTTCCCATTTTCCCAAATGGATCCTCTGTGATCCAGTCTCATCTGGAGAGGCATGTGAGTATATGCAAACAGTGTCAGCAATCGGTGTGCTTGTTTGACACAGAACAAGAGGTTTAGCACTCCAGTGCTTTAGAGCCCTTTCTCAAGAGAGCAGTTGACTGAATCCTCCAAAAGAAGTGCTAACTAAACATGTTTTTGGCATGATCCAGCAATCTTCCGTTTCCCTCTGAGTCAAGTAACCTGATATTACTGCTTTCTTTACACTTGGCTTGTGTTTTCAAGTTTCTCATTTCTCATCTTTGTACTGTAGTTGCAATGTACTTTCTTTCCTGCATCTTGTAAGCAACAATTTGAGTTCAGATCTGATGACATGGCTCCATAAATGAGCAAACTAAGCTTCTGATGCCTTTGTTGTCCTCTGACATAGGGGGATTTCTCAAGGGGAAAGTTGATATTCCTCATCTGATGGAGTGGCTCATGTGATCAGGGATAGCTTGATTATAAGTAGGAACAGCCCTCCAGCTCTGATTTAAACTGAGCCAGCCTCATGGTTTATGGTAAGGCAGATCAAGATATTCTAAATATTAAACATGGAAATTCATGGCTTTTATATGACAGTTTGCTTTTCTAATGATAATCCAGCCTCAAAAGTAACCCCCACTGACTTCCGGTTAATATGACATGGTGTAATTTCTAGTGGGTCAGGGTGATATAATACAATGAGTGTATTATTTTTTACTAACTATATAAATTAATTCAGATGGCAGTACATCTAAGCCTTGCAGATGTTGCTCATTCATGGTGTATACATACAAATTTGATTATCGTAGTCCCTAAGACATCTGGTACTGGTGCTTTCTTAGGACAACAAGGAGGCTAGAGTGCATGAAAAATTTTGAAGAGAATACCAACTTGCTGCATTTCCAGCAGCCCATAACCTCTCCTGGCAGGTCAGGTGAGACAGGGATCATTATTTCCATTAAAAGCTGTTTGTAGGTTGTGATATTTGTAGATTTCATGCTTAGCTTCCTGTGTGTTGGTCACGATCTGATTATTTAGGTATAATTCATTGTGTGAAAGTGGAGGCAGATAGATGTTCACTTTCTTTTTTTATAAAACAGTCTGTAATGTCTTACTTGCTTGAGCAGTATTTGATACATACTTAATTTGAATGGCACATTGAGACTGATAATTTCCTTATGAAAAGACACAGTCAATATAAAGAAAATAATAACTGACCAGCTATATCTTTCTAAATTTTAAACCAATTTCTTTCTAAAATAATAACATCAAATAGCTTTAAAAGCAAATTTATATCTCACTGATTGTGCTTTCCATTTCTCTGTTTCTTTTGGTTTAGTCATCCTCTGGCTGTCATATATGTTTTTCTTTATGTAACCTGTTTTTGTTTCCTTGGATTGCAGTGTTTGGGTTTCAGTCACTAGTTCAAGTAGATATCTCGGAGCAAAACAGTGGTTTTTCCCTGCAGAGTCATTGTCTGTCTTGGCATGGATGGATCTCTGTCTTATCAGCTCTGATCCGCGTGGTGTGCATTCACCCACCTTGATTGTGCTTGTGTTGACTGGTACGCATCTCTTGCTTGGAGGAAAATGTAGGTGTGTGTTCAAATGTAAGCTGAGAATGTTCCTTTAAAAGAATGTAGAATAGAGAAAATACGTACTATTTAAATGTCCTTCTTAAAGGACCATTTATAGATACACATTAGTGCCAATCTCAAAATTTGGAGTTAAATGGGACGTATGCATTGAGCTCCTATAGAGAATACCATTAAAACTCGTTTCTAAAATATCAAGGTGACTGAAGTATGACAGCCAAACCACAATTCAGCTGAGGAAAAGGTTTCTCTGACAAGTCACTACTGGATAGTGAGGGCTTATTACTCGGGCAGAACTGACATTAGTGGAGTTTTATCTGAGTACAGGTTCCAATTCCTATTAGAAACTTCCATTCAGATCTTGCCTGGATTTCTGTAACTGCAGAGTTTGATTGAAATTGCCTGTGGCCATATCTGTTGCTCCTACCTCTGCCTCTGTCAACTGATTAATAGGTGTTTGCAAAGCATCCTCAGAAAAGGAAGAGCTTCTGGTATACAGCCCTTTTCTGCACCTTGGTTTCTTGTTAGTCCATAGAAAGTTCTTACTAAATTAATATCTGGGGAAATCTATTCCTTTGACTCTATCTCTGTTGTCAACAGGGTGGAGAGGAAGGAGATGGCCGAGCTAACTGGTCCTTACTTAACCATATTTCTTTGTTTCCTAACAGTCGTAAAAAATTCTGCATTTACAGTGGTTTGACAGTTCATTAACATTTGGGGTTTCTGTGCCTGTCTCAAGATTGTTTTGGAGTTTTGACAAGAAAGTTAAAATTACAGCACAAAAGTATATAACTTTCGTAAGTGATATAACATTATGTAATATTTAAGAGTATGCTTAAAACTATAATTGGCACCTTACAGATTGCTGAAGGCATATGATATGTATCAACAGTTCATTAGAGGAGTTAATCTAACGTCTTCATCCTTTTGTGATCTCAGACACCAATGACTCCCTTCACTTGTTAGGCACTTAGAGATTTTAAAGGTGAGGGGGACTGCAGGGATGGGCATCCAGGTCGAGGGAAGGGGAAAACATGTGGGTCTCTGATTGCTTGAAAGAAGTAGAATCTCTAAAACTTTGCTCAAAGGTGAGCAAAGTTTCTGACAATCAGATGGGCTAACATCTTTGGGGGAAGCCTCTCTAGTACATGGTGTAGTATTATAGAATCTTCTGTAAAGACCATCTGGCATCCATTACTTCTCACAGGGATGATTCCCTTCTAGTTTTTCTGTAGTAGTCAAACAGTGACAGAGGTGGAAGAGCTGGAATATTTAGCATAGCCAGCTGTCGTCTTAGACACAGTTTTTGTAATACAGGTGTACCTGTAACACAAAACTGTGTCTTTTATAAAAAAGATAGGTGTGAGTAAAATGTAATGATTTTTTTCTATGTAGTTTGCCATTTGTAAACTTTAATACTAGTGAGCAACAGTGAAACCTCATGTAGCTAAATTTTATTGATGTCACATAAGCAAATTATTTCTTAAGATAACTGTCTGTTCAATTGCTAAGAATATCTAAGAGCAGTATAAAGCATAGCATCCAATTAGCTGTGCTATGTAATGTTTATTATGTAATGTGTACAGTAAATATGTATTTGTATGTCAGCTACTAAACCAAGTTGCCTTTTAAGCAGGGAAGAACAGAATGCTAAGATCTGCCAAACTACCTTGTATTAGTGAAGTGTCTTTCAGGTTCGCTAACTTAAACCACATTTTGATATTACAAATGATGTGCTTTAGTGTTCAGTTCTAGATGATGAAAAACCTTTTATGCACACACAGGTCACACTAGGATGGTTAAAGCAATATATCTAAGCCACTTGCAATTTTTCTTAGTGTGGGTGCAGTAAAAGCTTTCTTGAAATGGTTTTTCTCTGTCTTGGTTTCTCCTGCAGGGAGGAGAGGAGTAACCTATATTACTATAAAAAAAATTTAGCTGACATGTTACACTGGTGCAAAAAACAGGTTACACTCCAGCGGGTGTTCATTGGCATAAAAATCTTAGATTCCTGAGGCTGTTTTAGTATTGCTGCATGCATTAGTATTTGTCTATCCTTTGTGACAAAGTAGTTGCTCTATTTTTAATAGCAATGGTATGACCCAAAGGAAGAAGTGGCTTTTTGATTTATTAAATGTGGTTTGATCACATCTACTCATTTTCCGTTTGCCATCCTGTGAGATAAACTTAACGTTTTTTATTTCTGCAGGCTGAAAGAGAAGAAGGAGGCTTGATAGAAACTCGGCTGAAATTCTTACTTAGGATCTTTTCACACCCTTTTTCCTTCTGTTGATGACTGCATTTAGTGTTGTGAAGTGTTGTAAAGGTATCTGTATTTTCACTGGGACTGTTATTTGCCACATCCCTGGGACTCTATTGCTTAAAGAGAACAAAGTGGAAGCAGAGGGCAGCCTCAACTTTGCTATGGTGTTCAACAACCTATAGTCATGGTCGCACGGAACTTTATACTTGGAGAGCTGCTTCTGCACCACTACTGCCCGCAGAGACATAGTACAAACAAGCATAACTGTCTGAAACGGAGAGAGACACTTTCATGGGGTGGCTAATGAAAGGGATTTCCTTATTTGGAAATAGGTGCATGTTGCACAGTGCAAAGTAAAGAAGCTGCGCTTTCTCAAAAGTAGTTTTTGGTCACAGAAGTGAGTGACTGAAAAATAAGATTGGAGTGACATATTGTAATATCCATTGTGCTTGCTTTTCTTTGTACCTGCAGTGGTAGTGGAGTGTGCCTGCTGCTGAGAGAAACGTAATGGTCTGCATAGCTGGAGACAAGCTGTCTGTTTACTGTTGTAAAAAGAACGGTCTGAACAAGATATGCTCCTTAAGAAGTACTGAATTTTGCCTGTATATGGCAACTGCTGAAGCTTTTCAGGTGGGCAGCATAAACATAGAACATAAGCCTAAAACTGCAGTGATTATACTATAACAAAGCAGAGAAAATTAAATTTGTGTGAAATGAAAGTGAGCTGAGAAATTTTTAGGGTAGCTTTAACAGAGTGAACTCATCTAGCAGTGCGCTCCACTGACTAACTTATCTACCAGGAGGAAATCTACTCAACTGGGGAACTGGAGGGTTCCATCCTCTCAGGAGTTCACTGTCAGGGCTGTGGCTTTCATGGGCATTGCTGTAGCAGGCTGGACCAGTGAGTCATCAAGACCAGAATCCTTGTTGCAACTGGTGAGACCAGTTGCTTCAGCTGAAAACAAAAAGTTCTAAGTAATGATATGGTTAATGAAAAGATTCACAATTGAATATAAAGGTCAAAAATGGCAATGTGCCTGTTGATAAGCTTTTCCATAATTGTCCATTATATTTTCTTGGACTTCCTCTTGTTTACTACTAGCATTCGTCCAAAGCATGCTGCTGAACAAGATGATCTGGTCCAATTGGATGTATTTATTGCTCTTATGGGCAGTATGCTGGAAAGGAGTCTCTGAGAAAAAGAATGGCAAGTGGTTACACCACAATTGGGAGGGTGTTTTCTATCTATTGAAGCAATAATTAAGTAGTTGATACTTATCTGTCAACTTTTCCCACACACCTAGTATCAGAAA